>NC_136062.1:189324133-190052466 GCF_964261635.1 Lissotriton helveticus | reverse complement strand
TAGGCTGCTTACAGACAGTGACCCGCCCGGTGTGTGTACACCCCTCTTGTGTGTAGGCTGCTTACAGACAGTGACCCGCACCGGTGTGTATCCAACCTCTCTTGTGTGTAGGCTGCTTACAGACAGTGACCCGCCCCGTTGTGTATCCAGCCTCTCTTGTGGATAGAGTGCTTACAGACAGTGACCCGCCGAGGTGTGTGTACACCTCTCTTGTGTGTAGGCTGCTCACAGACAGTGACCCTCCCCTGTGTGTGTCCAGCCTCTCTTGTGTGTAGGCTGCTTACAGACAGTGACCCGCCTCTGTGTGTGTCCAGCCCTCTTGTGTGTAGGCTGCTTACAGACAGTGACCCGCCCCGGTGTGTGTCCAGCCCCTCTTCTTGTGTGTAGGCTGCTTACAGACAGTGACCCGCCTCTGTGTGTGTGTACACCTCTCTTGTGTGTAGAGTGCTTACAGACAGTGACCCGTCTTGGTGTGTGTCCAGCCCCTCTTCTTGTGTGTAGGCTGCTTACAGACAGTGACCCGCCTCTGTGTGTGTGTACACCCCTCTTGTGTGTAGGCTGCTTACAGACAGTGACCCGTCCCTGTGTGTGTCCAGCCCCTCTTGTGTGAAGGCTGCTTACAGACAGTGACCCGCCCCGGTGTGTGTCTGGCCCCTCTTGTGTGAAGGCTGCTTACAGACAGTGACCCGCCCCGGTGTGTGTCCAGCCCCTCTTGTGTGAAGGTTGCTTACAGACCATGGCCCGTCTTGGTGCGTGTACACCCCTCTTGTGTGTAGAGTGCTTACAGACAGTGACCCGCCCCGGTGTGTGTACACCCCTCTTGTGTGTAGGCTACTTACAGACAGTGACCCGCACCGGTGTGTATCCAGCCTCTCTTGTGTGTAGGCTGCTTACAGACAGTGACCCGCCCGGTGTGTGTACACCCCTCTTGTGTGTATGATGCATACAGACAGTGACCCGTCTTGGTGTGTGTACACCCCTCTTGTGTGTAGCCTGCTTACAGACAGTGACCCTCCCCTGTGTGTGTCCTGCCTCTCTTGTGTGTAGGCTGCTTACAGACAGTGACCCGCCCGGTGTGTGTACACCCCTCTTGTGTGTAGGCTGCTTACAGACAGTGACCCGCACCGGTGTGTATCCAACCTCTCTTGTGTGTAGGCTGCTCACAGACAGTGACCCTCCCCTGTGTGTGTCCAGCCTCTCTTGTGTGTAGGCTGCTTACAGACAGTGACCCGCCTCTGTGTGTGTCCAGCCCTCTTGTGTGTAGGCTGCTTACAGACAGTGACCCGCCCCGGTGTGTGTCCAGCCCCTCTTCTTGTGTGTAGGCTGCTTACAGACAGTGACCCGCCCCGGTGTGTGTCCAGCCCCTCTTCTTGTATGTAGGGTGCTTACAGACAGTGACCCGCCTCTGTGTGTGTGTACACCTCTCTTGTGTGTAGAGTGCTTACAGACAGTGACCCGTCTTGGTGTGTGTCCAGCCCCTCTTCTTGTGTGTAGGCTGCTTACAGACAGTGACCCGCCTCTGTGTGTGTGTACACCCCTCTTGTGTGTAGGCTGCTTACAGACAGTGACCCGTCCCTGTGTGTGTCCAGCCCCTCTTGTGTGAAGGCTGCTTACAGACAGTGACCCGCCCCGGTGTGTGTCCGGCCCCTCTTGTGTGAAGGCTGCTTACAGACAGTGACCCGCCCCGGTGTGTGTCCGGCCCCTCTTGTGTGAAGGCTGCTTACAGACAGTGACCCGCCCCGGTGTGTGTCCAGCCCCTCTTGTGTGTAGGCTGCTTGCAGACAGTGACCCGTCTTGGTGCGTGTGCACCCCTCGTGTGTAGGCTGCTTACAGACAGTGACCCGCCCCTGTGTGTGTCCAGCCCCTCTTGTGTGTAGGCTGCTTACAGACAGTGACCCGCCCTGGTGGGTGTCCCGACTGTCTCTTCTGTGTAAGCGTCCAACAGTGACAGTACCTGGCCGTGTATGTACCCTCCCTTTCTGTGTATGCGCCGCGGGCTCACAGCGAGCCGCCCGGGTTCATTCAGTCTTTCTTTGGCGTGTTTTCGTTTCCTGAATATATGGCCCTGTGTTGCTGTGCCTGTGCTTCGGCTGAGCCGCTCTCTTCCTCCCGGCCCCCACCCTTCTCTCCCACACACCCAGGTGGTGTCTGCAGACGGCTGCCTGCGCCGCGTCTGTGGAGCCGGAGGAGAAGGCGCCTCGGACGCGATGCAGCTCCCCGAGCTCGCGGCGCCTCACCCCGGCGCTCTGGTCCCCCTAGTCTGGGTTCCAGCGGGGACCAAAATGCTGTGCGTTGAGGTAGGCGCTTCTTTCTCTCTCTGCGTCACCGCCGCTCGCTCCACTCAGGGCTCTCTTCTCCTCTGCCCATCCCGCTCTTTCATGAACACTCTCCCTTTCTTGCCCCGTTGTCCCCACGCCCTATCTCTCTCTTTCTCTCCCTTTCTCCTAGACTATTTCTCTTCTGATCTCTTGTCCCCCTTCCTCCAGCCTCTTCTCTGTCGCCCCCATCCTACTCCCTCTCCCTCTCTCTCCTCGCCTCATATCGCAGCTTTGCCAATTCCTCCTGCTTTTCACATCTCTCCCTATCTCCCTTTCCCTCCCGCTCCCCCTTCTCTTCCCCATGGCTCCCCTTTTAGCCCCTCCTTTCTTTCTTCGCTGTTTCTACCGTCTTTTTTTCTTTCCCTACCCGTGTCTTTTCCTCTCCCCTTGCCTTTTTTTTCTCCTCCGCTTTCACCTTTTAACTTCCTCTTCAACGCCCACTTATTCTCTCCCTCATTTACACTCATTCTCGCCCTCTGCGCCTTCGTTACTTCCCCTCCACCTGTTTGTTCCTCTCGTCACCCGACAGCTCCATTTTCTTCTGCCATCCCCTCTCCTCCTCTCTTCTTGGTTCTTCTTTCCTCCTTCTTTCTCCTCCTCGCCCCTCTGTCTTTCTGGCCTTTATGTTTACTCTCCTTCCCTGTGAGCTGGACAGCTCCCTCCTTCCCTGTGAGCTGGACAGCTACCTCCTTCCCTATGAGCTGGACAGCTCCCTCCTTCTCTGTAAGCTGGACAGCTCCCAACTTTCCCATGAGCTGGACAGCTCCCTCCTTCTCAGTGAGCTGGACAGCTCCCTCCCGCTGGACAGCTCCCTCCTTCTCTGTGAGCTGGACAGCTCCCTCCTTCCCTGTGAACTGGACAGCTCCCTCCTCTGTGAGCTGGACAGCTCCCTCCTTCTCTGTGAGCTGGACAGCTCCCTCCTTCCCTGTGAACTGGACAGCCCCCTCCTTCGCTGTGAGCTGGACAGCTCCCTCCTTCCCTGTGAACTGGACAGCTCCCTCCTTCCCTGTGAACTGGACAGCCCCCTCCTTCCCTGTGAACTGGACAGCTCCCTCCTTCTCTGTGAGCTGAACAGCCCCTCCTTCCCTGTGAGCTGGACAGCCCCTCCTTCTCTGTGAGCTGGACAGCTCCCTCTCTGCTCCCCTCGGAGTCGAGGTCTGTGCTCCCACGCCTCGAGATCTCTTCTCTTGTTCTCCAGAATGTTCCATTGCGCGCGGATGACGCCTGCGCGCTGCTGCTGTACCCCTGTTCATAGTGTTGTCGTGCACACCTGTTTAAAAGCCACCCAGAAGGGCGGAGGGCAATAAACAAACATGATGTGATTTAGCGGTATCTCCCTCAAGCTAGAAGTGGGTGGAGTCAGTGTAGGGGAGCTAGAAACCGAGCTCTCTTCCTGGCCCCTTCCTAAAAGGTTCCCTAGAAACCTCTATCCACACTCACGCGCCACTCCCCCATCGGGCACTTTTCTGAGCCCCGATGATTTTCGCTCTGCCCCTTCTCCCCCTACACGTCACCTCTCTGTCTCAGTCACCCACCCCCTTCCTGAACCTCATTCATTCTCTGCTCCCTTTCAGTCCCCGCGGCTCCCCCTCTCCATCGCCTGATCCCATCTTCACCCCTCCCTGGCCCCCATCCATTGTCCCTCTCTGCTCTCCCCCCTCCCCACTCATCGTCCTCGCTACATCTTTTGAACCACAGTCTTCAGAACAGTCCCTCCAGCTACCCTCGTCTCACTCAGCATCGGTTGGACAGTCCAGGCTGTTTGTCGCCGCCGTCCCATCCGTCCTCCATGTCAGTGCATCCGAATATGTGTTCTTACAACGAATTCCGTTGCAACGCATGCCTTTACCACGCATGCGTTACAACGGAATGGTTTTTCATCGCAAAGACTTTTCCTCTAATACTTCCGCGGTGATGTCGTACGTCGTTAAGAGGAAGCGGAAGTTTCTTTCCGTTTCCTCTTAAAGGACGCTGTTTGCCTGCACATCTCGACATTTTTTGAGGTGAGTTTCATTTTATGGGGGGGAGACCCCCCCAAGCCCCCCTTTTTTTTGTTACCCTTTACCACACATGCCTTTACTACGTACCTCGTAGTAATGGTATGCGTGGTAAAGGCTTTCGTGGTAACCACGCATGCGTTGTAATGCATGCGTGGTTAATGTTTCCGTGGAAACGACCGCGTTGTAGTGGCCGTTTCCCGTGCATCCCCGAGAGGCCCCGATTGGTCGCTTTTCACCGAGAGTGCAGGGGCCTCTCACGCGCCAGTTCTGGTTCCTTGTGTGGGCTGCAGCTGACTGAAGCAGCCTTGATTGGCTATAGGTAGGACGAAGATGTGATCTTCTGTCAGATTTGGGGCTTCAGATTTTTGCTGTTTCCATTGGGGAAGTCTTCTGACCCACACTTGTGAAATCTATGTACTTAACATACAACGACAGGTCCTCTGCACACGCATGTAAGTAAAAGCAGTACCACACAGTTTCTGTTGGTTAATGATGAAGAAAACTCTGTATCCTTTCTTTGTAATGTTCACTTTAATGGTGTGTTGGTTAACTATCCAGCCAACACGTGTTTCGTCAGTAGGGTGTAAACCCTTGACTTCTTCAGGGCTTCGGCGAAGTGAAATAGTTCTTAGACCTTAAAACCAGTGATAATTCCAAGCCGGTAGGTCATAAGTATTTCACACTGCTAACGTGTAATTCTTTGAGTATCTGTAGTCAAGCCTCTAAGTCGGAGTATCTGAGCAAGTGTTAGTGTTGCGTTCTTGAGTCAGTACTTGATTTAAAAGGAACCTAGTAATTTTTAAAAATGTAATTCTGTTATAGCGCTACTCATCCCAGTGTAGGGTGTCAGAGCGCTTTACATCACACACACAGGCCCAATAAATCCCATGTGTGTAGGATAGGACAGTTACATAAGGTAATGAGGGTTATAATGTGTAGGAATCACTTATCTTCCATACTTGTAGACATCGTATGTTAAGAGCGAATAGTTGGGAGAAACACAAAGTTAGGGTATAAAACGTAACACATTGATTGTGGTTGTCTGTAGTAACAAGACTTTATTAACCCTCTATGCTTCGGTTTGGGGTGTAGCTTTGGGGGGTGAGAGGTGTTTGGGGTCTTACATCCTCCTAACAAAATTATTCTGCAGTAAATAGTTGGTTACAAGTGCTTTCAGTCGGGTATTGTGAGGTGTCTGTCGGATTTCATCCTGGACTTTTACATGTGCACACTGACAAAACCACATAGACACACTGTCTAATAATCCAGACTCATTTCCACTGCATCTTAAGCACACTCATGTCCTGCTTCTCATATAATGTATTTTTACAAGCTAGGCAAGCATGATTATTGGAAAATCTGAAGCTCCCACTCCCACAATCTTGCCGACCAAGCTACACCCGTACACAATACAGAGCTCTCCCAGAACGGTGTTAACCGCTGGAGTTAACGTACCTCTATTATAATCCCTTCTAATTTTCTGGGCACACAATGATCTCTGCAGCAGGTGTCTTATCCCTGTAAGATATTCTGAAATGCAGTCTCTTTGTGACCAATTAAGTCATCTAGATAGATCAGATGGCATTAAGATCGTCACCTATGCGACGACTCCCAGCTAGTGGTCTCCCTTGCGCACAAGGACAGTCAGCAATCACAGACCAACTTGATTCCCTGTCTGGAGCAGGTAAAGAGCTGGATGACAAGCTCATGCTTAAAGCTTAACGGGGATAAGGCTGAGCTGATGCTCCTCGGCCCCTCAGCCCCCTCCACCCTAGAGCTTCTGTGGCCCCCCCAGCCTAGGCGCCCCCCCCTGCACCCAAAGACAACATAAAAAGCCTTGGAGTATGGCTAGATAAATCCCTGACATTTAACACACAAGTCACCAAATTGTCAGCAACATGCTTTGGTCTGATCAGACAGATTAAAAAAATCCTCCCACTTCTCCCTTTTGAGGCAAAACAGGTAGTCATTCAGGGCCTAATCCAGTCTCGTATAGACTACAGTAACGCCCTGTATTTGGGGGCCCCAGAATACTGCCTAAACAAACTTCAGCGGATCCAGAACTGCGCAGCACGCACCCTTCTTGGAATTCCCCGCAGAAACCCCATAGGGCCTGGTCTAAAAACTCTGCATTGGCTCCCTGTTAGGGAGAGGATTACATTCAAGGCCATGTGCATCACCCACCAAGCCTTATGGAAATCCGGGCCGGCGATCAATCACTCCTTGATCAGCCCCTACCATCCCAAAAAAGAACTCCGTTCATCAAAAGCCTTCCTAACCGTTGTCCCACAGATACGAAGAGCCAGATCAGGAGGCCGCTGTTTCTCCTACAACGCATCCAAATTATGGAACTCTCTCCCCCTCCATCTAAGGTCCAACCCCAACCTACTTCCCTTTCGCAAACAACTGAACACCTTCCTTTTTAACTAAAAAAAAAAAAACATTAATAATTCACCCCCACCAGTGATCCACCCCAGCAGAACTTTCCTTTACTCACTAGCGCCTGGACGCCTCAGGGCAGCTGTTTGCGCTCTATAAAACTCCTTTTAATTCAATTCAATTCAATTCACTGTCACATATGTCCTTGTTGCCAATTTCTTTGCAGCACGTTTTAAAAAAATGTGTACGTTAGTTTCCAGACTCTGCTTTTCAAGCTCGCCCCTAATGACTCCACCCCCTTTCCTCTGCCACACCTTGACCTCCAATTCATGAAATTCCGGAGTACATTTTTCCTAGTCCCTGCAGTGGCAAGGTCCGTAACCGACTCAGTGTTACATTGTGAAAGAATGTTTGCCACCTCGTGGTGGTTTGTGTTTCCGTACAGTGACACCGGCTGATTCAATATCTGCAATAGACAAAAGAAGTCATCATTTAAAGACCAGAGGGTTCAGATGCTGGGCCTCAATACCTCGCACATTCAGCTTCAGGGGTAACCTGGCTTATTCCTTTGGGAGGCCTTAGCCGCCATTAGTCTGTATTTGATATTAACCTTTAGGCAACATTCCACGTGTAAGCCATGGCTGCTCAATCACGGCTACTGCCAGCGGCGACTCCTCTGCAATCAATCAATCAATCAGACTGGTGGAGCACGCTTATCACCCGAGGGGTACCCAGGTGCTGCGTGATGTGGAGTTACTCAAACAGCCAGGTCTTGACTCCACTTCTGAATTTGGCGAGGGAGGTAGAGGTTCGTAGGTGGAAGGGAAGGCCATTCCAGGCTTTGGCTGCGAGGTGGGAGAAGGCACATCCTCTGGTTCTGTATGATGGATGCGGGGGACGTTGGCAAGGGCCAGGGAGGCAGACTGCCGCTGTCTGGTGGGCAGGTGGAATGTCAGACGGTTTTCTGGTCCCATGTTGTGGTTGGCTTTGTAGGCTTGCATGAGCAGCTTGAAGTGGCATCTCTTCTTGATGGGGAGCCAGTGCAGGCTACTGAGGTGGGGCGTGATGTGGGATTGTCTGGGCAGGTCCAGGATGATTCATGCTGCTGCTGCATTCTGGATTGTTTGGAGGTGCTAGGAGGAAGAGGGTTGCCCCACTGGCTCAGATCCAGCAGCTGAAAGATATTTTTCTATTGTCTTATTTTTTGGCTGCTGGTAGAGCCAGCATGTGCTGGGAGAGATGGGGCCGGCCCATGGGAGGGGGAAGGAGGAGTGGTAAATGTGCACTTTCAAGTGCGCATGTATGTTTTACAGGCCGTTTTAGGCTGGCCAAACTGACATGGGCTCTTAGGTTTCTCTAACAATACATCTGGGTTGGAGAAGCATCACAGACTACCTGCGCCTCAGCAAGAGTTAATCCAGCCTGCTCAGGCCAATCCCCACGCTGCTCTCATGCTGGAGAGCAATGCGGGGATTGGATGGGGAGTCTGTGATGCTGCCCCATGAACTGCTGGGTCCAGGAACTGGCAGCAGAGAAGCGTGAGGCTGCCGGCAGCACCAGGTAATTTTTGTATTAACCCCCAACAGTGCGCTCCTCATGCGTGCTTCCCGTCGGCCTCCTTCGCCCTGCAATTCCTCCACACGCCCTAACAGTATTTATCTGTGCCGCCCGCCATTGGCTACTGCTGAAGAGTCCAGGAAGCTATGGTGGTCTTTGCTTTCCAAGTCTGCAGCAGTGTGGGCCAATAGAGAGAGACGTTTCATCTGTGGAAGAGCAAGCTGCTCCATACAGACTAGAAGATATGGAATAAGACCTAACTCTCCCGCACAATCATCCCTCCTCACTTATAACCTTCATGCCCCATGTCCCATTTCTACCACAAACCGCCCCAACTATCAGATCACCTCTCCCCCCTTTTTATCTTCTACCTATCAACGATTTTCTTATTCTGGATCCCACATGACCTATCATTTCCCTACACTTCTGACTCTACTATTCACCCATTCCCTATCGAACCCCTCTTCCTACGACTCGCTAGCTTTTTGATCACCCTACCCAATCACTACACAAGTGTGCACGCCCACATGCACCCACACACAAAGGTGTATAGGCACACATATACAATGTCGTGCGTAGCCACAAACACATGCACACTACTGCTGAATGAATGCATGTCTGGAAGTGCTGTCTGTGCATATGTGACTGTAAATCTAGAACCATAGCTGACTTAAAGTTAGAGATGCAAGGCTATTGCAAGTCAGTGTGTGTTTGCATGTTGCTGATAGAGAAAGGCATAGTCTCTAAGATATGCTTGGCGTACGCTTGTCACATGTATATTATACTTTTTATGCTAGTTTATTTGCCTAGTGTGAGCAAGGGTCCATGTATGTTCTTTATACGCGCTTCCTGTGCAGGTTTATCTACAGCAGACTTCTCCAAAGAGTGGCTCGGGAGCTACTGATAGCTCTCCAGCTACATTTGAGTAGCTCTGCTGTGTGCAGCCTCGCCTAACAAATTAGAAGGTTTGGCTTGGCTGAATTAATATATTTATACCAAAATTGAAAAGATTACATTCAAGACAAAATGTGCGCATTTTCTGAACTCATAAGATGATATTTTGAAAAAATTGATTGAATTTTCAAAATACTTTTAAAGCTGAGTGATACAGCATGTGGCATTGGGGAGACTTATTACTAATATTATTACCTTGGTGCCACCAGCATTGTAGCTATCTGTGGCTGTTATAAATTACCTATATAAAAGGATTCCAAATTGGAAAAGCCTTTCTTAAGTTACTGCTGGCAACCCTGCCTGAAGCACTGAGGTGACCGTGGCTAGTAATCTTACATAGTGTGGCCACTAATATAATCTTGTCTGATATGGTCACAATTAAAGAGCTAATAATATGGGTAGCTTGGGATAATTCTCATAAAAAATAAGTAGGTCTTGTTATGGAAAAGTTTGGAGATCCCTGACCTACAGCTATGGTTTATTTATGTACAAATTTGCCTGCTCACACTTAAATGCAGTGTTTGTTTAATTTGTGGTATGAATTTGCGTGCCTTAGTGACCACCACATAAGCACATTTTACTTAGATGAGGTGCATGCTTGGTTCTACGTGGTGTGCGAGTGTGTGCCCGCAGTGTGCATGCATGCTTCTGCAGTGTGCGCTTAGATTTACATCGCATACTCCCGATGTGTCTTAAAATGAGCATATGATCTCCAACAGGCACGTTTTAATAATTCCCCTAAACTGCAGTGATGATGATGATGATGATTTAGTACTTATATAGTGCATGCTGTCACCCTACGGGTATCCTGGCGCTTTCAACTGTAGAAAGTGACCAGAGTGGAAAAAATGTCAGGCCATAATGTATAGGAGGCGGAGATTACGCTTTCGGAAAGAGCCAGGTTTTTAAGCTCTTACGAAACTCTATTAAGGTGTCCATTTGTCTGAGATTCCGGGGAAGTACATTCCAAAGGCGGGCACCCACCACATTGAATGCCCTCCCTCCCGACCTGGCACATTTGACCCTGGAGACCGACAATAGGCCGGCACTGGAGGAGCGAAGTTGCCTCTTGGGTTGGTACCCCAAGAACTTTTCCTGTAAAGGGATTGAGCCCAGCTCATGCACTGCCCTGAAAATCAGACAGAGGGATTTAAACTGAACCCTTTCCTTAATGAGCAGCCAATGCAGCTCTCTCAGAGCCAAGGTGGCGGATGAGCTTTGCGGCCTATTGAGTGCTAATTTCGCTGCTGCAGACTGTACTCTCTGCAATCCCTGAATGATGTATTGTGGGGCACCCAAATACAGAGAATTGCAGTAGTCGAGTCTGCTTAACACGGTGCTTCTTACCACCAGTGGGCGTGACTCAGTTAGTAATAGCGGAAGTATTTTTCGTAGCATACGTATTAAGGAAAAACATACATTAGCTGTCTTATTTGCATGAGACTCCATCTGAAAGGTTGTCATCAATCAAAAACCCTAGATTTCGTACCTTATTGACCGGCGCTATTGGTTCCTCCTCGTGAGTAAGTTTTAATTCACTAGGTAGGGATTTGGACATCCTAGCAGAGGAGCAGTACAACACCTCAGTCTTCCCGCTGTTAAATTGAAGGGAATTTTTCCTGAGCCAGTCAGCCGTGCGTTGCATGCACTGCCGGAATGTGTCCAGGGAAATCGCATGTTCGCCTTCTAAGGAGAAAGCCAGCTGAGTATCATTCAGCATAGTTGACTAGGCTGACTCCAAAGGATTTGATAATAGGGAGCAGGGGCTGCAGATATACATTAAAGCGAATGGGACTGATTGCAGAGCCCTGCGGCACCCCATGTATTACCAGAGATTTACTGAAGGAGAATGGTGCTAGGGTCACTACCTGCTGTCTTCTCACTAGATAGGACTGGAGCCATTGCAGTGCTCGTCCCTTCACCCCTAACCTCTTGAGTCTCTCCAATAAGATAGAATGATTCACCGTATTGAATGCTGCCGACATTTCGAGAAGGACTAAAACAGTACCATTCCCGTTGTCGGCTCGCATGCTCAGATTGTCCATCATGGTGACAAGCGCCGTCTCGGTCCCGTGGCCTGGTCGAACCCAAATTGATCTCTATCAAGCAGGAGGTTATCCTCCAGAAAGCACAACAGTGTCCAACTGACTGCTTTCTCCAGGATTTTGACCGTGTAAGGCAGGAGAGAGATAGGATTAAAGCTGGCCGGGGTTGACGGGTCTAGGGTGGGTTTTTTGATCAGCGGAGTCACCACCGCCTGTTTCCAGCTTTCCGGGACAGTTCCTTCCACCAATGATTTATTACAAATCTGTCTCAACCACGGGAAGGTTTTTTTGCCAAATGTCTTCCAAACTTTATGAGGGAGGGGATCAAGAGGGGAACCCGACGTAACACTGTGCGCCAAGCTGTTAAAAGCGTCATCAGTGAGGACCCGGAAAGTTATCCAAAACCATTGGCTGGGGAAGGTCATCAGCCATTGATTGTTCTAAGTCATCCAGGCATTCATTATTGGAATTGAGTGTGTTAACAATTTTGGCAATTTTGGCCTGGAAATAGAGAGAAATGTCATCACATCATTTTTGTGATGCTGCAACCTTGTTGTTTAGGCAGGTGGGGGAAGAAAGGTCCTTAATGATTTTAAATAGGACTTTTGCTCCATTCGGCGCTTGTATGATGGAGGTAGCATAGAATTCAGCCTTTGTTTTAAGAATAAGTTCTTTATATTTCAATTGTGCTGATCTCAGATCTTTTTTATCTTCCTCAGTATATCCCCATCTCCATTTCCTTTCCGCCTTCTTGCGGAGTGTACTCAGCTGTTTCAGGTCTTCATTATACCAGGGAGCCATGATTTTATTGCTGTTTTTTAACTTCTTTATTGGGATTATCTGGTCTAGAGAGTCTGTTATATAGCTGTATGAATCTTATAATTCCCTTCAGCTGTCACCGTAGGTGAAAAGTAGTTATCCTCCTTGACAGGTAAAAGGGAAACAATCTTATCTAGTTTTGCCCATTCCCTGCCTCTCCTATAGGTATTCTGCTGGCTAGTTTTGGCCTTAGAACAGGGCCGCCTGACCTCAAACTGAATTAAATAGTGGTCAGTCCAGGACTGGGGTAATATATTTAATATCTTGGAGGTAGCCTGATTGGAAAACAATAAGTCAAGAATGTGCCCCCCTTGATGGGTGGGCTTTTCCACTAACTGTGAGAGATTAAGGTTGGTACACGTGTGTTTCAGATCTCTCAAGTGGCTGCTGAAATTCCCATCCTCCCTAAGATTGAAATCTCCCAGTATAATCATTCTGGTATGTGTCAGGGTTACATTGGTGATGGTATCTAGGAGATTTTGATATTGCGTGGTGCTGCCTGGAGGCCTATGGCATAGCAGTCCTGTAAGTAAACTACCCCTAAGAGCCTGCAGCGCAAAGCCCATAATTTCTATCCCCTCCACTTCATTTATCAGTAGGGGCGTAAAGTTCAGCTCCTCCTTGAAAATTACTCCCACTCTGCCTACAGTTCTTGGCTTGTGGAGGATTTTGTATCCATTGGGACAAGCAAGCCCTATTTCCACCATCGACTCAGCAGTGGTCCATGTCTCTGTCAGGAACAGAGCGTCTAATCCCATGTCTTCGATCAGACTTGAAACATCCACATGGTGCTTAACAAGTGACCGGCTATTAATCAGTCCACATATGAGGGGCTTTTCCACAGTTGGCTCGTGAGCTATAGAATATGCAGCCTTGCGGTTTATCTTACAGAGATTCATAAGTTGAACCCTGTCATAGACCAGGCGCCCTTGAGCAACCTCCAAGCGGACAGCGTGGCTAGCGCTAAGCGCGTCCAGGGCGCGGACGGGCGCAGATGGGCTTGCCTGTGGCGCACCAGGGCGCACTGCGCGCTTGCTTTTCCCCGCTTTTATGTGCTGCCAAAGAGCCCTGACCAGCCCCTAGAGTGCCTCACAAGATGGCGCCGAAAAAAGGCAGCAGTCAGTTCCTCCCTCACTCAAGATGCCGCTGCTGTGATGGCTGTCCATAGGTTTGAAGTGTTGTGTGACTGTAGTGTGCTCGGAGTGCTTGCAGACCCATGTTGAATGCTATACCTGTGATGTGTGTGTAGAGGTGCACATTAGATCATATCTGAGTCTTGTGTAGGATCCTGCATTTCATGCTAGATGAAGTGCAATGGAGTGATAAGACGTACTTTAGAGGCACATGAAGTTCGCCCTGTCATTGACAAAAAGAGACTGACGTAGGCGTCTTGGAAGACTGTGAGATGTAGTCCAGCTAGGAGATTGAGTAACGAAGGCTCATCGCCAGGTCCCATGACCAAGCCAAGGAGAGTCAAGCGATACATTAGTCAGCACAACTTGAGAGCTGGTCGGGAGTGCACAATGTGCTGCTGCACAGGGGATTGATGCTATCAAGTGTTTGTGGATACTGCAACAAAACTGGGTCATGCTTGAAGATGCCGACCCATTGGTTTCGTTGATGGACCCTCAAGTCCCAGCTTCCCTGGAGATGCACTACTCTTCTGGAATTCTCTCTGGTTTGAAGTGGCCGAGGGGTAGTGCTGCCCATTCACCCTCCTATCGAGAGCCAATCCCTCTCCCAATGGCCCCTTTGATATGCTGCCTGAGGTGTCACTCATGGCTTCAAAGAAAAACACCATGCTAATGTCTAACTGTATCTTCCCAGGGCACGGCGCCCAGGCACTTTACTCCTGCTCATGAAGAAGTCTCTGGTCTATGCACCTGCCCAAACCTGTGCCAAAAAGTTTCCCAAGAAATCTGCCAGACCACTGCCCCTCAAGATACGAAAAGGAAGATGCAGAATCTACAAACTGGAGCTGTGAGCCTAAATGCTCAGGAATTGCGTGTTTTGGCCCAGCGCCCTTTTGTGTATCGAGAAATTACCCCTAAAGCAAGAGCAAACTTACATAGAAAGTGATGGAGAAACATGTGGCCTAGTACCCAGTCCGTCAGGCTAGAGCGGTCTGATCCTAAACAAGCACATGCTCAGAAGTCAGGATGGCTGCAGGATTCTTCTGAGACTGCACGTGAGAAGACCGGGATATCTTATATTTTGTAGGAGTAGAGGAAGCACAGGAATCCTGCCCCCCCCCCCCCCACAATTATGGAGCTTTAAGGGAGGGTCTTTCGGCATGGGGAATAATAAGCAAAGTTGAGTGTAAAAACACAGTTGCGTAAAAGGTCCATATGCAAAATTGGGCACCTTTTCCACATCTATAAATGTTATGCATGTGAATACTTCAGAAAACGTACGCCAGTTTGAACTTTCAGTAGTGCTCCCAGGCCTGATTGAGGATTTCATAAAGAGTATGGCCTTTTTTAATCTGCCCTTCGGTATTGAGAGACAATCTGAGGCATTAGTAGCTTCCAGGTGCTCAGGGGAAGCCTATTGAGAAGCACCTGCTTCAGAGACTGGTCAGTGATACTGACTTTATTGGAAACTTGATGCCACGCGCTCAGCCATCCTGAAATGACAGATCTCCTAAATGGGGTCTAGCCGGGGGGTCAGGGGTCCTATCCTTTTAGCAGATCCCCCTTTACCTTTAGATCAAAATCATCGTGATTTGCAGGGAGCTGCTCTCACCCCCTCATAAGGAGGTTCATTACTGTGAGGCGTCAGATAACTCAGCGTTTCAAAAATCATACCTTTCACCCAGGGCGCCTTCTCCTGAATAGTCCACAGGAAGGAACCCACACACACATTCACACTGCGATATTGTTCCCAATATCCTCCCAGGGAGACTAATTGTACAATATCACAGCCAACATATCTACTCTTTAGATTGTTTGCATTACTTAACAGATTTTCTTCATTACGGATGAAATAATCCTTTGATTAAATACAAGCTCTGTGAATGTGTCAAGAAATCCTTTAGAAGATCATGATGTATTTCATTTTAGCTATTGATACCCATGCCTTACCACACATTTCCACAACTGCTGGGAAATACCTGCATAAGACTTCAAGTTCCATTAATGCACAACAATCTGTTTATGGGGAGATACAAAGTAGAAATATAGAACATTTTTCACATATTCACACTCATGTTCCCTGTTTTTCACAGCAGTCGCCTGTTTGTTCAGGAACCCTTCAGTGAATAGAAATGTAAATATGCTTGTAGACAGTTTCGTCTCCAGTGGCCTGAACGATGTCTTCTCTCACATTTCAATCAAACTTCCAGAATGAACCTCAGAGGGCAGGAATGCTGGCCTTGGCCTGGCACCTGTTCCTGGCTCTCCTGCAGCGGCTGGAGGCGCCTGCCTGGCAAGCAGTAATACACACTTGTAAACAGTTTCATCATATGCTGACACTAGACTTAATGAATGCATCATATCCTTTGTTTAGCCTGCTCCATTGTGCCTGGAGAGTGGAATCAGACGCCACGTGATGGCACTGAAGCAAGGTGTGTTTACTGTGCGCAGGCGCACCACGTGCCTTCTCTGTGATGCCTGAAGGCAGGCTTACGTCTTTCTTTGTGGGTAGTGTTATTTGCTCTCAGCAAATACCATGTATATAAGTCAGTAATGACATAGTATTTCGCATTAGATAAATGTTTCTTGTCTAGGTTTACCCATTTAAAAAAAACTAGTTTGATCAAACTATATTCATTGGTTAAGGTAAACATCTTGGATTTTATGAAAAAGCTTTAATATTTTTTTCTAGAAAACTGGTTTGTCTAGAAATAGAAACATGCATTTGTTGCATCCCCAACGTTTTGCAGCTTGAGGCTTTTCTATATTCACATGTAATCCTGTTACCCGCTGGCTGGAGGAGGAATAGCATCTTGTTTGCATAAAAAACTGGAACATTGTAGATATTACCGAAATGATGATTCGGGAGTCCATTTGGAACTCACCAAGCCTCACACTTCAGACGGTAGATACTTTTATAGTTGCCGATTCTTTAAGTCCAGGCTGAAATGTCTTCGTGTCTGCTTCAAGATGCCTGATTGGCCCTGATCCCCAGAGCTAATGAGGAGTGAGGGAGGTGACGGGACGGGGCGGAGGGGGGGCAGTAAGTTTAATAACGCGCTTGAGGAACGTGGTTATCCCAGGTTTGTAAGCACGGTTATTACCTCCACTTACGAGTTATTACCTGGGAAAGGGGCATAAGCATGCAGATTTTTGTGGTTTTTGCAATAAAAGCCTCCTTTCTGATATTTACTGTACTGGCCATTTTCCCTGGTACATCCCATAAAGATTGACTTGCAGACATGTACCTGGGCACATATCTCGGGGGGCAGACTTTATCTCACTCTAAAAGGTTGCAGGAGTTGGCACAGGGTACGGAATTACCCGTCCCACTTGCAACCAGAGTCATCATCTGCTCACCTGTGGGAGGACCTAAATACCAACCAGACAGGACTTTTAAATATTGTGTCCTCCTCAGTGAGTGACAGTTTGTCTAAAAGCTTCAGTTTTCCTTCTTGGTAAGTGTTATCCGCTGAACTGAGTTTCCTTTCCTCTGATACATATGTCTTCATTTGTTTTTGTGCCAGTTGTGCACTTGCTGTGGTGGATTGTAATTTTCCATGTTTTAGTATTGCCAATTTGGCCTTCCACATGTCCACGTCTCCTCTTGTCAGCCATTTTGTGGCCCCTCGAGGGCAGATATACACGAGACGCTAGAGCCCTTAATTTCATCTGAGAGATAGTGAGAGCAAAAAGTAAGAAAGTGGGGCCAGGAGATAAAAGGAAGATGGTGTAAAAAGGAGTGGAGAGGAAAGAAGACATATTGTGAGTAAGAAGAGATTGTGATCGAGGGAGACTAAAAGGTAGGCACGAATTAGGAGAGTGATATCAAGCATGAGTGAACAGAAAAGTGAGTGAAATGGAGGAGGCGTGAAAGGGAAAAGAGGGTGGAAATGGGGACTTCCACCTTCTTTCTCCAGAGCATTAGGTTTAAAGACAGCACTTTTCAGTAGCGGGCGACTGGAGATCCCGCTGCAGTGTCCAGTGGCAGCCAAGGATACTGGGTCTCATTACTCCCAGGGCAGCCATGACTGACTCACCTTCCTGGGCTCCAGGGATAGCTGTGGTCAAATAGTTGAATCCTTCTCGCGGAATCTCTGGTTGGAGGTTGCCCCCAAATTCTCTCCAATACAGTTATTAGAACTAATAAAAGTTATTTGCTGCCTAGAGGTGCTGGTTTAATAACAAGGTCTTATAGTAGTTATGATGCAAACATATTCCAATATTTAATATTATGATTTAAAAAAGATGATGACTCTGCCTCTAAAGCTTTGGCACTACACTTATCTGTGAGCTGCACTTCTCGAAGCCTCAGTATCCAGCACCTACATGTCCTGGTGGGGCTTTTTTCACCAGATTTTCAATAACCTAGAGCCTGCAGTGCCAAGTGGCTTCAGTGGCAGAGGGACAGTGGGTTTAATTGAATTTGTGCACATCCAGTAAACCAAATACCAAGTCTTTGATGCTTTGCCAAGTGGTGTTCAGAAGGCGGCCATGAGTTTCTCTTCACAGTATTGCTGCACAGGGAGGGGGTAACAGTTCCATGTTTGGCATCACACTGGGCATAGTATCTGCTTCTGTTGTGTGGAGAGAGTGGGTGTGGGAGTGCAAGGATTTGTTAGTGGTGGGTATTTATATCCCTCACGGTTGGCTCTCTTTCTGTGGGGCGGCTGTGCGCTCACAAGAGGCCTCAGAGGCAGTCCTTGTCTTCTACTTCTGATCCTCAAACAAGCCACTCAGGCTGGCAGCAGCAGTCAGTTCTGATAGCCAATAAAAAAGCTTCAGGTCCACACAGGTTTCGGGTGTGTAGCCCTTCCAAGCAGAGGTCTGTACTTAACCAGTAAGAAACTGTGTTTGAGATCGCATGTGTCCACCACTCAGAGAAGGGGCATTTCCTTAAGCTCCCAATTTCTCGAGTTGTGGTGAGGTGATGTGGGCTGGGAGGATGTCTATTCAAGCTCCAAGTCAAACACCTGAATAAAACGAGTTACATCGTCAAAGGTGGCGGTGGCTCAAATTGATGACTGTTTTATGAATAGAGCAGCAGGGCCTCTAGGCTGGAACGGCGGCGACACACAGCTCCAGACTATCACCTTGAAGCGAGAAAGAGTGAAAGTGATGGATGGTGAAAGGGGAGCAGGGAAATGGGTAAGGCAGTGAAAGTGAAAGAACGGCAGAAAGAAGGAAAGAGGGTGGACAGCATAAGCAACAGGAAATGAGGTGGTGGGTGTGTGGAATCGAGACCGGTGGGGAGTGGGTGGACAGACGGGATGTGGAGGTGGAAAGCAAGTTCCAGGTTTCACCATGCCTACAGTGCTGGTTTGGTCCGCATGTAGCCCTCCTAACTTGAGGCGTTTGGGCTTTTGCATCCACCTCACACGGCTCTGACTGCATTGGCGTCCGTGTGAGGCTATTTTGAGCCCTCCCTGCAGGGCGCGTTTTGAACGCCGTGTCAGCCTGACCCTGTAGCACAGACTGCAGCCACTGCGCCACCTTGCGGTGAAGCGAGCGCGCGCAGTGTGCGTCTGTCCAGCACTGTACTGCTTCAATCCGGTGACAGCTCATCCCAATCTCTGTCATTTCATAAAATCCAGGCCCCAGTGGCATAACAAAGGCCCCCGAGCCCCTGCCGTGCGGCTCAGCCCCCATCTTCAGGCCCCCCCTCAGCACAGTACCCTGTCAGAGAGCTCCTGACTGAGTCTGGAGGCCCCCCCCCCCCATGCACTTTGCAGGGGAGGGCCCCTCAATATTCGTTACACCACTGCCAGGCCTCCTTAAATCACCGAAATATCTCTTTCATAAGAGTGGTTTAAATAGTGGCGGCTGGAAATTTTACCAGGGAGGGGATGGGGGTCGCACATACACAAATACACACTCACTCACACCCAGGCATTCACACACGCATTCACACCACTCACCAACAAATAAACATACATTCGTACATACACACACGCCCCAGACATATAAAACGTACCTTCACTGTAGAGAGGGAAGCATCGTCGGACCCAGGAGGGTTGGGACTGCTGCCTTCCCTCATTGGCTGAGTGAGGGAAGGAACTAGTTCTTCTCTCATCACCGTGTGGGGTGGGCTCAGTGAGACTGCTGAGCCCACCCCACTTTCTGATGAGGTGTCAATGATTGACACTTGACCCTGTGCACTTCAGGGCTTAAACCTGAAGCGCCCAGGTCTGAGGCAATCAGTGACCCTCCCCCTCGGCATGAGGGGGAGGAATTCAAGGCACTTTTTACCAGACTGAGGAGGTCTCGCCCAGAGGGCTGCTCAGTTCAGGTCATGCAGCCAGGATCATGTGCATTTAGCGCATTTCTAGCTCCTGGCTGCTTGGCCTGAACAAGAAGCCTGTCTGTCAGGTACATCTTTGTTCAGTCTGACAGACACTCTTCTTGCCAGGAAAAAGGTAGGGTATGTAGTCCCCCGTCAGGGCGCTGCAGGTTTAAAAGGGTCATACAGAGCATGATGTCGTGGTATGTCTCAGAAACCTAGCAGACGTCCTCAAACGTAGGATCATCAAGGCCGTACTGGCCATACCGTGTATCGAGCATTTCCCCAGGAGCCTGTAAGGGCGGGGAACTGGTTTTGTTACTGGGGCCATTTTTGGAGCCGTGTAGCAGTTTTGAGAGCACCTGCTGCAGAGTTCCCTGTATATCCTGTAGTTTTCAGGCAACAATAAAACTGTCACAATAACTCTGGTGATTAATGTACCTGTTGGAGAGAGATGGGAGTTTTGTCTATTGTCAGTTTTCACTCATCTAAGTGGGTTACTGCTTTTGTCACACAGATCCTTTTGTTACTGTGCAGTTCATAAGTTACAAACATAATTAGCACAGTGAGATATGAAGTGTTATCAAAGAGTTGCATGCCAACTACATGGCACAGGTTAGATAGTTAAGTTCCACCAGAGTCTTTGGTTATCCTAATGTTGATATAAAAGGGTTTGTTTGGGTAGAAATACATTCTTATTAGTAAATCCAACCCTAACCACTGTGTTACCTAAGGAATCCTGGGTGTGTCCTTCTCCAGACCAAGCACTCTTAGAAAATGCCTACAAGTAGGGATCACATGAACCCTACACCTTGTAGTCAGTCTCCTTTGTCTATACACGAATTTACACATGTATGATTCCTTTTCTCTGTATTCGTGTGTGATGTAAGGTGCTCCGACACCCTACACTGTTATGAAAGGCACTATAAAACAAATGAAATACACGTGAGAGAAGGGCTATGGAGAGATGAGGGGCACTGATGGGAGGATGATAGTGAGGGGATCATTGAAGGGCCCCAACAAAGATTGTTGAATCCTGGTGCACTTCAAGGTCATCCTTTACTGCTTTGAAAGCGAATACAATTAATTATAAATGAAAAATGCATTGTAAAATGCAACATTTTGCCCACAATCTTCTTCGTTGGAGAATCCCCCCAAACCCTCCCTTTAATGGTCAGGCTCGCTGCACTCACTATGTCCCTGATGATGGCTGGTCTGACAAAATTTGCCAGGCTGCTTTGGGTTCCCATCAGGGGCGTCATATCCTCCGAACCGGAGGAGCATCGCCCACCTGTTGCGCACGCACCAGGCAAATACAAAGAAATTAAATTGGATTTTAATGCCATTTTATTTATTTGTCACTGCACTGGCTCATGCTATCTACAGTGAGAGGGTGGGGCTGAATACTACAAATGCATGATGTCAGCACTGGTCTACAGTGCGCATGTTGGATTTGCCAGTCATCTTGTGAACCAGCCTGGGGATTGCTGGCACAGCCTTCCAGCCTAAAAATGAGCACAGGGGGAACCTGCTCCCACCAATCCAGGAGCTGCTTTCACAGAATGAAAGCAGCTCCAGGATTGGTTGGAGTTCCGTTCCACAAGCAGGAAGGGAGTCCTTCTTTTTCCTGCTCAAGGAAAGAAGTACCGCAGCGGTCGTGCTCCAGCTCCGCGTTTATGGTGAGTGGCACCTTCGCGCCGCACCATTTTCTATTGAAGCTAGCCGTCACTGGTTCCCAGTCTGGTCCTGAGGGTCATCAAACGTAGGAACATTCTAGAATGCCTGTTGCTGATTGTTAAAGATCCAGGAACTGGGAAGGAGAACTGTGCTATTATTTTCACTAAACTTCCCCTTCAAAGCCTCCCTAATATCAACCGGTTTTTTTTTACGTTTCCATTTCCTGTTGTCTTTAGTGAGCGACTTTAATCTCACTACATAGCAGATCACCTCTATTTAACTGGGGGTTCAGCACGTTTGTCTACAGGGGCTTGTAGAATAGCAGAATATGTACCTCCGTTTCTGTGTATGTCCTGGTTCTGCTGCCTCAAAATGTTGGGGGTTGGTGCAGTGGCAGTCGACACATACAAGAAGTGGTAGGGTGGGTGGAAGAGGTGTGGGGGATGCGCAGGACGGGGAGCGCGGGCGGTAGGTTTGATCATTAAAAAAAACTTACCTGAAGCTTCTGACAGCCGTGCTCCTCGAGCTTCAGTGTTCCTTTTCTTACAGGTCTCAGCAGACACTAGGACAGCATCAGAGATGCCCTGTGTAATCCCCGCGCTGCTCTCATGCTATGAGAGCAGCGTGGGTATTGGCCTGAGCGGGCTGGTTTAATGCTTGCTCTGGCACAGGGGGTCTGTGCTGTTTCACAAATCCGGCTGTGCAATACAGCTGGGTTGGAGACACCTAACTGCGCATGTCTGTTTGACCAGCCTAAGATGGCTGACCAAACAGTTAAGCGCACTTAGAAGCTCCCTAAACACGCTGGCTCAGCCAGCAGGTGAAAAATAAATAGATAATAAAATATCTTTCTATTTTTCAGCTGCTGGTTCTGAGCCAGTGGGGCGATTAGTCTCACAGGTAGTGGTTCGGGGGTCACCCAGGGACGGGGTGTCGTGCGGGAAGGTTGCTCGCAGGGGCTAATTTAATCATAATTAAAAAAATAATTAAACCTACCTTTCTGCTGGCCGGGTCCCGCCTTTTCTCTGCTCCTACTCTCCTGCTGACAGGAACAGGAAGCAATTCAGAAAAGGGGGTGGTGATGAACAGAGTGTCTGAATTAAGCAGACCACTCTTACCCAGTCCAAAGATCAGGGCTTGATCCATCACCGTTATTTAGCTCAAGCCCTGATCTTTGGACTGGGTAAGAGTGGTCTGCTTAATTCAGGCACTCTGTTCATCAGCACCCCCTTTTCTGAATCAGGAACAGGAAGCAGGCAGCCAGGCTCCCTCTCCTAAGCCAATCACAACACTGCAAGCAGCGTTGTCAATGGTCGGGACGCCACCCAGCCAGGGGCATATAGGGAGGCTATGTTCTCCATGCAGGCTGCATTGCAGCATACATGGAGAAGGACAGAGCGTGCATGACTGGTTTTGGCGGCCCCAGGGCGGCGACCAAACAGTCTTAGCGCACCCGGAAGTGGGCAGGCACACCACTCCTCCCCTGCCCTGCTCGCAGAGCAGCCCTGCCCAATCGCCTGCCCGCAACCACACATAAAATGGTAATAACTGAAAATTGTTACCATTTTATGTTTCTGCTTCTCACACTGTGAGAAAGCAGTGGGGCAACGTTCCTCCGCCTTAGTGGAGGAGCCGCCCCTGGGGTCATGGTCCTTTGCCATTGCGGAGGAGCTGCACCCAGTGTTAAAACAACTTTTATGGCCTGTGGGGTATCAATGCCTTATTCCTCAGAGGCTTTGCAACCCATTATATGGTGCCGTCTAGTCACACATAACTGCAGCCAGCCTTTGTTGTGTGGTCTCTAGGTGACTGCTGGGCCTGTTTCTATTCTACTAAGAGGTGAACAAGAGAGAGCACATTATAATGGAGAGCTGAGCCACTGGTCTGGGTTAGATCTAAAAGCCAAAACACGAGTTTTCAACATATTTGTACACGTAAATCATGCAGTAAATGCCATGTAAAAATATGATAAAAACTTTTCAAAATTCAAAAAGTGTAGTTTTTTAACACTCAGAGTTGTTTCACTTTAGTACATTAGATTGTATCAGTCTTCTGAGTGGCATTTATTGGAAGCAATTGTTTTTAAATACAAACGTAGAAACATTCTTGTCCCTCCCTCTGCTGCCTGAACAATGTTGCATTAGTTAGCCAAGCGGCAAGTCAATGGTACAAGATTGAGTAACATTATAGCCTACTAAACAACACAAGGGGTTAGGGGTTTTGGTTCTGCACAAGTCCAGAACTGATGTATGTCAAGGTCGATAAAGGAAAAGAAGGCAGGGTGAAATAAGGCGATTGGCTAGAATCACACAATTAACTCACGCCGGGATTGGCCGCAGACTTCCTGGTTTGACATGCAGCGCAGCCACCAGTTGGGCATCGCTTTCTCTCCCTCATTTTACCTCAGTGCTTAATGCTCTGTCTTTCATTCTTTGTCAGCAGTACCAAGAGTGAAATAATTCCACGCATTAGATATTAAATCAAGTTGAAACAGAAGTGACGTAGGTTAAGGAAAGGGGAGTCCTGTATTGTAATGCTCTCATCTACTTTCCCTGACTTATCAATGAGCTCTCTTTCAGGAGATTTCGAGAGAGAACCTACACCTTCAGTGATGGCAATTACAACATAAATAAACAAGGATCTGGGAGTGTCCATGCAGTTCCCAGGGCACGAGTGAAGTGCAGAGCTCACTTCCACGCCCAGCACTCACGATACTGTCTCCAGTACCCCTGGTGTGGGGGTGGCATTTCAGCGATAGTGCTGTGGAAGCAGAGAAGAATCAATAGCATTGCGCCCCTCTCCAGAAACTTCCAACACACTCTGCAGGGTCCTTCCTATCAGCCATGCCCAAAATAAAATGGCAGGAGAGAAGACGCAGAAGACCCGCTGTGATTGAGGTAGGAGGGTGGGCAGCCAAAGCCACAAAAAAATGTGGTTAATTTGAGCCGGTGGTTTCCGGTGCTTAGCACCAGCACTGAATCCTCAACACCGGCGCTTTTCATGAGCACCAGTTAATTTATGGGGAGATTAAGTGAGCTACAACAGAGAAAAAGAACAAGCGTGGGGGAGAAAGTGAGGGTAAAGTCATGGGAGAGAGAGAAACAACGAACAGAAACAACAAGGAGAGAGAAAGAATGCAAAGGGAGAAAGAGATAGGAAAGGGGAAAAAAGAAAAAGAGAACAAGCATTTACAATGCAACGGTCTCGCCTTTGCAAAAGTTAGAGCTATTGGCATTGTAAATGACAACATTTTTAGGTCTCGCCTGTCGATGCGCATGCGCATCGAGCTTGCGAGCCTATTGCGGCTTAAACAAGCTTTAACTAAGAAGCAAGGAATCGTGGCGATTCCTTGCAGTGCCCGTGACTTTTAAGCTCAATGCGCATGTGCATTGAGCTTAAAAGCGCGTGCACATGCCCCCAGCCGCCTGGATGTCTTTTCCCTCAGCCGCACTCCTCCCACACCCCCGCTCCGCCCCCTCCCCTGTCTGCCGTGTCGCATTTCTTCAGGGCACTTTCTCCACGGCCGCCAGGCCACATCAAAGGCTTCCCCAGCACTGCCCCACCCATCAATCACCATCCCACTGCCACCCCCCTCCCTCTCCATATGGTGCGCTCTGCCTCAGGCCTCTCTAACTCGGCCCCCTCCTCTGCCCGTCGTGTCGCATTTCTCCTCCCCCCTCCCCTTCTCTTCCTTACCTCCGTCTTGTTTATTTTAAACATTTGCACGACTTCCGTGTTTGCCTTCCTCTCTTCTTGCTGCCCCCTCCCCACTCTCTCCCAGCACACCCCCCCCTCAAGCCCCCTCCCCTGCCCGCCGTGTCGCATTTCTTTTCTCCTCTTTGCCGCTCTCCCTGCTCCTCCCCCTGTACCCGCCCCCTCCCCACTCTCTCTCCCAGCACACCTCCCCTTCCAGCCCCCTCCCCTGCCCGCCGTGTCGCATTTCTTTTCTCCTCTCCTCATGTTAGACCATCTGCTGACCAGTATGAACAAAAGCAGCCTTGGAAAGATGGCAATACCCACTGGACAGAACATCTCACCCACACCAATACGGCACAGACGTGCCACGCATTCAAGAGATGCATCGATATCAACAGAACTAATACAGCCATGCTACGAACAAATTGGACATTTCCAGTACCGATCGGACATGCCACACTCCAAGCAAGGGCTAACCGCTGGGAAACTGGCCTTTGTCGACCTAAGACATATAGGTCAGCACTCTGCCTACACCACTCCCAAGCTACAACCCAAAACCCACGACTCCATCATTAAGGTTCTACCACCCTGCTTCAACCTGTACACCAGACACTGGACATAGCCGTCTTAGGGATGACTCACAATACAGTGCCGGAAACGACTCATATTGAAAGAGCCACGCAAGAGCACACATCCCCAATAGCCCACACAGTACTCCAGGCCACCCAGCAGGAGGCCATACTGCACTCTACCAATGTTGATAAAATTACTCTAAAATAAGCAAATTTCAGTGACCAAGAGTTAATGTAACAAACTTTGAGGCCGATGTACGTATTGTCTCAAAATTAAATTCTGTTTTAAGCAAATACAATCTGCAGCCTGAATATTTTACAAAAATATCCCTGTGGTCGACTTTACTATTGGACGTAGAAGGGTAGTACTCTCCATATGGTGCGCTCTGCCTCAGGCCTCTCTAACTCGGCCCCCTCCTCTGCCCGTCGTGTCGCATTTCTCCTCCCCCCTCCCCTTCTCTTCCTTACCTCCGTCTTGTTTATTTTAAACATTTGCACGACTTCAGTGTTTGCCTTCCTCTCTTCTTGCTGCCCCCTCCCCACTCTCTCTCCCAGCACACCCCCCCCTCAAGCCCCCTCCCCTGCCCGCCGTGTCGCATTTCTTTTCTCCTCTTTGCCGCTCTCCCTGCTCCGCCCCCTGTACCCGCCCCCTCCCCACTCTCTTTCCCAGCACACCTCCCCCTCCAGCCCCCTCCCCTGCCCGCCGTGTCGCATTTCTTTTCTCCTCTCCTCATGTTTACAACATGGTATGTTTCCCCTATCAGTGCTGGGGGGGCTAGGGTGGCACCCCTGTGTCCCAAGTGTTCTCTGTCGGGAGCCTGCATGTTTCTCCCCACTCGGTGGCATGCACGGACTGCACGGATGCACCCAGCTCGCCTGCCTGCAGTGTGAGTGGAGGCCATTAATAATCCCGGGGCGTGCACCCATTGCACTCAGCGATGACTTCATTCCCAGGGCCACCCGGTCGATGGCAGATGCACGCACTGCATTTCAATGCGCACCACTGGAAGGCAGCCCTCTAGCATGAGCACACCCCGACCTGACCGCATGCAGACGCCAAACCCAACTACCCCCAAAGCAGAGAATGCACTCCCAATATCCACCGGCCACTTTTCCTTCTTACGTTATTATGCATACAACGGCGCATGTTCTGAATGTAGGTTTGCAGGATTGTTTCTGAGGCATGGTTAGCAGTGCATTATTTGTTGGAAATGTTGTGGCGGTTTCTGTCTGGTAACTTTGCATCCAACAACTTACTAATGCAATAGGTCTTGCATTTGCGAGAGTTAAACCTATTGGTATTGTAATTGACAATGCCTTTTATTTACGTTTTAAAAACCAACACAAATAAAAGGCAGTGCCATTTACAATGCCAATGGCTCAAACTCTAACAACTGCGAGACCTATTGGCTATGCCAATGCTTGTTATTTAAGCGTTGGTTTTGAAAACAGATAAATAAATGGCATTGTCATTTACAGTGCCAATAGCTTAATCTCTCGCAAATGTGAGAGCTATTGGATTTGGATCCACACACAGAGCCACACACAGAGCCACACACACAGCCACACACACACACACATTATCATACTTGTAGCGCACTCCCTCCCCACTGGCATGCCATTCCCTCACTGACCAGGCATTCTCCCACTGCCGGGGCACTTTCAAGAGTGTTGCAGCATTCCACTGATGACTCAGCCCTCCCTCCCCACTGACAGCTCAGTCTCCCCCTTGCAGGGCATTGCTGACACTGACGCTCACTCTCCCACTTTCAGGACACTGCCCCCCACCCCCCTGACGCACTCTCCCCCTTGCAGGTTAGCGCTCCTGGGGACCAGCTGTCAGTGACGGGACACCGCTGGCGCGAGCCGCTCTCACCTGACAGGTGCGCCCCGGGGGTTCTCGTGTGCACCGCTCTCGCCGCTGTTCGCGCTGCTCCTGCTGCTGCTGGTGTTGCTGGTCTCGCGCTGCTGTCCTGGGCTGACCCCTCGGCAGCCGCGGCGCGCGCTGGAGGCACGTGCACACGCTCCCTTCGCACGAGACGGAGGAGGGTAAACTGGGAGGGTAGTGCTGGCGACATCGACGAGGGACCAAATCATTGCTGCGACGCCACCCTCAGCCCACGGGCCATTTCACAGCGCAGTTTCATATCCCACACACAATAAAACCGATAATACAGAGTCAAATCAAAATTATAATGGTATTTTTATTTTACTTTACATATAATTTAGTAAGAGTATTCCTAAGCGTTCAATACTGTAAAATATATTGAAGCACTTGTC
Source organism: Lissotriton helveticus (assembly GCF_964261635.1). Classification (NCBI taxonomy): domain Eukaryota; kingdom Metazoa; phylum Chordata; class Amphibia; order Caudata; family Salamandridae; genus Lissotriton; species Lissotriton helveticus. The sequence goes on along the minus strand of NC_136062.1, from coordinate 190,024,756 downwards.
TTCATGTGATGCTTGAGTAGAATACATATAACCATTTAGTTAATAATTATATTACAAGTAAAGGTGTAATATTAAAGGAGATGTGTTCAACTGCATTGGAGTTATGAAGACCGCTGCCTCTTCTAAGATGGCTGCTAAATTGTGTGGCTTCCTGCGCAGGCCCTGCAGCGCCCGGAGCGGAGGGGAGCAGCGGGTTCACCTTCTCTGTCTGGCTCACCTCACACGCAGTTCAAGCACGGGCAGGGCCCTGGGATGCTCGGCTGTCTGCACGCTTCTCTCGGGCTCCAGAGCGGTCAACGCGGGGGAGCCGAGCCTCAGGGCCGGACTGGGAACAGAAACCGGCCCTGGCAAACTGCTCAGCCGGCCCCCCCTGGGATGAGGGAGAGTGCAGCTGAGCAGCTTGCGAGGGCCGATTTTGTTACAGGGGGCCGATATTTCTGACTCCAAAACCGGCCCCCACCCTAGCGGCCTACCTGGGAAACGCCCGTTGCCGGCTATGGCCAGTCCGGCCCTGCCGAGCCTGCTCGCACGCAGAGCCGTCTAAACACTGTCACTCTCGCTTCGCAGCCTGAACACCAATTCCAGGGGCTTAGCCCCCTCTGGAGCTGCACACACCATGCATTTGTGGTTCACGGTGACAAATTATTCATCCAACGACCGTGGGAACTCGATATTGCCCATAAGGGGGCGTAGGGGCATTGGGCGGGTGCGGAGCTAAGGCTCTGGTGCCAGGCAGGAGGCAGCTGATCCAGAGGAATGATTCTGGCAAAAACCCATCAAGCATTGTGTAGGCTCACGCCTAAACAGCAGACATGCCTAAACAGCAAGACGGGCAGCAGGAGTCTGTAAACCCTTTCCTTTTCAGATTGGGGGGCGTGTTTTTCTTTCTCCCCTCTTCTCCATTGGCTGGAATGTAAACAACGGCGTGTTTTTGACTGTTGTTTTACATTCCAGCCAATGGAGAAGAGGGGAGAAAGAAAGTCAAAAACACGCCCCCCAATCCGAACAAGACGGGGCTTAGATCGAAAAAATAGAATTTAGGCCCCATTGAATAATGTGCTGAACTCGTCCCGGTGGGAATTTCCAATCACCAGGACACTCTCAGCAGACCCTTTACGTTATCTGCTTTCCATATGCAACAAGCAACAATGTGCAGGAAGGGACGGGATGGGGCTTTCTTATTTAAGGTTCCTGCTGGGCTCATAACAAAGGCTGAATTTGAGGGGTCATCAGGCCTCCTTTTTTTGAGTCTCTTGGCTGGGAGCAGTCATGAGACTCACACCTGATGCAAATGCAGCGGAGGGGAAACAAAGGCTCCCACCTTGTTAGCACTTCACACATACTTAAGAGAGGCAGTTTTTCACTTTATTCACTCCCTGTTTAAGAGCTATGCATGCACTGTAAGAATCTCAGATGTGTTGGTCTTTCCCAGTATTTACACAAAGAAATTGCATTTATACAGAGCTTACTTCCCTTGAGGAGGTGTTGAAATAATTGAAGTACCACTATTTTTTCTTGTATAGCACTACTCATTCCAATGCAGGGTGTCAGAGCGCTTTACATCAACACATGCTTATTAAATGTACAATAAATTATATAAGTTTGTAAATGAATGTACAGGATATGATACATAAAACTGGGGGATTGTAAGGTGTAGAAGTCACATATTACCTTCCATAGCTCACTGTGCTATAATTCTCCTAATGCGCTCAAACATACACAATAGACCTACTAAACATATATGTGAGGGCTTTAGATCTGATGTCACTTCTTGTGATGCAACTTCCTGTAAAGTCATGGCTTGTGATGCCTCTTTCTATGATGTCAATTCCTGTGATGCCATGTGTGATGTCATGTGCGCCATGATGTCATATGTCATGCGCCGCAATGGTGCGCGCTGTGATGTCGCACGTCGGGATGTTACTTGCATACTGCCTAACTAGGTTAGTCCCCCCCCACCACCCACTTCAATTTTTTTAGGATTTGTGCCCTGGAGGTGGTCCCTAGGAGGGGGAGAGAGGACAGGAGAAGACCGAGACAAAGAGAGAACAAGGGGGAGGTAGACGGCAGGAGATTGAGTGAGAAGGGAAAAGTAGGCAAAGAAGTAGAGAGGGCTTCGAAAGTGAGGGTAAGCAGGGGAGGGGGTGAGAAATTACTTTGATTTATGGCTGAGTGAAAATTGAACATTTCATTACATTAGCAGGTTGTGTAAACTAATACTTGGCATAAAGTGTGGGATTAATTCCAAGACTGCAGCGGGCCCAGCTCGTTAGGAGGTGGGAAGGCTTTAATGAGCTGCGCGGGGCCGTCAGAAATGAAGATTAATGCTCCCGCGCGAGCCGCGGGCCCCGGGGACCCGCCATGTTTGTTTAGAAGAGGAATTCAATCTGATGATTGGGGCAGGTGCGGTGGAGATTAGACTGCAGGCTGTCAGAGCCTATTAGGGATCGCACGGGGATGCTGCGGGTTAGGTGCGTGGGGCTAGCTGTGTGGGGGTGCTTGATGGGTGATAGCAGGTTTATTGGAGTTGCGATATCCTGCTGAGCTCTGTGTGTCTTCTAGTATTGGAACAGAGGCACACGCTGGCCAACTATGCAGTGCACGTGCAGACACTGTGTGCCTCTAAGGATGCTGAAGACCGAGGCGCAGGTGCCCCCAGCTGAACTGTGTGTCTTCTAGTATTGAAAAAGAGGCAAAAGTTGGAACATTATGCATTGTATGTGCAGCTAGTGTGTGCTTCGGAGTACTTTGTTAGTAAGGATGCTGAAGACAAAGGGGCAGGTGCCCCCTCTGAATTCTGTGAACTTTCCAGCACTGGAACAAGGTCTTCAATTCAATGTTATTATATCGATATTTACACCTCAAAAAAAAGCAACAAAGGCCACGCAATGATGATAATACCCCACACAAGGGAAAAAGAAATATAACTTCAGAAACATTTTGAAAAATGGTAAAATACACAAACATAGTTACTGCGAGGAGCCATGATAAACAAGCAAATACTATTCAAACATGTACACCATCAACACAAAGAGAACAAAGTGGCTGGCCATGCGGTATACCTTCCCACACCCGGGAAAAAGTCTTAATGGGGTGACCACCAGATCTTAACAAAAATATTGCTCTTTTAAACCTATTTGTTTGCAAACTAAATCAATCTCCAATAATTTGTGCTTGGAGTAATCTTTCTATCTATCTACCTATCTATCTATCTATCTATCTATCTATCTATCTATCTATCTATCTATCTATCTATCTATCTATCTATCTATCTATCTATCTAGCTATCTATCTACATATGAGCTATCGTTCATTTCAGGATGTGTTTCAGCTGGTTAGCAGACCACTGCAAACATAGGATGGAACACAGCTCTCAGCAGTCCAAATTCCAGTCGCAAACCTGGGATCAGGATGGAAGTCATCTGGAGCACCTTCTGTCCTGATCCAAGATTTGCGACTGAAATTTGGAATGTGAATTTATGGACTCTGGAATTCTGCACTTGTTTCACAACCTTTACCCTTCCAGTTTGTTTTTAAAAAGGTAATCGATTGTAAGGTATTGTTCTATTGTACAAAGTCGTTTTGACTGAGTTTTGAATTTATAGACAAATAATAAATACTTAAAATATATTTAGCCAAGTGATTTATAAAAATATCTCAAGCTGCCCCTGTTTGCGCCGGGTTTACCTCCTTAATGTTTGTTATAGTCCTTATTAACCCTTCGATGCTTGTGACGGAACCGTTCCGTCATCAGTCACGGCTGAGCTGTGCTGATGACGGAACGGTTCCGTCACGACCACACCCTGTTCTGGAATGTCCAGCACAGGGGCGGAATCCGCGCCGCACGGAAGCGGTTAAAATGCCAAAATAAAGCAACCTACCTAACCAAACATAACTTTCTACACATTCCAGTTTTTCATGGCAAGCATCCATTTATTCCAAGTCAACTTCCTCCTGCTTCTAATAGCCACACCCTTCCTTTTTGAGACTTTAGTTTCCAAAAAATGTTTAGGAGCAAAACTAAATATTTCATCTAAACCACGTGGTAGGCCTGTTGGTGTCAGATCAAGAAGGATCTTGTAGTCTGCCTCCTTTTGGAGTGTGAAACATGCTCTTGGCTGTATATATGTAAGCAAAAGTTCCCAGGCAAGCACAAACGTAACTAGCAGGTACACTTGTAGATAGAATTAACTACAATGACATTAGACAAAACTGCTTTTTCCAATACAATTAGTTTTAATTATTCAAATATGCATAAAAAATTCCTATGATAAAAATGCATTACAATGTTCAGAGTCAATGCAAACTTCATTGTAATTATACATGATCTAATAGTGATAAAATTTGATTAAACATTATAAAAAATGATGGTTTCCTGTCGACGCGTTTCGACACGTAAGTTGTGTCTTCCTCAGGACTGTACCATCGATGTTCTGTAAAAATAATAATTGTAAATATATTTTTACTATACAATTTTCTTCCCTGGAAAAGCAGTTTACACTTGTTTATATCATGTTCCTTGTACCGCTAGTCAAACTTTCAAATCTATTGATATACCGCATTATGCCTCAACATATCAATGTGAAACCCACGCGACTATGTATAAGCATCTCCAAGATAAGGCATTACCTATTTTAAATGCTTATATAGTGTCCATATCAATTGTTCAACATAATAACAATAGAGCACAAACTTGTCTTCACCTTTTTTCCCACATTATTGACATTTTGCATCTACATTCAAAAAATGCCTAGTGGCCTTGATGGTTCATTGATGACTTAAAGACAAACTGCAATCGAACAATAATAATTTAAAGACATATTCTTTGTCTTGTCAGGTTGGCATAAGTATATACTGTGCTGTACATATATACATAAAACTAGATATCGGTAAAGCCCAATCCCGTGTAGGTCTGCACAGTAGTAGATTTAATACTATGCAGAGCATGCCATCGTATTACACAACCGTGCATTCATTTCACTCCCCCGCAGGAAAGGTTATCCAACGAGGCCCTACAGTGAATAGCTACTACTTCTTTAGGGGTTGTGTGTTATAAGGAAGTTTAAAACATAAGAACTGGCTTTTACCTGTATGCCAGTTTCTACATTTATCAATTAGTTCACACCTGTTGGCTTTAACTGGTTCCTATCCGAGGGACAGATGTTTCAATTATAGACATACATTGTAATAGTCTATCCCTTCCCTATCCTAGGCAATTATTTACTAAATCTGTCTCACCTTTTAGTGTGTTTCAAAAAATGGCGTTGATTTTTTTGAATGGGATTTTCTAAGGGCGAATTACACACCGACGTTCCCCCAATCTGCCGGTGAAAAGGCACTTAGTATCTGGAATATTTTTGAAAAACAAGTGGTATTATATAGATTGATAAATTTAGTTAGGTCCTTATATTTATATAACATCTTTAACACTCATGTATGTTACCTCGTAAATGGTAGTATCTGTTCGTATGATGATATTAAAATATATTTTTTCTCCACTGTATGACACCAAGAGACTGGGGACGTTGTAAAACGCTAGTATTGCCGACCCTAGAATAGAAAGCAATGTTTGGATGTTATAGGTGTGATTACTTTTCCTTTTTAGTCAGGTTTGGGGACCTAGCGGTTTTGCCGACCTAACTACATGGAGTCACACTTACTGAAAGAATTAGGTTGGACGCGTGGAACAGCGGGGGGACAGCTCGACCTCACAGGATACAGTTCCTCCGTTCGGTAGCGTATTCAATAAACAAAGCTCTATGCGGACCCCAGCAGCTGAAAAAGCAGAGTCCTAATTTTAGATAAATGGTCTGTACATCTATTGGTTCTCTCTAATCGAAAAACAAAGCGGTTCTTACCGATTGGGCCCCACGACACATCTCCTACTCAAAAGGTTAAGTATGGCGTCTGGATAAACAAATAGACGACCAAACTTGACAGAATGCAAATTGTCCGTTAGGCGGCGAGTCAGGTGAAGGCTGCTCCAACGGGAAACCGTCAGCTGTAAGAACGGAGTCCTGAATTAAAAAAACATTTTTGTGTCTCTATAGACTATCTCTCTAAAGTAGCCGGGCAACAAAACAACGCCGATAAATCTTACCAATGTGCACACAGAGATGCGCTTGATTGAATGGAGAGGTACGGAATTTCTGTAATTCGTGTTGCCGCAGGTCTACACTAAAAGGCAAAAGAAAGCGGGCGTTACCCAAAGGGAGTTCACAGCCCGTGTGCACACCATGGTTACGAGTGTCCCTAACGCTTATTTACTCTTACCGTTGTCCCCGGGCTGTATGTCACGGAAGTGGTCTTGCTTCGGTCGGTCAGAATTCGAATACGTGACTCCATGGGCCTTTTATGTAAACGGACTGGCTATTGGTTGATGCAGCCCATTATATTTAAAGCGATATTGCGCTTTATATGCGGCTACCTTTATCTTCCGCCCTAGACTCCTGGCAAGGCGATGCAGCCCATTATATTTAAAGAGATATGGTGCTTTTTAGCAGCTACCTCTATCTTCTGCCCTAGACTCCTGGCAAGGCGATGCAACACAAATGTGTGTTTGTCATTCATCTCCTATTGGGGCAGGTCTAACGATCTTTATCTAGCCGTTCCATGATTTCTATCCCCTTTGCCCCCAAAGAAGTGGGGGGGGGGGGGGAGGTTTAGGGGCGGTTATCCCAGAGAGGAACACACTTCATCTATAAATCCAACATGGATTGAGACAACAGTATCTCATGGGGTATTTTTGGGGCGGTTATCCCAGAGAGGAACACACTTCATCTATAAATCCAGCATGGATTGAGACAACAGTATCTCATGGGTGTCCCAACGCGTGTATCTGAAATAGTATTGAGGCTTATGGACACCTCATTCACACATGGTTGGAATGCTTATACTATTAAAGAATGGCATTCGACCAGGGCAAGTCATTGTTCAGGCCTTGCGAAAATGTTTTAAGTGAAAAAATCCAGAAGACTTCTTTCTTCTTTCTTATTTTCTCACCACCTGCATCCTCGGATAGATGTATTTTCTCAAGAATGCGCCATCTGATGTCCGATGGGGCATGGTGATATTCTATATAGTGACTCACTAAGGGGGATGTTAATTTCTTTGTCTTAATTGCAGATCTATGTTCCGTCAGGCGTGTTCTGATCATGCGGGCAGTTTCACCAACATACCCCTGGCCATAGTGTATGAGAAGAGCAACAAGGGGCTAAAAGACAGCCCTGCTTTAACATGGCCCTGGTTTATATCCTCAAAGACCTCTGACCGCCCCCATCAATACCTTGCGCCAACTATAGGAATGGACGGCTATTGTTGACTTCAGAAGGCCAAATGGAGTCTCAAGTGCAGCCAGCTGTTTCCAGAGTGTAGGACTGTGCGTACAGAATGGTTGCCCATGAGATCCAACATACTCCTTTAACATAAAATGAACAACAGCTAGATTGTCCAGCACAGAAAAATTCGATTTAAAACCCAGCGGTTCATGGAATTACCGCATTCTGTGTGGCCCAAAGAGCCTACACTATCTATAGTTCTCAGGCGGTATATATGGGACATTTTTATAACTAAGGAGTACAACACTTCCATACTTTGAGCCAGGTGTAGTTCCCGCATTGTAGAAGTGGTGAAAAAAATGCCCCAAATATTGTAATCTTTTTTTTCATCAGTGCAACTGGGAAGGCCTCGTGCCCTTTCGCACTGTAATATCTGCCTGAATGAATGAAGTGAGCTACCTGCTTTGGTGTAGGAGCAGTAAACAAGGAGGGAATCAAGATATTACAAATAAGAAACCATTTATTTTCTATTATCAGCGGCATAAAATTCCAAAATTGAATCCATCCAATCTGCGGCTTAATTGAAATAGATGAGATGCATACTTTTGTATTCATGTCAAGGCTATAATAGCTGAAACAGAGACGAAAGATGGCCAATTGTGCAATGCACCAGCAGAGATTGTGAGCCATATACTGGAGTAGTAAGTATACTGAAACATAGGGGTCAGGTGCCCCCAGGTGAGCTGTGCGTGCCTCCAAGTATTGGAACAAGATAGTCAAGGGTTTTGGGAGCGCACTGTTTTTATTTCATAAGCAAAGACTCAGACACATTTTGATTATTGACCTAGCCATAGTTGGTTTGAGGTGTTTCCCTCTTTTTGCACTTCTTCATCCCGGGGTAGATTTTTCACGCAGTCTATCAATCAATATTTTCACTAAAACAACGGATGTCTCAGTTTCTCACAAGTAAATTTTTTTAAAACGTTTTGTCCTTGTTGACTTTATAACTGGATGGATATGTTGGCAAATATTTTCCTTGATAAACCTTAGATGGGGGGGGGAAGGTCCTGTTTTTATTGTGAAAACCTAAACTTCACAAACTACAGGAAGCAGATGTGACGTTCATAAGAATGACGGGAAGTGTGTAAGAGAAACTTTGCAGCACCCACCCCAACCCGAGTGTGATGCACCGGCCACCATTGTGTGGTTCCCAGTGCTGGGATAGTATGTAAATGTAAATGTAAATGTACAGGAATTTATATAGCGCAAATCACCGAGCGGTTTCTAAGCGCTTGCTTAGGGAACCCGTCCTGGTATTCCCCTGTGAGATAACCCCGGCAGGGTATCCGCAAGGTGAAAGCCAGGCATCCCGCCGCGAGGGGCCGTTGTGGAGATTAAGCAAGCTATTGCCCAGAGTCGCAGAGTGTGAACCCGTGAATCGAGTAGGCACCGGAGCGAGAATTGTCGAGTCCATGGACATTTTTAGGACTCAAGACCCCGCCGAGCCGGGAATTGAACCCTGGTCCCGGGCTGACCTCTGCTTCCAGGTCTGCCTCCTCTAACCAGTGAGCCACACTTCTCCATGTGTGCAATAGATCAGGGGTGATGTGCACCAGTAGAGCTTGTAGGTCTTCCAATCCTGTAATAATTCATTTGTATGGTAAAGTTCACTGTCAGCTCTATTTGTGATCTGATACTAGAACAGTAAGAATGCTACAGATTCGGCTTGGGTAAACTGGCAGGGTCCCATTTGTGGGCTATTTGTGGACTGGGTACAGCAGGTCAGAACTGTGGTGCACCCGCGTCCTCTGGTCTGGTTTTATGGCAGGCAGCATCCAAAGATACCACTTCCATATGCAGCCGCGGCCCGTGCAGGTAAGAGCGGTGGTGCTGGGTGCGCCGGGGGGTGGGTATTTCAACAGACAACGACAAGTGAAAGTTAATTATTTATTTAATTTTCCCTGGTGGTCGTCTCTCGAATCCTCCCATCCACCCCCCACCCCACCGTTCTTACTGACACTGGCCGGGCTGTCCACATGGCGTCAAATGGAGATTTTCCAAGCTTCAAGGCATACAAAATGTGAGATTTGTTTTACAGCAAGGAGGCAAGTATTATATGCAAAAGTAACAAATGTTGTCTAATTGGCATGTAAGGGGGAGGCAAACTGTCACTTTGCCTTGAGCGTTAAAAATCTTTCTACCATCTGCATAGGCTCTACTTAAATAGTGATGTGCTTATCTTTTATGACCTACTTGATCAAATAAAGATGAATTATTAATTATTTATACGTAAATAGTTAAGGTGGTACAAGTCAGGAAGGAGGGGCTCTGGCAGTGTGCGGTTCCTGTTACTATGGGGTTGGATTTGGTGTATGTCAGAAGTGTTGTAGACCAGCCGAGCTTATAGCTTTGTAGGGAAACAAACTATGGGTGCCCTAACTACGTAATGCGGTCTTCTAATCTGGGCAAACGGGGGCGGCTCAGAGCGGGGCTGGCATCAGGGATGTGAAGACCCAGTTTTGATCCTTGTTAATTAATGCTGCGGATCTAAAGGATGTCCAACAAGATAGGGTGGTACAAGCAGATCAGTATTTTCATGAAAAGGTAACTCTGAGCAAGGACGACTAATATTATTAATTATAATAAAAATACACATAAAAGTAATTTTGAATAAGGAATCTTTCCTACAAATAAAACAACACAGCCAGATAGATAATAGAACTCTATGGAAGTCTGTAATTCCTGGAATAAATATTTGAAATGACCTGAAAGGATTCTAGAAAATTTGAAATGTAAAAAATTCCTCTATAGCTTAAGGTGGTGAAACCCCATAGTAAGGCCAGAATGGCCCTAACGGCAAAAAGTAAAACAGTTCAATCCCAACCAAGCATCTCAAAAGGTCTCATTGACATAGGGCACCTTTTAGAAAACGTCAGCAGTGGGGCTCCAGTGAAATATGGAGGTCATCTCCCTCGAGTCGACATACCATCATTTAAGCATTGGGTTTCCATCTTCAGGCATGTCACTTACAAATCATGCGTTTAAGTCTAATTAGTTTAACTGAAGCCAACAAACCCTTCAACATTACATGCATTCAAGTGCTTGCTGCGTGGCTTCCCTAGCTAGTTTTGACGGCGCCCCAGAGAGCCATGGTGCACAGATTGGGAACCACTACATCAATGAAAGGGTGGAAGGGATTAGTGATATATATAGGATTCAGGCTTGTGAGAACTTTCTCTGTGGCATGCTCATCCTATCACTTATCTTTCTATTATTTTAGGGTTCTTTCTTCTCTAACTGCTTCACTTTCTTTCCTTTTGACTAAACTCTTTCCTACAAGCTTTTCCACATTCTTCTCCACACTTTCCTCCCAATTTGACCTCTCTAATTATTCCCTTTCCTCACTTCTGTCTCTCCTCTCCCCTTTTCTCTGTCATTAACCCCCTCACGTCTTCTCTTCATCTTAATTGCGCTTCAGTATTTTTTCCTTTCTCTCACAATCTTCTTCTCCTTAACCCTCACTCTTGCTCCTCCTCTTCTTTCTCTTTTTCCCTCTTGTCTTATTTTTTTTCTCACTCACTTCTCTTAGTCATCTATTTCTCTCATTCTCTGCCCCTTCCTGACTGAAGGTCTATCTTTTCATGTGCCCCCCGTATTCCCTCTTTTTCCATTTGTTTGCAGTTTTGCCTCTTTCCCTAATTGTCTCCTCTCTCCTAGGCTATAAAATATACTCTTATCTTTTTCCTTCATCAGTCGTGTGTGTCCAATGGTTACTCTGCTTCGTTCATGTCCTTTTTCTTATTCACTCTTTATCCGTTAGTTTCTTCCCCTCTCTTTCCCCCTCCTCATTTCTATATCAGCGTCCTTTCCTCCTCCTTCCATTTGCCTCTGCTAACTTTCTTCATTTATCTCTCTTTCTCCACAAACTGATTTAATCCTGTCTCCTCGTCCCCTTCCCAACGTCGCCATTCTCTTTTCTCCTCCCCTCTTCCTCTTTTAGTTCTCTTCTGGGCATATGTATCAAGTACTGTATTTGCGATTCTCAAATAGCGATTTTTTGAGAATCGCAAAACGAGATTGTTGGAAATGGGGGTTGCCCAAATCTCCAAGGGGGTAGCATGGCATCAAGCGGGCAGGCCAAACTTCGAGGACATGTGAAGCATTCACGCAGTACCCACAGTCAACACACCCATCACACCACAAAAGAGTCACGACACCACCTTTGGTTGGAAAAAGATTAAGTTTAGTTATGTCTCCAACCTGCAAGGTAAAAAGGAATAGAATAGTGGTAGTCACAACAAGGCGCCAACTGGCACCAGAGCCAAGTACTTCAGAGGGGGATTATTTACATGGGACAAAAAGGGGTTGAGTCCAAAGTCCATGCTGAAAGGAAAAAAAGGTTGATTAAATGAACATTAGACCTGGGGCCAACCTGGCGGGGCCAACTCAGGCTCTCATCCTCGGGGGAAGGCTGTAATTGCAAACTCCAACATTATGCATAAACACACTTCCTGCGTTATAACGCCAAACCCCACCCCTGTAAGGGAAAACAGAGCATCACAGCACATTTAATATTAAACAGGAGCACCTATCATGAATCAACATGGCTGGCTCATTAACCAGGGGCATGAACAGGGGCCTGGAATAACTCGTCAGGCCAGCTTAGGGGCACCCCTGCAGTAGAAGGGAACACCCAGATTTACTCCACCCTCCACCTACGGTTATAAAACAACAGGTAGGCAGGCACCTGGCATTCAATAATATCTGAGGTATACACCCTAGGCATCAAAGGTATCCTGGGAACATGGCTTTTCAGCCCTCTCCACCAGCAACATAAACTTTAGGCAGTGCGTTGGCAACAACTCTTCCTGGGTCACCTTAGAGGAGACAATATTCCCTGGGGCATAGAACCATAGGCCTACAAACCTCAACAGAGGGTAAACCCTCCTTGGGGGAATAAACATATAGATTGAATGTTAAGCCTATCCTCTAGGGGCCGGAGCACCTGTACATGAGCTTCTCGACCTGTCTGGGACCCTATGCACCACAGGTAACAGGCAACCATTAGGCATCACCGTCAATTCACTCTTCAGGTGACTGTCCACTCCAGGGTCCACCTATACGGCCTGAACTGAAAGCACCTACAACCTTGTGCCCTATCACGAGGTGTCTTAAGTGTACAAGTCACGGGTGGGGGCGAGCACCGACCCTGTGCCCCGCTGCCCTCTTCACCCTCTTTATAGGCCCCACTCACCGGCTACTCCTGGGTTCTGGATCCGGGCTCCAACCACACTGCTGGCCCCTTTGTCAAGGGGGGGGGGGCAGTCAGGAGGCTCCACGCGGCCTTCTCCCGGGGCTTCCGAGATAAGGGGGGGGCAAGCACCGACAATGTGCCTCGAGGCCCCCCCTCTGTGACCTTGCAACCAGCCGCAGGACTCGCGGCAGCACTCAGGGCACTTCCTCACCAGTGGAGGTACTCCGGTTCCTCCTTTGCAGGCACCGGCTGATGGGGCTTGCGGGCTCCGTCTGGGCCCTCTCCCTGCTTTCCCCCCGGGATCCTCCTCTCGCCCGGGGACCCGGGATTTCACTGTGCGGGGTTCTCCTCACTGGTTCCCACAGGTCAGGAGGCGGGGCTGGCACCGGCAATGCGCCCCGGCCCCGCCTACCATTACCGGCCCCTCGCGTGGGGCACAGACCGGCGGGGTGGCCTCCCGCTCCGGTCGTCCTTCACAAGGCTCCCTCCTGACCACGGGGGCCCTGCACCGAAGCTTCACCCGGGTCCTCCCTCCCTCACGGGGACCCGGGGCTTTTCCTCCGCTTCCTCCTGTCTTCCCGGCCGCCCGGACAGGCGACCAATCCCTGCGCGGCGTTGGCGGGGGCGGGCCGATGACGCGGCCGGACGCCCCCGTCACGTGACGCGAGTACCGCGGCCTCAGGGCCTAGCGCGACCCCTTCCTCACTTCGGCGGCCCTCTCCTGGTACCGGGGGCCGCCGCAACGATACCCCCAGCAGTGGGGGGAATCCCCACGGTAGCGCCGGCCGCGGCGGTGATTCCCGGCGGCAATAAAGGGGTAGGCTCCTTTTTAATTAATTCTCTATGTAGCGGCGAGAGCGCGCCTCCTCAACCGGCGTTATTCACAGGATACCACAATCTCCTCACGCAGAGCGCGCGCCACAACGAGGGGTAAGCTCCCTCAGCGCTATTCAGTCAACAACTTCCTCAGGCCACACAGCAGGCACAGCGCTATCACTGGAAGGGGGCGCTTTTCTCAGAGGACAGCTCCTCCCTCAGCCCACACAGTCCTCAGGGCCAACAGCACTTCGGGGGCCACACCAATCGCAGGGCACAGTCCCTTGGGGCACAATCCTCCTCAGGCGGCTCCACACGGCCCAGCGCTTCCAAGGGGGGGGGGGCACAGCTCCTCCAGAGGGGGTAGACAGTCCCACTGCAGTTCCTCAGGGGCAAACTCCTCACCTCCTGGGGGGAATCCAATTAGCTCCTTCCCTTCCCAGTGCTCTTTCAGCGTGGCGCTGGCATGGTTCAAGATCCCAACTGTGACAGGGACCTAGTCAGGGGCCCTCCCTTGTCAGGGGCCCATGGGGACAGCAGAGGGGGGGTTCTAGGGGTGCAGGGCCCAGCTCACAGGCCCATGTGGCGGTAGCACCTCACAGCAGGTCCCCTCTCTTCTTTGTCCCAGCGCTGACTGACTCTCTGGTGACACTTCTCCCTATTTATACCCTCCTCCCAAGCAGTGCCAGGACCTTCTAGAATGTTGGCACATCTAGCCTAAACTGGTTCTAGGGGAGGGGGTGAGCACCCTGGGTGCCAGGCTTTCCCTCCAAAAGCTAGGGGTAGCTGGGTAATATTATCTAGACCGCTGACCTATGGCAGTCCAGTGGCAAAACCCAGGGCCATGGCATCCATTTAAAAAACACTACATTTCAGTCAGGTGCAGTTTCAAAATGGGGGATTTTACAAGTGCTCACATTATTTCATGTAATTACATTTTTCACAAGGGGTCTCACACCACTCATGGCCTATACAGGTTTAATCCCATGGGGGAGACAATCTAGATAAGGGGGTCAAAAGCGAAAAATTTGGGGGGAAAAGGCCAAGTCCAACACAACTCCCCCCCCAGCCAAAAGCCAGGGTAGACATATCAATGCCTTGATGGGCTTCCCTGCTTGGGGCGGAAAAAGGTGGACGCAGGCCTGCAACTACAGGAGCACCTGCAGTCTCTCCTCCACTCTGGAACCCAATGGTTCTCTCTCGCAACCCTCCCTTCACCAACAAAACCACCCCACTGGTGTTCCCTAGTGGGATGTTTTTCCTTCCTAGAGTGGGAGGCTCTAGCCTCAGTCTTGTAATTCTCCTGGACCACTCTCTTCTCTCCAAATTGCCACTGGTCCACCCATCTGGGGTCTACACCCTCAGACTGACCAGCCCTTAGGGGCGAGGCTCTCCTCCCCCTACTTCTCCTCCTAGGGTTCCTCCATCTCCTACGCCTGGGGACACCCTCACACAACTCTCTCCCCAACCTGGAGTCGAAACCCACAGGCTGAACTGGTGACAGGGGCGAGTCCTCCCTCTCCCTGCACCCCCTCCCAGAGTTCCGCACCCTCCTACCCGGAGAAGTACCCCTGGGAGTCACTTCCGGGGGGACTCTGGTTACAGAGGTCCCTCCCACCAGGGCAGGCAACCCCTGTCCCTGGCCACCCAACCCAGGATCTGCGCCCTGTGGCTGAGCTGGTGACAGAGAAGAGACCTTCCTCCCTCTGCACCCCCTCCCAGAGTTCCGCACCCTCCCACTGGGAGTAGTACCCCTGGGAGTCAAATTGGTAGGGACCTGAATTACAGGTACCCCACCCTCCAGGTCAGGCAACCCCTTAACCTGGAACCCCAGTCCAGGATCTAAACCCTGTGACTGGTCAGACCCCCGAACCACTGGAGCTCCGATTACTGATGCTCCGGGTCCTCCTGACATGAGGGGATCCCTTCCTGTGGATGACACATCGGGACAGCCTAGTCTCCCAACCTGGGGTTCTCTTAAAGAACACTCCAGGCCCGGTGACCACAGCTGGGGCACCTCGGGACACCCCCCCGTCTCACTCCCTTCAGGATCACTCCCCTCAGCCTTCCCAGACGCTCTGGCACTTACCCAGAGGTCTGCCTCCCGTGCAAGTTCCCTGGGGTCTGAGAAACCGCACCGCAACAGATGGTGACGCAGTCTTGGGAAACAACTCCTCAGCATGTGCTCCCGGATAACGGCATGGCACAGCCCTTCCCAATCCTCTACTGCTATCCTCACCACCCAATCCTCCAGTACAGTCCAACACTCCTCCTCGAACTCTCCCCAGGACTGATGGAACAGCTTTCCCCTGCCCCTAAACACTAACCCGTCCTCCTCTTCCGGGGAATCAGGCACAGTCTCTTGGGCTTCGGGAGTGGGACTCCTTGCACTGGACCTACACTCGCTGCCACCACTGGATCCCACCCTCCACGGTGAATCCAGACTCCTGAAACCACTCTCAGGGGACAACCTACCCACCTGAGCTGATCTCTCTCTGGTGAAGGCCCTCTCCGCCTCCGCCATCCTCTCCTGGGCTAGGACTTTTTCAGTCTCTAGTCGCTGCTCTTCCACCCTCAGCTGCGCTAAGCCCTCGGCATGCCTGAGCTTTGCCAGCGCCAGCTGATACTCCCTCTCTTCCCTCCTATCTACGCACTCTTCTGGGGACAGGGAAAGGGATTGGGCAGTGGCCCCGGGGCTGGACCCAGTGCTGGACTCCCTATCTACAGTGTCCTCATCAGCTCCTGGCATCTCCGCCCTCTCAAATTCTTCCTCCTTCTCATCGGAGTAATTACCTCCCAGGGTTCTGGATGGGGAGCCCTCTCTCTGGTCTCTAACCCACTGACCCTTCAAAACCTCGGGAGGGTAGTCAGATAAGTCCCCACCAATCTCCAAGGGATCTCCCCTCTTGAGGGCCTCATAGAGAAACAAATTCCTCCTAATGTTCCCTACTGGGGGTATCCCTCTCTCCAGGAGGAAGTCTATCACCTCCTGTTCGGTGTACTCCATCAGTTCCACTTCCTGGTAAATCAACCCCATCGTGGCGAGGTACACCCGGGACACACCCTCCCAGTGGAACAAGGGGACAATTCAGAATACTCTTCAGGAGGAAGCAATCAAAAAACAATATTCAGCCAAACAGCAATAATCCCCACAACAAGGCTCGGATTACATCCAAAGCTCTATTTGCAGTGTAACCCGTGGTCGCTGTGGTACTGCGCAAACACAAGTCCTATCCCACCGCTTGCCACCAAATGTTGGAAATGGGGGTTGCCCAAATCTCCAAGGGGGTAGCATGGCATCAAGCGGGCAGGCCAAACTTCGAGGACATGTGAAGCATTCACGCAGTACCCACAGTCAACACACCCATCACACCACAAAAGAGTCACGACACCACCTTTGGTTGGAAAAAGATTAAGTTTAGTTATGTCTCCAACCTGCAAGGTAAAAAGGAATAGAATAGTGGTAGTCACAACAAGGCGCCAACTGGCACCAGAGCCAAGTACTTCAGAGGGGGATTATTTACATGGGACAAAAAGGGGTTGAGTCCAAAGTCCATGCTGAAAGGAAAAAAAGGTTGATTAAATGAACATTAGACCTGGGGCCAACCTGGCGGGGCCAACCTGGCGGGGCCAACTCAGGCTCTAATCCTCGGGGGAAGGCTGTAATTGCAAACTCCAACATTATGCATAAACACACTTCCTGCGTTATAACGCCAAACCCCACCCCTGTAAGGGAAAACAGAGCATCACAGCACATTTAATATTAAACAGGAGCACCTATCATGAATCAACATGGCTGGCTCATTAACCAGGGGCATGAACAGGGGCCTGGAATAACTCGTCAGGCCAGCTTAGGGGCACCCCTGCAGTAGAAGGGAACACCCAGATTTACTCCACCCTCCACCTACGGTTATAAAACAACAGGTAGGCAGGCACCTGGCATTCAATAATATCTGAGGTATACACCCTAGGCATCAAAGGTAACCTGGGAACATGGCTTTTCAGCCCTCAACCAGCAACATAAACTTTAGGCAGTGCGTTGGCAACAACTCTTCCTGGGTCACCTTAGAGGAGACAATATTCCCTGGGGCATAGAACCATAGGCCTACAAACCTCAACAGAGGGTAAACCCTCCTTGGGGGAATAAACATATAGATTGAATGTTAAGCCTATCCTCTAGGGGCCGGAGCACCTGTACATGAGCTTCTCGACCTGTCTGGGACCCTATGCACCACAGGTAACAGGCAACCATTAGGCATCACCGTCAATTCACTCTTCAGGTGACTGTCCACTCCAGGGTCCACCTATACGGCCTGAACTGAAAGCACCTACAACCTTGTGCCCTATCACGAGGTGTCTTAAGTGTACAAGTCACGGGTGGGGGCGAGCACCGACCCTGTGCCCCGCTGCCCTCTTCACCCTCTTTATAGGCCCCACTCACCGGCTACTCCTGGGTTCTGGATCCGGGCTCCAACCACACTGCTGGCCCCTTTGTCAAGGGGGGGGGGGCAGTCAGGAGGCTCCACGCGGCCTTCTCCCGGGGCTTCCGAGATAAGGGGGGGGCAAGCACCGACAATGTGCCTCGAGGCCCCCCCTCTGTGACCTTGCAACCAGCCGCAGGACTCGCGGCAGCACTCAGGGCACTTCCTCACCGGTGGAGGTACTCCGGTTCCTCCTTTGCAGGCACCGGCTGATGGGGCTTGCGGGCTCCGTCTGGGCCCTCTCCCTGCTTTCCCCCCGGGATCCTCCTCTCGCCCGGGGACCCGGGATTTCACTGTGCGGGGTTCTCCTCACTGGTTCCCACAGGTCAGGAGGCGGGGCTGGCACCGGCAATGCGCCCCGGCCCCGCCTACCATTACCGGCCCCTCGCGTGGGGCACAGACCGGCGGGGTGGCCTCCCGCTCCGGTCGTCCTTCACAGGGCTCCCTCCTGACCACGGGGGCCCTGCACCGAAGCTTCACCCGGGTCCTCCCTCCCTCACGGGGACCCGGGGCTTTTCCTCCGCTTCCTCCTGTCTTCCCGGCCGCCCGGCCAGGCGACCAATCCCTGCGCGGCGTTGGCGGGGGCGGGCCGATGACGCGGCCGGACGCCCCCGTCACGTGACGCGAGTACCGCGGCCTCAGGGCCTAGCGCGACCCCTTACTCACTTCGGCGGCCCTTTCCTGGTACCGGGGGCCGCCGCAACGATACCCCCAGCAGTGGGGGGAATCCCCACGGTAGCGCCGGCCGCGGCGGTGATTCCCGGCGGCAATAAAGGGGTAGGCTCCCTTTTAATTAATTCTCTATGTAGCGGCGAGAGCGCGCCTCCTCAACCGGCGTTATTCACAGGATACCACAGTCTCCTCACGCAGAGCGCGCGCCACAACGAGGGGTAAGCTCCCTCAGCTCTATTCAGTCAACAACTTCCTCAGGCCACACAGCAGGCACAGCGCTATCACTGGAAGGGGGCGCTTTTCTCAGAGGACAGCTCCTCCCTCAGCCCACACAGTCCTCAGGGCCAACAGCACTTCGGGGGCCACACCAATCGCAGGGCACAGTCCCTTGGGGCACAATCCTCCTCAGGCGGCTCCACACGGCCCAGCGCTTCCAAGGGGGGGGGGGGCACAGCTCCTCCAGAGGGGGTAGACAGTCCCACTGCAGTTCCTCAGGGGCAAACTCCTCACCTCCTGAGGGGAATCCAATTAGCTCCTTCCCTTCCCAGTGCTCTTTCAGCGTGGCGCTGGCATGGTTCAAGATCCCAACTGTGACAGGGACCTAGTCAGGGGCCCTCCCTTGTCAGGGGCCCATGGGGACAGCAGAGGGGGGGTTCTAGGGGTGCAGGGCCCAGCTCACAGGCCCATGTGGCGGTAGCACCTCACAGCAGGTCCCCTCTCTTCTTTGTCCCAGCGCTGACTGACTCTCTGGTGACACTTCTCCCTATTTATACCCTCCTCCCAGGCAGTGCCAGGACCTTCTAGAATGTTGGCACATCTAGCCTAAACTGGTTCTAGGGGAGGGGGTGAGCACCCTGGGTGCCAGGCTTTCCCTCCAAAAGCTAGGGGTAGCTGGGTAATATTATCTAG
Organism: Lissotriton helveticus; assembly: GCF_964261635.1. Taxonomy (NCBI): domain Eukaryota; kingdom Metazoa; phylum Chordata; class Amphibia; order Caudata; family Salamandridae; genus Lissotriton; species Lissotriton helveticus. The sequence goes on along the minus strand of NC_136062.1, from coordinate 190,005,347 downwards.
ACCGCTGACCTATGGCAGTCCAGTGGCAAAACCCAGGGCCATGGCATCCATTTTAAAAACACTACAATTCAGTCAGGTGCAGTTTCAAAATGGGGGATTTTACAAGTGCTCACATTATTTCATGTAATTACATTTTTCACAGGGGGTCTCACACCACTCATGGCCTATACAGGTTTAATCCCATGGGGGAGACAATCTAGATAAGGGGGTCAAAAGCTAAAAATTTGGGGGGAAAAGGCCAAGTCCAACAGAGATGTAATAAAAAAATTGCAAATATTGTGCGATTTCTTTGTATTCCTTAATTGCGACTCGAGAATTGCGAGTCACAATTAAGGAATGGCTTCCGATTAATTCCTATGGAGTAAATGGGAAAACATTCGCAATTTGCGAGTACCCATTGGGTACTCGCCAATTGCAAATGCAATTTCAAGGGTGCACTAAGGACACCCTGATGCACCCCTGAAATGAGCATGTGTGCACATGTTGCGCACATAAATGCCCTAATGGCACTTCACAAAAAGCAAAAAAGTGCTTAATTCAAAGAATTTGCAAAGTACCACCAGCTCTCAGTTGGTGGTAATTTGCGATTTCTTATGCCAAATTCGCACAACTTAGGTGCTTTCTACATCGCATTTAAGGAATCGCAATTTGTGATTCCTTAATTTAAATCTCAAAATAGAGAATCACAAATTTTGCGATACTCTAATTTGCAATATCCTTTTGAGATGATACATCCCAAAAGGCCTTTTCCCATTCGCAAACAGGCAGATTCTGAGAATCGGCCCGTTTGCGAACGGGAAAAGGGCGTGATACATATGTCCCTTTGTTCTTCCTCTCCATGCCAACCTCTCTCCTACTGTCATCCACTTGTTCTCTCCTTTTCCCCTCCCTTTTATCCGTTCTTTTTTCTTCTACCCCCCTTTTCATTCTCTCATTGTTCTCTTTCCTTCTATTTTTAATTTTCCTTTTCCCCACTTCCAACTTCCTAACTTGTCTTTCTTTCGTCCTCCCTTCTTTCCTCTGCTCTCCTTTTTAGTAATTTCTCTGTAACCCTAAACTCTTTTCCCCTTGTCCTCTCCTTTCACTTCTTCTTTTCCAAATTTTTCGACTCTTCTTTTTTCCCCATGCTTCCTTTCTATCTACTTTCCACTACTCTTTGCCTCTTATCCTCCTGTGTTCGCCATCTTCTTTCTTCTTGTTCCTCTCTCTTTGACTACTCCTTTTTTCAATTCCGTTCAATGTCTCTTTGTTTCTGTTTCCATCCCTCTTTTCTGCCTTCTGTCGTTTATTCCTTCTGTCACCAGCACTCTTTCTCCAACTTGTTACTTGTAATATTTTCTCTAATATTTTAATTGATTGTGTTTCCTTTCTCCACATTACATTTCGTCCTCTCCTATGCCCCTTACAAATATTACCTTTCTCCCCTCACGTTTAATTTTAACTCTTCTTTTATCGTCGCTCCTTTTCTCTAGTTTTCAGCACTCTCGTCTGTCTTTCTACTACCTCGTCCTGTCTTCTCCCATACCCCCCTTCGCTTTTTCTCCCCTTGCCGTTTTTCAGTTCCCCCTCCCCACCTCTCCTCTCTCGTCACTCGCACTCCCTCCTCTTATTCTCCATCCCCCCCCCCCCCCCCCCCGACCCTCCTCCACGCCGCTTTGGAGTGAGGGAGGCAGACGCTCCTTTGCCTGTTTTCTGGCGGAGCTCCTGCGCCCCCTCCCGCATTATATTCCATATTCAGAGATAAGTATCAGTCTGACTTACTGTGCGGTTCCTCTGGAGCTGTGTGAGGCGGTTACTATGGCGATGCTGTGTGAGGCAGTTGCTATGGAGGCCTCCTCCCCTTACAAAAAGCAGTAAAGTGAAGGGTGAAAAGAAGGCCCGTCCTGCACTTGCAGGGGGGAGACTCCCAGGAGTCACAGGCTGTTCTAGCACTGAACTTATCCCCCCCTCGTCACTCCTAAAGGCGGCCTTCTCGGGCACCGTGCCTCGGTGACGCCATGTATTCTCTCTTTCATCTTCTCCTTCCGGCGGGTCATGAGGCTACATACTGCTTCCTCCCGAGGACCGGTGAGGTTACAGGGAAGGATGCCCTTATGACGTTAACCTGGGGACTCTTGTTCCTCCTCGGCGCCACTAGGCTGGCAGTGCCAGGCAGAAGCCGTCCGTTTATCCTGGATGCAGCGGATGGACATGTCCATTCAGGGTTTAATTTGTAAAATAATGAAAGATGGTGCCCAAAGCGCTCCTTGAAGCCCGCGACCGGCGCCTTTAAACGCCAGAGCACTGATACCAAGGCTGTTTACGCCTCAACCCACACCTGGCCTCCTCAAACCAAATCACCACAAAACGAAACTTTCCAAGCCCTCACCCCCAGTCACAGATCTTGGTTAAATCCATTGTTCTCTTCCTTACGCATCACCCCAATTTGGACCCAGCCATATGCAAGCCAGCCTTGACCCTGATCCCCATGGGAACAGTCCAGCTCGAACTGCCAAGGCAGGTCCTCCCTGGACCGGAATCCTGGGACCGGTTTCGGGGTATCATCCCATATCAGCTTGAATCCAGTGGCGAAGCGAGCAAGGGACCCGCGTCTGGCCTTACCTCTTCAATCCACTGCCAGACACACCCTGCCCCTTCACCACCCTCATGAAGGTTCTTGCTTTCTCCCTCGGTGACAGTTTTCTGCTTCTCTTTCTCCTTCTCCCCGTTTGTGTGTTTTCCTGACCGTCATCTCGGGAAGTGTCCAATCAGGAACAATAAGTGCTGATCCCTAAAAATGAATGCCAGTGGCCGCTACAGGCAACCATGGCTCAGAGTAAGCACGGTGTCCAGCCGGACACGCTGACCACACAACTGGAGCTGGCTGCAGAGGAACTCTGGTCAAATAAGCTAGGGGGATACTTGTTCCACCTGTAGTAAGTCCTATGTCTGAGCGATGCTGCTGCATCTATTCTTAAGCACTAGCGCGTTCCTGAATAGGCTGTGACGATTGTTCTACTGCCCCCTGTTTTGTGATATTCCCACTGTTTACCTAGCCAGCCTTATTAATGTATTAAAACAGCGTGAATGACTCTTGTCATCTTTGTCAAGAATGCTTAGAATGTGGTCTGTCTCACAGAAAAGCGAGCTGCCTCAAATATGAAAGTAAGATGTTCGCCTAACCACCTGAAATGAGGAACTCTTGTTGGTCTTTCTTTCAGGGCGTGGTTCTTTGTTCTTAGGGTTTCAGGGTCAACGTGATGCTGGCTTGTGCCAATTTGTGACACGTTAGACTTAGAATGTGACGTTATTGCATTTATATAATCTTTTCTACCAACAGTATGGGATTGGGATGACCTTTAATGCAACTCTGAAAAATATCATCATTTGATTGTGGATGTTGTTTGTTGGTAGTGATTTTGTTGGATGTTTTTTTGTCGGTAAAACTTTTTCTTTTTTTCTCCTGGGTTGGGTTGAGGGCAGCCCATTGATTGTGCTGTTTGAGGATGACCATTTATAGGTGTGACTGAGTAGTGTGCATTTTTGGGTGGAAAGCGCTGTAGGATAATTAATGTAGCTAGTTATGGGTTACTGGCGGTGTGCAGGGTGGGTATGGTAAGGACGACAGTATTCTGACTGGATGGATGTACTGAGTGCATCCAAGCTACAGCTAACTGTTATTCAGAGTAGAGCCGCTACATAAAATGTGTGACCTACTGGAGGGTGTAGCAGTTCTGTAGGACAGAAGCAAGGCATGCTGAGCAGGCCAATAACAAATGCCAGTGTAGGTTACAGAATCTTCACTGCAAACCTAAATGTGATAAAGCAATCAGTATGAGATGTGCATGACTTCACTATGTTTAAAGTGATTCTATTTGGGAAAGGCACTTTCGGGGTGGAATTGTGCTGTGAATTGGGTGGATAATTATGTGTGATCTTAGCCAATTATGGGAAATCGGAGGGGGTATTGGGTATATGTGGTATAAATTAAAGCTGGTGGTTTTCCGTGCTCAGCACCAACACTTGATCATCAACACCGGGGCTTTTCATTAGCACCAGTTGAGGACACATTCATTTACGGGGACATTAAGTGATCTGCCCAGAGTCACAGGATGTTGAGCCTATGGCAAGACTCAAACCTGGTTCCCCAGCGCCAAAGTCGGCGTCTCTGGCTATTACGCCACATCCTCTCCCCACTTTCATGGTTAGTAGTTGGTTCTGTAATAGGCAGCGCTAACAGGAGAAATGGGCTGGTGCAAGTGGCCTCCTGACTTGATCTCCAGCACTTATGTTTTCATAAATTAACCACTGACGACATAAGGCTTGTCTACCGTATACTGTTCGGGTGGTTGTCTTATGTATCTTGGATTTGGGCCATGTTTGCATGTTTTGCATCATAGCTATAGTCAGTTATTCAATAAACCTGAGTCAAACTGCACGCATGTGTTATGTCAATCTAGGTCTGTGCATTTAATTCCCTCCTGAGGCGGAAGCCGGGAGGTAGCTGCTTTATTTGTTTGATTGTAATTTCATTTTGCACCTTTTAAAAACCTCGCCGCATTTCTAGCTTTTAACCCCACTGCACTCGGCTTGAACACGAAGCTTAGCTGCACTGTTTAAATAATTTGGAACTGTAATTAGTTTACCCTGCTTGATGTAAGAAGTGGCGGTAATTATTCCCCCTGCCCCCCGCTTGCTTAACTTAGCACTCACCCTGATACTCGGATCATCCTCAGCCGATTTGGACACTGAGATAGCCGAGCCTCGGCCAGGTAGAATCGACTTTGGCGGTCATCTTGGCTTGGGGCAGCGTTTCCACGCTCCCTATTGGCCACTATAAAAGGACACCCTTGACCAAGCATTCCAATTCGCTGTGCATTTAATTCCCTCCTGAGGCGGAAGCCGGGAGGTAGCTGCTTTATTTGTTTGATTGTAATTTCATTTTGCACCTTTTAAAAACCTCGCCGCATTTCTAGCTTTTAACCCCACTGCACTCGGCTTGCACACGAATCTTAGCTGCACTGTTTAAATAATTTGGAACTGTAATTAGTTTACCCTGCTTGATGTAAGAAGTGGCGGTAAATATTCCCCCTGCCCCCTGCTTGCTTAACTTAGCACTCACCCTGATACTCGGATCATCCTCAGCCGATTTCGACACTGAGATAGCCGAGCCTCGGCCAGGTAGAATCGACTTTGGCGGCCATCTTGGCTTGGGGCAGCGTTTCCACGCTCTCTATTGGCCACTATAAAAACGGAAGGCATGCCTCCGCGCAGCGGACGCGACCAGCGGACGTGCCGGACCTGCGCCGGAGTCGTGCCAGAGTCCTGCCCCTCTGCGCCCGTCCGCGACGCGGCCGCAGACGCAAGCACGGTCTCTGTCCGTACTTCCCCTACTGCCATCACTTACGATAGTGCTACGCTTAGGTCTCTGAACCCCAAACACTGTACACCAGCACCTATTCCACCTCAGGTATTTTCCTCCCATTTACCTTTTACATCTTGTAGTCTAGGACAACCTATTGATGACTCACGGAAGGAATGTCTCATGTCACAAACCACCACTAACTCATTATTAATAAAGTCTGGTATGATTAACTGTCGCTCTTTAGTAAAACACGCCCTTGATATTTTCCACACCTTGGAGGAGGAGAAGTGGGACCTTTTGTTTTTAACTGAGACCTGGTTAGGGGACGAAACTGTCCCCGCTATACACTTAGCCATACCTCTCGGTTATCGTATACTCTGCGCTAATAGACAGGGTTCCCACCCTGGAGGAGGAGTTGCTATAATATATAGATCTCACTGGAGTATCTCTTCCTTTCCTTATATACAACAGGAACGCATCAAAGCACTCCCCTTCTGTATCACAATGGCGCCCAACTTTACTTTTTCTGGCCTCTTAGTTTATCGCCCCCCAAATTCTAAAACGTCTCATTTACCCCTGTTTTTAGATTATGTTTTGCAAGCAACATCGCGCTATGCTAACTTTACCTTACTCGGGTATTTTAATCTCCATGTGGACAATCCCTTGGATTCCATCTCCTCCAACTTTCTAGCGACCTTATTAGACGGAGGCCTAAACCAACTTATTAGTAATTCTACACATAAGGCCGGTCATACTCTTAACCTAATTTGTACCAACCTGGACGGACTAGCTATAAGTGACCCCCTCCCGGTGGTCTGGTCCGACCATTTCTTTGTCCCATTCTCGTTCCCCCTGCACCGTCAAGATCACCACATACACCCGGCTAAACTACAGGGCAGAAACTGGAGTAAGATTACCCCTGATAGCCTTGCCGCCATCCTTCCCCCTTTTCATCCTGTGGATACAATCTTTGACTTGGACGCCAGATTGACCCACTTTAACGGCTGGATCTCTTCCTCAATTGACCATCTCGCCCCTCTTAGGTCCATCAAAACATACCGCTCTGCCCCTTCCGCTCCCTGGTATTCCGATGACCTTCGAAAATGCAAATCGGCATGTAAGCGCCATGAGAGACGTTGGAGAATAACTTACTAGCCTGATTGTAAATCTCTCTATAAATCTGCTTTAAAAGATTATAGGAAAAAAATAATCGAACACAAAAGGTTTTTCCTCGAAGAAAAAAATCAACCGCTCACAGGGATCTTCCAGGAAAATATTTGACACAGTCAGAACCTTCACCGACCCCCTGGCCCTCAAACGACCACCCCTGGTATCACAGACACTTTGCCATAGTCTTTCTGACTTTTTTGAACACAAAATTGTCACCATATACGATTCCTTCCCTAGTAATACTGATCCAGATAAACGTACAACTAACACAGCCACCACTGGACCTGAGTTCACGTTCGCCAACTTTCAAGAGATTACTTTAGATCAATCCCTTAAAGAACTCCTAAAATGCAAATCCGGATCTCCCCTTGATCCTTGGCCTGCCAAGCAATATAAATCATTGGCTCCCATTCTTAACCCCATCTTGAATGGTATATGGAATGACTCGTTACAAACGGGAGTTTTCCCAGACTCATGGAAACATGCACGGTTAGTCCCCATAATGAAGAAGGCTAACGCAGATCCAAGTGAACCCTCCAACTACAGGCCAATCTCCCTCCTACCAGCCCCCGCCAAAGTGCTTGAAAAACTTGCTCAACAACAACTAGCAGGTTTTTTAGAATCATCAGGTGCCTATCACAACTCTCAGCACGGTTTTAGACCAGGATATAGCACTGAGTCGGCGCTAATTGAGATGGCAGACGCCGTACGCTGGAGGATGGACGAGGGATCGAGAGCGGTGTTGGTGCTGCTAGACTTGTCGGCAGTATTCGACACCGTCTCCCATTCCCTACTCTTAGACCGCCTACAATCCAAAGGCATTCAGGGCACGGCCTTAAATTGGATTGCATCCTTCTTGTCCAACCGGACGCAGGCAGTATTCACCCCTCCTTACACCTCGGCCAGTCGTCCACTTCGGTGGGGAGTCCCCCAGGGCTCCTCGAGTCCCCTTTTATTTAATGTTTATTTTTCACCTCTTGCCGATATCATCGCTCAAACAGGAATTAAGGCCGCTTCCTATGCGGATGATATCCAACTTTTATTTTCATTTAATAGTATTACCCACACAACCTTTGACCCATTAAAAAACTGCCTTCGCACTATTGCCCAATGGATGGACAACAACTTCCTTAGGCTAAACGCAGGAAAAACGGAGGTGCTATTTTTCCACCAGCCGTCCCCATTGGATTCTAACATCTGGTGGCCTCTTGATCTGAGTGCACCACCTAAACCGAAAGAGTCGGTGAAAAACCTGGGGGTTAGATGGGATTCTAATCTCTCATTCCAACAACAAGTACACACAGTCTCTGTAGCATGTTTTGCCAAAATCAGGATGGTGAAGAAATTCACCAATTTCCTACCTAACAACACCAGGAAGATCATAGTCCAAGCCCTGATCACCTCACATCTGGACTATGCCAAAGGCCTGTATACTGGACTGTCTGTTGGTCTATGCCACCGACTCCAGACAGTCCAGAACGCCGCAGTACGACTGGTTGGTGGCATTTCCTTACGTGAACATATCTCGCCCCACCGTCGCAGACTTCACTGGCTGCCCATACAAACAAGCATTTGCAATGCAATAGGTCTCGCATTAGGAAAGTTTGAGCTATTGGTATTGTAAATGGCAAAGTTTTTATTTATGTTTCTTTTTTTTTAAATAGCTAAATTAATAGCTTCGTCATTTACAATGCCAATAGTTATAACTTTCGCAAATGTGATACCTATAGCATTTGTAATGCAATATGTTTTGTATTTACAAACCGCGAGAGGACAAAAAAAAGCTCCGGACCACCGCCTCCTCCCAGGCCTTCAAAAGGGACCTCAAAGTTCTCCTCCTCCAGAGACACCTCCAAAAGTAATTCACGTCCTCTTGCAATTTGTGAGGAAGACTTCCCACTACTGATAATTTCTACTTTCCATGACCATGGAAGTGCCTTCCCAGTGTATGCCTGTGATTGGAGGGTCTGCCTTTTTGCAGTATTTTCCATGTACTGGTGTTCGGTGCCCTTTTGTAACATGCACACACCACTCTGCCCTTGCAACACACGGCTGCTACCTCTCACATGTCTTTGCCTTTGATACTTGCACAAGTGCCACCTTGCCCATGTAACGCTTGTTCCTGAGCCTGAGTGTCTAGCACTTATTGCAGGACTATACCTCTAATTATACTCTGTTTTCTCTTATAACTGCACACTTGTCACTTGCAGGACTATACCTCTAATTATACTCTGTTTTCTCTTATAACTGCACACTTGTCACTTTCATTTCCTCTTGTGCACTTTTGACTACCTCATGTATTTTGGTTGCTCACAATTTTTACTCAAGTATTTTGTTTGCTCACGATTGTCGTCACTATTACCTTTACTACCCATGTATTCTGGTTGCTCACAATTTTTACTCAAGTATTTTGTTTGCTCACGATTGTCACTATTACCTTTACTACCTCATGTATTTTTGGTTGCTCATAGTTTTTACTACCTCATGTATTTTGTTTGCTCACAATTGTCACTATTACCTTATGTAAGTAACGTATGTTTTTGCAACCTGTTCTTTTGTAATGTTTCTCATTATGTTTCATTTCTGTTCCTAATGTGAAGCGCTCTGACGCCTTCGGGTAAAGTCCGCGCTATATAAAAATGCATAAATACATAAATAAATAAATACCGCCTTCGGGTAAAGTCCGCGCTATATAAAAATGCATAAATACATAAATAAATAAATACCGCCTTCGGGTAAAGTCCGCGCTATATAAAAATGCATAAATAAATAAATAACGCAAATCAAACATCCTCGTCACTCTGCCGGCCTGCGACCAGGAAGTCAGGCAGGCCGGCGCGACAACCGGAAACAGGAAGTAGGAGGGCGGGAGACTACCCCGCCTCCCACGGAAGAGCCGCGATTGTTTGGAGCACCGGAGCAGGCAGGAGCCTACCCTGCGCCCCGGTGCCGAAGGAGGGAAGAAGAGTCCTGCTGCCGGGCCCTGCAGCTGAGGAGAGCCGCCGCACGAAGGAAGCCGGTGAGTGGGTTGCTGAGCTGCGGGGGGGGGGAGAGCATGTGTGTGCGCGCGCGTGCGGGGGGGGGTGCGGGCTGTGTATGTGTGTGTGCGTGCGTGCGTGTGTGTGTGTATGTGTCTTGGAGTGCGTGTGTGTGACTGTGGGGGAGGGGGTGTGTGTGTGTGAGCGAGTGTCTGTCTGCGCGCGCATGTGTACGGCGCGGGACGCGACGTGCGCGTTCGCGCACACGAATCCAGGAGAAAAAGCTCGTACACCCTCTTGTCCTCCTTCCCCCCAGACTGATCGCTATACGTCTCCAGCTGGACACATGCATCCTTGCGGATGCATTGCCAGCGAGACCCAAAAAGGGCAGAATTTAAAGCACTGGTACTGGCTCATCGTGCACTGAGGGGTAAGGGCTCTGCTCACCTCTCCTCCTGCCTCATCCCTTACCGTAATACCAGCCCCTCCGTTCCACTTCAAAAAATCTCCTCACCATTCCCAGGTTAAAAAAAACCCGCACAGGCGGAAAAACTTTTCAAGTATGCGCCTCTACTCTTTGGAACAAGTTACCTGACTCTATCCGGATGATTCAGGATGAACTTCCATTCCGCAAAGCCTTAAAAACTCATCTGTTCTGCTGAATATCGCTCTCTTAATACAACATGTAACTCAGCGTAAATCGCACAGGAGCGCCGGGACACCCCGTTGGGGTATCTGTGCGCTATAACAAAATACACGAAATAAATAAGTCTGATGATAGTTAGGTTATGCTGCAAGAGTGACGCAAGCCAAAGTAAACAGAACAAGACAGTGCAGGCTTTAGAAACATCAGTTCATAGCCTGTACTGTGGCACAGCACACAATATAAAACGAAATAGTCTTTAGATACAAATGGGCTCGTAACCTGACCAGTGATTTCGAAAATACATTGTGGTCCAATGAGTAAATATCATTGCAGCATATGGGAGTGCTGGTGGAGAGGTTACTTATCAGAGGCAGTGGGATGCTAGTGTAGCTGAGTAAGACACCATGAAAGGTCGAGATCGCCTGGCATGCCTAAACCCTACCATATCTAGCCCGAAGCGCCATTCATGCCCTGTCGTTTGAAGATTATATAGTGAGGCATGACTAAACGGTATCTGCTATATAAGTGGTAGCGCCATCATTCGTGGTTGTTGCTGAAGCCATTTCCGTGCTCCGACTGAAAATTCTGCTTTGATGCATTCTGGCTCTTTCCGTTGGCATTCCTGCGGGAGATTCAATGATGTAGTCTTTTGTTCTACACCACTTTCGCCCCCAAGGCAAGTTTCTTTCTTTCAGCATGATCTCTCCTCACCCAGATTAGTCAGTCGCTTGGTTCCAAGATTCTAATACTACCACGATCCATACTAATGTTGCCTGTAGCGTTTGTCATGCGTCTCCTAGCTCTAGCCATCTTGCACTGTGTCGTGAAAGGGTTTGTTCTACCAAAACTGTGATCACCTATGCACTCTGTAGGTACTCTTTTCCCAAACCTTAACGAGGGAGATATTTCTTTTGTTAATTCCTGCTTCTGCTCCTGGAATCATGGTTCTTCTACTGGAATCCTGTTCCTTCTCCTGGAATCATATTCCTTCGTCTGGAATCCTCTTCCTACTCCTGGAAACCTTTTCCTTCTCCTTAAATCTTCTTCCTACTCCTGGAAACCTGTTCCTACTCCTGGAATCCTGCTCCTACTCCTGAAATTCTGTTCCTTCTCTTCGAATCCTGCTCCTGCTCCTTCTCCTGAAATCCTGCTCCATCTTCTGGAATCCTGTTCCAGATGATCGACTCCTGCTCTGGCGGGATCCAGCCCTCATCTTCTCCGATCCAAGCTGTATGAGAGTCAGGTTCATCTACTATTATCTTTTTGCATCTCCTATCTGCCAGGAGATTTTTTTATTCCACTTGGCTTTTTCATCCATCTAGCGGCCCTCCGTCCTTCAGCGAGATACCTGTTGCTTCCACATCTTTACATCTGTCAGTTTCAACTAGGGTATAAGGTGAGACCATCACATCCTGAACTTTACAGGTAGAGATCCTTTCCAACTATATGACTTGGAGTCATATTGTGTGAACAGTGCAGTGAGGGCTTGTGCCTGATCTGGTTGTGGAGGTTTTGAGCCAAGTATGAATATAACTTGTAATGGAAGGTGAGGTGGAAACACTCATCCAACTATATGGCTTGTAGCTGGTTTGTGTACATTACGGCATCAAGGGTTGTGTCGAATTTGTGACGTTTAATGAACTATGAATATCACGTACAATGGAAGTTCTTTTGAGATGTCAACGGTCAGCCAATCATATGGCATGGAGCTATATAAGGTGCTTGGTAATGCTAGGGGTTGTATCCAGTGTGCACTCTTTCTGTAGATTGTGGGAGCTCTCCCATTGACCAGAGTCAAGGAGGGTTGTTGTCACTGACTTTGGTTAAGAATGTCTGTGCAGCATTGGCTGTGTGTCAGAGGTTTTGTATATTATGTCTGGTTGTGACATCCACTGGTACATCAGAATACAGAAAACAGTGAAAAATTACCTATCGGCCATTTAGTAAACATATAAAATGAAGACATATTAACACGTAAGAAGATGTCTTGATTAGAAAAGACTGGCGATATATTGAGAAGTAGTAAGACGTGTAATCTGCAGTTTCAGTTGACAACATGACAAATGATGAACATCATAAACTGTCCTGAGATGACCCTGCCCACCTCCCACTACTCATGGATTCACTAAGCTCACCTCCAAATGTGAGCCTGTAGTGTGTTTTGGGTTGGAGCCGAGCAGTCAAAGTTCACCAGATCCCACCCTTCATAACGGGGCAGGGGTGACGGTAGACTGGTTATAACAACAGATAGGTCCCCAGTTGATCCTGAGCCCACAAAGGCTGTTGTACAGTGTGCAGTAGCCACTGAAGGGCATATGTGCTTCATGGAATGCAACCAAAATAAAACCAAGAGATTGAGCACCAGAGATACAAGGTGATGTAGGGAGAATGCAGAGAGAGAACACACCAGCATAAAGAACACAGGGGCCCAACTGCACTAGAGAGAAAGCAAGGTTGCCTCACCTCCTGACCAGAGACAAATTTGTAGCAAACTCCCCAGCAACGTCTGGTAGGACCCCGAAGAACCAGCCTCCCATAGCGACATACCAAGGAAACCTACTGCTGTTCCAATGTGGCTGAAATATTGAGCTGTAAAATGGACACAGAGACATGGGGCACAGGAGACAGAGACAAGGAAGTGAGGGAGCAATGGAAATTAAACACACAGATGGATCAGTCAAGATACACAACATAGGGCACAGGGCACAGGGTACATTGTGGGAGACAGGTGATGAGGTGGATGGAGGGAAGCGTGGATAACACATTTGAAATAAAGATCTAAGTAACATCTTAAAATAACAACAAACAATCTTACAAAATTGAAAACATTTTAAACCTGACTCACAGTCTGTGATCAACACTTTACTACCCCTCCCTCTTATTAGCCCCCAGCCCATTTGCCGACCTCCCTGGTGGCTCCTGTTTCCCCTTCTTCCATGTCATCACCAGACTCAGGAGCCCTTAACTACCCCCTGCAGAGAAGACCACGTAATTCCCTCTTTGCTTTCATGTGGTTGGGAGAAGGTGGTGAAGCTTCCAGGAATTTTATCTGTCAAGCACCCATGGTTGAAAAACTGTAAGGCTTAACGCCTAAAAGTGCACTTCTCACCCAAGGAAGCAGTGGGAGCTACATAATAGGGAGACTTGACGCTCTTCCTACCACGCTGGTAAGATCTGGCCTTTTTTTTTATTTTAAAGTACCTAAATATAATTGTTACAGCTGTTTTTTGTTTAGCTAGCTGCCATATTTTTCTACCTCACTTTCATTATTTCACTTTGTTTCTTTTACTGGATAAAGTAAGAGAATTCTCAAATTACATATTACAGTTGTGGAAATTCAACCTTCTTTTTTATTAAAAAAAACGATTTTTCTTTCTATTACTAAATAACTATTAATAGCACAGTTTCAACTTACCCTATTTTATCACTTTACTACACAATTCAGTTAGTGCACTTCAACAATTATTTGCAGTGTTTCTAAATAACACAATTACAGCCTCATTATGGCTTATAACTTTATATACATGAAGCAAACAATTGGCATAATTGATGTTTTTAGAGTATACAGTATTGAGCTCGAAAACGTTTTCATGGAATGCAATAAACAGTTTTCTCTTATTCATTTGACCACTTAAGCCTAATTTGAAAAATAAATTACAAAAAAAACTAAATAGGTAGTACAATTGTCTCGTTTAACTAAATGATTTACGTCTCGTTATTACTTTTAACTACATGTAAACACATCAAAATGGCTGGCATTCTTGATCTTTCGGATCGATAAAGATTTATGCTAATCTCTTTTCAAGCTCTGGAAATGAGGCGGTGTGAGGGGATGAATAAATTATTAAATGACGAAGGGTTTCGGTAGTACACTTGAGATGCCTAGGGGTATCTCAGTTCTTTGGAAAATGTGATGCCAAAGAATGGCGGGATTTAGAGAGGGCTGGAGGTTGTGGTAATATCCTTCTTCGCTTTCTATTTTAGAGTGTTGATATGTCACTTTTAGAATGTTATTTATGTAATGTAGAGCTTTGTAATGTAGAATGTGTTGTGAGCGGTGTTCTAATTCAGAGAAGCGTTTGGAGCTGATCTGAATTAGACGCTTGGCTCTGTACTCCAGTGGGTCCTAGAATTTAACCTAAAATAAATACTACATGAAACTTCTTCTGCCTCCTCCGCATCTTTACAGAGGTCTTTGATCGTTTTTTAGACTGTTATGTGGTTTGTCTGAAAGCGAAGAGAGATGGGCATGAATGCCATAGCTTGGCAGTTAGTTAGGAAAAATATCTTCCACCAAGGCCAGAACACCGAAACTTTGGAATCTGAAGCAAATTGGCAGAACAGTATTCGAACAGTGCGCCTAACAAAATTAATTTGAATGAAAAAAGGACCATGAACATATCTCTGAAAAATACAGAGATTAAAAAAAAAAAATTCTGTCTAAAACAGTAAGCCAATGTAGATTACAGATATGACTTTGCAATGCTAGGCAACCCGAAGAGATGCATTTCTCCAGTATTTTCAATGATTTAACATTTTTGTAAAGAAAAGGTCTCGTTTGAAAAATTGCTTTAGTGACAGTGACATTCTTGCTGTCACTAAAGTCTGACTCACAAAACAACAGAGTAATGGCAGTACAAGAAGAAATGATATAAAAGAACTAATGCACATGAAGCTTGGAGATTTAAGTTTGGTGATCTGCTGTGAAATCGAAGATACTCCATGATGATGTACTACTGTGACAGGCTAAGGTGGAGACAACACCAAGTCATCATTATTATTAGTGGGGGACCACAAAGAGCAAGACCAACACGAGGGAGTGCCCATAGAACTATGATTTCTCTTTTATCACAATTTAGCTTTAGTGAATTGGAATTTATCCAGCTCACAATGGCTGTGAAATTGATTGTGGTGTTGCTATCAAGCCATGTGTATCAACAGTGCATCAGAAAAAACTAACATCAAAACAAAGCTTTGCTGCCAAAGGACAAACATACACCATGAGTGTAGTCACATGAGATTTATTGGGGAGCATAAGGAACCTACATGGAAGAGGTTGGAAGCTGCATTGAAATGGAGGAAGTGAAAAAGCCAACAACTGTCCCCTGAAGAAAGAGTCTGCCATTCTAGAGCACATCCTTCTAAATCCCAAGAGGACGGTTAATGAGGATGGGATGGGAGACAGTACTGAAAGATGTATAGATATAGATACGATGAGGCGGATACTTTTGACTTCATCCAAAATGAGTCTAATATAATGTGATATTGCCACCAATGACCATTCTCTGATGTGGCACTCAGAGGCCAGCTTGGGCAGGAATAAGCAGTTTATGTTGTTCTGTAAACTGAGAAAGCTAAGAGTTGGTTGCACTTTAAAGAATTTTTCATCCCAGAGGAGCATTAAGATGGGTCGAAAGATGGCTGAGTTTGAAGGATAAGAGTTGACGTTTTTCAATAGCTGTTGAACAAGATCTTACTGTTTGGCAGCTGGTGCTGCTGGGGTTGTGAGAGAAGAGTTGCATAGTTTACTGACAGCCAGTGCTATGGTGGGTGTAGCAAGTCTAAACATTTTAGTGAGACGAGGATTTTCTAGGTGGCCTGATTAAATGTCATAACGTTCTTTGTGGTGCACTCAATAGATAACCTGGCAGAAACGAATGATCCAGAAGAGCACGCCAGAAGGTAATTAAATGGGTTCCCCTGCTAGGTTATAAAAGGTTATTAAATTGGGGAAAGCAGAACTAATATTTTGTCTTTTCTCAAACAGGAAATCTGATAGGCTAGCACAAAGCCCTCATTGAGTCAGTGCCCGGACCATCTGCAGTTTAGAAAGGCTTTGAAAACTGTTTTGTTCTAAACTCGCTTCTGTTGTGACAGCTTTCCTATGTGTGTCCGTGAGCGCTGAGATACCCCTTCGGGGGTGATTCAAGCGCTATGCAGATCCATAAAATAAATATATAGAGCTTTAGGTGCAGGTCACGTTAGAGAGATCTATGATCGTTTTTAAGCTCATTGACGTATGGTTTTTGATTTCTAAGATTGGTTTAGACAAAATGTTGCTATTCATACAACATTGTGATATATTGCAACCAATGTTCCCTCTAATTTTTTCCCACTGTGTGCAGCAGTGTAAGGTATCTGTGAGCTACACCCAAGGATATGTGTAGAAAGAAAATTACCATTTATGCGAATGCCATGTGAAGCTACCAAAATCAGTGGCATTTGCCACTCTAAACTTCTGTTTACAACTAAAGCAAGAAATGGGTATTTATACAAACATTGTTCCCTGTAATAAAGTATTATGCAAGTTTTGTGACGTAGTGGCACACCACTAAGACATGACCCCTTAGTGCCGCATTCCGACACACACACCTTCAGGCTAGTCTGCGGGACCCCCGGGAGTCCCTCTCTTCTGGCGCTCACCAGTGTCATGTCTGACACCTGGCGTCCTGGGGCCAGGTACTTATACATACCCCACACAGTTGCCGCCGCTTTGTTTCGCCGCTGGCACCCACTTTGTCCTGTACCCCTTGTGCTGGCAGAGGAAGTGGTTTTATGTTCTGAGTGATGCTTCGCCCCTAATGCGTGAGTCATAATCCTGTACTAGTAGTCCACGGTATTTAAGGGAAAAAAACTCCCCTAATAAAATTGTATCACCGAATGGGTTGGACCATGGTGCAGTTTGACTCCTCAGGCAGGGACGCCGCTTAGTTTACTCCTCGCTGCCTACCCTTGGATCGCCTGTAAGTTAAGCCACCATGTTGGCAACTAAAATTATTTCCAGTGTTGTAAAATAGGTGAGACAGCGAGTATTTGTACATAGGTTGTGATTGATAGTAAACACTCTCTACTGCAAAATGCTGCTGAATGCCATCCCCAAACCTAAATAAAGTCAGAAAGGCGACATATCTAGGCGCCGCCTGCTCTGATGTCCATGACCCTGCCAGCACTCAAAGTGCCATGGACGGAAACAAACCTTTGCAATTGCATGGTGTCTCCTTTCACTATGACCTGCTCCTCTCCATGGGCCTCCTATAGAACTGCTGCTGCTCATCCAGGACTGCTGCAAAGAGAGTAGCTGAAGAACAGTTTCAGTGACGCTCAGGAAAGACAAGGTGCACATACGCGCAAGCATGCAGCCTACAGGGAACACTGATTGCAACTGGTAAGTATGGGCTGATGGTCCAACAAACTACTAAAGACAACTCTGGAACCCCTCACCCGTTCACATTTAGAATTAGTCTAGGCATAGAGTCTTGCTAGCTCCAAAAATGTCTTTACTTTACAAGCTAGGGCTACTGATGTATTCATCTGTCATATTACGGTTGGTATTGTTAAACACAGGGTAGATTAATGAAACAGGCTATACCATCCTCTGTAGAAATATTCAAAATCACAGCAAGGTGCAGCATAACTAACACTATGAAAGTAACGGGGTATTTACTCTTCCGTCTGTTATCACAAAATGTTGGCAACAGATGTTGTGACTACAGGAAGTTGTCTCCTCCTGTGGGGCATAACCTGCCATACATGGATCGAAGTGCTATAAATACCAACAGGGAGTATTCCTCTGTATATTTGTTGTATGTTATGCTGTCCCACAAACAGCAAATAAGATACAAAATAGTTAGGGTGGGTTGATACTTGGGATCCAAGTGTAGAGGAATGCCACTGACCCATGAAGGCTTTATCGTTAATTGAAACATGTCAACTTCCCTACAGATGTATGAATAAATGTCATCCCTATGCATCTAAAACACTGATTTTAATCACATCAGGGGCACCTACAATAAACTTAGATATTGGTCATTCACTAGATATTTTTATGTTTATAATTTTTTATTCAGCATCCCCCCATCCAAAACACACTATCTAAGAGCTCCCAAAGGTGGTTGAGCCCAATCAAGCAGGACTCGAATGTGGGTGGGACCCAATGATGTAGCCTGGCACAAAATGAGGAGGAGAATTCCAGTCCAGAAAAGAATCATTTTTGTGGGAACAGAGGGAAGAGTAATTACCCAGTTATTTTCATAGCATCAGTCAGACGATGCCTCGTTATGATTCTCTTATTTTATTTTAGCCAGTGCCTAGAAATTGTTATCTGTTTAAGGGTGAACTTTAATGCAGACATCCTTTCACATATTCATTCTTCCAGGACTTCATCTCACCTTTCCTATTCCCAGTTCTCCCCTCTTACTTGAATGTATCTACTCCTCCTTCCTTTCTATACTTATTTTCTCTTTCACCCTTCTCGGTCAGTTTATGCTTCCCTCTGTAATTTCCACTTTCCTATTCTTATCACCCCATTCTCTATAACTTTTTCCTCCAGCCCCGACTTTAGCCTTCATCCTAACTCACTTTCACCACTCCCTTACTTTCCTCCTTCTCCTTTGTCCCCTTCCATCACCCGTCTCATTCCCCTTTTCTCATCCCTTCTCCCCTCTCCTTCCCTGTACCTTCCTAGTCTCACCCTCTTTATATGCTCTTTCTCTTGCCCTTTATCTGCTCCCACTCGCGTTCCCTCTTCTGTTCACCATTTCTCGTCAAACATCTCGACCCCTCTTCCATTCTTTCTTGCTTTCCCTTGTTGACTTTTTCCTATCTTCCTCATCTCCCCACATCCCTTTCATTTCAAAATGCACTCCCCCCGGCTAGCACCACTCACCCCTTCACGCCAACATCGCACTCTTCGTTTACACACCCGTGTTTGCCCCTCTGCACATCTGCTAATCATTAGCCGCATCCAGGAGCCCGGCCTGCGGGTGCTCGGCTGGTTTCCATGGCGACACCTCCAAGCTCTCAGCACTCCATGCCGCATGCTGAAGAGGCTCCCAGTTACCGTGACAACCCATATAATTGTAGTACCTTTCGAAAAGATAAGGGACAGGGTATTATTACTATTGAGCGGGTCGCATCAAAAGAGAGACGGGAGGGTGGGAGAATGGTGGAGAAAAGCCTCGGGGGAGGGAAGGACGGGGATGAGAGGAGACAGATGAAAGGATAGAATGATGAAGAATGGAGAGATGAAACGAAGAAAAAGGGAGTGAAGTAGCTGGAGAGAGAGAGTGTAAAGGGATGAGGAATGAAAGACGAGGAGTCATTATGAGAACCAGTGAGTAGGAAGCAGCATGAAGAGAGAACATTATAGAGAGAAAGAGCGACGTGTATGATGGTGAAGCAAAGGAGCAATGACGGACAAACGAGAGGGAAAGTGTAAGCAATTCAATATATATATGTATATATATATATATATATATATATATATATATATATATATATATACAGGGAAAGATACAAATAGGGTGAAAACGAGAAAAAGAAAAAATAGTGAGCACACAAGCGAGGGAGTGTCAAATATCTGACATCCACCAAGGGCGAATATAAATGGTAGAGATGGGAGAAAAAGAGACTAAGGGAGACCATAGCAAAGTGCGACAGAGAGACTGCGAAAGAAAAAGAGAGAAAAAACTGAGAAAATAAAATCTGGATGTGTATCAAAGTAATTAATGCAGGGGAAAAGGGGGCAGGGGAAGAGGGCATGAACTTCAATCACTCTAAACAAAGATCTACCTACAGCCTGCAGAGGCCCAGTCTGACAACCTCCTTCCATGAGACATTTCCATGCGTCTACAGGTAGCAGTGAATAACCACTGGTATTCGACTTGACACGTTCCCTGGGAGAAAACCCTTTTCCAACCTTTTACACTTCTCTGCATCTCCCTTCCATACATTCTCTGGGACATGTCTAACCATCTCCTGCACCATTTCATAAGATATTACTTAATCAGAACTATAGATCACCCTTCATGCTTTACATGAAAAAGAATACAACGAGCACCCTCCACCTTGGTAGCTCTTGGCACTTTGTTTTTTCTCTTTTATGGCTCACTTTTTGGTCTCCACCTAAATGAATGCCCATCATTCTTTCACCCTCGCTCCTATTATCCCCATACCACATCAAGTCCTCATCGTGATTGCAGCATCAGCTTTGTCGCCCGCTCCACCTCAGCATTCTTCACCACTTTCAAAACACTCGTTCATTTGCCAGTCTTGATGCCCACATTACCCTCTCTTGTGCACACTCCACTCTACTGTAAGAATGTCAAGTGCAGTCCATTACTGCACCCGGCCTCCTTGTGACGGCCATGAGTCACATCAATGAACTTCGCCATCAGCAAGGCTGAAGAAATGAATCCTCCTCCTTTCCCACGAATTATCCATCTAATAGCTAACCCTCAGCCATTTTACTGAATAATTACACCTCTCCCAATAAACAACACTCTCTGGGCCACCCCTTTGTCTTGAATGTATCAACTCATCTCATCACCAACCTTTATCTCATTCTGATGACTTCCTAAACCCACCCACTCGCACCACGTGAATGAAACATCCTCAACCTAGGGCACTTCACACACTGTCTTCAACGCCTTCCTCCACCTGCATCTGCAACCTGCATCGTTTGAGGCTCTCGGCCCACAGACTCATTTTGTCAGAGATGCACTTCACTAAATACTGATGTGCTTTATGTTTTAGTCATCAACAATGTTACCTTGGCAGCTAAACTCATGCCACACAGAGATAAAATCATTTCAGCCAACAGAGATCCCTTCTCTTTTAGTTCACCATAAAATCATATGCAGAGTGCCCCAGCCTAGGGACACGCTAAGACCACTCTTCTTTCTACAGCTAACTAGCTCCTTCCTGCAAGTCTGAACAAGTAGGATCCAAATATTAGCATACAAGTTTCCAAATTTCACCTTGGAAGACAGTTACCCCTTTTTGTTGGTTTTTCAACCAAGTAAACACTATGCAGTGGCAATCGAATTATGCGATAGAAAGGCCAACACACAGTCTACGGAATTGGAAGGCACCATCAAATTAATGAATGCAGCTAGCTGTTTTCATTAATCTTGCAAAAAGACTTGATGGCATGCAAAAACAAAATGCAACACTGTAAAACCTTGCCAAGGCTTGACACTTGAAGATACTTCTAGAGCGCATGAAGGCCCGGATTCGTCTTGGCAGTGCCAAGATGCCTCTGAGCATTCACGCACTCTATAAGTATCTTCATCATCATAATCATCACCATTCATTTGTGCAAATTTGATAGCGGTTGACTATCCATCTATATATTAACATTTAAGCTCTTGAAATCAATTGTTGATCATAATGAGCTATTGGTGTACAAAGTCAAAGCCATTGGTGAAAGTCTGACTGTTGGAAGTTGGTGGAGCAAATTCTCCTACCAGCGTGCAAAACTATGTTCGAGTCGGGCAAACACTGTTTCTCTGAGACAGCCCTGTCTACCCCTTAGTGCCATGGAACTGAGACATAATGATTGCTAAGGATCAGCACTATAAGCACAAAACTGGAATCAAGAAACAAATCAGAATTCCTCCCAGCCCAATTGAGTACAATTAAAAAGAATTTTATGATTAAAAAAAAAAAAAAATTGAAGCATTCACTTAAAATATATATAGTTCCATTGCACACTTCTTCTCCACTCTGTATGGACAGTCAGTGGGAGTTCCTGCACACTACTCACTGGAGGCTTTTTCTCACTCCATGACAACAGCACGACACTAGGCTCCAAGCCGTCACTTGTCTCAGTCAAAGTGGAGGGGCTGCATGAGCATCGGTCGCATCATGCAGGCGAGCACAGTGCACAGCGTCTAAACCTTACTGAGGTCACATGGTGGTTATCTGTGGCTTGCGCCATCCTTCTAGACAGAGTATCTTCTGGTCCTTCTCAGTCCTCCTCGGCCGGTAGATGATGTGCTCACCTTCCAAGTTACAGGTTCCATGTTTTGTTCTGACATCGCAGTCCTCGCATTCCACTGGAGTATTCTTTTTCCAGAAACCAGGTCACAATGAGTGGAAGTTGGCTTTGCCACTGACCTACAAGTTCCAACAAGGAAGTTTCACAGAAAATGTGTTTGGCGCAGAAATCAGTGCCAAGCTAGTTCTAACTTGTCAAATGGTCTGCTGCACAAGAAGAATCTTCTTTGGTGCTCTGATACTCTGGAGACTACCAGGAGATAAGCCTATTCTGAACCTCTGTTAGAATCATGCGGCTCTTGGTGAGGGCTGGTAGTCATCTCCCATGGTTCCAGTGGTCTAACCTCTGCTTTCCAAATTGTGCATCATGTACAGCCCCGGGGGGTGGCGGTCCCTTGGGCTGCGGGGGGGGGGGGGGCAGTGAGCTCCCCGCATATATTAAATTAAAGCCCCGGGGGGTGGCGGTCCCTGGGGCAGTGTGGGGGGTTTGGGATCCCCACACTATTTTTTCAATAATGCCCCTAGGATTTGCCCCCCCCCTATCCCCCCCCCGGTTCAAATGAATATATTTACAGCGATACTTTTGTTTTTAGAATGCTAGGCTGCGCAGATACTACGCGCATCCCGCGATTTAAAAAATAATAATTTTTGGGCCCTGGGGTTCCTTGTGGTACCCCCTGAGCAGGCCTAGGGGGTCAGGGTGTGTCTACCCTGCCCCCTTTTTGCGTTTTTTGTTTGGTTTCACCAAGGCATAAGATGGCTGCCAACACTTCCTGATTTGGAGTGTTGACAGCCAATTAAAAAGCAGCTCGTGCACGGCAGGGTGCCTGCAGGCTCCGCATAGGGTACGACGGACCCTGCGAGCCCATAGATATATATATTTACTTTTAAATGTAATTTTCCTCAGAAACTAATGAACAGATTTACACCAAATAAGCAAAAGGCAAGAGTGTCAACTGAGGACTACCTCTTTGCCAAATTTGGTGTAATTCTGTTCGGGCTGTAGCTGTGGCTAAAGGTCCTATGGGAAAATGTATGGGGAAAACACGTTTTGGGACCCCCCTTTTTTCTCGGCCCCCGCTTGACCAATCACCCCCAAACTTTCAGGGAAGGAGCGGAACTGAGCTGGCCAAAAGTTTGGAACATTTTGCGCAGATTCATCAATCGGCGCAAAAGTTATTGTCAATAAAATGTTGCAGATTTCCTATGCATAATAGGTCCTAACTATAACTACCTACTGCCAACCGCCAGTAGGATATATATATATATATATATATATATATATATATATATATATATATATATATATATTCCGCTCTGCGTGGATGGTACCATGTTAATCCTATGCTTAAAAACTCTGCTAAAAAAAAACAACAAAAATTTTTGGTAGCGAGCAAATTCACAACGTCACTCGTGTTGTAGGGTGCTCTATATAAAAGGACCTGATCTCCGCCTAACCTTGGTAACTAGCCAGAGTTCCTGGCTTCCTGTTTTGTGTATGTATGTGCATACTATTATCTATATTACCCAGTGGTTGTCGCCACTGCGTAGTTACAGTAAGGTTTGTTTTCATAGGAAATTACTTTTTTGTGTTGCTTATAACTTTGGCGCTGTTTGACGAATATTTACGAAACTTTCCAAAAAAAGTGCTACTTTTTGCCTAGTTTTCACATGGAAAGTTCTGAGGTGATCCATCAAGAAGGGGCCGAAGCAAAAGGGGGAGAGGGGTCCCACAAAGATTTCCCCATTCATTTTCGTTTAGGAACTTTAGGCACATAGTCCAAACGCCTGAATGGAATTACACCGCATTTGGAAGAAAGCTAGATCTTGGCCCTGAAAGAGTGCTTTTTATGACTTACTGAGAGTTTGCTCAGTAGTTTTGGAGCAATTAAGGCTCAGAAACGTAGTACATTTAATACCGTAGAGGATACGTGACGGATTTGTGGACCCACGTGCTCAACCCTTCATTGTAATTGACCGGCCGCAACCTGAAGGACTCAGGCTGCCATCATAGGACTCAGTGACTCGGTCTCCAAGTCCTGAAAAAGAAAAAAAAATAACAAAAGGTGGCAGAGTAGGTGAACTCTGACCCCAGGCTCTTTTAGGGGGAGGTCCCAGAGGCACCACCCCTAGGGTCAAATGTGCATTCTGTGGGGGTTAGGAGACCCGTGGGTTTGTGGATCGATGGAACACCCCACAAAAAATAAATAAAATAGGAATTGTATGCCTGTGGGTAACTTGTGCACCTATGTGGGCCAAACCCACCCAGAACATGGACAAAGACCATGCATGGCATGGGGTTGGCTGCCACAAGTGATTGGCTGCAGGCAATCTTCGCTGCACACGGCCAAAGGCCGTGCATGGTGGGGGGTTGGCATTCCATTTGGTAATCAAATAATACTATACGTTAAAAAAACGAGTTCACTTCAAAAATATTTATTTTTTATTTTTATTGATTTTTTTTGTTTTATATAACGTGAACTAGACACAAAGATATCAGGTATCAGAGCACTTTACATGAGCACCAGTTTTGTTACAGATGAACACGTCTTTTTTTGTTAGGCACGGGGAGATTACGTGATTTGCTCAGAATCACAGGATGTTTAGCGTCGTTGCCGAGACTCGAGCGCGGTTCCCCAGCTTTGAGGTTTACCGCTCTAGCCGTAAACCCACATCCTCTCCCCAAAGGTTAAAGTGACGTTATAGTTAGGTGAAATTTTCAGTGACAATGTAATGTTTTAAACTAAGAAATTCACAGAATTCCTCACTTATAGTTATCTTGAGTATTTATAACTGGTGCCCTATGGTAACTCTAACGTGCGCCCTCACTATGCACTGCTACTTACCCCACATATTACATCACTCGTGACATGATCTATGACATCACTGATAATATCACTGCAACACTTAATGACAAAACTGTACATGGAAGGGCGTCAGTTATAGTTGCCTTAGGGTATATATATATATATATATATATATATATATATATATATATATATATATATATATTCATACACACAACCACACACACACAGACACACACACACACTATTTTCACTGAAAAAAACAAAGGTTAAATTAGAACTTTGCCCCTCTTGATTGGTTCCTGCCTGTGGTATAGGTGATGGAGAAAAGGGGCGATCAGCAGGGAAGTAGGAGCACAAAACAAGATGAGGCTTCAGTAAGGGCTGTACTACCCTACCTCATAAGGTAATAAAACTTTCCTGTTTTAATCCCTAGAGCTACGCTCTGTTTCTTGTTTCGCACCGTGACACTCTTTTGAGTAGCTGTGCGTGCTACAAATGCATTTAACAATAACAAAGAGAATAGTTACAGAAGCTGGAAGAGCACACATATAGAATGAAAATGGCATGTGCTCTACCCCTACTAGAGAATGCAAGGCTCCTCCATAAACTCTCCTTACAAGTGTAACTTGTCAGTGTCCTGAGTAGGCACAGTTTGCCACACGTATCCTAGGGTTACAATAACATTCCGTTCCAGTTGGATAATAGCGTTCCTCTCAGGGTGGTGCGGGCAAGCTCTCATGAGATATTTTCGCAGCATGCACGGGTTAGCATCTCATGTACAGCATGATTCTGTACAGTAACGTCTATAGCCTTCCAGTGCTTTATTTTTAAGAATACAAAATTCCTAATTTAACTGGCAGGTCGATATAACAGTACATCGAAAATAAGAAGGAGAGTGAGAGATATGAGCCCCTATGGTCTAGACGTTGGACTTTCTAGAAGATTGGCCTTTTGACCAATGATACCCTATGGGGATGTACACATGTCTCCTCTGGATGTTTGGAACTATTCAGGTGTCTAGCTTATTGTAAGAGCTTTTCCTCCACAAGGATGTAACGTTTGTGCAAGGTATACAGACACAGGGACTCTGGACATGAATCTGGTATTGGTCCATCCTTGTGCACTAGACTTGGCAGATCAGTGGCCTGTATCGTTGGCTGTTGAATTTCCAGTACCCAAGATTAATAAAACGTTTTCCACATAAACTCCTAAACCCAGCGTCCAAACATGGATGACAATGACGGTGTTTGTGTTTCCGAAGATCTGCTGACAAACTTAGCCGTGAAAATGGGCCCAGTTACTGGTATCAGAGTCACACTCCAAAGTCACAAGAGTTCCTCAAACAGTATATGACCAAACTGGTTGTGCTGTTGCACAATGGGACACAGCAGTTGAAGCAGGAAAGCGTCAAAGCGTGTTCCCAATCTACACCTCTATAAGCCTGGATTCTTACTTTCGTCCAATGAGACGAGAATTCAGAGCTGTAGGCATGGAGTGCACCCCTTCCACAAGACATGGATGCAGAGCTGTTAGCAAGAGTCAAATTGTCCCATGGTCCATCTCTGTAGAACTGTGATGCCTGTAATGTGGCAATCGTTCACTGTATTCCTTCACAGCTTTATGGCCTACAGTGTATGCTTCCTGAGACATGTGTACAGATGTCAAAGACCTGATCTTCAACCATTGAGCTGCCTTCCTGAGATCCACTGTTCACATTCACACTGTTCTGTCTATTGAAAATATATTTATCTCTGTCAAATGAGCAGCAGAAGGAGCACCATGGAAGGCCTTAGGTGGCCATGCCTGACAAGCCTCAAGGCAGTGATCTCAGAGAAAAACAGAAGGATGGTATGGCACAGGCTGTCAATCAAAGTAGGCTGCAGGCATCACATCTGGCAGTTCCCTCTGAACATTAACATATATTTGCATTGTGGAATCTGTTCCAGTATTAACAGACTACAGTGAATATGAAACAGTCATGGAAGGAGATCCTTATTGTTGAAAAGCAGCCTGTTTTGCCCAGGAGTAGTCATTGTGGTGTAGGCAGTTGCTGGGCAACTGATAAAGTGGTGTTTGCAGCTGTAGGTGGTGTTGTTTAGGAGGTGGCAGTGTATTGCTAAACCATGTTGTATTTAGTTGAAATATATAATTCTGAGGAAATTGAGATCGTGTTATGCAGGACAAGTGGTGCATAAGCAGGCTATCTGCACAAAGAGGCTTTGTGTTGGAGGAATAGGTTCAGTAATTGAGTGAACGTTGCAACGTTAGACTGTATATCACAATTCTTCTGCCTTTGCTTAGTATTTTGATATTTTATTATACCCTGCGCTCTTCATCTGGGAATTCAAAGAGCCATAGATTAATTAGTAGGAGTTTGGTTGCAATATCATGCCACCCCATAGAGATGATATGACCTTTGATCCGTGGCGTCTTAAGCTCTCTACTCTTCTGTTCCTCATTTCTCTTTGTGGAGAAGCGCGTTACCTTTCCCTTTGTGTGACATTGTCTTTTCAAATTTCAAACTCTTCTCCTGTGGGGATGGAGCAAATGGGAAGACTCCAAGTGCCTTGCAGTGATCTTAAACGAATATATAACGTTACAATGAATCTAATTACAACGCATGTTTTTACAACGCAGTCTGTACATCGCAACTGCCATTACATTGAATGATTTTACAGTGCATGCCAATACAATTCATTTTTTAAAACTACCATTACAACGCATTCCATTACAACACATACCATCACACCGCATACCATTATAACACCTAATACTTTTAGGGCAACAATAGGGTAAGTGTTGGATAGTGTAGGGGTAAAAATTACTATACCCACTCCAGTGATTGCAACAGTAGGGTAAGTGTTGAATATTTTAAGGGTAAAAATTACTAAGTGTTGGATAGTGTAGGGGTAAAAATTACTATTCCCACTCCAGTGAGTGCAACAGTAGGAAAAGTGTTGGATAGTGTAGGGGTAAAATTCACTATTCCCATGTACCCCAAAACCCATTCCCACCCTAATACTAAACATATCTCCATTACTTACCTTATAATGAGTTGTACTGGCATGCGTTGTAATGGTATACGTTGTAATGGCATGCGTTGCAGTGACATGCGTTGTAATGGCATGCATTGTAACAGCATGCGATGTAACAGTTGCATTGTAAAGGTAGGTCATTGTAATGACTGCGTTGTAATGGATGTTTCCCATCTTAAACCTACCCTTCATAAGGTCAGCTGTTAAGTTAGGTTGTATTTTCTTTGAGAGACATTTTGGGGTGCTCAGTCTAAGTGTAGAAAATGTGTTGACTCTGCTAAACATTTCAATCCTTTCAGCAAATCTGAACCTTTTATGATTTTGTTTCCACTTCCAAGGAGAGTGACGAGACAGGGAACCTCAAAGAGGCAACCTAGAAAAATGGTGCTGTGATTCTCCCAGTCACACAACATATGAGGATGAGTGAAAAGCACATTTCTGGCATGGCTTGGAGATGCACTGATAAAGTAATGTATATACTATGTCCTTTGACTGGTGGAGCGTCCAGAAGATTGTAAATAGTCCAATGTGAATCCTACAGAGGCCCTGACCAGTCAGTTTCTTTATTTCCCACTTTCATCCTCACCTACACCTACAGGTGCAAAGAGAAAGATGTTAAGTGGAAAGTATAGGATATGAGGGCAACCTTATTGTTAGACCTGGCATCCTTTTATATGGTATGTATATTGCATATTTGTGGTTCTACAGATTGGATTTTTGTCATTTTGGTCTTGTTTTATTCATTAAAATGTACTCTATTTCTCTAACCTGGTGTGGGATCTTTTTATGTTGGGGTTTCACTTTATTACTGCTTGAAATGTTGCACAAATACTTTACACATTCCCCTTAAGTTAAGCTTGATTACTCTGTGTCAAACTACTAGAGGTATGAGCACAGGGTAAATTGCGGGTTGCTTGTGCCTCACCCTGAAAAGGATTGTGGTTGCTGCTTGAGATGGGGTTCATCCCCACTCAACCGATGACCCAATTTCTTATACTTACGATGTGTATGAAGTTCAGAGGATGCATGTAGTCACCTCTGCTACCAATTATCTTTTTTCTGCACGAACTCCCAAGAGAAATCTTCTTGTAATGGAAAAGGCAAGGTAACCAGGAAAGTCATATATGCAGTGGAAATATATGAATTGTTAGACCAGTTACCAATCAAGACGCCTTGACTACCTTCCATGCACCTTCTAAGACGTGCACTCTCTGACTATTAGAGATATGGTTTTGGGGCTAGTTTATCAGTTGTATTGGAACATGATCACTAGTAAGTAGCAGGTTTATAGATTGGCTGGTGTGTAGTCTCAGCAGCTAGGGGCATGGTGACAGGGGCATAGCGAGGGGGCATGGTGAGCTGTCATAGGATATGGTGGTATTTTATGAACCTGTCACACAGAAAGAAAGAACGATGTGAGACCTAATATAATAAGATCAAAACCACTGAACTTATGCACATAAACAACAGCTAGGAAATGTAACTAGTATTATTGAATGTACCTGCACGTCTTTACTTTCTCTAAACCCTTGTAGGAACATTAAGTACTTGCAGCACTACTTTTTTGTTTCATATGTCCTCTCATGAGAACACAATATTAGTTCCTAATGTTCACATCAGCCTTTTTGCTTGCAAATACACTGGGAAGCAGAAATGCCATGATCCACTGTGAACCAAGATGTGTGTGATTAGCTGCCCATTTCTCCCTCTTCACTTAGCATCTGATCGTGGCAAACCTTACCCTCGTGTAGGCTACACTGCTGGTCCGTGAGAAATGGGAGGTAGTACCTCAAACGATGCTCTACACTTCGGGCAAAAGGTGCTGCAATTGTTCATTCGTCCCTTTGATGATTCTCTAACACAAATGGATGGACAGCCCTTTCGGTTTTCTCTATACAGAGTTAACATTTTTGGGTTAGAGAGAATGGCGATAGACAGAGTTAACAACTTTTGGTGAAAGAGAATGGTAATATGTTGTTTTAACTCCTTAGGGTCAGAGAGAATGTCTTTGTACGGGGTTATTGTTTTAGGATTAGGGAAGACGTCCATTGATATTTTCTGGAATATCTATCAATTGGGAGGAATCGGAGATGTTCCTTCTCACTAAGTCAATGCACAAAGTACTCTTGAAATTCCCTATTTGATGGGTGAGCCTTAGCAGATACACCGATGGAATGATCCGAGCAAACTGTGATCCGATGATCTCCCAACTGGCCAGACCGATAGACACTTGGATCAGACTGCCACTGTCTATTGTGGGCAGAGTACCATGCTTCCTGTATCTTTTTATGACACCCACTACTCAACATTTGTTCCAACTTACGATCTTTGATGATCAATTTAATCTGTTCAGGAAAACAGTCTTGTATCCACTGGGTAGTTTTGACTCTCCCATATGAGAACGGAGGGTTCGAAGTAACATATTTTGAATTATATTTGGTGTCGCAGCGTCACTTTGCAAGATACTGGTTTCTTACGGATGTTCTCCTGCCCTCCCTAATATCTGAAAGAGAACAGCCCAACAATACACTACTTACTGACTTTCCTGTTGCCCAAGGGCCTACCCATACCTAACAGGGAAATAGTGACGCTGCTTCCACATACTGAACAAGGAAAGAGATTGGCCGCAGGACAGGATTTATTTTAATTCTAGCCTGTGACTCCCTTACCACATAACCCACAAATTGCGTGGACCAGGGAGGGGGGTCCAGTGAGTAGAGTGTTGAGTGCCAGTCTGGACACCCTGGACATTGATGTCTATTCTGGGCTACACCCAAACGGTACCTCATGATGTAAGATGCTATACAGTACTGGTGCCTTTAGTTGGTGAGACGCTGGGTGGCTATGCATTGGTATTATCCTCTTGTACCTAAAAAAGATGATTCGTTGAAGGATTTAGCTGTATGTAATGGTAGATCTGAAGCTTATTCCCCATTGCAGTCACCCACTTCCAGACCTAAAGAAATTCGGGGACCCCATCAGGACCTACCTTACAACCCGAGACTCCATGAACTATGATAGCTCAGAGGAGATACTGCTTTCTGACTCCTTTGGGACCCACCCGAATATACTGCCAGATGATGACAGCGTAGTAGCAGGCGCTTGCTCCCCACTGCATATGATGCTATATGTGACATCCCACATCCCATTGTAGTTTGAGGAGCCTTTAGATTTCTAGAATCA
The DNA here is from genome assembly GCF_964261635.1 of Lissotriton helveticus. NCBI lineage: Eukaryota > Metazoa > Chordata > Amphibia > Caudata > Salamandridae > Lissotriton > Lissotriton helveticus. Next base: position 189,974,403 of record NC_136062.1, on the reverse strand, counting down.
TAATGCTTGTACTGATGCATGCTGCATTGATGGCTGGGCCTGTTGGGAAGCGTGTGTGGGCCTGGAGCTGACCCCTTGTACCTTATTATGCAGCTCTATGAATGATGATTGTTGTTTTTCTGATGCTGAGGCACGATTTAATGCGGTTTGACTACTTGAACATATGTACACAGAGTTAATGTATTTTGGCTAGAGAGATTGTGTGCGTAGTGTGTTATTGTCTTGTAGAGTAGAGTGAATGTCTGCATACAGTTAATGTATTTGGGTTAAAGGAGACGTTTCTATACAGAGTTGTTGTCTTTGGGTTAGAAATAAAGTATAGAGAGTAGTTTCTTTTGGGTTAGAGAGAGTGTCGCTATAGAGTTAATATCTTTGGGCTGGATAGACAGTCTGCTTTAGCCCTGTAAGCGATTGTCCCTCTATCTAACTTTTCAGTTCACATCCAGAGATGGTTACCCTTGATTTCTCTGCAGAATGGAAGCTCTCTCTTACACAGGCAGCTGCCTAATGAGTGATGTTGAAGGGCTGGCTCCAGTCACGGTGAAGAATTTCGTTTTGTAGACCTGCTGAGTGTCTTCATATGATTACAGCAAGACCTCTGGCCAGTCTTTTTCATGGGGCAGAGCCACCAACCATTTTCCTATGCCATCACCTTCCCTCTCACGCACTCACTCTTTGCATATATGTGCCCGGCCAAATACTTGGTGGGTATCTCACAGACAGCCTGCAAAACTGCCCAGAGTATTCAAGCATAGCAACGTGGAGCCTTCCAGGCCACTGTCACTTGCCGCATCTGGATCCATAGACCAATGGCACAGCGGGTGTTTCCACTGAGTCGAATGCATGCACCTCCTAAAACTAGGCCTCAAATGGAGCCAAGCACACACACACTCGCAAGACCCTCAACATTGTGCAATGCATTGATCCCTATTCATCAGCTGATCCCTTTTGTTCGTCAGACATGTTAAAAAGCCAGTCCCTTTACTTTGCATCTGTTGGCCGGTACAGAAATGTATACCCTCATTTTACTTTTGAGCCACATTATGTTATTATAATAGGAAAATCAGGAGTGATGCCACTGATGCTCAGTCTATTGATATTTTCATGACAAATGTTCTGCTTAAAAGAGAAGGGAAAGTCTTCTGGTGAGTAGATGCACTGTTAAAACTCTTCTTCCTATCGAGTAGACGTTTTCAGGAATATAGTGACCGAGAACAGAGCTTCAGAATACAGAACGCGCGAGCTTACGGCGTACCGGGCTGTGATCAATATGCCACCTAGGAATGTGCTTCATCCTCCATATCTAAACACTGTGATATTCGAATGTTCATCACATTGTGCACTATATATGATTGTGCTTTTTAATATGTTCACAGTTTGGTTTATCAAGCACATCAAACACTTTGCAGTGGAATCGCCTTGCCCTTTGGAGTCTGCAGTCAGTGCTGCTCTGGGTAAAGACATTCTTCTCACAAGTCAGAGTGTGAAAGTGAGTGTCTTGACTTGTTTCCCCACAGTGTTCACTTGTGTCTTTCTTGAATGTCACAACCTTGAGAAAGCAAATAAGTCGATGTATTGACCATGCAAAGCACAAGGTAGCAAAGGCGAATCTTGTGTGAATAAAACCTTAGAACATACTTATCATACTGATTGAGTTAACTCATTCACATATTGAATATAAATAAAATATGAAATAATTTGGAAAAACTTTGTTGAAGTGAAGCCATGGTTTCTTCTGCTCACCTTAATGTCATAAGCACTGCATTTGGTGAATGAGTTAATACCTTAACGTCATAAGCACTACATTTGGTGGACGAGTTAATACCTTAATGTCATAAGCACTGCATTTGGTGGAAGTGTTAATACCTTAATGCCATAAGCACTGCATTTGGTGGATGAGTTTATACCTTAATGTCATAAGCCCTGCATTTGGTGGACGAGTTAATACCTTAATGCCATAAGCACTGCATTTGGTGGATGAGTTGATACCTTAATGCCATAAGCACTGCATTTGGTGGATGAGTTAATACCTTAATGTCATAAGTCCTGAATTTGGTGGACGAGTTAATACCTTAATGCTATAATCCCTGCATTTGGTGGATGAGTTAATACCTTAATGCCATAAGCACTGCATTTGGTGGATGAGTTGATACCTTAATGCCATAAGCACTGCATTTGGTGGATGAGTTAATACCTTAATGTCATAAGCCCTGCATTTGGTGGATGAGTTAATACCTTAATGCTATAATCCCTGTATTTGGTGGATGAGTTAACACCTTAATGCCATAAGCACTGCATTTGGTGGATGAGTTGATACCTTAATGCCATAAGCACTGCATTTGGTGGATGAGTTAATATATTAATGTCATAAGCACTGCATTTGGTGGATGAGTTAATACCTTAATGCTATAATCCCTGCATTTGGTGGATGAGTTAATATCTTAATGTCATAAGCACTGCATTTGGTGGATGAGTTAATACCTTAATGTCATAAGCACTGCATTTTGTGGGCAAGTTAATATTATAGGAACCGAATTTAATGTACGAGTTATGGTTTTGATGGTGGTAGAGCGAATTATGGTTTGTGGAACTAACCACAACTGCTATATTTGGGATCCTATCCATGGTATTGGGAGTAAGGGAATGCAGTCTGCCCCTTGCAGACTCATTTTTTTCAGGATGAGCGGACCAAGTCCCACTTCCCGTAATGGTGCTTGCAACATAAATTGTCCTGTTGCGGCCATCCAAACAAAGAGTTTGGGTTCACAAACCTGGGTTTAAGTGTGTGAACCCACATTGGACGTTAGTAAAAAAAAAGGCTATCTCATCCAATGTATTTTTTGTTTTCAGGTTGCAGATAGTTTGTTCCACTGTCTTAAAACTAACAGTCAGGATTCACAAAAGTCCATCCTAGAATAATCTTTCATAGCCCACCGACACCTCTTTGTAACACTAATCTCTGAGAAATGATTGAACACCCGGCCAAGCAAAAGCACACCCCTGAGTAAGTTCTAGGTTTAGTTCATCAGTGTTTGCTGTGGCCGAGAACAAAGTTTCCCATGGGTGATGTCATTGAAAATGCTTTTTTACCCCACTTTCCCCTGGCTGTCCCTGTCTGCACAAAACTGGACTTGCTGAAACGTTTGATTTACCCTATTTGCTTGAAAACTTTCATGAAGATGCTCAAAACCTCACCAAAGTTAAAGCAAATAAAAAAAGTATTTTGTGTAAATCAAATCCTAACCATAAGTACACAGTGGCTCACTCCACTGTGACATAGATCTATTTTTCTTAACGGCAGAACTCCCAACTCCACCTGATAAGGACATTTCAAGTCACAGAGGGAGGCTGTGACAAAATACAGAAACCAAGAAGGCTGAATCTCTAGTTCCGTTGTAAAAGGTTTCAGTTGCACTAACTTTGTGCTTGAAATCCAACTGGATCGACACACACTTCTGTCTCTCACCACCTCCACCACCGACCACATTCACAGGAATATGAACGTCAGCAGTAGAAACGGGGTTAGGGGAATGGGATGAGAGAGGAAACAGAGACACTGGACTCCTCCACTCGGAATCGCCATTTATGCTGATCCATGATGTCTGCAGGATGTAGAGGATATCTTAAGACAGATTACATCTTTAGTAACTTGCCCTGAAAGTTCTCCGCTTAACAGTAGTATGGATATAGTTCAGCAATATCTCTGGTTAACCTGCTTTCTGTACTTTGATGTGGACCGTGTAATTCTAGAAACACAAGCTGCGTCACTGTGCACTCTGTGTGGAAGATACTTTGTAGTTTTACTTGACTCTGGTAGAACTTATACTTTAACATTCATACAAAGAATGAGAAACATTGTCCTGGTTTAAGAAATCCTGCTATTCCATCATAGGATAACCCTTAAGTGAGATGCAAAAAAACAAAAAGAAAAAAACACAGTCGTAAAAATATTCTACATTGTCCTTGTTTAAGAAACCTTTCTATTCCATCATAGGATAACCCTTAAGTGAAATGCCCAAAAAAACACAGTCATAAAAACATTCAAATCAAGTGCTCAAATAGTTCAATGTCTGATTCCACCAAACAACACAACTTTCAGAAACACGTCTCTTTATTCCCAATGTCCTTCAGTACAATCCAAATAAGCACTTGGTCTTCCGTAAATATAATCCTATATCTGCAGCAAAATTGTATCATGATTGCCTTGCAAAGTCTTCATGAGCCACGAGGTAAGCTAGCTCTAGATTTCTAAGATGACTACGTGAGCGTTCATCGCCTCCTGAGAAGAGTAGTTTGTTATCGGGATGCTGTTGTGCAGTGCTTTATCCATGCATTCAAAATCTCAGTCCACACAGCACCAACAACACTCTGCAGGCGGTCCCCAACTTTTACTTCTTTGTGAAAGTACAAGCAGGTTTGGAGCATCTCTCAATTGGGCTCACCGAGTTCCAGGTAGCAAGCAATAGTTCCAGCCCCATTGACAAAAGGTAATGGTCATGCAACTTGCAAATATCCTTTCCACAGGAAATAGGGGGTAATTTATTCCTTATTAGCATGTTACAGCGTGACGCCCGGTCTCCTGAACCTATATTTCAATGCTAGGTTTATTGCTTCTTCTAATGAGAGATACGATGTAAAATAATATAGGTTACACAAGGGATTCGGGCTGTGAAAAAATGCACCAATATGCAGCTCAGAACGTCTGAGATGCACTTATCTAAAGTTGCTTTTTAGAATGTGTGGTAACATGCAGATGGGTACCTGCGTGTTACCCCACATTCTAAAGCAGGGCAGTAATTATGCATTCTACCAAAATATACTTAGATGCTGCCTGTTCATTTTTAGGAAAGAAAGTATTGAAGAACGGGAAAGGAAAAACTGTTCTTTCATTTATTTTTTAAGGGGGCCATACGGTGGCTGATGTTCCAATATATTTGGAAACCTCAACAGCCATCATCAAACAAAGCAATATTGTAGAACACCTACTGTTACTAATTGTTGAAGACAGAGGAAAAGCCAAATAGAATTGTGTGACCCCCTATAAGCAGTTGATGTTCTGCTCTTGAAGCTGTGTTCAGACAGCTGCAGTCTCTGAGAAGAGGCTATGTGAAATCACAACTCAACATTCCCTCATTAATGGAATGCCTAATTGGCTATAAGGGAGTACATAAGACAACAGCAGCTTAAAGCCACAACACCACATTCTATCTTTCTTTGATGGACTAAAAAACATTTCTACAACTTCTTACAGATCTGTAACTAATGGCATATTTTAAGCAGATAGCTGTAATCACATTGCAATATCAGTGGGGTATACCAGTTTAACATGAAGCTACATACAAAACAAATACGCTGTATGGACTAATACAACGATGAATGGAGAATAACACAAAATAACTCAAAACAAAAACCCAGTTTATCTCCTAGTTCTGCATCCAACATGAAATCTTTTTTCTTCGTTTACTTACTCGCGCTTCAGGCTCTATTCCAAATTCACCCTTCACTCCAACACCAGCCTTATCCCCAACCACATCTAACTACACATCAGGCATCACCTCTGACTTGTTCTACACATTATCATCAGACAGCTTCACTGCTTCTCTCACCATGTGAAAAACTTACACAGGATTTGGCAAGTTCAACAAACCCTTTTTTACACAAGCAGGCACCTTGATACATATCCAGTCCCCTTCATTGAAGACACAACCGTTTGCCTTCATCACTCCTCCGCCTCAAAATGTTCCACCACTTGTATTCAACATCCAACCGTATCTTGGTTTAGGATAAAACTCGTCCACTCTCGTCACCTTATGAGATATGGTATTTCAACATTTACATTCAACATGTTATGTCGTATGATACACCTAGACCAATTTTCTAATTGACAACTTCCGGGCTGTCCTTTCATTCAAAGCTTGACGGTTACCTCTCTTTTAGCAAACAATCCCACTCCCCCCCCCCCAACAGTCAACTGCTCTGGAAATAATACACCAAATACTGGGTATAGTGCAACTCCTAAGTCAGACAAAACCGCTTTCTCTCACTAGAAACAAGGTGCACACCATTATCGATTTCTATATCAATCGGCACACAGTCACACTCAAACTACTCATCTAAGAATTTGATTAACAGTCTGTTCTCTACGTGCCTCACATATTTCTATATTGGCCAACATGAGTAGTAACCACCATCCAGAAGTGCATATTTGAGAGAGGATCTTAAAGGAGTAGAGGGCTCTGAAATACCAAGCACAACGTTTGTCAAGGCCTTCCAGGCTTAGGTACCTTCTTTTGTGTTTTGTCACGCCAAGCGCATACAACACACATAGACGCTCTCAGATGCCTCTTCACACTCATCCTCACATGCCCTCCATGCACATGTTAAAATACACTTTTACGTAAACCCATTGAGGCCACTAAAACCTCACGTGAAGGTAAAAAACCTTCAGTTAATACATTTCTATAAATGTGTCACTTTCTTACTCTATTCACCTCAGTTGTGACACTGTTCTATCTTCCATCCACTGTTCATTACATCCTCCAAACTTCATGCCGCAAAACATCCTCAAAACTTTCTCCACAAACTTTTTTCCCATCCTTCACCAGCATACTTAAGAAACAGTCTGCAGTGGTGTTCCAATAGTGTTCTTAACACTTGGCACATATTTGAATTTGAAGACAAATTCTTGCAATCAGAACAACCATTTAACATTTCTGGGTGTAGCCATCTCAGCCCACTTAATAGTGAATAGATGAACCAATGGTTAGTGGTCAGTGTGCACGCTTAATCCTGTTTGGCATGCACGCTATCTGATGCCGGATAGCACCCACCAGCACTCCTTTGCATCTTTCTCTACAGAATACAAAATCGTTACCCTCCACTCCCCACAAAGCTCCTGAAGCATACACATTACTCTCCTCTGTCCGTCTTCTCTCTTCTGCATCAGTACAACATCTAACCCATGACTGCTATCTCCCTCCATAATAATACATTTACTGGTGGTATCGAAATGCTTGCGTGCAAGTGCCTTACAAATGTCTCTTTTTGACCTTACAAAATTCCTCTAACACTCATCCCTCCACAATAAAGTTTTGGACGTCCTGACTAACTTCATTATCTGCACCATCTTGAGAGCACATCTATACAAAGTTTGGCATAATATTTTGTGAGGTTTAAGAAAGAGCATAACTGCTCGTGGTCACATGGGGAGGGCTAATCTGTTATATCTTTATGGGGCTGTGTTTTGATTTGCACCTTCCCTATCAATATAGTGACCTAAATAATCAACACTCTTGGCTCACAAATTGTTGTTCTCCCCTTTGAAAAGCACACTACTTTTTTCCAATGTATTAAACTCCTGTTTCAAAACAGTATCATGCCCCTCCCTTATTTATTTACCTTGGATGTCAAGTACTGCACTTTATATAGAATTGGTTAATGCTGAATAGGGATCCTAAGCACTTTAGTTACGACATTCGAGCTGCAAGTCTTTTGGGGGTGGAGGGGGAGGTGTACAGCCATAGTTTGTGGTTGTAGATGCAACCATACATGATTTATTCTTACTGCAACTTATTTTAAGAAAGATTGGGGTTGGATGCACTTGCACTTTATATATGTATATGAGATTTAAATGTTTTTTTATGCATTGTTGCTGGATTTATGATCTTAATTGAGCATTTAAAGATTCTCTTTTTTGAACGTTGAATAGAAATAATGGAGTGGGTTGTTTTCAGATGCATTTGCACTTTACAGTAGATAAGGTCGCTGTATCAAGTTTGATAGTTGGATTAACACAGAACTTTAATTAGTATCAGTTTGGATAATGACACTGTTGAGGAATTGGCATTTGTACTTTATGGGGTTGGTGCAATATTAGCAAGAGATGAGGCAGCCGAACTTTGTGTGCATGCAGCAAATATTTATATTAATCATATCATGTATTATTATATTGTTTTTTCTAATTATGATTGAATGATAATAATTGACAGATGTGTGCCACTGGTGAGCTAGTCATGTTGACACTATGGTGGACAAAAGCTCAAGAGCCCCAGACATCATGTTTGCTAACCCTGAGCTTCCAGACTGGTTCTACATACATTGTTTATATATGAGGCCATGAAGGTATTTGTTTTTGAAGAAAATGCAGCATAAATTATCAGTTTAATCCCTATTGATGTATTGCAAATTTAAAATCAAGAATGGTGTTTGCATAGACCTATATTGTAGAATTTTGAATTCTAATGGGATCTCGGACCAGTCAACAATTCATATAATATTGTTTTGTAGATATTATACGACCCCACGTAAGCGCTGGATTTTGTCTGTTTTGCGCACAATGGGTTTGCGAAAGTGTCGACCCGCTTACTTGGCACTACAGTCCCTGGACTCTGTATATAATGCAAAATGTGTAGCTGGCTTCCTAAAACTATGTCTAAATATCAGGCGCAGTCTTTGTGTGGCTTAGCTACCTGTGATAAAGTTATACTTTCACCGTTTAGTGCTGTTCTTGGACCTCGAATACAACACCAATTCTGTAATGAGTATATTAGATTTACGCTTAAAATTTGTTGCAGAATAATCCGAGGCCCAACTCATTGATTGAAATGTACGTTATTGTTAAAATTAAGTTGTTTTATAATCTTTAAAAAAAAAGAAATGTATTTAATGAACTGTGCTTTTAAGATGTTTTTAGAAATGTAGTTTTTTAACCAGTGTATGTACTTTTGATGGTTATGCATAACTGTAACCGAATAAAAGTTTTATGACTGACTGACTGAATTCTAATGCGGCTGAAGCCCCAGGATGCTATAGCTGAGTAGATGCTCTAGATGCTGTTAACAGGAAGCGAGTCATGAGGATGTAACAGTCCTTTGTTTCTTTTTAAACACTGAGTGTGTGGGTCTTGGGATAGCCATGTTGAAGGCGTGAGCCGAAACGTGTAGGCTTTCCATGTGGGGTGTTGCTATGACACAAGAAAGAATATAAATAAATATTTACACACACACACACACACACACACACACACACACACACACACACAACACACACACACAACACACACAACACACACACACAACACACAAACACACATGCACATACACACACACACACACACCCATGCACATACACACACACATATATCCCAATGAAAAGATTTGACGCATTTCGACCTAAGTCTTTCTCATATAAACCAGTGATTCTTGACCTGTGGTCCGCGGAACCCTGGGGGTCTGTGACTCCTACACATGGGGTTTCGGACTGTCTAGGTTAGGAAACTAAATAGTATTAATAGGTTGATCTAGTGCTGTACAACCAATGCCGCCGCACTGGTTTCCAAGCTCAGGGGCACTTTGCTTTAAAATGTCATAGAAGGTTGAAGGCACATGCTGCAGAGCTGTTTGTGTGACCTGCAATTTTCACAGGATATTAAAAATGTCAAGTTAACTGTGGTGATTGATGTACTTGCTGGAGAGGTCTGGGGTTTGTCTAGTGGAATTTTTGACTGATCACAAAAAAGAGGGTAAATGTGCCTGCTGCAAAGCAACGTTTAGCTTATGCAGATCACAGATTTGTATTTCATGTAGATAGCCAGGTGGGTTAATAATTTTGTAATAAAAAACCTTTTATTACTTGCATAAATGACAATCCCTCTATTATAGCACAGAGCCAGCGTCAAACAGCTGAACACAAAAGGAATACGTTTAGAAACATTTCTTTATTCCTCAATCTTTTTTTATTCAGAGTTTGCTAAAAAGGGTGACTTTGTGTAGCAATAATTCATTTTGTCTATTTTTTTAGGTCAATTTGGGGTTTAAATGCTAGAAATTGTTTAGGCAGGAGTCCCCGGCTTCCACAGGTCATTCTGTGGGACTTCTGATAAATACAAAAATGTCCCTTCATATTACTATTTATATTGTCCTTTTTTTCCTTTTCAAATTGGTTACAGTGCCTGCCTGCTGGCAGATGGAGTTCACCAGTGGCAGGCAGAGAGTTAGATCTGCAAACAAATACGAGTAGGTCGTGTCAAAATGTATTTTCCAGTTCAAATTGCAATTCATATACATGATTCATTAAACGAAAAATACAGTTACTAGGTTTATCCATTCATTAGACATCGGGTGATGAACTGGCACAGCATAATCGGTAGCCTAAATGTGTAAATCATGAAATTAATGTACATGTCTGATAACCACCCACATCTGATTTATCACTGCCTTCTAGTGGGTATTACTACTACACGACCTACGTTTAATTCAAATAATACTTCTCTGTTTATGAGGAGCCATATTCCTGCCCTCTAGTGGGCTAACATTATAACGCATTTTCTTATATTGTTTATGTGAACTGTCCTAATTTTATGCCCAACAGGGATTGCAAAAGCAGTTGATAAACACGTTTTTTCCTATTGGCAAAAGTGCCTGCAAAGTTACAGCAAATATTAAGAAAAATTGATTTTTTGATACTTAAAGAGCTTATTATACCATCTTACAAACTGATTCAAAAAGTATTGATCATAGATGAACGTGAAGTTTTTCATCCTTGTTATGCACATATGGAGATTTGGTCATGTATTTAGTACTGCATTTGACTACAGTTGTCTTGAGAGGTGTGTTCTATCTCCTCCTTTTATTGTTTTTTCAAACTGATCAATTTCCCAAAAAGTCAAAGATGATACGTGTCCATCATATACTGTTTTATAATGTCTTGCAATGGGGTAATTCATGTCCTTGTTATTTGTCGCCCATAGATGTTCCAATATTCGTTTTTGTAGTTGACAGGATGTACTTCCTACATATAACAGGTCACAAGGTCATTTGCAGATATAAACAAAGGAGCTTTTACACATGATGGTTTTACTGATTGAATATATCCTTCCATTGATTAGATATTCCTTAACCGAGACTCCATATCTGCATTCTTTACATTAGAATATTTCCAAAATCCTTTGTTTTTCCTTTTTTTAGGCCATCTATTCAGCACGGATAGGCTCTTCCTACAAGCGCACAACAAGGATTAAGATTTAACACTTAATGACCACGCCGGCTTATTGCCCTGAATAAAGTGAACTATAATTGGAAACCACACAGGGAGCTCCTCTTATACTACTATCAGTGGGGACTACCTCCATACAGCTTGTACAAATAGGATTCATATCCTCCTTGGGCAACATATACACTATATATTGTCCAGGCTAAACACCACGAGTGTCCACCTGTCCCGATGAAGACCCGCATGCAGAGGTTGAAAATGCCATTATCGCGGAAAACAGGTCGAAATGTCGACAATTTCCCCTTTTATGGCCTGTAATACTACCCCCTGACCCATGCTCAATGCTTAGAGGTCATATGGAATGACAGAGTAGAGTGACAATGTATGCAGGCCTAACAATGGTTCCGTAGATTATGCACCTATTCCAACCAATGTTGTTTGTATAAACTAGGGTACAATAGTCTTTTACTGTTTTTTCGATTATTTCTTTATCTTTTCTCGTTCACTTCACACATGATGAGTACTCATTTCTTCACCCTTTTCTGACAATCGTTTATTCTTGTAATGATTGATTGAAAATTGCTTATTCAAAAATTACATAAAATAAAGATTTGTTCTTACTAAATTGTTTTGTTATTGGTATTTCTCTTGTGGCCTCTAATCAACGCATAGGCCAACTCTCTGTCTAAACATGTGAATTAATTTCCCCAGTCCCACACTCTTCGGGTGGGTCATCATATACGTCAGGGCCAAGAGTTGTTGAAATTTCCAGGTCCTTAGACGTTCTTTGGGAGAACCCAATTAGTATTTAATGCTAAACAAATATTAGACTTTTTTTATTATATTGGATGGAAATGACTATTCGTAAGGATCCTGGATAATGAAGGTGTTTTTTAGAATGTTAAGTTTGAGAATGGGCCAATTAAGGCTCTCAGATCTTGATTGTTTCTAAGCAGATGGCAATGTTTTTTCATAATCCCTCTTACTGAGTTGAATTCCTTGTATGAAATGATTAATGCTATGTTCTCATTCTCTTTGAGAAACTTGGCCAGGGAAGGAGAAGGATTGAATATTGAAATAACTACAGAAGAAGTCCTAAAATAATCGGATATTACACAGATCAGGGCAGGACTAAGGGCCCGATGTAGGTAACCCCAGATTACCGATTCTTAAATACCGAATCATACCGACTCGGTATTTAAGAACTGGCAATCGGGATTTAGGTAAATTTACCGATTTCATTACAGAATCAGTAAGTTTCGGTAATTACCGAATCGGTATTACCGATTCGGTAATTGCCATTCATTCCTATGGGCCTGGTGGCCCATAGGAATGAATGTCAATTACCGAATCGGTAAATACCGATTCGGTAATTGGGGGAAACATTGAAGGGTGGCAGGGTGTCACTTTGACAACTTGTTGCACCCCTCAATTTTGCATGGGTGCACATGTTGCAGACATACATGCCCTTAGGGAATGTATGTCTGCAACATGGCACTGTTTAAAAAGCAAAAAAAATGCTTTTTATAGGGTTTTCATTATTTACCACCAACTTCTAGTTGGTGGTAAATAACGAATTCTTAGACCCCTGTAGCACTGATTGCAGTGCTACCTACATGTCAAAATACAGAATCGGTAATTTTACCGATTCGGTATTTTACCGAATCGGTAAAATTACCGATTCTGTATTTTAACATGCCCCTACATCTCCATCTTCAAATACCGGTCGGTAAAGGCCGAAATCGGCCGTTACCGACCGGTATTTGGCGACCTACATCGGGCCCTAAGTAACTTAAAGAAGAAATCCAGATTCTGCCCAACACTACCATCAGAAAATAGAATAGATTTGTTTCAAGAATGCGTTATAGGGATCTGGATACTATGCAAAGTTACATGATATATGATTAATAATTAGGTCGAAAGACATCATCTTTTGTATTACTAAGGTGGAAGCAATTAAATAATTTGTATTCTTTTCCTGGAGTGCTGCCTTTGTTATTAAATTGACCGCACACGAGTGGTTACCCCAAGAGGAGGGCGCTTGGAGGAAATATAGAGCTTCTATTGCACTGCTTATTTTGGCTAGGTTCTTTGCTATCTTTGTTTATGGTTGCGCTTTACACACATACATATATACATGCATCTGATTCTCATGGTGTCTCTGTCTTGTTATTTCTCTCAATTTGGGTTGTCTATATGTCTTTTGTTTTGTAGAGTTTTATTGACTAGAGAGAAGGGACTGCTAGTATTTGTGTCAATTTCTAGGTGCTAATATGTGTATTTTGCTGCATTTCTCCCTCTGAGAATATCTTTGTGGACGTTACTAGACGAAGAAGGCTTGGTGTATTTGTGCTGCCCGAGTTGTGAGAGCAGATGATATTTGCCGTGGTTGGATTACTAAAACATTAAATAGTCGCACTGTGAATAGCGCTGCGATTACACTAGCTTTTATTTTTTAAATCAAATTGTAAATCAGTGTATCATGTTGTAATTTTAACTATCAGCCACTTACTTGCACGATAAAAATTTACAAATCACACGCTGTTTTGCGGACTATTCACCTCCGATCCCAGGGCCATAGAAGGGAAGATTGTTCAGCCATTTTGGTTGACAGTCTAGTTGCTGCCGAGCTGCACTTGACTGCCTATTTAAGACGGCCAATGCGAGCGCGCAGCGGGTGCGCCGATGGCGCGCCAGAGGCAAGCCCGTCTGCGCCCTTCCGCGACTTGACCGCGCCTAGTGCCGGTCATGCTGCCCAAAATGCCTTAACTCGGTGCTTTACATCTCACCAACGTCGGATCCCCTATTCTAGGGAAGAGTTACTGATCATAGACAATCGAGAGACAATGCCGTTTAATAAGACAACAGCTAACAGTAAGCCTCTAAGCTGTGGTCTAATTAATTGTAGGTCACTTATTAAACACTACTCTGAGATATCTTGTGTGGTAGAAGATCTAGATCGTGACATGATGTTTCTAACAGAGACCTGGACTAACGATAATTCCACAGTCGAACTAGGCCTGGCGTGTCCAACGGGATATAAATCGCTGCATAACCCCAGAGCGACGGGTAGAGTTGGAGGCGTGGGGATGATCTTCAAGGAGAAATGGCATTGTGTTCCTTTAGCTCTAGAGGAAATTAGGGGAATTGAACTCCTGGGATTCACTATACATGGAACTAATGGAAACCTACTGTCAGGAGTAGTGTGTTACAGGCCCCCGGGACAATCAACACACTATCAGAATTTCTATGAGATCATCACGAACTTAGCCCTGACCCACGCCAGATTAACTACATTGGGGAACTTCAATCTTTGGAAGAATGGGAATCTTGGGAATCATCAGAGATTTACAGCAGACTTGTGCTAATTTGAATTTTCAACAGTTGGTACATCAGTCCACTCATCAAGGGGGGCATATATTAGACCTAATAATTGCTATTGAGGTAGATACATCAGCACAAGATATTCTACCGAAGCGATCGTCACTGCGAGGCCCTATTGCAATCAGTTCTGCTTAGAAGGAGCCAAGGGAGACAGGAGACAAGGCATGTGCACGCGCGTAAACGGATCAGGTCGCGCGCGCTTCCTGTCTCCCATGGCTCCTTGTAAGCAGACACACACGCACGCACACACACACATAGAGAACCCCCCCTCCGCCGCGCGCACACACACACACACACACACACGCACGCACACACACACACACACACACATACATAGAGAACCCCCCCACCCCCCTTCCCGCCGCCACGCGCGTACACACACATCCCCTCCCTCAACCCCCTCCCCACCCCCCCACTCACCGGGCTCTTCTCGCATGTCCCTCTCCCTCCGCAGCGGGTCACTCTCGGCGGCAGCAGGCTCAACGTGTCTTCTTTGTCATCCACAGCTTGCGCAGGGACAGCCGACGTGCACGCCCTCGGCAACGGCATCTCGTGCGCTCCCTACGCAGTTTCGGTTTTGCGGCCGGGGGTGCACCCTGGGCCGGCCGGCGCGAGAGACGCGGCCCGCTCCCTGCTAGCACCCAGAAGGCGGCGGATCCTTACTCAGGTTCATCCTTTGTTCGTCGTGGTTCTGCCGCTCCGAGGCTTCAGGCGGGTTCATGCCGCGGGTCGGAGGGAGCTGCGCTGCCATCGAACCAGGAGCAGGCAGGGTGCCGCCGAGCTGCCCGCCAGCCGCCTAACCACGGACTTCACCGGATCCGCTCCTCGGAGACCCGGTGTGAAGAGGAGCGCTAGGCCTCGGAGGGCAGGCAGCCAGAGCCGGGATGTGAGCCACCCCCAGCGGCCCAGAGAGAGAGGCAGATGCGGCGGAGACCAGCCGAGGTAAGGCGCGGGCAGGGTCCGGGGTCCCAGGGAGGAGGCCGGGCCCCGGGGGTCTCAACGGCAGTAAACACCCATCTGTGACTGCTTTCATGCAGCAAATTGCTAGTTAGCAAGAGGCCGGCTGGCTATTTGTCTTCTGTGGGCATGGAGCAGTTGCCTCAGTTGTGTTGATTTTCTCCCCTTCCCTCAGACTGGCCGAGGGAAGTCTTGGGAGAAAAGGCAGATGACAAAGGGTTTTGCAAATTAGGCCAAGTTTCACAGTAAAGGGGGAAAGGCACAAAAGTGGTTAACGAAGGCGCATCAAAGTCGCCTTGTCTTTTAGAGAGATGTGATGTTCAAATGCAGCTCTCAGGCGCCGCAGGGGTGCATGTACTTCCTTTGACTCCAGATCTGTTCGGTGCTGGCCATCTCAAAAGGTTGCCACTGCTATGACCTGAGCGGGGAAGCTGGCTCTGCTGGTGGGGGTTTGGAAACGTGACTGGTGTCTCCACATGCAAAAATATCGAGTACAACAGAAACCTGATCCTGCCTTGGTTACCAAGCAAGTGTGGAGTTTAAAAAGCAGCGTTATAGCTCTGGTATGCCATCTGTAAACGCTGTGAGTATGTTTTTATTAATACCCGATTTTACGTACTGTGCTCTTTGACCTTGGAAGGATGACTGACTGAGACGGCCCTGAAGTATGGCAAGCTGAATTTCTCGACCATGGCTCAGTTTGGGGGAGACAAGCCTGTGAACCGCGGGCCATGTGCAGAATGTCAGCTGTGAACATGTAATGTTTGCTTTAGGGTAAAAGGTTGTTCTCCAAAATCTTAGGTATATTTCTCAGGTGGGCAATATTGAATGCGGTGAATTGGTTTGACGAAGAAGTGTCCGCTGTGGGAAGTGTTTAGAAAAGTAGTGGACGAGTGCTTTGCACTTTAAGTAAAGTGCTTAGAGTCTGTGGACAATGGGGAAACCATAGGTCTCATAGAGCACCAGCCTCAATAACACAGGGAACATACAATCGCTTTAAGAAATATTGTCCCTTTGTAAACTCCCCCCTCCCCTGTCCCTCCCCCCACCTTCTTTTCAGTAGCTATTACAAGCATAGTTATCTGCCCAGGATCACACATTGTGGTCAAACGTGAAAGCCCGGTTTGGAACCGAGACAATACAAATTTAAACACAACTTGACCCTACACTGTTGCCTCCCAGACTTGCCTGGAGCAGAAAAACAGAGACTTTAAAAAAGTTAAAATTCTCTGGCTGGGCAGTGCGGCAAAATCTAAAACGAAATATGCTGCAAACTGGTGGTTATAGTGGGGTAACATTTTCCTTCCAAGATGTTGGCATCTTTCATAGATTCAAATGACTCTCCTTACACATCATCTGTAATTACTTTCCTTTGGGTCTTCTCATAGGAATGTGGATTTAGACCTCTCCACTTCATTGGCTCTGATGCAGAACCCAGCAATGAGGCTGATGTTCTCCAAATCTATTGTTTTAATCATATATATTTTAATACTATTGAGCACAACATTTTAAGAGCGATTTCTACCTTGATGACATTATTTAATTCCTTAAAGTATACAAAAAGTGTTGGATGGAATACTTGAATGTAGCTTTGACCTGCCTGCTGTTGCTCGCAGGACACCTCTCTTCTAACGCTTTAAAAAATATATATATCATGCATTTGCATAGGTCTCGCATTTCTGAGAGTTTGAGCTATTGGCATTGTAAATGATTATGCCTTTTATTATGTGTTTGTAAACAATACATAAATAAAAGGCATTGTCATTTACAATGCCAACAGCTCAAACTCTTGTAAATGCGAGACCTATTGCATTGTAAATGCTTGTTAATACTAGTATATACGTCCGACAGGAAGAAAAAAGGGTCACGACAACATACAGACTGGATAGGAAGTGGGCCAGATTGGATAACAATATGGCGCAAGCTTTGGTCGAAGAGCATGACCATCTAATCCCAACTGATTCGGTGGAGGAAAATTATCGAAAGTACTGCAGTACTATAGTTGGGAATTTAGATCGTTTATTACCAAAATGTAAAATTAGAAATAAGGAAAAGACTTCAGGCCCTTGGTTTGACGCGGATCTAAAAGCACTTCGACTTCTCCGTAGAAAGGCAGAAAGGGACTGGAGAAGACAGTATGAAGATTCAGATAAAAAATACTTTAAGTTAGTCCAGCTTAATTATAAAATAGCCATTGCTAAAGCAAAAGCTAATTTTTATGCCACTACCATCCTAAACTCCACGAATAGCACAACAACACTTTTTACGATTTTGAAAGACATTACTTTGCCCATTAGTCAATGTAACAAGACAACTGCCTCACAACAGCTTTGTGATGATATTTCTTGTTATTTTCAGGAGAAGATTAATAACATTGTTGGGAATCTATCCCCTCATAATATTCAGTCCATAGATACTGAACTGGATGAGGCAGTAATTGAGCTAAGTGACAACTCCTTGTTAACTTCTTTTCAATTACTCACTGAGGACTCTTTTGCTAGCATAGCTTATAGCATCTCTTCAGGCTCCCCGTTAGACCCTGTTCCCCACAGAATTTGGAAACAATTTGGTAAAATTCTGTTCCCATGGCTTCATAAAATCTGCAACCAGTCTTTGGAAGAAGGTGTGGTTCCAGCTGTATGGAAGCAAGCATCGGTTTATCCGCTGCTAAAAAAACCATCGCTAGATTCTACACTGCCTGCCAGTTTTAGGCCAATCTCTCTTCTTCCCTTTCCAATAAAATTTTGGGAAAAGACAGTTAGCAGAATTCTATCTAAACATCTTGAGGATAACCAGTTGCTGGACGAATTCCAGTTTGGTTTTCGACCAGCACATGGCACTGAAACAACACTGACCACAGTGATGGATAATCTTCGGCTGCGTGCCGACAGAGGGGACGCGTCGATCCTTGTCCTTCTAGATATGTTGGCGGCTTTCGACACTGTGAGTCATGCCGTATTGATGCAAAGACTGTGGAACAAAGGGGTGAGAGGAAGAGCTCTTGAGTGGCTGCAATCTTACCTCCTGGGTCGTCAACTGACGGTGACTTTAGGACAGTTTACATCAAAAGTCTCTCCTGTCCATTATGAAGTTCCACAGGGATCATCAGTCAGTCCCGTCCTGTTTAACATTTATCTGAGGCTTTTATTGTCCATCATTAAGTTTTTTGGTATCAGCATGATAAACTACGCGGATGATTTTTTCTCTAGAGGGTAAACAGGAGACATCGCTAGAGGTTTTCCAGGAGTGTATGCAGAAAACGGCTGGATGGCTCAAGAGTAATTCCCTTCAACTTAGTGGGGGGAAACAGAGGTAATGTACTGCTCAGCTGCAAAAATTCCAAAGCATCCCCCGACTGAGTTCAGGCTCACTCCAGAGGAAGATTCTCTAAGCCTGACTAACACCGTACGAAACCTTGGAGTACTAATGGATGCCGACCTCCAAATGGTGTCCCAAGCTAATAAAACTATTCAAGTTTGCTTTGTTTTAATCCGCATGTTGCGAAAGACCCTCCCTCTACTGCCAGATGATTCCCGAGCATTGGTTGTGAGGAGCATAGTGCTAGGCAGGCTGAATTACTGCAACTCCCTATATTTGGGGGCTCCCCAGTATGTCATCCAGGGGTTGCAACGGGTGCAGTCGGCAGCAGCTAAGATGGCTCTGCATAGATCATGGAGCTCCTCCACAACTATGGCACTGAAGGATCTCCATTGGTTGCTAATAAAAGAGCGGATAAACTTCAAGTCATTATGTATCGTTTTCAGAGCGGTTCATGGATATGGACCACTACCCCTGCAGGATAAATTCAACTGGTATGAGCCTTCCAGACACTTACGGTCTGCCAACACAGGCCTAATATCGGTTCCCAGATTTAAACGATCTAGAATGGGGGTAGGGCCTTCAGTGTAGCAGTTGCACAACTATGGAATGGGCTGCCACAGAATCTTAGGTTAGCCGATTCCTTGACGGATTTTAGAAAGGGTTTGAAAACCCTATTGTTTCCTAGAAGTTAGTCAATCTGTTATCATTACTTGAGCCGCAGGTACAGTTGTTCCGTGTTTGTCTGAGCGCCAGGATGCCCGTAGGGCGATAGTAGCACTATACAAAAACGTATTACATTACATTACGTTCTTCTGTATGTTTATTTTGTATGGTGTCTGTTTTTCATGGTATGTCTGGTTTGGTTTCTGTATCGCTTTTTTTATTTTTTGCTGCTTTGGCTGTGTCTGCTTGACTGGTTTTAGTGATGTCAGTGCTTCTTGTGTATGTGCCTGTGTGTATGTGTGTACATGTCTGCCTCTGTTTGCACGCCTCTACTTGTCCGGACCTTGATTATCTGTTTATGTGTCGCAAAAATCTTGTTCCTAGGGTGTTCCTGCGTCCATTGGTGCATGTCTGATATTCTGTGTGTATCTCTGCATGCCTGGTCTCTTTCCCGCTGTCTCCTAGCCCTAGGGTGACT
The DNA here is from genome assembly GCF_964261635.1 of Lissotriton helveticus. Classification (NCBI taxonomy): domain Eukaryota; kingdom Metazoa; phylum Chordata; class Amphibia; order Caudata; family Salamandridae; genus Lissotriton; species Lissotriton helveticus. The sequence continues at coordinate 189,954,611 of NC_136062.1, read as the reverse complement.
GTGATTGATGACTCACCCATCCCTTTCTTCATTTGTCTCTTGTGACATAGCAGAGCAATTTAATTGACTTTAATTGCCATAAGATCAACACTTTGTGCTAATTTGCAAATCAATTAAAACGATGGATTGTCAGTAGCCTGACTGAGCATCTGACACTGGGTGAATGGCAGGAGTTGGGATGAGTCACAGTAAGAAAGACTGATTAACAATGGGAAGGAAGCAGAAGATGGAGTAGAACAAAGGATGACCATAAATTGTTCACAAAAGAAAGGAGGAAGTTGAAATGCAAATGGTGTATAGATTCTGATTAACAAGGAGAAAGCGGCAGTGGGTGGAGTGAAGCAAAGGATCAACAGAGACTGATTAACAAACAGAATAAGGCAGAGGCTGGATGGATATGAAAAATGAGCACATTCCTATTACAAATGCAAATGATGCAGTCAACGGGGGAGTAAAGGATGAATACAGGCTGATTAACAAAGGGAAGGAGGATGGTGTTTGAGGGATGTAAATTATACACAGTGTCTGATTAACAAAGAGGAGACAGTGGATAAAATAGTGCAAAGGATGAGTAGAAGATTGTATTTTTTAAAAAGGAAGGATGGAGGAAACCGAAGGAGAACTGTGGCTGATTAACAAAGGGAAGGAGACAGATTCCTGAGGGCTGCAGAGGATGCACAGTGTCTAATTGACAAAGGGAAGGAGGCAAAGTGTGGAATGGTGCAAAGGATGAACAGAAGGTGTCCAACAAAAAGAAGGATACAGGGGGTTGAGGGAAGAAAAGAATGAACTGAGGCTGATTAACAAAGGGAAGGAAGGACAGGCAGTTGCAGTAGATATTTTAACACCTTAACCGCGGCGGCAATTCCGCTGCGATGCGGGGCGTTCCATTGAGTGGGCGGGCCACATCGGCCAACAGACGTGCGCTAACAATGAGTGGATCTGGGTCGTCCGCCAATCCCTCCCCAACATTTCTGAATCCATTAGTATGCTGAAGGGAGCCAAGATTTTTTAGTGTTTTGGATCTCTCATCAGCATATCACAAAGTGAAATTGCATCAGGGCTCGAGACATTTGACCTCTTTTGTGACTCCTTGGGAGCTTAACGCTTTATAGGAATGCCGTTTGGTCTGGCATCGGCGGCCGCCTGTTTGCAAGGGATCATGAAATTGGTGATTTCATTACAAGAATGAGGCTACATTATGCATTATTCCTTTAATGCAGTCCACCCAGCCGCTTACATCACAATATTAAAAGGTTCCAGAATAGAACAATAGCAACACATGAAAGGCATGAGCCACGAATAATCTACCTCTTTTAAATGCGGCTCCAAGCGGATAAGTTAATTTTCCTTCATTACCATTATTCATTTTTATCTCTATTTTGAAGTTCCCTTGTGTGTGGCTTAACCCCACCCCCCCTTCCTACTGCCTCTATACCGATCTCCAATTGACAGTGATCTCCCTACACCTCCTTCCCTAGTCCCATCCTTGCGGGACTGACCAGATTAACCTGCCTTTTCTTTCAGCGTATGTACTATTTCTAATGTTTGAATATATTTAAAGATTTTTAGATGTTTAATCGAACCGTTATATTTTGTTTTTCGTGTAAATGATTATTCTTCAATTTCATCCTTGTTCTACTTCCTCATGCCATAATGAGCTTACCTAATGTCTTTGTTTAACTCCTGTTTTTCACCTCTTTCCACCGATGCAGGCCATGCACTCCAACGTGGCTCTGCACGGCTACTTTTTATTATTTCTGATTTCATCCGCAAGTAGGTATTGTTTTACAAACGTATTTATAAAAATAGGGGTTTTAGCAGGAAATCCGCATTTAACTGGCCTTTTCAACATTCTATAACAACATTAATTATAATAAGAGAGGAGTTATTCTCTTGACATTCCTTCATCTATAAACCTTGTCACTATTATTAAGGGAAATCCTCCCTAATTATCTTTCATTAAAGGACTTTACCACTTTTTACAAGTTAAAATTTCCTATATACCACGTCTGACTCTGACTCAGACAAGGCTTCTGCCCCTATTCCTAACATAGACAATGCGGCCCTGCAAAAAATTCTTCATAAGGAATTGAGGTCCTGCATGTTTGAGACCTGAAGTCAGATCATGTCCACTAAAAGGTCACTCCCTGATTCTAATGGAGGTCCTCGCACCTCAAACTCCCAAGGTGTCCCTAGCGGCACAACTTTTCTGGGTGTCCTTAGCGGTACGAAACATCTGGGTGTCCCTAGTGGCACAAAATATCATAATGATTTGATTGATTTGATTTGATTTGTAAATTTATAGAGCGCAGCGATTGCCCATGGGCGTCTTGGCGCTAAGATAAATCCTTTCCAGCTCTATGGCAGTGTCTGATGTTTATTCGGAAAAAAGCCATGTTTTTACTTCTTTTCTAAAGGTTTCTAGAGATGGACAGGTTTTTATATTCAAGGGTAGTTGGTTCCATGTACGTGCTGCGTGTATCAGGAAACTTCTCCCTCCCCAGTTAGCTCTTTTAAATCTGGGAACAGCAATTAATTTCATCTTTCCCGATCTCAAAGGTCTCATGGGTTCATACTGTTTCAAGTGGACCCTTAGGAATTTTGAACCTTTTCCCTGCAGTGCCTTGTAGGTTAGACAGAGTGATTTAAATGTCACCCTTTTTTCAATTGGCAGCCAGTGTACATTTTTCAGTCTATGTCTGTTTGGTTCAAACCTTGGTACATCTAGGACCAGTCTAGCCGCTGTATTTTGTAGGCGTTGTAGTTTGTCTATAATCTTTTTCCTGGCTCCAGCATATAGACCATTTCCATAATCCAGTCTTGCTAGTGCTAGTGCTGTAACTACCGTTTTACGAGAGTCTTGTGGTATATATGGAAATAGTTTTTTTATCATTTTTAAGATGTACCAGAGTGAAGATGACAGTTTGTTGGCTTGAGCTTCAAATGATAAATTCATATCAATTATGAAGCCCAGATTCTTCACTTTTTCTGATGACCCAGGACATCTGCCCATGTCCTTAGGCCACCATGCGGGGGGCCAGATGTTTGTGTCACCCCCTATTATCATCACTTCACTCTTTACAATATGGAAGATAACAAATCTAATGATATAGAATCCTCATACACACCTAATGAGTTTGTCCTTGATCTTGATGAAAATGATCAATAATTTTACAATCCCTAAGAGGAACTCCCATCATCCTCTAAGGACATTATTCTTGACCCCTTAGTGGAAGAAATGTTTTCCCCATTAAATCTGAAACACCCAAGAAGTTCCGAGTAGTTCCCCCAGGACCACGTTGCAAAATTCGTTAAAAAAAGGATAAGAGACCTCTTAGAAAGGGACACTCATAATATCCTTAGAACTGAATGCTCTAGACCTACTGAGGATAAAAGCTGCTATACCCCCAATTTGGACTCTTAACTCATTAAATGGCTATTCAAACTTGGACGTGATCCAAGAAAAGGGATGGAAATCCCTTTAAGGGTGCCAAGGCCGTCTTTTTGACGTAGAGGGACCATTAGCCAGAACCCTAGATTCCGCAGAAGATAGCCACATCAATTGCACCCCTCTCAACACCAATCTCATCAGGGGATGGAGCCAGAGAGCATTAATTCTACTGGGTAATGCCAACGCTAGTATTAATGCAGAAAGACAAAGATTAGGTTTGACTAAGATAAATCCAAAACGAACTGAAATGGCGGATCAAGAACCCTCGCAAAACGCAAAAGGTTTACTTCTTGGGGAAATATGTCTTCACTTTCACCGCCCTGGACAAGGCACAGCAAAATATGCGCAGAGTTTTCAATCCTAACCTTTTTGGGTGGGCCAGAAGATGGGGCCTCTCTTCCGGCCCCTTCAATCAATGGCCATTTCAACATCCTGTAGTTTCGGAAAAGGGTATCAGCAGTACAACGTGCCTCAATTCTACCCCCAGAGAATTAGAGGCCAACGCATCAGAGGATTTAGATCCCGTCGAACCTTCATCTCAAACAACCCTGCAAGTGAGAACTCTCTCCCCTCTCCCTTCTCCTTCTTTCCTCCAAAAAGTGGATGGCAGACTCAAATACTTCTTAACAATTGGAGAATGATCACTCAAGATCCTTGGTTCTTAAACACTGTCAATGGATTTATGATAATTTTGACTCATATACCTTTACAAACTTCTTTCCCGAGAGACATGCCTCTCTCTCCAGAGCAACACAAAATATAATAGAGGAGGAGATCTCCTCTATGCTTCAGAAAGGAGCCATAATAGAGGTCCCATTAGAAATGTTAAGATTTATAAGCACACTCTTTCTTGTATAAAAGAAAGACAAAGGTTGGAGACCTGTCATAAACTTAAGAGAACTAAACACATATTTGGTTTACAGACACTTCAAGATGGAAGGCATCCATCTCTTGAGGGATTTACTTCTAGAGGGAGACTGGCTAGTCAAACTGGATCTAAAGGATGCTTACTTCACCATTCCTATGGCAGAATCCCACCAACCCTTTCTTCAATTTGTCGGGAAAAATCACCTTTACCAATTTCAGGCTCTTCCCTTCGGACTATTCTCTGCCCCTTGGTGCTTCACCAAGGTCATGAGAGCTGTTGCCTCATCTCTAAGAATAAGGGGCATTTGTTTAATCATTTACTTAGATGACATTCTTATAATGTCTCAAGATCTTTCACAACTAGCCAAAGACCTGAAGAAGGTGATGGATCTCCTAGAACGTTTAGGATTCATCATATACAAAGAAAAATCAATTATGTCCCCTTCCAGATCTCTGGAGTTCACAGTAGATACATTGAAATGTCTCCTTTTACTACCTTGCAAAAAGATTACCAAAATCAGGGAGGAAATAAGACAGATCCTGAAACAGCAAGACTTATCTCTGAGAGAGCTAGCCAGACTTCTGGGTCTCCTCTCCTCCTCCATCCAAGCCATCTTTCCCAGTCCCCTCAACTATCGGGCCCTCCAAAGGGTAAAGGCAAGAGCCCTAAGATCTAACCAATGGTACGGAGATCGGATCTGTCTAGATTAAGAAGCCAAATCGGAGCTAGCCTGGTGGTTCGAGAACCTAGACGCATGGAACGAAAGAGCAATCTTTGGTTCAGAACCAGAGTTGTTTTAGAATCAGATGCAAACCTACCTTCATGGCTGGGGAGCTTGTCTTTTCAATCAGAACACTGGTGGTATCTGGTCACATGAGGAATCATCTCACCACATACATTATTTAGAACTAACAGCTGGGCTTTACACCCTCATGAGCTTCAAACCCTCTCTCTAAGGGAGGTCAGTCATTCTAAAGATGGACAACATGTCAGCGGTAGCCTATATAAATCGTTTGGGAGGCACCAAATCTGCGGACCTCTCGAATCTAGCAAAGAAACTTTGGATTCTCTGTCTGGAACACAAGATCGCTCTCAAAGCGGAATACCTTCTGGGGAAATCGAACATCTCTGCAGACTGGAACTTAAGATTCCTTGTAGATCACAGCAATTTGAAACTGAATGTTTCCGTGTTCAGTACCTTAAACAAGATCTGGGGCCCTCTAGAGCTAAACGTATTTGCCAGCAGACTAACCTGTCAACTGGAGAACAACTTCAGCAGGTACCCGACCCGGGTGCTCTAGCATTCAAAAAGCATCCTTGAAAAGGAGCCAAGGTGTATGCATTCCCTCCCTTTGCCATGATTCAGAGAGTTCTTCAGATTTCATTACAAGAACGGAGGCTACATTATGCATGTTGATAGCTTTGCAAAACAACATCAGACATATGTTCAATAGGCTTTCACAATGACATGCAGAGGTGTTAGCATTTGACCAGTCAGCAGCTATGAGAATATCGTCCAACTTACCTCCAGGCCAGAGAGATTTACTAGCCATAGCACCCCTCTAAGGGAGTGAGCTTGAAATTTCTTTAAGTCAATACCTGCTTAACTCGTAACAGTCTTAACCCATCTAGCAACAGAGATCAAGGTTATGCCTTTGTGGGGTTTAACAAAGGATATAAGTAATTGGTTAACATCCTGTGGGTGAAGAGCAAACATTCTGCGATTATACTCTCTCATGCAGTCCACATCGCAAAGTTTTGGACATAAATCAAGATTGAATTAGACATTCTCTTTGTTCTTCCATAAATCTCAAATTTTACTACCCACTTTTTGGGGGAAAGAAGGAGAAGGGAGAGGGGAGAGAGTTCTCACTTGCAGGGTTGTTTGAGATGAAGGTTCTACAGGATCTAAATCCTCTGATGCGTTGGCATCTAATTCTCTGGGGGTAGAATTGAGGCACGTTGTACTGCTGATACCCTCTTCCGAAACCACAAGATCTTGGAAATGGCCTTTGATTGAAGCAGCCGAAAGAGAGGACCTGTCTTCTGGCCCGTCATAAAAGGTTAGGATTGAAAACTCTGCGCATATATTTTGCTGTGCCTGGTCCAGGGCAGTGAAAGTGGAGACATATTTCCCCAAAGATTTAATGAGGTCTTCTCCAAAGCGTAGAGCTTTTGGGTTTTGCGAGGGTTCGCCATCTCAGTTAGTTTTGGATTTATTTTAGTCAAAACGACTCTTTGTCTTTCTGCGTTAATGCTAGCATTGGCGTTACCCAGTAGAATTAATGCTCTCTGACTCCATCCCCTGATAAGATTGGTGTTGAGAGGGATGCCATTGATGTGGCTGTCTTCTGCGGAATGCAGGATTCTAGCTAATGGTCCCAGTTCATCGAGAAGACGGTCTTGGCACCCTTTCAGGGATTTTTCCATCCCTTTTCTTGGATCACGTCCAAGTAAGTTTGAATAGTAATTTATTGAGTTCAGGGTCCAAATTGTGGGTATTGCAGCTTTTATCCTCACTAGGAGGTCTAGAGCATTCAGCTCTACGGATGTTACGAGTGTCCCTTCCTAAGAGGTTTCTTATCCATTTTTAATGAATTTTGCACCGTGGTCCTTAGGGAACCTCTCAGAACTTCTTGGGTGTTTCTGATTTAATAGGGAAAAATATCTTCCCCTGTGGGTCAAGGATAATGTCCTTAGAGGATGATGGGAGTTCCTCCTATGGATTGTAAAATTCTTGATCCTCTTCATCAAGATCAAGGACATACTCATCAGGTGTTTAATGAGGATTCTATATCATTAGATTCGATATCTCCAATATTGTAAAGAGCATTATGATATTTTGTGCCGCTAGGGACACCCAGATGTTTTGTGCCGCTAAGGACACCCAGACAAGTTGTGCCGCTAAGGACACCTAGATAAGTTGGGCCGCTAGGGACACCCCGGGAGTTTGAGGTGCGAGGACCTCCATTAGAAGTTGAGGTGCTAAGACCTCCCCGAATTGAGGAGGTGCTTGGACCTCCTATATTGCTCTTATCAATGTTTTTACTTTTCTTACGTCTTTTACCCCTTAATTCAGGGATATTGTCAGAGTAGAGGTTTGGAATTTGAGATTTCGTCCTCATCAGGGAGTGACCTTTTAGAGGACATGATCTGACTTAGGGCCTCAAACATGCAGGACCTCAATTCCTTATGAAGGATTTTTGCAGGGCATCATTGTCTATGTTAGGAGTAGGGGCAGAAGCCTTGTCTGAGTCGGAGTCATACATAGTATATAGGAAATGTTAACTTGTAAAAAGTGGTAAAGCTCTTTAATGAAAAATAATTAGGGAGGATTTCCCTTAATAATAGTGACAAGGTTTATAGATGAAGGAATATCAAGAGGGCTATTTAGCCCACATACTGATCTAAATACTATTCTAATCGCTTGTGCAAGATTGACTATCGCTAGGGCTTGGATCTCTCCAAAACCTCCACATGTCACGGTCGCTAATCAATGAAATTTATACGATGGAACTAGCGCTAGCCAAAGTAAGGGGCTCCCGGTCTATGAGGAAACAGAATAGAATCTGGGGAATGTTTACGTAAACTGCAGGTATAGAGTTCTCTCTGTTTTAGTTTTGCTAAGACCTTAACATCAATGCACCTAGGATATATTTGTGTTTTATGAATTTTTTCACTATGAATTATACCTCTGTATTAATAATTCACGCCGGATTGTCTTATTGTACGTTTAAAAGGAATGACTTCTGCTCTTTTTCTTTTATTTTTTTTGACTGGTTCCCGCAATGTTAATAAAAATGTTTAAAAAAAAATAAAAGGAACATCAAGAGAATAATTCCTCTCATATTATAAAATCAATTTTATTATAGAATGTGGATTCCTGCTAAAACGCCCCTTTTTTTATGAATAAGTTTGTAAAACAATAACAACTTGTGGATGAAATCCGAAATAATATAAGGTAGCAATGCAGAGCTGCGTTGGAGTGCGCAGCCTGCATCGGTGGAAAAAGGTGAAAAACAGAGTTAAACAAAGACATTAGGTAAGCTTATTATGGCATGAGGAAGTAGAACAAGGATGAAATTGAAGAATAATCGTGACACAAAAAACAAAATATGGAGGTTCGATTAAACATCTAAAAATCTTTAAATATATTCAAACATTAGAAATAGTACATAAGCTAAAAGAAATGGTAGGTTAATCTGGTCAGTCACACAAGGATTCGACTAGGGAAGGGGCTGTAGGGAGATCTCTGTAAATTGGAGATCGGTATAGAGACAGTAGGAAGGGGGGGTGGGATTAAGCCACACACTAGGGAACTTCAAAATAGAGATAAAAATAAATAATGGTAATGAAGGAAAATGAACTTATATGCTTGGAGCCGCATTTAAAAGAGGCAGATTGTTGATGGCTCTTGCCTTTCATATGTTGCTATTGTTCTATTTTGGAACCTTTTGATATTGTGATGTAAGCAGCTGCTTGGATTGCATTAAAGAAATAATGCATGATGTAGCCTCCGTTCTTGTAATGAAATCAAATGCTTCTAATAGGCCTGCAGCACTGATTGTGCCACCCACATGAGCCGCCTGTAAAGGTAACTAAGACCTGCCACTGCAGTGTCTGTGTGAAGTTGTGACTGCCATGGCGACTTGGCAAGTCCACCCACTTGCCAGTCTCTAACCTTTTCTTACAAGTGAGTCACCCCTAAGGTAGGCCCAGGGTACCACTGTGGGCAAGGTGCAGTGTATGTGAAAGGTAGGACATGTCCTGATGTGTGTGGCATGTCCTGATAGTGAAATACTGACAATTTCATTTTTCACTATTGAAAGGCTGTCTGTCCCATAGGATAGAATGGGGGTTCCTTTATAACATCTTATAAATATAACTTCCAACTGGGACAAGATGGGAAGATAAAGTCTAGTATGCCTGAACTCAGAATATAAAGATGCATCTTTTAGTAAGGATGGCGCCACTCACCAGGACTTGCTGTTGTTTCCCTCGACTGTGAGAAAGATTGAATCCCTGCTTCAGTGTCTTCAGAACTGCTGGAACTGCGCAAATTAACATCGTCCTGCACTCCGTGTTGCTGCCTCCCCGGGGACTCGCTGGTGTGAGCGAGAGCTGCATTCGGCACGCTCTGTCACCCGCTCCCAGCTAGAGTCCACAGGGTAGAGGCCGGGCGGAGCAGCGCTTTCAGCCCGGGGGACTGCGAGGACCAGAAACCCTTGCTGGGACTAGCTGGTTCCTCTTCCCCCAGGCGACACGCCCATCGGCGATACAATTACAAATAACATCCGGGTCAACGCGCAGCGGGACGCGCGCGGGACCAAGCGCGGGGCGAAGCCCGGGCAAAGGGTGGGCCGTCTGTGGCCGTTCGGGGATGACTGAGGACGGGACGGGCCACCCCACTTACGTCTAGCCAATGAGGAACTCTCATAGCCACACTCTGAAACTGATTAGAAAATATATTTCAATCTTTACTGACCAATCCTTATCGCAGACCCTGAAACAAAGTCATTACATTCACACAAAACCAACTGCGACTACTATAAAAAAAGTAGATCTCCGGCCCCAAATATGAGGGCTTTAAAAAAACTTCGCTCACGAACAATCTATATGAGGCGCATGGGGACAGACGCAGCTGTCAGAAAGTCTGCAGATAAATCATTGAAACCTGGTCAAATATCAAGTACTCCAGCTATAAACAAATATTTCTCTACCCTCTCCAAGAAAAAATCTCTATCTTCATTTACAACTGAAGATCAAAATAAGCTGGATCCTTCAATAAATAAGGTTGAACATGATTCGTTACTCTTCTTCGATCAGAAATTCTATAAACAAGGACAGACATCAATTGAAAGTAATTTGGCAAATATCTCTCTTACTGGAGAACGTCAAAAATCGTTCCTAGATACGTCTCAAATAATCCCTATAACACCAACAAAAAACCAGGATAATGAATTACCTTTCGACGTGTCTATAAGTGATAATACGAAGACAGAACAAGAAAAATCAGAAATATTACTAAACCAAAAACACCCACTAACCAGTTCACCAGAAAAATCCCCTAACCTTTACTCTAATCAGACCAATCTTACTGACCCAAATTTTTTACATTTAAATTTTGGAAACACTACCTCTCCCCTGTCAAAAGCACTTTTTACGTTGCAAGAAATCTTGGAATCAGTACTCACTCACCTTGGTCAAATTCTAGCTAACTCTGACGATACTTTAGACGTACAAATAGGAATACTTAAATTCCTGGTTGAAGAAAAAAAGAAAAAAGAACAAAATAAAGTTACATCAAAAAAACTTGAACTAGTCGAAACACTACAAACTGAAGATTTTTAAAAAAATGGAAATACGACTCCAAAACAACAGGAAGCAAGTTCGCAAACGAACAACATAGTAATAATCGAGACCAAAACCAAGGAATTAAGAAAGAAGAAAAAACCTCTCATTACATATTCTCTTAAAAAACTGTTTAAAGAAGAATCGGAAGACATCACCGAAAATAATAATAAGCATTTTCCTATCTTTTCGAACAAAGTATCCGACAACAACCGAGATCAGATTATTGGGGACAATAAAGCAGAGTCATCGGGAGTTACTGCTGAACAGAAACGCAGCCAACGAGAAAGGTCTGAAAAAAGTAATGACAGGGAAAATGCAAGGGGGAAGAAGAAGAGAAAACCACTAAGAAGAATACAGAGGAAAAAAGGGAATAATCTTAAATTTCAAAAATTCACTCCCATAAACTTGGTGAACTCTCCAGAAATTCAAAAAACACCGTTGGCAAAACTTTTGAATCCAAAAGCAGAAGAATTTTGTCCACTGACAGAAAATAGAACAACAGCACGAAATACCATGGATACTAAAGAACCTCATGACAAGAAATCTCAACCATGGGAAGGAATTCTATCTAAGCACATAATTATTGAAGAATTATTTCCCACAAATAAGATGCCGTTGAACCGTGGTAGAATACTCAATCTTTTACAAGAAATACCATCCCTGAACTCTCTGACAAGCAAAGAAATCGACCTAGTACTCTTTCCAAAAAAAGAAAATGATAAACTAGTACAGGTATCCTTTTTTTCTCCAGTTTTGCCCGGAATAATAATCAGAGAGAAGGAAATTCTACACAAGAATGGCTATGACGTAATCTCTGTAGTAGATCTTAAAACCAACAATCAGAACAAAGGTATACTAGGACAAACTAACAGAAGAAATGAAAATATCAGTTCATATTGGGGAGAATCAGTATCAAATATTACGAGAAAAGACTCACTTAAAATACAAGTAATGCAAGGTGAGAGGTCAGTATGGTCCCGGGACTCAAGCTCTAGTAATACTGAGAACTCAATAAAATCTTGGGCATGGTTATCAGAAACTTTAAATAGCAAAAAAACGGTTAATCCCCAACAATATCAAGTTTAGCAAAGGTCTGACGTTACTGTCTTGGAATTTGGCTGGGAAAACTGACAAAAAAATGAAGCATGCAACTAAAAACTTCCCAGATATTATTGGTTTACAGGAAACATGGTTAATTAATCCCTTTAAACAAAAAGGATACTACGTATATGAAACTCTGGCAAAAAGATCTAGAAGGGGGCACGCCAAGGGTGGTTTAGCAATTTTACTAAAAGAAGATCACTCTTGGTCACAGGAAATAATCAATACAAACACAGATAATCTACAATGTCTAAAGGTATCACTTAAAACTCAAACGTCAGCCACATTTGAAAAAATATTGCTTTTTAACATCTATGCACCTCCCAGTAACAACTGTGATTTGCTGTTTGATCGCCTAATGGAGATCATCACTCACATCATCGAAGATCATCTTTATTTGTCATATATTATAATGGGAGACTTGAACGCAAAAATTTCAAACTGCGAAATAAAGAAATGGGCTCTTCTCTTTAAAGAGGAATCTTTGGAAACATCACTCCCTGTACTCCCAAAAGGAACGAAATCAGACAAGAGAGGTCGCGCACTACTATCATTTCTCCCCAGTATTAATGGGACAATATTAAATGGTAATATCCATGGTGATAAACCAGCATCGTACACAAGGCAGGGAAACGGATCTCCCTCTATCCTTGACTATTTTATATGTGGGATCGAAGAAAAAGAACAAATGATTCAACTTTCGATTATATTCAATGAGGAAAGTGATCATGCTCTTTTATATCTATCAACTCAATGGACTGCACAGTCTACTTTCCAGAACCAGCCAATATTTCATAAAACCAAAATGGAAGTAAACGCAATGAGGCGTCGAATTTATTGGGGGACAGAAAATCTGGACCATCTGAGGTTATTAATCTCCCATACCAATCTGTTGACTACCATATACTCAGTCGATCCTATAAAGAACTTTGATTACATAACAAATAAGCTCAAACATGCTTTACAAAGTAAGTTAGAATACACCATATCAGTAAAAAGCAAATGGAGAAGTAAGCATAAAAATTCAAATCAACCAGTCGTAAAACAACTTAATAGGTTGATACGAGCCCAGTATCTGAATTTCTCGTCTACAAACAAAAAGGAAATCAATAGATTAAAGAACCAAATACGACGAGAAAAAACTAAACAGAAAAAACTGAAGCAGGACTCCAAGTGGACTGAAATCCAACAAGCAGCTAAACAAAACAACCAGCGCAAATATTGGGCCCTGATTGCAATAATGACAGGATCCAAAAAAAAGCTGGAAGCAACTCCCGTTTCAGAAGAAGACTGGGAAATTTACCTTCGTGAGCTATATAGACTGAACAAGTCTATTAATAATGGTGAGGCTGAAGTACAAATCTTGGAAACGAATGATACAAAAATCAACAAAACGTCGGTAGCGTCTGTCTCTATGAATATCAGAAAGGCAAGAAGTACGGGTGCATCGGGCCCCGATCAGTTACCTATCAAGGTCTATCAAATCGACCATAAAGAGTGGGGACGGTTGCTCTCGCCACTATTTAATTATATATTCGACAGCGGCAAAATGCCAAACTCCTGGAAGGGAAGTATAATTATCCCGATTTACAAAAAAGGAAAAAGAAGTATACCGGGAAATTATAGGCAAATTGCCCTCATGGACGCTGCCGGGAAGATTTTTGCAGCAGAAATTTTGGATAGGCTGAAAACTTGGGCATTTTCATTGGGTTTAATTCCTAAGTTTCAGTCTGGATTTCGTCCAAATCACGCAGTGACCGACAATGTAGCAATCTTCCAAACTATTTTAGATAAGTATGTATCAGGGAAAAAGCAATCCATCTATGCAGCGTTCATTGACTACTCGACAGCCTTTGATCGAGTGGATAGACCGACCCTGTGGTCAAAATTAAGAAGAATGGGCATTTCGGAACAGCTATTGCTTTTAATAGTGAATCTACATAGTGACACCTGGTGCCGTGTCCAAATGGGGAGTGATAAGGGTCTATCGAAGATAATACGAACATCAAATGGCCTAAAACAAGGGTGCCTCTTGGCTCCAATTTTATTTTCTTTGTATTTAAGTGACTTACCATCCCAACTACAACACGGGCTAAGTACTCCGCCAAAGATAGCCACTGAGTATATTCACTCCCTGCTGTACGCGGACGACATAGTCATGTTTGACCTAACTCCCTTTGGACTTCAAAATCTTCTAGACATTTTACATCAGTATTCTAGGAAAAATTTTCTAATTCCAAATATAAATAAAACCAAAGTGGTTGCCTTTGCAAAACAGAAGAAAAGGGTGAGATACGAATGGAAGTTGGGAGGTGAGAAGCTAGAGCAGGTAAAGGAATATACATATCTGGGCAGAATCTTCTCACAAAATATGAGTAACAACAGTCAAATTAATCACCTAAAAAGGAAAAGTGACCTACATGCTGGGGCTTTGTCTCGCCTATATTCTGCCACTGGACATAGGCATTTCTCTGCACTAATACAAGTCTACCGAGCCAAGATTCCACCGGTCCTGTCTTATGCTTCGGAATACATTCCTTTTAAACAATGGTCCTATATGGACTCAATTGAAGGTAAAATATTAAAAAATTTACTGAAAATCTCTACATCTACCCCAGTACAGGCGTTGAGACTGGAATGTACCATCACGAGTGCCTATGCCACAGCCGTAGCTAGTATCATAAGGTGGGCCTATAACCTTCTCCATTCAAAAGAAGGCACTCTACGAAGTTTACTAAAAGTCGAGACATTCAACATCGGTTCTACCCTTCTCACTTTTTCCAAAAATATGCGAGAGGCCTTTCAGCTCGCAAAAGTTAGTGTGGAAATTTTGTCTATGTGGTCTCCAGCACAACTCAAACTTTTTCTAAAAAACTTCACCCCCAAACTGAGTTACGAGATTGACCACTTACATTGTGATAGACTATCCTCGTATAAGAACTATGCAGACTCCCAGGAATATAAGCAAAATCAGTCTTATCTAGATTATACTCTTATACACGGTGTAAGGCGTGCAATTATGACGCTGCGCCTGGGAATACTTCCTGTATTAACTTTTACTTCTTCCTGGAGATCAGACAGTTCAGCTCTTTGCACTCTTTGTCAAGGGGGCAATCAGAATTTGGAACATCTTCTTTTTATATGTCCAAACGCAGAAATAGTAAACGCAAGGTTAACATGTCTTACGCCCATTTATCGGTCCTGTAGGATTGTAAACTCAAAGGACTTTTTATCAATATGCAAAAACCCCCCAAATGAATATGTCTGTTATAGAATTTTTAAGTTTTTGAAAATTTCATTGAAAATGTATTAAATGAAAATGTATAAAGTATATATTTTATTTTGTGGTCCTCAAAAGAGTACCGTAACAAAAATAAACTTTTTTGACTTTTTTTCATTGGGTAAGGATGATTTTTACATCATGCATTTGAAAATATCACTTTTAGAAAGTAGATATTTTCTTGCTTAGCCATCCTATGTGCCTCTGATAGGTTTGTACATTGAGTGTCTGGCTTTGGGTGACAGGGGCTGGGTATGTGCATTCTGTTCAGACAGCCACTTGTCGGGGGGGGGTGAGGTCGGTGCTACCTTCCCAGGGTGAGTCAGGGCTGGGCTGAATAGACCTGCGTGCTGCATTCAGAACAGGAGGAGGGGATTTCTTTCACACCTGAATGTGCCTAGTCTGCCGTGGACAATGCTGTCTCCACCACCAGCCAGGAAGCTGCACCAGAGAGGACAGAACTGGTTTTGGCTGGGAAAAGAGCTTCTCTGCCTCCAGAGAATGAAGGAATTTGTGCTATAAAAATCAGGGCCCAGACCCCTGAGCTTTAGATTACTTCTGGAATTCAAGAGGAACCTTTGCCAAGGAGAAGATCTGGAGAAACTGAAGGAGAAGTACTGCCCCTTTGCTGTGTGCTGTCTGGGGTTGGCCTGCAGTAGCTGTTTCTGCCAAGGAAAGGACAAGGACTTTGTTGTGTGCTGTGTCCCCTGCTTGAGGAAGATCTCCCTGTTTTCAAATCTCAGGAATACAAAGACTTCACCCCCAGCTCCCCTGAACTTCCTTTCTGGGATTTCTAACCTACCAAGAGGTGCCTGTTGCTGTTCTGGGCCTCTGGAGGTTTTTCCTGCTGTTGGGAGCTGGAAACGTAATGCAACAACGAGAAGTGCAACGACTCCGCACCTGTTTCCGGCGCATTGTTGAAGAAAGCAACGCAGCACCTACTCGTGGCATAAGAAATCGCTGCATGCCGCATTGAGTGCACCGTTCTACGAAATCTGAGATCACCGCACCGATTCTGATGCAGGCCCTGCTGTGTGGCTGCAGGAACTCAACGCATCGCTGTTGCCACATCTAGTACCGCTACGGGAGCTAAGTCTACAAGGACACCGGGGCAAAAGTAAGAAGCCAACGCTTCACCTCCCCACGCAGTAAGAAACCGATGCATCACGTCTCCTTCGGTAAAGAACCAACGCATCACCTCCCCTGCGTGGCAGTAAGGAAAAGGAACCAACACATCACCTCCCCTGGAGTAAGGAACCAACGCATCACCTTCCCTGCGCATAAGGAACAGATGCATCACATTCCCTGCGGCTGTTCTTGCTTTTGGTTTTGATGCATCTAAGGTACTTTATGTTGAAAGTCTTGCATCTATAATTTGCTATAGACAAAACTGTTTCTACCTTATGGAAGTCATATTTTTATTACTGTATTGGGATTTTTTATTGTTTTGGTCTTGTTTGGTTTAGATAAAGATTACTTATTTTTCTAAACTGGTGTGGTGTCCATTTGTAGCGTTTTCACTGTATTACTGTAGGTTTGCACAAATGCTTTACACCCTGCCTCTGAGATAAGCCAGTCTGCTCCTGCCAAGCTACCAAGGGGGTGAGCAGGAGTTATTTTAGAAGTGTATCCCCCTTATCCTGACTAGGAAGAAGGGTCCCTACTTGGACAAAGGTACCTACCTCAGCCAACTAGAGACCCCCATTTCTAACAAGGATTAAGATGGTGAACCTTGGATATGACTGGCATCTTGGGAGAAGTCTAACTAAACCTGTGTAAGAGAGAGGTATTGGTGGCCGGGCATGGACAGGATAATAGAAGAGGTGGTTAAGGAGTGCCATCTGTGTGCTGCCAATGACAAAACATGTGTGACCTATTCTGCTCCTTGGTCTCCAGTTGCAGTATCAAATGAACCTTGGTCAAAGGTTGCTTTGGACATTATGGGTCCCTTTGAAGTGCTACCATCTGGGGAGAGGTTTGTGCTCCTCTTAGTCGACTATATATCCTGGACGGTGTTGGAACTTCTGTTCCAACACCGTGCCTAAATATCTATTTACCGATAATGGGGTACAGTTTCTTTCACAAGAAAAACAAGAATTGTTGAAGGAGCTGGAAATTGTACACCAAAAGACAGCTTTCTGTTCCCCACAGGCCAATGGTCTGGCAGAACGGATGAATATGGTTAAAAGACTTGTGCACAAAGGGCGTTGGAAACCATAGTCCTTTTTAGGAGTGTGTTGAGGGAAACGTGGTGGGCACACCTTCCTACTCCTAACTCCATAACACAAATGTCTCCTTCTCAGGCTTTGAGGGGCAGGATAGCTAATTCCAAATTGAATCCTGTCTAGTTGCCTGCAAGGAATATGAAGGTATTGGATGGGAAAGAGAGGAGACCTGCTCTTAAGGCTTATCAGCAAACGTATAGAAAAAGATATGATGATAAAAATTCGGTCAATTATAAAAAGTGGAATGTAGGTGATCTTGTGTTGGTGAAGAAAGCAAAGTGGGAAAGGAAGGTATAACAAGGTTCATAGAACCTTTTACCTCTGTTGCTATAAAGAAAAATGTGGTGACATTGAGTACTGGTGGCACGTGGAGTATGTCCAGGATAGTGAAGTACTCCAAGGGTACACCAGTGTCTACCAACCTTGGTGATGAGGTGTCTGATGGGTGTTCCTTAGAGGATGTCAGGAGGAATGTGTTGCAGAGACCCGTGTCGACAAGGTTAAAAAATGTGCCTGTGCGTATTAATAATGATTATGTTTTATATTCATACTTCTTTATCGTTCTTTAACCTTATATCTTTTTTTGCAATATCGACAAGGTTTAGAAATGTACCTGCACGTTTTAAGGATTATGTTCTATATTAATGTTTTTTACTGTTGTCTACCTTTTGACACTTCTTTGTTTTTCAACATTATTCACGTTGCAGTTGTATGTTTTAATGACTATGGGCCCGATGTAGGTGCCCAAATACCAGTCGGTAAGGGTGAAATTCTGTAAATTTCACCGTTACCGACCGGTATTTAGGCATTCCTGATGTAGGGAAGGATTCAGTATTAAGGAATCGGTAAATACCGATTCCTTAATACCGATTCCTAATTGGCCTTGCGTTTAAGGAATCGGTAATACCGATTCCTTAAATGCAATGTAGGAAGCACTTTTAAGAGTGCTTTTGGGACTTAGGAATTCGTTAATTACCACCAACTTTAAGTTGGTGGTAATTACCGAATTCCTTTAAAAAAGCACATTTTTGCTTTTTTAAAAGTACCATGTGGCACACATCCATGCTCTTAGGGCATGCATGTGTGCCACATGTGCACACATGCACATTTCAGGGGTGCCAGAGGGTGTCGTTTGGACACCCTGGCACCCTTGAAATGCCTCCCAAGATTACCGAATCGGTAATACCGATTCGGTAATACCAAATTCGCATTCATTCCTATGGGCCTCCAAGCCCATAGGAACGAATGGGTAGGTGATTCCTTATTACCGAATCGGTATTACCGATTCGGTAATAAGGAATATTAATGAATTTTAATGATTCAGTATCTTTTACCGAATTATTCCCTACATATGAAATACCGATTCCTAAATACCGAATCGGTAAAATTCGATATTTAGGAATCGGTATTTCCAAGTTACCTACATATGGCCCTATGTTCCATACGTTCTCACTGTTCTCTCATTTCATTTATCTGCCTTGTTTTTCAGTTTTGTATTTAATATTAAGTAAGGGAGATGCGTTGTATCCTCCTGGTACTTGTACCTTTAAGTGTAGGCAGCGCATGCCAGGAATGTTAGAAGAATCTGTTAGGATGGTTCTATGTGGGGACAGTTGCACTGGAGGGAGGTGGTGTGTTGCCAGCATTAGTGGTGCTGTGTTTCTAACAATAAAACTTCACAAGCTTCTCTGGGACTGGAGCTTTAATATTCTCCGCTCAGTTAACCTGGTGTGTCCTGCATTGCAACAACATAAACACTACGGTGAGGTAGGACCCAGGGGAATATTTAAAGACCAAACTCTGTGAACAGTCCCTAAGAATACAGAACAACAACAGAGTTCCAGAGGGTCTGGGAGAAAAAATAAGTGAGTCAGTAGTGAGCAGGAAACCAGCCAAAACAAAAGACCCTAGACTGACTACCAGAAAAATATGCAATGACAACTCGATGGATGATCAAAGATACCCATCAGTCACCACTCGAAACCGCCCTTCATCATTTGGGATTTTTGAAACCATCCATGCAAATCAGTGATATACAGACGTGAGGAGACCAGATGGTAAAAAGTTCTCCTCCGCTGAACTGGCACTGGTATGGTATACCACTCTCTGAAACTAATAAGTGGTGGAGCGTGGTGTGACTGAGGGAGTGCAGTGCAAAAAACTATAACGTGAAAACATAATAGAAAAATGTGTATAAAATTGGATAAAGGAGCAAAAAACAAATTTTATTAGGGTGATGCTCGCTTTGCCAAATCTAAAAAATTATTATGTAGAGACAGTTTGAGAAATGCGCTGTCTGGAGATGGAGCTAGGCCAACATGTTTCAGCAATATATGGGCATGGTTGTCCTTGCTTTCTTCAGGACCTCATAACAATCAAATGCTACTGCAAAGAAATTTATAAATCATAAGTGACAATATAAAAAGACAAGTACAACAAATCACCTGCAGTTTCCAGGTGAAGAGTCTTGTCTTAGCTCACAGCTAATGTTGTTCACTGAAAGGTCAGAACAAACACGGGTCAGGCTTCAGACTAGTTACATACCCACATTAACTCACATAGAAGCTAGGTACACTCAGTATAAACCTTAGATTAAGTCACAATAGTGACTATAAACACTCCCAACGGTAGTGTAGTTAAGTGATCAATATCAGAATATATGATTTATATGCCAAATAGTATAAAAATCACATCTTACCATAGTCTGTGAGACGTGAAGACCTCACCCCACCTGGCAGTGGCTCAGGATTAGAGTGAAGCACCGCTCTATAAAACACGTGAAAACAGAGGAGAACATGTTTACCATAGTGTGCAAGAACCTAAACATTAAAAACCTTCCATGGCCTGTCGTTATGCAGAGCGAATGGAAAAAGGCGTTAAATGAACCCATTAGAGTAAAACCGGACGAGGTAATCAGTAAACCTCTCCGTTATATCACTTTCCACACCCACGTTACGAGACAGCTAGTGTGTTTCTGGTGGAATGTGCAAAAATAGTACATTCCCAAAATGAGGAAATAGCTATAGAGGGTAAAATTGTCTTGCCATAGTAGAAACGCGCGGCAAAGCATTATGTCCACGCTAATGGCAACGATCAAGAAACACTCACCTAACCGTCGGTACTTCTTTGCCGGCGTCTGAACCGACTGGGGAGGCACCGAACGGTCGGGAAGTGTTGTATTAAAAGGAAAGTACTGGTTGGTCTAGCGCACACGTGACCGGCGCGTTCTTAGTTCCGATTGGCTCAATATGCAGGTCAAACAAGGAGAGAGTAATGGCGCACGCTATTGGCTATCTAGCGTCACCCTGGAAACGAGTGTCAACAAACAAACCAAACAAAGCGGGCGAACAGATCGAGTATTGTAAAATCTGTAATAGGCCCGTGAAAATAATTCAATTAAATAGGACGATGTTACTAAGAAAAAACAGCTCATTACCAAGCCGATGAGAAACAGCATTAATGTACGGGGTCGATATACCCTGGTAACATGTCGCCCGTCATAAAGCATGAAGACTGATTTATGTCTGAAAACAGTGAAATTTTTTACAATCTACCAAAATTAGAACATTTGGCACTAAAATCCCTTACAGCCAACAAAGAACTTACGATCAAACCGGCTGACAAAGGCGGGTCGATTGTTCTCCTGGACACGGATGTCTATCGTTTGGAATGTTTGCGTCAACTGAACAACAGGAATGCTTACAGCCTTCTTGATCGAGATCCCACTGATGAATTAAAACTAACCATCAAGACAATGATTGAAGAGGCGTCGTCTGAGGGCTGGATCACCCAGGCTGAAGCTGCTTTCTTGTACACTGAACATCCAAAGATGCCCTATTTCTATGCCTTGCCCAAGGTCCACAAAGAACAATGACCACCGCCAGGCCGCCCTATAATTTCAGGTATAGGGTCGGCTTTGGAACCGCTTTCCACTTTTGTGGATCATTTTTTACAACCAATGGTGCAAAAGATGCCTACGTATCTCTGAAGGATACCACGGACCTGCTACGGCTGTTACCCAACATTGAATTCGATATCACCACAGACCTTCTAGTCTCTTTCGATGTCGAGGCTCTTTATACCTCCATCCCTCAGGATGAGACCTTGGAGGTAATCCATTCTCTGCTGGATTCCAATGATTTGAACAGTATAACACCGGTACACGTTATCATGGCTTGTGCCACCCTGGCCATGAAGCAGAATTTCTTTCAATTTGAGGATAACATCTACCTGCAAGTGTCGGGCACAAGCATGGGGAGCGTTTATGCCCCGAGTCTAGCAAATTTATACGTTCACTCCTTTGAACAGCAGCACATCTTCAGCAATCTCAATCCTTACATTGATAACTTGATAACCTGGAAAAGGTATATCGATGACGTCCTGGTGACCTGGCGAGGCACCAAGGAAAGATGTCTTGAGTTTCTTGAGTGGCTGAACACCAGGAACTCCTTTCTCAAATTCACCATCGAGATAGGAGGTCATAAACTCGCCTTTCTTGACCTATTAATATTGGTCGGACCAGAGGGTTTACAATCGGAATTGTATAAGAAACCCACTTCAAGAAATTTGCTCCTGCTCTTCGATAGCCACCACCCCAGATCCTTAAGGGAAAATCTCCCCTTCGGGCAATTTTTGCGGGTACAAAGGAACTGCTCCACGACTGCAGCATACAAAGAGCACTCTAGCACCTTGTGTAATCAGTTAATTGCACGCAAATATCCACCAAAGCTGGTAAAGCAATCCATGAAACGGGCTATGAATAACAACCGTCTAGCTCTGTTGGAGCCCACGACTCCGAAAGCTCCTCTGGAACGACTCACCTTTGTGCATACCTTTGGGACCATGTCGAATAGGATCCAGAAACTGGTTAGAAAACATTAGCCTATTCTTAACTCCAGACGTTTGACTTTGCAACATCCTTTGTTCTCATTCAAGAGAAGCTCAAACTTGAGAGACAGACTAGTACACACTAGACCCCTTGAAGAGCAACCCAGGGCAGTCGGATCACTATGGAACCTTCCTCCGGTTACAGGACACCATCCCTGCGGTACATGCCAAGCTTGCCCACAAACTAAGAAGACAACGGAGCTGGATATAGGTACATCAAGACCTTGGAAACAAGTGAAATTCACAAACTGTAACAGTGACCGACTAGTTTATCTCGTCACATGTCCGTGTGGACTCAATTATGTAGGGATGACCACTCATAAGATACGCATCAGGATATCGGAACATAAGAGCACAATCCGGTGCAAACGACAAGCTACCAAACTCACTGCACATTTTTTGGAAGCCAATCACTTGTCCACTGAATTCCAATGGACTGTGTTAGAACAACCCTTTATTCCATCTCATACTGCAGATGTAGCCAAATTTCTCCTGGTAAAAGAACAAAAATGGGACCTGAAGCTCAATACCCATAAACAGGGGCTCAATGACGATATTCCGTGGTCCACTTTATAACTCCAGAACTGCAATATAACAGACTCCGTCTGTCCTATTATCCACACGGCCCTGCAATGTTTAATTGAATATCTATACACCAGCAATTCATCCCCATGTGCCTTTAAAACATCTAAAAACTATCTTTAATTCCTTGCACATAAATCAGTCTTCATGCTTTATGACGGGCGACATGTTACCAGGGTATATCGACCCCGTACATTAATGCTGTTTCTCATCGGCTTGGTAATGAGCCGTTTTTTCTTAGTAACATCGTCCTATTTAATTGAATTATTTTCACGGGCCTATTACAGATTTTACAATACTCGATCTGTTCGCCCGCTTTGTTTGGTTTGTTTCTTGACACTCGTTTCCAGGGCGACGCTAGATAGCCAATAGCATGCGCCATTACTCTCTCCTTGTTTGACCTGCATATTGAGCCAATCGGAACTAAGAACGCGCCGGTCACGTGTGCGCTAGACCAACCAGTACTTTCCTTTTAATACAACACTTCCCGACCGTTCGGTGCCTCCCCAGTCGGTTCAGACGCCGGCAAAGAAGTACTGACGGTTAGGTGAGTGTTTCTTGATCGTTGCCATTAGCGTGGACATAATGCTTTGGCGCGCGTTTCTACTATGGCAAGACAATTTTTCCCTCTATAGCTATTTCCTCATTTTGGGAATGTACTATTTTTGCACATTCCACCAGAAACACACTAGCTGTCTCGTAACGTGGGTGTGGAAAGTGATATAACGGAGAGGTTTACTGATTACCTCGTCCGGTTTTACTCTAATGGGTTCATTTAACGCCTTTTTCCATTCGCTCTGCATAACGACAGGCCATGGAAGGTTTTTAATGTTTAGGTTCTTGCACACTATGTTAAACATGTTCTCCTCTGTTTTCACGTGTTTTATAGAGCGGTGCTTCACTCTAATCCTGAGCCACTGCCAGGTGGGGTGAGGTCTTCACGTCTCACAGACTATGGTAAGACGTGATTTTTATACTATTTGGCATATAAATCATATATTCTGATATTGATCACTTAACTACACTACCGTTGGGAGTGTTTATAGACACTATTTTTTACTTAATCTAAGGTTTATACTGAGTGTACCTAGCTTCTATGTGAGTTAATGTGGGTATGTAACTAGTCTGATGCCTGACCCGTGTTTGTTCTGACCTTTCAGTGAACAACATTAGCTGTGAGCTAAGACAAGACTCTTCACCTGGAAACTGCAGGTGATTTGTTGTACTTGTCTTTTTATATTGTCACTTATGATTTATAAATTTCTTTGCAGTAGCATTTGATTGTTATGAGGTCCTGAAGAAAGCAAGGACAACCATGTCCATATATTGCTGAAACATGTTGGCCTAGCTCCATCTCTAGACAGCGCATTTCTCAAACTGTCTCTACATAATAATTTTTTAGATTTGGCAAAGCGAGCATCACCCTAATAAAATTTGTTTTTTGCTCCTTTATCCAATTTTATACACATTTTTCTATTATGTTTTCACGTTATAGTTTTTTGCACTGCACTCCCTCAGTCACACCACACTCCACCACTTATTAGTTTCAGAGAGTGGTATACCATACCAGTGCCAGTTCAGCGGAGGAGAACTTTTTACCATCTGGTCTCCTCATGTCTGTATATCACTGACTTGCATGGATGGTTTCAAAAATCCCAAATGATGAAGGGCGGTTTCGAGTGGTGACTGATGGGTATCTTTGATCATCCATCGAGTTGTCATTGCATATTTTTCTGGTAGTCAGTCTAGTGTCCTGCATTGCTTCATGAGGCTTACTATGTGGCAGTTTTCAGGGTGTCCACAATAGACATAACAATACTCTAACTACACAGTATTAAGGTTCCCTGAATATATGTCATGGATTCGACCTTTGTTGGCCAATGTTTGGCACTGCTGAGGTGAACTGCTTTGGAAATACAGGACGATCCCTGAATTTGAACTCAAATCATAAATTTGACATATCTCCACTGGTGCATGCAAGAACATCAGGGGTGCGATCACAGCGGCAATGTGTCATCTCATAAGGGATGGATGGGTGCCCGTGTATAGCAGACTGCTGAAGACTGCATGTGATACGGTCTCTTGAGTCGCAGCAGCCACCATTAAGCGGAATTGACTTGACTCTTGGCAGCATATTGCCTATGAAAATGGTGTTTACCTAAGCATGAATTTGGAACAGTGGTAGGTGAACCAAGAAGAGTAGGTGGAAAATACATCACAGAGGAACATTTTGTGATTTCTTTAGTGGTTTAATGTTCAAGATGGGAATAGCCACATAATAAATTAGTAAAATGTTTGTTTGATGATGCAAGTGGCGCTTGTCTTTGCAGAAATTTCATAAACCTGGGGTCCTTGCTTCAGATATGCATATTAAACTGGGAACTTGCATATATATTTTTCCTCTTCAGATCTTAACTTTAGAATTTATAGTCCCAATTAACACAACTTTTTTTTCATTTTTGGGAAATGCAGAAAGAGGAAACAAATACAATTTGCACATTTACGAAAGGGATATGAGCACATTTTGGTGCGTTTGTTTAAAGTTTACAACTTTTAGTTAACAGTGGGTGGAGCCCAGAATGGATGTTGACTATGGAGTGACTGTGGTACCCATAGTGTCAAGGTTAATTGCACTGCTACAGCAAGAATACAAATCTAATCCAGACATCTTGCACACAGGTCATTGCCAAATGTCCAGGCTACCCCAAAAGAAAATGTACATATAATCAATCTAAATGGGAATTATTTGCATAGGGGTTATACAGCAAGACTGTTATGGCTCTGGCCCTTTAGGACGCACACGGTACATCCTAAATCTAATCACACTTTTGCACCAAATCTGAAAAGCATTAGTTCCTACCTATTTCTTAATTCTGGTGGCCAGGTGGGAGGTGGAATGTAAATTTTTGGGGGGAAACTTTTAGATATTTACCAGTAATCCTGTTACACTAATTCAGTCTGCTGGTCCCTGTTCTGAAGGTAGGCTATCCCTCCTCTCCAGACAGACAACCTCAGTTCCCACCACCAGAAAAACTTTTAAGCTTATCCCATTGGTATTCCTATGGCTTCACATCTCCCAACTCTCCCCCTCAGTTGTATTCCAAAGCCCCCTGGAATAAAGTAATAGAAAGCATGAGCAGGAGGGTGGGCCACATGGACTGGCACTTATTGGACTGGATTGAACTAATGGCTGTACGGGTAAGCGATCAAACCATTCCCACCTCATTATCCTCCTCATCCCACATCTTACCTAACAGACCAATGCAGAGGTAGACGATCTTTTCCTCATCAAAGGCCGGATGTGCGAAACCCATTCTGTGGTCGCAAACACTGCCACGACAAAAGGGCTTTGCTCAAATGTTTAAACGCCCTTTTATATGTAGCCATTTTCTATCCTACATGTGACAGGGATTTTGCAACCCTCTCCGAATC
This sequence comes from Lissotriton helveticus, assembly GCF_964261635.1. Classification (NCBI taxonomy): domain Eukaryota; kingdom Metazoa; phylum Chordata; class Amphibia; order Caudata; family Salamandridae; genus Lissotriton; species Lissotriton helveticus. The sequence goes on along the minus strand of NC_136062.1, from coordinate 189,928,428 downwards.
GAAAATAGGGGGAGTGAGAAAAGGGTGTCCGCCTCCTATCTGTGATTTGGAAAGGGATGTATTTGTGGTTTGTAAATGCAGCTGCAGTGGGGTGGGCAAGTTAGGGTGTAACTGATTCACAAATGAACAGCTTTCTCTCTGGAAACCATGTTTTTTTTGGGCTCAGAAGGAAGAGGTGGTGGTTCAGAGCTCCAGTGCCTGCACCCCCGGATGTCTTGCCAAATGTGATTTTGTTTTTAAGCCGAACCTGTGCTTTTAACAGAAAAAGGCTGTTTTTTAAAATAAATTTTTCACATTTGGGAAATCAAATACAAGATCAGAAGCCTGTTGTGCTTTGTGTAGCTCACGACCAGTCAGGGGGTTGAAAATTAAGACCTGCCTTAGTAGTATTCAGTAGACGGTTAGCTTGCTGATCACCCCCATCAATGTACAATTTGCGAAGTAACATTTTAGTAGATAAGTCAGTCGTGCCGTAAAGTGTGTATACATTTTCAAATCATTGTGTGTGTACCACATCCCTGTCTGTGAACGAGAATAGTGCATTTGGCCGCTAGCTCAGCATCTCGGGATGCAGCCGCACAGAAATCTGCGAGCAACCTAACCAAGCGGTCACCCATGGACCAAGTGACCCCAGTCGCATGTGACCCCTTCAGCGTGCATACAACTGCAAAGGGAAACATACAGAACCCAGAATGTAAAGCCTTGCTACCTAAAAACCCTGGGGCTTATTTACAAGCCTTTACGCCACACCTTTCACATGTTAAAAATGACGCAAAAGTGGCGCAAGGGGCTTGTAAATAAGCCCCCCAGGACTGACTGAATGAGTCTCACATGGTCTAGACACGTGTGGGCTATCAGCATCCGAACTCCACTTTCATTCACTTCTACCACTCCTTAAGCCAGAGTAAACAAACAGCAATATGTAAAGTCGCATACTCAAAGTGCTTGACCGACTAAGCGTAGGCCCCCAACAATGAATGAGACCACAATTGCTGCACACAACCTACAATGAAAGGAAAAATTATACACACAACCATCATTGTTTGCATGACATTTAAAAAGACTTGCTTGAGGCGAAGGAGAACGAAGTTCCTGTGAATTAGAAATTATGAAAGACGACATACTAAATGCTGGAATAGTTGGGCAAACCCGAAAGTAAATTACTGCATGTAAAAAAGATATTAGCTATTTCTAAATTATATTTATTTCATGCACCTACTTTATTATTTAGTTTTATGTAAACGCCTAACTCAAACATGTAACAATACAAAACAGGCGTCCAAGTTAAAAACGTGCTAAATATAGAAGATACACCTGTCTCAAAAAGAAACATGGTTAAGAAGTGAATGGAAATGCAATAAAAATAATAAATACAAAATGAAATAAAAGAAAGGAGATAATAAAAAACAAAGAACGAAAGGAAGGCAGTTAATTCAAAGAAGCAGCATTTCGTTCATATTGGTTTTCTGCTTTACACGTTTTACCACGATAATTATAAAATATGAAATTGATTCAAGCAAAAGTATCACATGTAGTGACACTTGTTGATGCAAGAGCACAGAAACAAATTAAATATTGAGAACAATAAAAAAAGTTAAAAGGTATTAAAGGGACAGAGATCAGAAAAACTCAAAGGGACATAAAAAATAAATCTAAGAAACATAGGGAAACACGACATGGAGAAAAAGCTTATTAGACACAGAAAAGATTTAATTGGTCATAGAAACACTTCCAAAGCGCATAAAGAAATGGTCAGGTTGCAAGTAATGTCGAACTATGGCTGTATTTTCTTTCACATGCTTTAATTTTATTTTAAGACCAAAATATACAATGTATGCATTCAATAACTAAACTGTATAATATCAGTAGGACAATCTAGTTGATTCATTCAAAAGTAGTAAATAATTTACAAAGTTTCAACATAAAACAAAAATGTTTCAACAGCAAAAGTGTATGGCAATAAAAATGGTGAATGTAGGTATAAATAGAAGTCGCCCATGCTTCATCTATTCTTTTGAATTTTGAAATGTATTAGTGACTCCATGACAATATAGTGCATAACTTTCCAAAACAAAGCACTCTAATGGAAAAATTATGCCAGACCGCTAGGAAACAATTTTGCGGAAACAATCTGCATCTCTCTTTTGCACCTCTCAGTCAGCGAGGATATATATATGTATATATATCAAAACACACCATGAATTCTCTGCACTTCCGTTGAGGCGAACAGAGAGACACAAACCCAACAAATATATGGCACTGATCTTTTATTCCTCAAGAAAATATATATATATATATATATATATATATATCTCCCACAACACAGTTCCACCAGGTGGCCGAACACTAAGGCGGGTGCATCCGTAGACGGCGGGCGGGTCTGTTTTGCTACACAACAACTTCAAGACGCGGAGTACTCCGGGGATCTTTAAAAATGGTTATTATCCCAAATGCCTTTCGGTATGTCACCTTCTTCAGTGCTAAAACCATTTAAAATTTTCGCTCAGCTGTAAGTCCTTGCTCATAAACACTCCATTGGTGGGGCAAGCGCCAATCAGAACGACCCATTTCGCATCGGCATGAATAACAGATAATCGGGCCTCAATGTCCCATAATTCACCATTTTTCCATTTCCCTTATTCAAGTCTTTTATGGCCTTTTTCATTAGCCCAATTTGGTGTTGTTTCATGTGGGTAGCCACTATTTATTAATTCAGAAGCTGAGCTGTTCCCCTCGCCTGCTGCTGATTTTCAATGCACAGACATCTGTGGATGTCCTTCATATGGTCGAGGCATCCCTGACTCCATAATCCGCGCCCTTGTAGGACGACAGGTGCTGGCAGCGGTGGTTCAGGCACGCCAAAAATCTCCCACAGCACAGTTCCATCAGGTGGCCGAACACTAAGGCAGGTGCATCCGTAGTGACTCCATGACAATGTAGTGCATAACTTTCCAAAACAAAGCACACTAAAGGAAAAATGATGCCAGACCGCTAGGAGGGTGTCATATTGCGGAAACAATCTGCATCTCTCTCTCTCTCTCTCTCTCTCTCTCTCTCTCTCTCATATATATATATATATATATATATATATATATATATATATATATATAATCTGAAAAAAACATAGGTTTCAGGCACATTATAGTTAGAAATTAGCATTTAAAAAACGTTAGATATTCACTGAAAAATGATCCGCAGGGGACTGCACTGGCAAACACACCACACGATAAAGGACAAAGAAGATAGATATATCATCCTGCAAGGGACGCTATGTAACACCCCTGTGGCCTTAGTGAACACATATGGTTTCGAACACAGACAGCCCAGAATTCTTTTGCCATATGGGACAGCAATTACAGGCATTAGGCCACGTGGCAATTGTGTGGGGGGGAGACTTTAATGTTGTACTCTCGCCGCATGCAGGTAGGCAGGGAACGTCCCGGGTGCATCATCCACAGGCGGCGGCAATGCTACACTATATAATAGACGACCTTCAGCTGATCGACTCCTGGAGATCACTACACCCTTTGGCGAGAGTGGGGACATGTGTGTCCCACCATCGTAATGCGTGGTCTCAACTAGATTTTTGGCTGGTTTCTAAAGACATACATGCCTGGCTGTTAGACGCCACGCATCTGCCCCGAACTTTTTCTGACCACGCACCTGCACAGGTGAGATTTAACATCGCCCCTGCATATACCCAGCCTTAAACATGAAGATTCCCATTGACCCCGTTACTGGACTCGGTTTTTCGAGAGGAGCTAAGAGTAAAGTTGAGGAATACTTTGAGCTAAATGAGGGCTCGGTAGACTCACCAGGAGTTCTATGGGAGGCGTTCAAGGTGGTATTTCGGGGCCATTGTATGGCGCTAAAAGACATACAAAACACATTGCAGAGACTAGAACGAGAGATATGGGACCTAGAAAATCTACAGAATGTAAATCCGACCCCGGAAACCATGGCACAGTTACGGACCAAGTTCACGGAGTTCCAGGAGGAGGCAAAAAGAGAGACGAAGTACCTCTCTAAGTATACTTTAGCTAGACTGTATGGGGAAAGTGACCGACCAGGGAAAACACTGTCGGGACCAGTAAGACTGCCCAGGGGATCAGAATACATAACTGAACTGCAATTAAAAGATGGGGACAGGGTGAGAGTACCACCGGACATTCTGCGTGAAATGGCACGCTTGTATGGTAATTTGTACACCTCACATATAGACCCGGCCCGAGCTGACATAGAGGCATATTTAGATGATGTGGCTCTGGCGTGGTTTAATGATGGCGCCAGGAAGTACATGGAGCTGCCAATAACAATAGAAGATATACGGCAAGTAATAAATACTATGCCAGCAGACAAGGCCCCAGGAGCGGACGGTCTAACGGCGGCCTTTTATAAAGAATATGCTGAGATCGTGTCGCCCAGGTTATTGCAGGTATTTTATGAGGCGATGGATACTGGCTACCTCCCCCAGACATTATGCGAGGCCACGATCATCACCATACTGAAACCGGGCAAAGACCCAACCAATCCCAATTCGTATCGTTCATTGTCACTAATAAATTTAGATGCCAAAATATATGCCAAACTCATAACAAATAGACTTCAACCCATGTTACCCCAGATAGCGCTTCCTGACCAATCAGGCTTCATACCGGGACAATCTACTGCACATTACTTGAGAACGCTTTTTGGCACACTGCACTATCATGAGTGATGTAATATGTGACGTCATCAGCAGTGCATTGTGGGGGCACGAGTTATAGTTAGCTGAACTAACTATAATGGGGAATTTCACTGGTTTTGTACGAGTGATAGGTCCAACTAACCATAACGCCCCTGAAACCTATGATTTTTTCAGTGAATTTCTATGGTTTTTTAAATGCTAATTTCTAACTATAACATGCCTGAAACCTATGTTTTTTAGTGAATTTCAATGTTTTTTTAAATGCTAGTTTCTAACTATGCCTACAGAGATAGGACATGTGAAGAAAGAAGAAAAACACACAGAAAGAAGCAAAAGAAATGCAGAAAGAAGCAACAGAAGTCCACAAAGACTAAGAAAAGTGCAGGAAGAAGCAAGACATGTGCAGAAACAACCAACAGAGGAGCAGAAAGAGGCCTTGTTCCAAACTCATCCTGTGCCCACAACTTTTTGAGATGGGTACTACTGGTAACTGACTCTAACTAACCAGGCCTAGAGCCAGTGCTATGCTAAAAGACACTTAGAATACAGTGAAAACACCTACATACACTAGGGAATACTATGTGTTGGGGTACCCTGTGATTAGCATGACCTCCTCTAGTACATAATAGGGCAGGGGGATTAAAACTACCTCTTAAAACGCACAACAGGGACGTTCGCACAGTGGTGAAGGGAGGGGGCCTGAGGTGACATGTGTGCAAACACGCTCTGTAGCCGTTTTAAGTTGGGAGATTAAGTCCCCTTGAATCCTGATGGTCCCTGGGGTCCAACTAGCCAACCAGGTACAGCCAGTAAGCGCCACAGAGCTGTGTTGCAGAGAGGTGTAAAAAGGGGCGTTGCCTGGCCCATCTCTCTGCAACACAGCGCAGTGGCCCTTACTGGAGGCACCTGTTGGGCTAGTTGGCCCCCAGGGGCCCTCAGGATTGAAAGGGAATAAATTCCCCAACTTTAAATGCGCCACAGAGCGTGTTTGCACACATGTCACCTCAGGCCCCACCCCCTCTCTTCACCACTGTGCAAACGCGCCCTGTGGCGGGTTCTAGGTTGGGGGATAAAGTCGCCTTGAATCCTGAGGGTCCCTGGCGTCCAACTAGCCCACAAGGTACCTCCAGTAAGCGCCACAGAGCTGTGTTGCAGAGAGGTATAAAAAGGGGCGTGGCCTCTGAACACCTCTCTGCAACGCACCTCCCTTGCGCATACTTGAGGTTCCTGGTGGGCTAGTTGGCCCCCAGGGACCTCCAGTTTTCAAGGGGAATTAGTTCCCCATCTTACAACGCGCCAGGGGGCGCGTTTGCAGAGTGCTGCAGGGAGGGGCGGGGCATCCGGCGCAATATTGGTCTTTTTTTAATTTATTTTTTTAAGAAGGGGAGCTGTGAGGCACCCCTTCCTTTCCTATTTTATTGGCCCTCAAACCCCAGGGCCTGACCCTATTTTTTATTTATTTTTTAATAATGGAAGGGGGTGCGTGGCCCCCCTCCCAAGGCCATATTCGGCCCCCGGGGCAAAGGCAGTGTTTTATTTAATGAAAATTATTGGAGGAGGGCTGCGTGGCCCCCCTCAGCCATTTATGGCCCCGGGGACCCTATCCCCCGGGGCCGGCCTTTGCGTAGTTTAAAAAAAATATATATATCATGGGGGAGGGGGCTGCGTGGCCCCCCTCCTCAGGCCATTTATGGCCCCGGAGACCCCATCCCCTGGGGCCTGGCCTCTCGTTGGGGACCGTGGGGGGGACCCCAATTCCCCCATGGTCCCGCCAGCTCCCCGCCTCCTGCGGGAGCCGGCATTGCTTTTCCACACTGAAAGCTGCTGACATGCAGCTCCCCGTGTGGAAAAGCAATCTGATTTGGTTTTTGGAAGAAAGAGCAGGTTCCAAAAACCAAACCAGAGTTTGCAATGACAGGGTTCCCGCCCTGTCATTGCAAACAGCAGTGTCCCAGGGGTGGGCAGTGTCCCGGGGGTGGGCAGTGTCCCAGGGGTGGGCACTGCAGGAGCCGGCCCTGGGGGGTAGCGGTCCCCAGGGCCATCACTAGCTCCAGGAGGGTGTCCGCTCAGACCTGCTCCCACCTATGGCACATCCCGGGGAGGTGGTGGTCCCCGGGGCTCCGGGGTCTGGAATGGACCCCCGAATTTGTATATTAGTTCCCCGGGGAAGGTGGTGGTCCCCGGGGCGTGTGGTGGGGGCTCGAGCTCCCCTACACAGGTAATGTTTTTTGTTAAAGAAGCGCCAGGGCGTAGCGGTCTCTGGGGCTGCGGGGGGGGCATTTTGCCCCCACAAATATAATTAATAAGAGCCCTGGGGTGGCGGTCCACTGGGCTTGGGGGCCTTAGATGCCCCCCCAAACTTTATAAAAACAAACCCAGGGGCGTGATGGTCCCCGGGGCTGAGGGTGCCCCCTGCAAATATTTATGCAAAGCCCCGGGGGTGGCCGTCCCCGGGGCAGTGTGGGGGGGATAGGGGGCCCCCACAAATGTTTTTTACTGCCCCCGGGACCTGGCCCACCTGGGGCTTCAATTAAACGAAGTGCGGGAGCCCGCACTTTGTTTTTTTCTCTGCCAGATTCGCGCACCCAGTGCGAATAGGGCCGATTTTATTTTTTTTAATGCTTTTTTGGGCTTGGGGGTCCTTGTGGGACCCCTAGGGGGTCAGGGTGTTTCTACCCTGCCCCCTTTTCTTGTTTTGCACCTTTGTTTTTCTGTTTTCTTGTGCCTCGGTTCTACCAATTCTACCGAGGCATAAGATGTCTGCCAACACTTCCTGGTTTGAAGTGTTGACAGCCAATTAGAATACAGCTCATGATCCAGAGGGTGCGCGAATCCACCGCGCCTCTATTTATCGAAACTTCGATTTTCTCAGCAACTACTCAACGGATTTACTCCATTTAAGAAAAATAGTTCTTTCTGAAACAAGGGCTACCTTTTTGCCAAATTCTGTGTAATTCTGTTCAGCAGTTCGGGCTGTAGCCGTGTCTAAAGTTTCCTACGGGAATTAACATGGAGAAAACACGTTTTGGGACCCCCCTTTTTTCTCGGCCCCCGCTTGCCGAATCAGCCAGAAACTTTCAAGATAGGAGCTGACCGGAGCGCCCCACTAGTCTTGAAAATTTTGCAAAGATATATATATATATATATATATATATATATATAAATATATATACATATATATATATATATATATATATATATATATATATATCAAGACACACCATGAATTCTCCGCCCTTCCGTTGAGGCGAACAGAGAGACAATAACCCAACAAATATATGGCACTGATCTTTTATTCCTCAAATATATATATATATATATATATATATATATATATATATATTATCCAACTCCCTTACACGAAGGAAAAAAGTTCGCACTTACAAAAGGTATCCTTCCCAGTTTTCTTTTTTATTCGTCAAAATACAGCATTCCAAGTACGAAACCAACGCGTTTCGCAACCCACCGGTCGCTTGTTCACGGTAAGATTCAAAACAAAGTAACGACTCCTTCTATATTTTCGAAGGAAACGCCACACCTCTGATGCTGATCATCTCACTTCCTGTGGAACACAGGAAGTGTGATGGGAATTGTAGTTTTTACCATTTTTACATTTTTTTGCGTTACAATCTGATTCATCAAATAATCAGGTTCATTTATGGCCATAATTTCTTATTTTGCATTTAGTGAACTGATAAGCTCAAAGTTATCTGTCTGCATTAATCTTTTTAACATTTTTAGAAAAAGGGTATGAGTCCAAAATCAATACATATTTTACATTCGCGCCCTCCGGTGGGCTAACTTGAATCAAAACAGGCAGTACCCAATTTTTCCATATGTACATGGGTATATTTTATCTCCTAAAACATAAGGTTATTTTGAAACCACCCATAATCAATAACCAAAGAAAACTTTTTAACGCATTAACAAAGCATTTCATCCCTCCAGTGGGCTAAACAAAGTTATCTGCAGGTGGGTAACCATCGCCCGGTTCATTTTGGATCAATTTATCCCATATAAGGTTATTTAGCATCCTAATTATAACCAATGTTGAGCATTAATTCACAAATTAATGTTATATCGTGTCCACATTTCAGAAAGAAAGAAAATGGCCATCTCTGGTAACCTTGAATTTATATTGATCCTCACAGATCGTAACTATTTTATCTTTTTCTGCAATGTATTTGTTCCATTTAGGGATATTTACCATAAGACTCTCATTTTTCGTTCAAAAGGACAAAAGTAAAATCACAAAACCGCCCCCACATCAAAAGAAAACCCTGCAGTCAGCTCAAAAACTGGCATAATATTTACAAATGGACATAGAGTTCTTCACTCTGATTCAAACCCCATGGGGTCATTGTTCGGAAATTCAGGATTTGTCTCGATTCCCTACGTCTCAGTTCTTTTTCCTGATCTCCGCCTCTCTCATGTGGTAGAATGCATTCCAGTGCATATGTCTTTAAGAGTTTCCAGTCGCTATTGTGTGCCAATTCCATATGTTTAGCGACTGCATTACTTCGATCCTTATTTGTAGTCGCTCTTATGTGTTCTAGAATGCGTTTCTTGAATTCATTTTTTGTGCTTCCAATGTATTTTAATGAGCACGGGCATTCTAATACATATACGACATGTGTACTGACGCAGTCAATCAATTGTCTTATCTGCCACATTTTTTTGTTCGGTAACATTACTTCTTTTTTATTTACTGCAATTTGGCAAACTTTACAGTGTTGGCATTTTATAAATCCCTTGGTCTTGAGCCATTGAATTCCTTTTTTCTTTTTCGTGTGATCTTGATAATGGCTCTGTATCAGTCTATCTTTCAAGTTTCTTGCTCTACGAAACGTGATAAGGGGATAATTTCCCATTATTTTTCCAGTAGTTGGATCTAACTGTAGCAGTTTCCAATTTTTTCTCAAGATATTTGCAATCTGTTTGGATTCCCTTGTGTAGTCCAGGATTAGTCTCACTTTTCTGTCCTCCACTTTTACATCTCCCTTGTTGTTTTTTTGTCTTTCACGCTTTGTGGTCAAGGCATCTTTGCGCTTCTTCAAGTTGGCTCTTTGCCATCCTTTCCTTATGATGTGTTTGTTATATCCTCTGTTCTTGAATCTTTGGGACATTGCCTCACTTTTTGTCATCCATTCTTTCTCCTCAGAACATATTCTTCTTAGTCTGAGGAATTCCCCGTAAGGTATATTTTCCTTCACAGATGATTTATGAAAACTGTCAAAATGTAAAATTGAATTTGTTGCAGTTTCTTTCCTGTGGAGAGTTGTTTCTACTTTGTTGTCTTGAATATAAATTTCTGTGTCAAGGAAAAGTGCTTTGTCTTTGCTGATCTTATATGTGAACCTCAAGTTCGAGGTCGAGGAATTGAGGATTTGAAAGTAGTTCTCAAATTCTTGAGTTGTCCCTTCCCATATTATCAGAAGATCATCTATGTATCTTGTCCATTTAGCAATTTTTTCCACAAAAAAATCATTATCTGTATGCCATGCTACTTGTTGTTCCCACCACCCCATGGTGAGGCAGGCATATGCGGGGCTGAAGGAAAAGCCCATAGCGCATCCATGGATCTGCTGATAAATTTCATCACCAAACAGAAAAACATTCTGTGTTAGACACATTTCCACCATGTCTATCAACATTTGATTGTGATTCTTGAATTGGATGTCACGTTCTTTCAAAAAAAATGCACATGCATTTAGACCGATATCATTGTCAATGTTTGTATACAAAGATACAACGTCCATCGTGACCAATAGAAAATTAGGTTGCCAAGGTAGGTCTTCCAGGTGTTTGAGGAGGTCCGTTGTGTCTCTAAGATATGAGCTCAGATTGGTGACAAACGGATTCAGGAAGAAATCTATATAATTAGCCACCGGTTCCATTAGGGATTCTTTTGATGACACAATCGGTCTTCCTGGTGGTCTTAGTGGGTTCTTGTGCACCTTAGGTAAAAAATAGATCGTAGCTGTCTTTGGATGTTCGGTGCCTAAGAATTTCATTTCATCAAGATCAATTAAATTCTGATTGTTCCAGATTTTGAGTTTTATATATATACATACATACACACACACACACACACACACACACCTCATTTGTTTATATATATATATATATATATATATATATATATATATATATATATATATATATATTAGAGAATGGTTGTAGCCACTCTGTAGTATTTATAATTAGGATTCCCAGAGGTAGGAACTCCTCAGACATTTGCTTGCTAATAACTTTGCCACCGTTTGATGAATATCCACGAAACTTTGCAAACCTATGCCCTTGTCTACATTGGTTGTTTCATGGTGCTTAGGTAGGTGGTGCTAAGAAAAAGGGGGTCACAAAATATGTTTTTGCCTTTTGCATTTTTTGTAGATTAAATTTCTCAGGAATGTAGATTAAGGCCTGGAAAGGATCCTTTTTGATATTTGATCTAAATTGGTTCTGTAGTTTTTGAGTTATGAGGAACAAAAACTTAGTGATATATTGGGCAATAGTATAATACAGTAATTTCAAAGTATAATGTGGTACATGGCAAATAACAAAACAGCATATAATTGGATAACTAAAGCCATATGAAAACTAAAAGGCAGCCATATTGTTTTAACCACACTTAGGCTGTGTTCTGGGTTTTAAGGAGAAATAATTCGAATGCATGCCTCCTTCAGGAAATATTCAGAGCCCAAAGATGACTTCTTGTGAAAACTAACAAAATGTGAAAATAGAGATCAAAATCCCAATGGATGATTGCTTAGACAAACTAGCAAAGTGATAAGTAGAATTTGTAATCCTAATGGATGACTCCTTAAAAAATAACGTGTCCGATTCACAAAAATAATCTGAGACAAAACCCTAACTTTACTACTTTCGGTATTCACAAAAGGCCTTTAGGAGTAGTAAATTGAGGATTCCTAACATTACTACTCCTTAATGCCCTTTGTGAATACTGAATTTCGTAAAGTTAGGAATTTGTCTCAGTTTAGGAGTAGTAAAATTAGGAATCCTAACTTTACTGCTCCTAAATGCCTTTTCTGAATACCAAACGTCTTACAGTTAGGATTTTATCTCAGATTACTTTTGCGAATTGGGCCCTCTGAGAGCAAGTCTATATATCCTTATACCAATGCTGCAAGATTGCCTCTCTGATTCCCAAAAATTTACTTTTGTCTGCTTCTCAGCAGATTTAGTTTCAGGGATTCCAACTTCTAAACAACGAGTACCAGCTGCGGCAATCATGTATCATGATTGCCTAGCAAGGGGACTATGGACCATTTAACGATAATACTCTATTTTCCCAAAATAAAAATACCTTACAACCCCAATTGTCCACCTGTTACAACCAAAGTACTGAATAATATTACATCATTTAGGACCCAGGGAAAATGGGGAAAGGGAAAGGGCACCAGAGACACTGGCTTGGAATGGCACTGGCAGCCATCTAGGATCATTTTAGAACCACTGCTTGCTGGGATATCTTCAGGAGAGAGAGAGAGAAAAAAAACATTATGAGACTTTGTAAATCAACAAACACTAAATATATCATACCAGTGGTATTTTTTTTTTATTTTTTTTATTTCAAGTCGTTTTTATTGAAATAGAAAGACAAAAGGAAAAACAGTACAACAATTCTTCCAGTACACAAAATGTCCGATTCATCTATTGATAAACACATACAGAAAAAGAAATTAATATATAAAATAAATCAACTCTTGCTTGCATTATCATAACATACATACAGACATAACTCTCAGTGCGTAGGTGTGGTGGAGTAGGCTCTAATGGATGACAGCAAGTGTACTCACAGGTGACATAGGCCGTTGCAACAGGATCGCCTGGATTGCATCAAGGCGGCTCATAATGAAATGAGGATGCATCTAGCGATTTCCACAGCTTCCTATTGTATGGTTTCCACGAAGCTGCTTGTAACGCTGGGTTATTAGCACCTCTCAGAAATGATAGCCACTCCTGCCAAATTTTAAAGTTTACCTCTTTCGCGCTTTTCCATTTGCAAAGAACTACTTTGCATGCTAGTGTCAGCATTAAGTACAAAAGCAGGCGGTCTTGGTCATTTGATAACTGTGGGTCAAGCGCTCCTAGAAGTACATATACAAAGTCCTGTACAGGTCGTATTTTGAATACGTATTGAATGCAGTCAAATACTTTCCCCCAGTATACACGTAAAGAGGGACAATTGAAAAGCATGTGCGCGAGGTCGCCTGGGCCTGACTGGCAGTTCCAGCAGGTAGGCGAATCCCTTAATTTACACTTGAAGAGCTTATCTGGAGTCCAAAAGGCCCTGTTTATTAACATGTACTTTGTTTGAAATAGGATAGGTGAGACTTTATGGGTAAGGGACGTTTTATGAATCATCTCCCAATCAAATTCAATGCCTGTTAAATTCGGTTCAGCTTCCCATTTCAATTCGACCTTTCTGTGAGTCTTCCTGGGCAAGGGCATTAAAAGTTTATACACCTTAGAGACGAAGTGAACAGCGTGTACAAGACGTGGAAGATGAGCTACTAACCATGGTGTGTATGGAGAGAAGTTACGTGCCGTTAATACCGCTTTGATTTTCAAGAAGTCATAAAAATCCATCGGTGTGAGATCATGCCTCTGTTGCAGAGTCGAGAATGGGAGTGGATTTTTCTCATCGTATAAGTCCCTTGCCATGTTGATGCCCCTCTCGGACCATGACTTCCAGAAGAGTCTACCACCATTAATCTTTAGATATGGGTTTCTCCAGAGTGACATAAAAGAGGACTTAGCGAATGTTAGCTTAGTTTTATGTGTCTGATCTAGTCTGAGCAGAGCCCGTCTAGTGTTCAGCAGTATGTATTTGGAGTGTGGTAAATGCGATAGGTCCATAGTAAGGAGGGTCTCAAGTGGGGCATGGTTCACTAGTGACTCCTCAATATTGATCCAAATGGGTGTGTAGCTTGATGATCTAATTAACCATTGGGCTCCCTGTTTGCAGAGAAAGGCTGTTTGATAATTCCTGAACGAAGGAAGACCAAGGCCTCCTTTGTCTTTGGCCAATTGCAATTTCTTCAGTGATACCCTGGCCTTCTTCCCACGCCACAGGAAACTACCAAACAGCTGATCTACCTTGGTGATAAAGTTGTTCGAGAATGTCATAGGAAGCATGCTAGCTAGGTAGTTAACCAACGGAGTAGACATCATTTTGAGCGTCTCCGCCCTCCCCCACCAAGAGAGAAATTTTGGAGACCAGCTTTCGAGTAATGTGGATATCTTCTTTAGAGTCAGTTCCTCGTTTATTTTCAGGGTGGAGATCAAATCTTTGTCAAAGTCTAACCCCAGGTATTTAAAACACTTGGGCTGCCAAGTAAGGCCGGAGTCCCCAATGATACCCCTATCGCCAATACCGTTCAGAAGTTTAACCTCCGTCTTATCTTTATTGAGTTTGTACCCAGAGACCTTGGAAAAGTCATCAATGTCAGACAAGAGCGCAGGTATTGCTTCATCGGCCTTCTCCGACAAAACAAGCACATCATCTGCATATGCTGTTAATTTAACCGTGCAGTCCCCAAAGGGGATGCCTACAATGTTGGGGTTGTTTCTTATATGGTATAAGAATGGTTTGATCGCTAGTAAGAACAATGATGGAGACAGGGGGCATCCCTGTCTCGTGCCCTGCCTTAGATAAAAGGAGGAAGAAAAGGATCCACCCGCTCTCACTCTCGCTGACGGACAGCAGTATAGGGACATCACTAGTCTAGTAAATGTTTCCCCTAAGTTAAACTTATGAAGGACTGCTCTAAGGAAGGACCAATCAACCTTGTCAAAAGCTTTTTCAGCGTCCAGTGTTATTGCTGCCGTGGGTGTACCTAACAACTTTGCCTTTTCTAAAACATGAGCCAGAATCCTTGTATTATCACTGGACAACCTATTTTTAAGGAAACCTGCTTGAGATGGGTGGACTAACTGGGGGAGAACCGTCTGGAGGCGGGCGGACAATATCATAGCCAGGATCTTGCAATCTATATTGATCAGTGAGATAGGTCTATAGTTTTTCGGGAGCGACGGGTCTTTCCCTTCTTTAGGAAGCACTGCAATTATTGCTTCTGCCATTGTGCCTCTAACCTCACCTGTGTCATTTATTTCTTGAAATAGATGTTGAAGGGGCTCTATCAGGAGGGAGGGGAAAGTTTTGTAAAATTTAGCTGTAAAGCCATCCGGTCCTGGTGCTTTCCCTGATTTCAGATTTTTAATTGCATTCCCTATTTCTAGAGCACTAATCGGACCATTAAGATTAGTCTGGTCCTCAGCAGAAAGCCGAGGAAGATCACATTCATCTAGGTAACACTTAATCTTATCTTCCTCCACCGTTTTGTTCTTAGCATAAAGGTCTTCATAGAATGCCCTAAACACCTCTGTTATCTTGTCTGGGTCCGAGTGTGAGGAGCCTACAGAGTCTTTAATGACACTTATCGAATTCTTTTGGATTTTAAACTTCAAGTATGAGGCTAGGCTTTTACCAGCTTTATTAGCGTCGCAGATCCTGAACCTCCTTCTATTATCAAGCCAAACCCCCGCTCTTTCGCTGACTATTTTATTGTATTCGTATTTTTTATTTGCCAGGGCATGAAGTGACACATCATCTCTGTCATTCAGATGTTTACTTTCTAGGTTTACAATTTCACTCTCTAGAGACTCCAGCTTTGTGTTATAATTTTTGTTCATTGTTGATCTGATTTTAATACAGACCCCCCTTATGTAGCTTTTCAAGCCCTCCCATCTAATGAGATCAGATGTATCCCCTTCTTTGTTAACCTGCAGATAAGAGGAAATCTCCTCTTGTATTGTGGTCCGATGTTGTTCATTACTTAGAATTTCGTCATTGAGACGCCAAGATGTCTGACGAGAAGAGGGTTTGACATTGGCTATGGATAAGGAGATGCAAGAATGATCAGACATTACTCGGGGTTCTATGGTAGTGGACTCAATTCTAGGGACGCCGTTCTGTGATATGAGGATATAATCGATTCAGGAGTACGAGTCATGTGGTGCGGAGTAAAAAGTGTAGTCCCTCCCTGTAGGATTTTGAAGCCTCCACGCATCCACTAAGTGAAAACGTTGACATAAATTGATAAAGGCTTTATGTGACTTATTTGATTTGAAGGGACAGTGGGAGTCTCTATCTAGCGTTGCATCCAAGGGTAGATTAAAGTCCCCAGCCAATATGTGGACAGCATTATCCGGGATGTTTCCAATATGCTTGTTAAGAGTCTCCCAAAAATTAAGATCGCTAGTGTTAGGAGCATAAATGTTTGTGACGTAAAACTCTGTGTTATCCTTACTCAACTTGGCCGTGACCCATCTCCCATCATCACTCGCTTCAGAGGACAGAAGCTCAATCTTAGATTTCCTCGCCAAAAGAATCAAGACACCATTCTTTTTGTGCACAGCTTCTGCACCCACAACCTCATTATAAAACTTGTTCCTCATATGATAGAACTGTTTAGACTCAAGTTTCGTTTCTTGCAGCAAGACAATGTCACCTCTCAATCTCCGTATGTAGTCTAAGATCTTTTGTCTCTTAACAGGTTGGTTCATTCCTTTAACATTAAGAGATAATATCTTCAGTTTATCTACATTACATGCCCCAAATGGAGTACTAATAATTCTATGTGACATCACTGGAATGAACTATCATATCAGAGTCATATATCACATACGGCATTAGCATTAGTATGATAGAGAGACAAAATTCCACGGGATCAATAAGGCCCATATACGTGATTGTACGGTAGCAGAGCCCACGACCTCCCCTACCACCAAGCATTAAGACAGTAATCAATATGCAAGCACAAGAAAACAAAATCAAAAAACATAGAACATACATCCCTACCCAGAAACCCCTCAACCCCCCACCCTTCCCACCCCACCATCATTTAGGACCCAGGGAAAATGGGGAAAGGGAAAGGGCACCAGAGACACTGGCTTGGAATGGCACTGGCAGCCATCTAGGATCATTTTAGAACCACTGCTTGCTGGGATATCTTCAGGAGAGAGAGAGAGAAAAAAACATTATGAGACTTTGTAAATCAACAAACACTAAATATATCATACCAGTGGTATTTATAGAGTGAGTAGACAGAATATTGTAACCAAAAATATTGTGAAACTAGATATTGTGTCAAGAATATTGACGATAACAAAGGTAAGCTTCTATAAGTAGAAAAGGTTTACTACATATAACTCCACAAATATATACCATGAAGATATATATAAATATCTTCAAGGTACGTAGATGTGGACTTAAGAATAGTAAATCTATACTTATCTATTTGCCCTTACCTTCTTGATATTTTGGTTCTTGATATTTTTGACCTAATATTCTGTCCACAATATATATTTGGTTCTGATATTCTGTCAGCGATCCATTTATAGCTTACCTGTTGCTTGGCGAGAAGATTTCTAACACAAATTATGCCTTGAGTCAAATGGCCAAAGAGAGGATCCAGGATCTAGGACTGCCAGTATGGAGTGAGGCAGCACATTGGTTCAGCAGGATGGTTGCAGACTTACCACAGAAACTGATATAAGTGCAATGGAGGTGCTGCTGAAATGAAGAACAGCAACACACTTCTGGATATGCAGCACTCAGAAATGAAGGAGCAAACAAATGTAGAAAGCACAAAAAGGTAAACGAAAAAGAAGAGGATAAAGACCAGGAGAATCAGAGGACAAGCAGCAGCGGGGAACCAAGAAGCATAAAAATAAACAAACAGTGAGGTATCCCAAATGCCAAGTGGAACACTGGCGTAAGTGAAGGAGGCTGAAACAACTGGGAGATGTTACCAGCCACCAACCCAGGGCTTGTTTGGCCTCTTATAGTCAATGACCCATAAGTCCCGTCCACAGGCTGGAAGTAGGAACTAGCCTAGCTTCCGTATCTCCATACTCACCGCACCGGCTCCTTCTGAATTTACAGGAGATTAAAGAAGGGTTTAAATCCTGTATGCCTGGGCATTGTGCTAGCACAATCGTTCCTGATATTGCTTACAATACCCCCCTCACACACAGAGAACCCCTTCCCCTGCATCTTATACTAGGATGCAGAGGATAATGTTAATTAAATTGAAGTACCAGTCGAGGAAAATTTACAAAAGAGACCGACTCCCAGGATTTTTCCGAGATTTAATATGCTTTCCAGGATAATAAATACTGGATCTGACCAAAATGAATACATCAAGCAAGAATAGCTTCCACATCATATTCTTGAGAGCCGTCAACAAACACTGGTGGTGGTTTTTCTTCTTAGAGTCTGCAGGTTTGATATAGGTCACAATGAAAACACAAAGTATGTTCTACCTCTTGGGTATTTCATTCTGCACCACAGATTGTCCTACTAACTCAAGACTAGAAAAGGGCCTAGAAATCTCAAGGCAGACATAAGACGGGTGGAATCCTGGTACATGTAGATGTTTCATAGGCACCCATACTTCCCCCAACACTTTTATTGTGGACCAAGTTTACAATGACACTCAGCCTGCCTCTTATATACTGCCTTTGCCCTAAGAAGGTGAAGATATAGATGGAAAAAATTGTTGTGGGCAAACTCTGCCATGGAAATCCCAGTTGCTCTACTCGTGCTGTTGCACTTCAAAAAGCAGCAGAATTATTTTTCTGTGGCTTGGTATGTTGTTCTCTCTGCCCAGCAGTTTGTGGATGACAGCTGGTAGATGGAAAATGTTGAACACCCATGGCGCTATACCAATACTACATACATACCGCCATACCACCTACCTCTCCTATCATTGACTGTATTCCTGCCATTGACCCTGTACCATACTTTGATGCCTTTTCTTATTGGTTTGAACTATACAAATATCACATACATTCGTGCTCATCAAATCTTTGAAAACTTATCAACAAATTGAGTCCTCTGTCTGGGATGATGGCATCAGGTAATCCATGAAGCTTGAGGCTCTTGCCTAAGAATATTTGAGCGAGCCTTGCCACCAAGTGTAAAACTGCTCTGAGAGTAGGCTTTTTTGAAAGTTTCTTTATTCACATTTTGCAAATATTACGGAACATATAAATGTAGAAAATGAAACCCCTAGGGTAATGGCCTGACACTAAGCAGGGAATAAACAAACAAAACTGCAGCATAGTAATGGCTTCCCCGCTACCCACTGGAAAAATGGAGGTGGGCTTGTCCAGTGTCAGTATCATTCCTCCACCGAAGTGTAGGATGGAGGGGGAGTGGGATGAGGAAGGCACAAGGCGGCTGTGGGGGTAGGGAGGGACACGTGCAGAAGACATGGAAGCACCACATAATGGCACACACACGACCACATATGCATCTGAAACAGACCGACTGCCTAATCGTGGGCCTTGGAGGGGGGTGAAAAGAGAGCCCACGGGTCACTCAATGGTTCTTAGTCTCAGTCAATATTCCTACCAGTGCACATCCTGTTATCCTTAGTCACCCATCTATTCAATAAAGTCAGTCGGCCGATGCGGGTTGGCGCGGGTACAACTATCGATCAGCTCTGAGTTTAGTTAGGTGAGACATCGGAAGAACAGCTAGAATTGCATTTCCGAAGGTGATTCTGGCAACAAGTACACTGCATGCCATTTTGAGATATTTGGCAGAGTGATATTTTTTATTTTTTTTAGGCACTCTCAGTTGAAATGTGCATCTTTCGTTAGGTTGATTGTGAGAAGTAGAGAGCCTATTTGGGTTTAACAAGCTCAAAAAAGCTGAATTGTTTTTTCTTGCTTGTGTCAAGAGGTGTCGAGTAGGCTTCTGGATATAGGAAGAGGAAGTTATCTTTCAGGTTTGCAGTATGGTAAGGCATCTCTTTAGGATGCCAATGTCTTGCATGTTTGACATCTTTAAGTATGTGTCATCAGCATATTTGTATATATTGACACCTGAATCTGAAATAATTTGTTCAAGAGAAACCATGCACATGTTGAAAAGTGTGAGACCTAAAAGTAATCTTTGGGAGCTCTGCAGTACATTTTTGCTAAATGCGAGGTGTGGTCACCAATTGTTTCTAGTTTGTACTTTAGGAAAGAGGTAACCATTTTATTACAGTTTCTATGAAACCCGTGTGATGTTCTAGAACTGAAATGATCAAACCCTGTCAAAGGTGGCTAGCAGCACAATGAAAAAACTTAATGTGTCACCTCTTTTTTAAAATTTATGAACTGCATTCAGAAGTTGTAAGATTGGTGAAATCTGCTCAGAAGCCCTATTGGTGACCGACAAGGAGACAGTCCTTTTCTAACAACAAGTTCATTTGAGTTTCTACTGTTTTTTCAATGGCCCTGTCTAGCTAGTGGAAACTGGAGATTGGTTGGAGGTTGGCTAGGAAGTTGCTCTGATATTTTAGGTACCTACATTCTGTGCAGCGTATTGTCCCAGTAGAGACAATCCAATTCTATCAAGATGCTCAGATCAATTACTGTTAATCTCCCCTGTACTGTGGGAGTTAACTGCATATTCCACACTAAATTGGTAACATCTAACCATCACCCTCCCTGTAACCCAGAGGCACGCCTGTATCAGATACAGAGCACAATTTTGCATAGAATAATAGAATTAGATCTACTTGAGTCATGGCACGGGGAGCACGAGAATGAAAGGGAGTATACTTTATTTTCTCCCCCAAAATGTTTGTATTCTCAGATACATCTGTCCTTGGTCTATACATCCATTCTTACAGTTTGTTCCACCTCGATACTACCAGTAATACAAGCCAGCTATTCTCCAGTTATGCTAAGACTGTCAGGGACACACTTGGTCCCTGGTTGTTTCAGAGATCTCTTTTTCTTGAGGTATATTGTATTGTGTAATTGGAAGAATACATCTCAGATTCTTTTTTATAAGGGTTCTACTCAGCCCATCTAATTTGAAAATTGCTGCTGTGAGGGATAACGCTCAACCACTCAGGGTATATGGTTAAACCTTTCCAAACAGCAGGTTGCGCCACCATTTAGAAGGGGCACATGCTGTGATAATTAACAGAGGGATCCTCGTGCAGCAATCAGCACTCAAATGTCTTGTGCTAATGCACGTTTATAAGACCAATAATTTACAATATGGTGTGAAACAAACTCTCTTGCCACTTCCGAAATTTTAGTTTGGGGAATGAAACAACCTTGATCCTATGACTAAAGAATGGATGTCTGGGGCGCAAGGTCTGAATCTTGAGGTCAGAGTTTCACCTTCTTATATTCTTACTAGTGTTCAATGGTACTGTTCCACCCTGAGGACAAGTGGCAGGCAGACAACCGACCTACTGTAAGTAATTGGATATGTAGACAACTGTCCTCTCCCACCTCTGAGGCTGGTGAAAGTCAAGCAGCTGACTAAAACAATAAGACTGTATTGATGGTACAGCACCAGCCTATCCTGGCCTACATATTGTCTGACAACAAGATTGTGTCCTCAGTATTCTTTATATAAATATCATTCCAGTGGAGAAGCAAAAGCAGCACTTGGGGATCACAATATAAACAAATACTGGCACTTGATTATAAGGGACGGCACAGAGTATTCAAAAGCTTTGAAAGAAATGTGTGATTAGGCTTATACGTATTGATGTAAACAAGCTCTTCTTTAATCTATTGTTGATACATTTGGGAAAGCTTGAAATATCCCTTATGTAAAACAAATCTGTATCGCATTTTTTGTAAGTAGCACTCCTCCAATTGATACTTCAGAAATGCTGCTGTTATCAGGACAGATTGACATTTAATACAGAGTAGCACATATGATCACTCTTAATGCCCTTTCTTATAAACATCTTAGAATTTATTACAGACCTGTTGGAAATGGCCCTTTTTGCAGGGTTATCCCCAAACTTTTTTCCTGACCTGTGGTTGTTGTCATTATTACTCTGGGCACTTTACCACTGCTGATCAGTGCAAAGTGCATATGCTCTCTGTATAAATTGGTATTATGATTGGCTATCCATGATTGGCATATTTGTCTTACCAGTAGGTCCCTTGTAAAGTGCACTGAGTGTGCCAGGGCTGGTTATTCAAATGCTACTAGTGGGCCTGCAGCACTGATTGTGCCACCCACAGGAGTACCTCTAAAATGGTGTCTCAGGCCTGCCACCGCAGTGCCTGTGTGCAGCTGCTAACTGCCATGCCGACCTGACCAGTGTGCACACTGGCCAGGCCTAACCCTTCCCTTTCTATACACATTGGACACCCCTATGAAAGGCCCAAGGTACCCCCCTGGGCAGGGTGCAGTGTATGTGAAAGGTAGAGCATGTACTGATGTTAGGTGACATGCTCTGATAGTGAAATACTTCCAATTTCGTTTTTCACTATTGAAAGGCTATCTTACCCATAGGCTATAATGGGAAATGATGTGTATAATGTTTACCTACATATCTTCCCATAGGAGCAAGATAGAAAATTAAAGTCTGGTGTCCCTGAACTCAGAATTTAATAACACATCTTTTAGGAAGGATGGTTTTTAGATCCTATGTTTGAAAACAGCACTTTTAGGAAGTGGCTGTTTTCTTGTCTGTCCTTTCTGTGTGGCTTGGCCTGTTTTGTGGGTGACAGGGGCTGAGGAGCCCCCAGAAGGCTGGATGAATCAGCCCTAGGCTGAATAGCTGTATCTGCATCTTGAGTGGTGGGAGGGGATAGCACCTGAGCATGAGTAGGGCTGTGCCTGCCTTCCACAATGCTGGATCCACCTCCTGCTGGTCGGCTGACGACCCTGCCCCTCTCTCTGAAAGGAAAGAAGTAGTCAGGAAAACAAAGTGCTCCAGAACTGGTTCTGACTAAGCTAAGGCCTCTCTGCCTCCAGAGAACAAAGGAAAGACTGGTATAAAAAGGGCTACCCAGACTACAAAAAACGTAGAACATCCTGTAATCAAGAAGGAACCTCTGCCAAAGAGAAAGCTGGAAGACTGAAGAGGAAGGATTGTCCTGCTGTGTGTTTGTGGGCTGACGTGCAGTTGCTTTGCTGCCAAGGAGAGTGGAATGACGTTACTGTTGCTGTGTCCCCTTGCTTAAAGAGATCTCCATGGGCCTGTTAAGAAGTTCCAGGAACAAAAGGACTTAACCCCCAGCTTCCCCCCTGAACTCTGCTGAGTGAGTTCTGCCCTTCCTAGAGTGCTTGAGTCACTTGTGGGGCCTCTGGAAGTTGTGCCTGCTGTTTGGGGAGATGGACAAGAAGAAAGAAGATCTGCAATGTTCACGCATTGCTCGCTTGTGGAGCGCAACCCCAACAGTGCGAGGAAATTCCCGCCGCCACGAAGATCGAGATCGTCGCAGCACCTGTTGCCGCTGCAACAACCGGCGCATCGTTTGCTTGCAGAACGCATCGCCCCGGTGGGGGAAGATTACTGTCGCATCGAGGGGCCACGAGAGGAGAAGATCGACACTGCGCCGCGCATCGCCGCTGCACCTGAGATCGTCGCCGTCCCGAAGATCGTCGCATCGTGCCTGTGCGAGACGCTTCCTCCCGTATCTGCGCACCGGAATCCATACAAGGTATTGCATCCCTCCCCATACAGACTGGATTCATCGCAACACGCCAGCTGCGTCTAGCATGGCTGTCGCATCGCCTCCCCAGGGTCTCAGGAGTGACGCATAGCTTGTTTTTCAACGCTGCAGCTTCCATTTGGAACTTTTGTTGCATATACAGGTACATTGGGCTAAACGTGACACAACTGTGGATTATTTTAACGCAAACCCTAGAACTCTTTGAAAATCATATTCTTGAACTGTGTATGTTGGATTTTTGTTGTTTAGGTCTTGTGTAGGTTAGATAAAGATACTTTAATTTTCTTAACTGTTGTGGAGTCCATTTGTGGTGTTTTCACTGTGTTACTATGAGTGTTGGTACAAATACTTTACACATTGCCTTTTATAAACCTGTCTGCTCGTGTCAAGCTACCAAGGGGTTGAGCAGGGGTTAGCTAAAGAGTGTAAAAAACTGCACTATTTCTTTTGTGTTCGAACTTTTAAAACCACCGTGCTCACTTGCTCAAAAGCGCCGACCTGAACGCGCTCTTACCTCCCTCTTCGACCCCCTGACACAGCGACCCCGCGCTGAATCAGGAAACGCCCAAAGGCGATAGCCACGCCCACAGCGAGGCCACGCCCACCCCAGAGACTACAAATGCGCTGACTGAAAGCAGATTGCAATTGATTGTTGTCATCCTCTGAGGCGGAAGCCGGAGGACTGTGTTTGTTTGTGTTTTAAAAACTGCACTATTTCTTTTGTGTTCGAACTTTTAAAACCACCGTGCTCACTTGCTCAAAAGCGCCGACCTGAACGCGCTCTTACCTCCCTCTTCGACCCCCTGACACAGCGACCCCGCGCTGAATCAGGAAACGCCCAAAGGCGATAGCCACGCCCACAGCGAGGCCACGCCCACCCCAGAGACTACAAATGCGCTGACTGAAAGCAGATTGCAATTGATTGTTGTCATCCTCTGAGGCGGAAGCCGGAGGACTGTGTTTGTTTGTGTTTTAAAAACTGCACTATTTCTTTTGTGTTCGAACTTTTAAAACCACCGTGCTCACTTGCTCAAAAGCGCCGACCTGAACGCGCTCTTACCTCCCTCTTCGACCCCCTGACACAGCGACCCCGCGCTGAATCAGGAAACGCCCAAAGGCGATAGCCACGCCCACAGCGAGGCCACGCCCACCCCAGAGACTACAAATGTGCCGGCCATACCAGCGCAGCGGGAGCGCCGTTTGCGCGCCGAAGGCGCGCCTAAGGCAAGCCCGTCTGCGCCCGTCCGCGCACGACCGGGCCCAGGGCCAGACTCTTTGCCCGTCCCTGTTAGGACAAAGGTAAGCTACTCACGCAGAGAGCTTCTCAGCCTAAGGCCCAGTAAAAGCAGCACATGTCATGTCATGCAGGATCCTAATGTTTCCTATTCTAGCTGTAACAACTGCAAACCGGGTAAGTTACTTCTTCCAAAACCCCCGGTTCCACCCCCTGTCCATAAAATTGCGACACTCAATTGTAGATCGCTCCCCAAGCATGCCTTGCTTATCAATCACCTCATTGTCGATCTCAACCTGGACATACTTTTCCTGACAGAAACGTGGATCACTGAGCAGTCAAATTCGGACATAGTACTGGCTCTTCCCCCGGGCTTCCTTATCATGTCTCAACCACGCCCCTTAGGTAGAGGTGGCGGATTAGCAATCATTCACAGGGACCACCTCGTCTGTCGAATCAATGACATTGCTACTCGGGAATCAGAGAGCTGCCTCTTCACGATCCAGCTAACTCCGACCAGCTCCCTGTCAGGCCTTTTGGTCTACCGGCCTCCCGGCCACTTTGCCCCCTTTGCAGCGACCCTTTTGGAAACTGTTTCTTCCTCGGCCCACCTGACATCGAACTTCCTAATAACAGGAGACCTAAATATCCACTTCAACGATCCCCTGGACACAGGAGCGGCTGACCTAATCCGCGACCTGGCGGCTCATGGCCTTCTTCTTGCCAACACCGGCCCAACACATATAAAAGGGCATCTACTCGACCCGGTGTTTTCTAACATCTCCTCCCTCCAATACATCAATTCCCAACCTCTCCCATGGACGGACCATTTTCTGGTTACATTCCACCTCCCTGTGGCATACGAGAAACGTCATAAACCCCCTATCTTCACCAGAGATAGATCGTGGGCCAGACTCTCGGCGGAGGATTGGTCCAAAGTACTGGACTCCTCTACCCCTAGTCTCGTGGAGGACCCGTCCGAGGCTGACACCCAATTCAGAGATTGGATCTCCTCTTCCCTTGACAGTATCATTCCTCTAAAAAATCGTGAGATCAAAAATAGGATAAAGGGCCATGCCCTATGGTACACCGCTGAACTCCGAGACCTCCGCAAAGAGTGCAAAAAGGCTGAGAGACAGTGGAGAAAAGACTGGCTCCATAGTAATAAGGACACCTACAATAGCTCGGTAAGACGATACAAATCAGCTATAAAACTAGCTAAGGCCACATTCTATGATAAGAGAATAAAAAATGCGACTAATTCTGCTAAAGAATCTTACCTGATAGTCAAGGAATTACTTAACATCCCTACAGCATCCGCTGCTCTCCCCCCTCCCCCGGATAGAAGCAAGGACCTAGCCACTTACTTCGATTCCAAAATTTCGCGGATATTGGATTCCCTCCCCTCGATCAGCCCGCTCAACCAGGCTGATACAGTCGCCTGCACTAACAGCCCGCGGTTGACCTCCTTCAGAGCAGTCTCCCTCATTGAGGTCACCGCCACGATGGCCAAAATGAAAAGCGGATCCCCCCTTGACCCGGCCCCTGTCAGACTCTTAAAAACTGTGTCGCCCAGCATAGCCCCCACCATCAGGGATCTCATTAACACCTCTCTTTCCCATGGCTCAGTCCCTCCCAACTGGAAGAGCGCTGTCGTCAAGGCCCTGTTGAAAAAGCCTCAATTGAACCCGGACGACATGGCCAATTACAGACCCATTTCGCTCCTTCCCTGTATCAGCAAGATGGCTGAGAAATTAGCTAACGTGCATCTTTCCCAATTCCTTGAGACTAACAAAATCCTGCGTCAGTCTCAAACCGGATTCCGGCCGGGCCAGGGCACGGACACTGCCCTCCTCTCCGTCATCGAGGAGGCAAGATGCATCCTGGATTCAGGAGGATCAGTGGCAGTGATCCTCCTGGACCTCAGTGCCGCCTTTGATACGGTGGATCACCGTGTCCTCCTTCATCGCCTGGCCAGGGCAGGAATTGTGGGAACTGCATATGCTTGGATCGACTCCTTCCTTTCCGGTCGTTCATTTCAGGTGTGGGACGGCAACTCTCGCTCAGACCCCTTCCCTCTTACACGTGGAGTGCCCCAGGGGTCTTCGCTTAGTCCCACCCTGTTTAATGTTTACATGGCCCCCTTGGAAGATGTTGTGACCCCTTATGGGATAAAAATAGTAAACTATGCTGACGACACGCAACTTGTCGTTTCTCTTTCGCACCTTGACAAGCACCCAGACAATCTACTGAATTGTTTGCAGGATATCCACACCTGGATGTGCGAATCTTCCCTGAA
Organism: Lissotriton helveticus; assembly: GCF_964261635.1. Classification (NCBI taxonomy): domain Eukaryota; kingdom Metazoa; phylum Chordata; class Amphibia; order Caudata; family Salamandridae; genus Lissotriton; species Lissotriton helveticus. The sequence goes on along the minus strand of NC_136062.1, from coordinate 189,901,683 downwards.
GCTGAACGGTGCAAAAACCGAAATCATGCTTCTAGGCAACAAATGGTCTTCCATCCCTCCATCAGTTTGGCCGGATGCCTTCGGTAATATCCCCACGCCTAATAAAGAAATTAAAACACTAGGATTCTGGCTGGAGCAGGACCTCTCCATGAAGACCCAGGCAGCCAAGACCGCTGGAACATGCTTTGGCCACCTGCGGTCAATTCGTAAGATTCTCCCGCTCCTCCCCCCCTATCCAGGAAACTTCTGGTTCAAGGGCTTATATTAGCTCGGCTTGACTATGGTAACGCCGCGTACCTCGGAGCTCCTGAATTCACCCTGGCCAAGCTCCAACGTGCACAAAACGCTGCGGCGAGGCTCATTTTGAACCTCCCTCCCAGAGCCTCGACTAAACCGGCCCTCAAAGCTCTGCACTGGCTTCCTGTGCGCCAGCGAGTAGAGTTCAAGGCCCTGTGCACCGCGCATAAACTTATCAACGGAGCTGGCCCTGCCGCCCTTAAAGACATGGTCATCCCCTATAAAGCCTCCAGAAACCTTCGCTCTGACAGCGAACATCTGGCCATAGTTCCTAAATTCAAGAAGTCGCGCACTGGTGGCCGCCGCTTCTCGGTCAATGCCTCCTTAAAATGGAACGCACTCCCTCGCAATCTGCGTCTTGAACCCTGTCTCCACCTCTTCCGTAAAAAACTTAAAACCTTCCTTTTTCCCATATAGTCCCCCCGGTCTCCCTCTCCTGGATCTCACAACTCTATAGCGCGGGGATGCCCTCGGGTCACCAGGCGCTTTATAAATTATAAAATATAGTGTATCCCCCTTACCCTGACTAGAAGCAAGGGTCCCTATTTGGTCATTGGTACCTACCTCTGCCAACTAAAGACCCCCAGATCTAACAATACCTAAGAAAAAAATATTCAGGCTCTGATTCTAAATGGGACGGTAATCATGATTTAGACAGAAACATGAGTTTAAGCTAAAATTGGGATTAAAAGTAGTAATTTGGCCAGATGAAACCTGGAGAAATTCACGCATTTTGAGTCAGACATCTTCGCTCTGCCCAACTTTCCCTGGCCACCATCCCACGGTTCTGCAAGACCACGGCTGGAAGAAGAGCCTTCTCCTATCTCATTGGTACTCCCTGCCTCTATATCCCTGTTACCTCAATTGAGGACGGGCCGCAAGATCTGGCTCTTCAACTGAACCGCAAATCCACCCCACCCAGCGCCTTGAGACTCTTACGGGTGAGTAGTCGACTCTCCTAGAAACCTGATTTGTTGATTAATACTACAGTCTAGAGTGGGGGAAAACACACAGTATTACTGCGTTGTCCCTCATTCTAAGGAGCGGAACTGGGAATATGAAGGTAATAGCACAACTGGCAATACCAGTATATGCTGAGTTTTGTATTACCTCCCAAAATGCCTTTGGCTATGAAATAAGGCCTTGCGTACCTAGGGAATGGGAAGCATAACAAGGCTATTGCATTCCCTGTTAGTCCCTGGTACAGCGGGCAAGACACAGCCCTTGTGTCCCGTTAGTGGCTGTGTAGGACGCTCCCACAACAATGAACCAACCGCTCTACTCTTTTGCTGCTCTGATCCAAGAAGTATTCCTCACCACGTCCAATTGGTCCTGACATCTGATTGTGTTCTGTTTGTGTTTTTCCCCCAGAGGTTGGATGACTCTAGTTATAGTGTTGGGTGGTTTACCATAAGATTACCTCCTTCCTTGACTGCTCCTATTTTTATAGCAGTTTTCATAACTTACGGTGGAAACTCTTACAAGTGGTAATATTCGTGTGTTTTTTCAAGGTAGTAGAGATGTCTACTGACACCTTTTCTTGGGAGGGGTATATTTACATGTTCACCTTCCTTATCTTTCTACTGTGGGCCTTAACACATGTGGTTTGATACCCTATAACCTCCGCCTCCTAGAGAAACAGGTCTGCACCATATTTCTCTTTTATTAACAAGGCACCTCCATTGTGCACCTTAAACATATCCAGTTTCTCATCCTCTCTTTTACATTCCAGAGGTAACCCTGCTCCTCCTCTCTACCTTAGTAACCTCACCCAGACCTCCGTTTGTACTACTAAAGGCCTCGCTGAGGGGTCATTAACTGGTATTCTCGCCCAGCGGGCCAAGTGAGCAGGCCAAGGAAAGATGCCAGGAGCTGGCAGGATTTGTGTCTGCAATTAGCTCTTTGTTAGGTCTCTGACTCAGCTTTGGAACCCGGTGGGGTTATGGGATAAGGGGTCCAAGGTAAGCTGCTAGAGTGTGGTAGGATTTGTGTGTACATATGGCTCGGCGTAAGGTTTCTATCTCAGGCTTGGGAGTCTGGGGACAGGAGTTAGGTTGGTTATACCAGTAGGAGGGGCAAGGAAAGATGCCAGGAGTGGCTGTATTTGTGCCTACATTGGGCTCTGCGTAAGGTTTCTATCTCAGGCTTGGGAGTCTGGGGACAGGAGTTAGGTTGGTTATACCAGTAGGAGGGGCAAGGAAAGATGCCAGGAGTGGCTGTATTTGTGTCTGCATTTGGCTCTTCGTAAGGTTTCTGTCTCAGCTTGGGACCCCCTTGGGGGTCATGCAAGCGAGGGGGCCAAGTCAAGATGCTTAGATCTGGGTGTATTTGCGTTTACATTGGGCTTACATAAGGTTTCTGTTCATCATTGCACACCAGAGGCTAGCAATACAAGTACATTTGTATTAACTGATCCCTTTGGCGGCTTGAACGACATCTGTGTAATAGGAGCCTGAGGCCTACCTATAAAGTGTAAAGTGCTTCTTCTCATGCGTAGAATTCGGTCAGACAGCTACTAACAGCAATGTTTGTCTGGTTACATAAGTTTAACTTTACGTCGTTGCCAATTAGTTCAGAAGCTCGGAGATTTTAAATGAAAGTGATTTTTAACAGGATTGCTTTTGTTATGGCTGAACTGTTCTGAGAAATGGCACACTTCAGAGGTATCTGTGACTTGTAATGTTTCCTTTGAACAGATTGTAGTCTAATTGTTTAATGTTATAGCTGTACTTTTTATGCGAGGCTTTTACAAACGCAACCTACAATAAACAAAAAACAATTACATCTAATACTGTTCACAGTTTGCTGCTGGGGCGTCATGCTCTTTAAATTTCCAGTTTAAGGTACGAGAGCCCAATTCATAAATGATTTATTTATCCAGGTGTAAATCAGTATTACGCTTGAGAAAAAGCATAATTTTCCTCATTCACAAAGGTGTTCATTTTTACGTGCATGTGGGTGATGTACTCAATCATGCACATTAGATACACATTTTTTCTTTGTCTAATTTAAACAAGAGGGTGTGTCAAATGGTATGCCGTAGGAGTGATAATATAAATCATATGCAAAGGTGGGGTTCACCCCACATTCTAAATGTAGTGGATATTCGCAAACAGCACTTCACAGCGCAAGCACATTTTATCAGAAATATTCAGGTTTGCAGGGAGGGGAAACAAACTGGTAGGAAAACAAAAAGCAAACCAAAAGTAAAAACGTTATCATGCATCTGTTGCGTTTGTAATTATTTCGATAGATTCTTATGAGTGGAGGAAGAGTGAAATAAGACAGGGGATCCAGCATGAAGTACCGCGAGAGGCATGCGGGGGATGGTGGCGTGCTCAACAGGCCCTTCCCACCAGTCGCAACTGCTGCCAATGTGCAGTGTCGAGCAGGGGCGGCCTTAGGCATGTGCAAGCTGTGCACCTGCACAGGGCCACCAAACCCCAGGGGCCACCACGCCAATATATTACAGTAATATAATAATCCTCTGAGGATGGATACATATTTGCGTGGCGGCCTCCGGCTCTGTTCCACTTCCAAACACCCTGATCCCCCCCCCCTCCCCCCCCATCACTGGCCTCCGCGCTCCGCCCCGCTCGGACCCCCTCTTCCGAGGCCCCCTACCTACGCTCCCTACCCAGGGCCGCCATGAGCCTAGAGCCGCCCCTGTGTCGAGGCAAAGATAACAGAGAATCTACCCACTGTCCTTCCAATAATAAGGTCAGTAAGGTGGTAAAAAAACTGGAGTATACTGCGGTCTCATCCCTCCTTCAAGGAACCTCCTCTCTTCTCCTACAAGAGAGGCACCAATATTGCAGCCAAACTGTTGCCATTACATGGCCCGAAACGGAAACGGGTACACAATTAGTGACCTCCATGTGGGGTCTCCCACCTATCATCGACCACTTCAAGTGCCAAACCTGCCTAGCATGCAACCTGACTTCCAATACCAAGGAATTTGTCGCCGCAGGCCATACTGATCACCTCAGACACTTCTCTAACTGCCGAACCACGAACATCATCTACGCAATATGTTGCCCCTGCAACCTACTATACATCGGCCAGACAACTCAGATGGTGAAACAGCAGATTTTACAGCACCAAAGCCGCACAACATGTAACGTTGATACAGCACCACTCTGGTCGGACACTTCAACGAAAAAAAAACATTCTGAAACAGATCTCACATGGCAAGTAATGACCGCCCAGTACTCCCTATCCGTGGTGGAAATTTACAACTTCTACAGAACAAATGCGAATGGCACTAGATAGCCCGTTGTGACTCTGCCAACAATGGACTAAACTCCCTAGACGAATGCAACACGGTCCTCACTGGACCTTAACTCTTCTGACCCTTCCATTTGGTCCCCTTCCTGCCTTTTTGTCTACTTCTGACCTCCATGGGGCTACATACACACATGTGTTATGCTTGCGTAACCATGATACCATCCTCACTCTGACTGTCCATTAAACATATTGCTGGTTGATGTTTTGACAGTTATCCTACTGGATTCCTTTGCTGCCTATCCTTTGTGTCCCTGATAGCTCAATATACCTATATGTAATAATGCTGACGTCACACAAAGTATAACCGTAATTTGTTAAACAGAGAATTTCTGCCTTAAACAATTTTCCAGGTCTCTTTGCTATCTGCATACTTGCCATGAACCATACGTCAACTACCTTGTTTAACTTGTTTCATATTGCTTTTGTGTTTAATTCTTTTTGTCTAATTTACCTAAATGTTTACACAATTCACTGTTGTCATGCATTTGTACGCGTGTACTCCAGAGTAAACCAGTCATGCTCTAAATTGCCTAACTTTTCTGATACACTCCATGTTTCATTGCCTTGTTGAGTACAGTAACTTAGCTGAATTTACCTACCTTATTCTATACAGACTAGTTATTTAAATAGTATTTAAGTTCTCTTTTCCTTTAATAATTTGGCTCCTCTGTCAATATTTGATATGCTGTGTTTTCTCTATTTCTGCTGCACTGCCGCCACGAACACCCTACTTTTGGTGTTTCTTTCAATTAGATATCGCCTAGTCCCCCAGGGGTACCCAGGATTCCGCCTCGCGCCCGCTGTAGCCTTTTTACTACAATTTTTTCTATGTATAATCAGGCACTCCAATCCCCGGCCATATATTGACACCTAACTCCATGCACCGGCTACTGACACTTGACTCGTCCTCCGCACCGTAATTGACAGGATTGCTACCTCCCCCCACCCGACTCATCGGCTCGCTTGTGACAGGCTTACACACGCCCGCGTGTTCACCACCTCGGATTGATTCCAGTTCTGTCCACGGCCTCTCACAGGTAGCACTGGTGCTATCCGGCCACCTTTGCTGCAATTTGGACACTGTCCTGCATTTCAGCACCGAACGTGCCTGACGCTTATACCGTTATCTTCCCATAGATTGGCCAGACCAGACCCTGTACTCAGATACCTCCTGGATCACACCAGAACTCCTTCCTCCTGCCCTCCCCTCTCCAGTCTCCGAGATAATCCCCTCTCCCCCTCCTTGCCTGCCTCAGTTACTGTCGTCCTAAGCACACCATTACCCCTCTTACATGCCTTTCCTCCTCCCCACAGTTGTTCTGTCATTGATTTCCGCGCTGCCATTACTTGCTTTATTTCTCGTAATACTCTGAAGACTATCTCTCTTCAACAGTTAGACCCTTGGCCGCCCCAATTAAATTGTTTTCCTGCGGTCCTCAGGTAACTACACATACTCTGGGACTTATTTTACCTTCCTTCCTATTGGCTACTTATCCGCTTACACCTCTCCCCCTTCTCTCCTTTTCTCCCTATACAGCACTATTGTTGAAAATAAGTGTCCATATGTCCTGATGATGACCAGAAATCAATCAGGTTGAAACACCGTCGACTACCCAGCACAGAACTTTGGGGCTGTAGTGGTCAATTGACTTTACCCAATTTACATCCACCTACTCTATATAATTGTTTCTTATTGACCTCATTTTGCTATACTTTATCGCCGTGCACGCTGTTATTTTTCCACCTTGTGTCACTGCGCCGTCACTTGTCACTAGCAGGCCCAGTGCCCACTTGTGTGTTATGGTCACCATAGATTTTAATTGTATAGTAGTGCTGTTATAACTACCTACAATAACAATGGCTTTACCTCAATTCTCCTGTTATGGTCTCCTTTCTCCCGGTTTTTATGATGCATCCTACTCATTTAACTGCCCTAGTTAAATGATCCCCAGTTGAGACATTGTTGCACTGTTACAATATGCAGTGTCAGACGACAGGCCAGAGGCAGTGGCGGGGGGGGGGGGGGGGGGGGGGGATTGAAGTATTAATAAAAAAAATTAAATGTACCGGATGCTGCCGGCCACGTCGCTCCTCAGTGCTCCTCTGCTCTCCTGCTGCTCCTGGCAGTCCCTGGGACAGACTCCCCATTCAATCCAGATGCTGCTCCCATGCTATGAGAGAGCAGCACCGAGATTGACCTGAGTGGGCGGTTAGACGCTCGTTCATGGCTCGTTCAGGCATAGGGAGTCTGTGCCGTCAGGTCCAAGTTCGTAGAGGGCTTTGTGTGCGTGCGTGAGGAGACGGAACGTTATCCTTTTGTTGACGGGGAGCCAGTGAAGGTCTTTCAGGTGACCGGAAATGTGGTCTGTGCGGGGGATGTCAAGTATGAGTCTGGCTGAGGCGTTTTGAATGCGTTGGAGTTTTTTCAGCAATTTTGCGGTGGTGCCGGCGTAAAGGGTGTTTCCGTAGTCCAGACGGCTTGTAACCAGTGCGTGGGTGACCGTTTTTCTTGTTTCGGTGGGGATCCAGCGAAATGTTTTTTTGAGCATGCGTAAGATGTTGAAGCACGACGATGTGACGGCGCTGACTTGTCTGGTCATCGAGAGAGAGGAGTCCAGGATGACGCCCAGGTTCCGCGCGTGGTCCGTCGGTATGGGGGCTTTTCCTAGGGCCGTTGGCCACCAAGAGTCATCCCAGGCGGAAGGGGATGCACCTAAGATGAGGACTTCCGTTTTTTCCGAGTTTAGTTTCAGACGGCTGTGCTTCATCCACTCGGCTACTTCTTTCATCCCTTCATGTAGGTTGGTTTTGGCGGTGATTGGGTCTTTGGTGAGTGAGAGGATCAGTTGAGTATCATCAGCGTAGGAGATAATGTTGAGGTTGTGTTGATGTGCGATGGTTGCAAGGGGGCTCAGGTAGACATTGAAGAGGGTAGGGCTGAGAGAAGATCCTTGTGGGACGCCGCAGATGACTTCGGTGGCCTTTGACTTAAAAGGGGGAGGCGGACTCTCTGAGTTCTTCCAGCGAGGAACGAGATGATCCAGTCCAATGCTTTTCCTTGAATTCCGTTGTTGCTGAGGCGTTGTATTAGGGTGCTATGACAGACTGTGTCGAAGGCTGCGGAGAGGTCGAGGAGGATGAGGGCGACTGTGTCTGCGTTGTCCAGAAGAGTTCGGATGTCGTCTGTTGCTGCGATGAGGGCGGTCTCGGTGCTGTATTTGGCTCGAAAGCCAGATTGTGAGGAGTCGAGTGATTTGTTGGTTTCGAGGAAGGCGGCGAGCTGATTGTTGACGGCTTTCTCAATGACTTTGGCAGGGAATGGGAGGAGTGAAATGGGGCGGTAGTTTTTGAGTTCGGTGGGGTCAGCTGTGGGTTTCTTCAGAAGGGCACTGAGTTCGGCGTGTTTCCATTTTTCTGGGAATGTGCCGGAGTTGAGGGAACAGTTGATGACGTCTCGGAGATGGGTTGCGATAATGGAGTCTGCTTTGTTGAAGATGTGATGGGGGCATGGGTCTGTAGGGGATCCTGAGTAGATGGAGTTCATTAGGCGAATGGTGTCTTCTGTGGTGATTGGGTTCCAGTTGAGAAGGTTATTCGGAGGAGGTACAGGTTCGGAGGTGAGAGGGACTGGTTTACGGGTTGGTTGTCGAAGCTGTTATGAATGTCGGCGATTTTGTCATGGAAGAATGAGGCGAGGGAGTCGCAGAGGACTTGAGAGGGGGTGATGTCGTTGGAGCTGGCGGTGGGGTTGGTGAATTCTTTGATGATGTTGAAAAGTTCCTTGCTGTTGTGGGCGTTGTTGTCCAGTCGGCCTTTGAGTGCTGATTTCTTGGCTGTCCGGATTAGTTGGTGGTGTTTGCGGGTGGCGTTTTTGAAGGTGGCTTGGGTGATAGTGTTTGGGTCTTTTTTCCAATTTTTTTCAAGGGAGCGACAGAGTTTCTTGGATTTCTTAAGGTCATCATTGACCCAGGGGGCGCTCTTGATTCCTTGCTTGATTTGATGTTTTTTCAAGGGTGCTAGTTTGTCGGCGGTTTGGGTTAGCCATTGTGTGAGGTTGATGGCGGCTTGGTTAGGGTTCGTCGAATTGGCAGGGGGTTTTTGAAGAAGTGATGTGGAGATCTGGTCGATTGTGATTTTGTTCCAATTTCTTCGCAGAGTTGGTTGAGGGTGGTTGTGGGTCGTGGTCTTATTGTAAATGAAGTGGATGCAACTGTGGTCCGTCCAGTGGAGGGCTGTGGTGTGAGTGAAGGAGATATGCTTGCTGGAGGTGAAGATAGGGTCGAGTGTGTGTCCTGCGTAGTGGGTGGGGGTGTTAACAAGTTGTTTGAGTCCGAGGGTGGCGAGATTGTCCAGGAGGGTGGTAGTGTTCCTGTCGTTGTTCTTTTCCAGATGGAAATTGAGGTCTCCCCGTAGAATGTATTCTTCTGAGGGGAGGGCGTGTGGGGTGATTAAGTCAGTGATGTCTTCGCTGAATTGTGTACGGGGTCCTGGGGGTCTGTAGAGGAGGGTGCCTCTGAGTGTGGCCTTGGGGTCGGTGTGGATCTGGAAGTGGAGGTGTTCGGCAATAGCGAGGTTGTCCTCTGAGCTGGTTGAGACGCGGATAGTGTTCTTATGGACAATGGCGATTCCTCCTCCTGTTTGCTTGGTGCGGTCCTTACGGATGATCTTGTAGCCGTCCGGGATGGCTATGGCGATGTCTGGAGCTGATGAGGTATTCATCCAGGTTTCTGTTAGGAAGGCGATGTCCGGGGAAATGGTGTCGAGTAGGTTCCAAAGGTCGATGGCGTGTTTGTGAACCGAGCGGGTGTTGAGAAGGATGCATTTCAGGTGGTTGGTGTCGGATCTTTGTTTGGTGTTTGTGGACTTGGTGTGGGTATTGATGGAGTCGTACTTGCAGGAGTGGCAGGTGAAGGGTCCATGGGTGTGTCCTGGTGCAGCTTGGGCACAGTTAAAAAACTGACAGGTGAAAATCTCCGCTCCACTTCCCCTATATTTTTTGTAGGGAGATTTCTGGATATGTAAGTTTACTACTTAGTACTAAATTTGGGAGGGAGTTATGGGAAATTAAATTTCTATTAAATAGGGAGGGGTTTAGGGAGGGATAAGGAGGGGTTTAGAGAGGAGTAAGGAGGGGTTTAGGGAGGGATAAGTAGCAGTTTAGGGAGGGACTCACCAATACAAATTCCCACCCACAAAAGAACAAGACGATTGCTGTTCACAAACCACACTTCTAAAGTTATTGCTGCCCTAAAGGTGACACAACAGCAGAAAATATACTCCAGACCAGCCTTGGAGGAAGTCTAGCACGACATATGCCCACTCATGTAAGGAATTGCAGCACAATCCCACCAAAAACAATGGGGGCAGGGACTTAATTTACCAACATAACATACCAGCTTGAAATAATGTTAATATAATTAAATTATTTTGTCTCCCTGAGTCTATGGAATTAGGCAAAATTCATAAAGAAATGCAGTAAATATGTTATTCATTTAAAAAGTAATAGGTAACTTATTCAAAAAGAAATTACTTTTTTAAACTTTTATTAAAAATGACTATGTATTTCACTTTATTAAACTCAACTTTTAATTAAATCTAATAATATTAACTGCCCTTGGGTGTCGGCTTCCTCAGCCTGCATTGGGTCTTCGGGTTCTGCCACCTCATGTCATGCATGTCTCAACCCGGCTTTGGGGACTCAGCGGCGTCCTTGAGGAGGCCATTTTCTATTCTCTGTGCATGTGGCTCCATCTGACGCTGTATGGGGAATTCTGGGTATTTTCTGTTCTTGCATGAAAGCGTATTTCATATGCTGCATGCAAGAAAATCATAATATTTATAATTTTTCATGCACCTGTTCACACATATTTTTTTACAGATTTTTATCTATACTACATTGATGTATTGAGTACTCTAATGTATTTTGAATAATATTTTATCAAATTTATGTCGAAATCGTTCCTAATCCAAGATGGCCGAACCACTCCTAAATGTCATCGCTTTCTGTTTGACACCATAAAGTGGGGGTCCATTTGAGTCCAGTTGTGTCGTAATTGTTTCTGCTAGATTGCTCGCTCACTGGACTCTGCATTCTCTGCCTCCTCCAGTTTCACCTGGTTGGTCTTCATCTTCTTGCTTGGCCTGGTAAGTTGGAAGGTTTTTCAGGGCTCTGTTTTTCCCCTTCCTTTTAAATTATTTTCTGGAGCACTACTGGATTCCCAGTTACAATCTGGCATCTGGTATTGTTTCCTGAGGTAGTAGACTGTTCCAATGAACAATGAAGACATATAATCTGTTGCCAAGAAGACTAGCTCTTGATACGCAGTGTTTGGAACAAAAGCATAAATGTTTGTCCTCTAACATGCATAAATGACACCAATGGAATTCAGAAAGTATTGCAAAGGAGTCAAACAGGTGCATACAGGGTCAATACTTACAAGAGATGTATGTTACTCCTGTTTGTATCAGTAGTACCCACAGTGTTCATTACAGGTTCACAGTAGCAATTCTATAGTTGCGGTTGTGGTTCCTGTATCCCACAGAGATAGCAACTATGAGCCTGATGTACAAAGCCCTTTTGCAACTGCAAATCCTGTGATTCGCAAAATCACAGGGTTTGCGACCACACAAGGGCTCTATGATTAAAAGTCCTCTTAGAAGAAAAGGACTTTTGTGATTGTATCTGAATCGCAAATCGGAACGGGCATAAAGGAGGCATCCTCCTCCTATTTCCGATTCGGAAAGGAATGTATCAATGACTTAGGAGCCCAATTGTGATTGCAAACTATACATAATTTACCGACCGCCGACTTGAGGGGGTGACTGATTGGCAATGCAAGGGCCCCCGCAATGGATCCCTTCCCCTTTGGAATTCGTGTTGGCAGATTCGGGGGGAGTAGGCAGAGGACTAGAGGAGAACCACTGCCCATATCCAACTGTAGCATTCTAAAACAGAAAATTTAACACAAAAATAACCAGTTCCTTAAAGGAATACAGTTTGCCTTTAAAAATAAAAAGGTGATCCTCTTTTAAATGCAGTCATAGGGATGGTAGTCTGCTGTACCCTGCAGGCCTCCATCTCTGTGATGGAGGCCAGAGACAGATTTCAACCTGCCTAATAAAAGTGAATTAGACAGGTAGTTCTGCTACCCCCTGCGATTTTATATTTTGTGAACTGACCTAATACATCACATCAGTTCACATTATTCTCTGCTCAAGATTCCTTCCACGGTTGACCTTGTATACATGGCCCAACTCCCTAATGGTAAGTATAAGTCCTTCGCTGGAGGGATGCCTGTTCAAAAAAGACCTATTTAGTATATCTAAGCCATGGCATAAGAACATTTCTGTAAGATGCAGAACATTTTATGCCAGGGAAAACCGGCTGCTGTTCCTACCTTCACTTTATCCTCGTTTTCCACATCTAGATCTAAGGCTCTATCCCTGGATTTAAGCTGGTGGTAGTCTGAAAATGGTGGTATCACTTGTGTGGGATTAACAGAAAAGTAGACAATTGAACAAAATATAATCTGTTCTACTGAGATACTTGTGAGATTCAGATGTTCTCTTGAGCCCTTTACTTACGTCTCTCCACTTTTCTCTGCAGATGAACCGCCCCATCCAGGTCAAGCCAGCCGACAGTGAGGGCAGAGGAGGTAAGTCTGGGCTTATTTCTCTAATGTGATCAGGCTCCCTATACATCAGCTTCCACATATGGTTGGGGTGTCATTGACTTTCTCTGCAATCAAAGTCAAAAAGTTTATTGTATAATTAATTAAAATAATTACAATCTTCACATGATAAAAATAACTATATAGAAACAATTAATGTCAAGCAACATTGAAAAATTACCCATTCATTTTACAGCTCGGCATCCAAAAATGTTATAAATACAATAGTTAAAATTTGGATCAAGGCCGGCTCCTGCCATCTCTATGGGGTCTTAATCTTCTTTAGGTTCAGTTTGTATTTTCCATGAGAGTCCCAAAATAGGCTGGCCTTGGTGACCTTCCTCCTCAATGTTCCTCCTGCTCAACTTGCCCTAAGCATTTTCTTACCGCTGCCAGGAATTTTATTCCCCGGCAGGCCAGAATTATGGAGGAGCCTCCCAGCCAACCTATTACAGCCTGTCTGCATGTTCGAATTTTCAGTTAATTGAAGATAGACTTCAAATACCATCGCCTCTGGACATTACTGCTGGACATGCACAAAGAAAGTGGGATAAGGATTCCGATTTATATCCGCAAAGACGGCATTGCTCTGTTTGATGGTTATGTTTCCAGGAGGGTAATAGATCTTTTGAAACATGCTATCCCATCCGGTGGTCTATATAGGATCTTTTTAAGTGCCCGCTGAAGTGAGATGATAAATATGCTTGTGGTTTGAGTGATTTATAGGAGGTGATGATGGTCCACCCATGCCGACGTTTAGAGATTGTAATTTTATCCTGCAAGAAAGATTTCCTTTCGGCTGCCTCATTGGCTGATCTACTTAAACCTGCTTTGTCTGCCCTGGTTTTCCATACTGTTTCTAAATCGAGCTCTGTCAAACAGGTTTTCAAGTGCCTTCCCCAGGTGCTCGGAGTTTCACTGTCCGCCTGTTGTTTAATTTCTTCCCAGCACAGACAATCCATGGTCTCCGGGTCAGCTGAGCGAAATTTGTGGCAGAGCTTCACGAAGCCGCTCATGCTCCGGAATTTCTGGTTTTGCAGTCCAAATTCAAGCCGTACTTATTATTATTATTATTATTAATGAATTTTGTATAGCGCCTGGTTACCCTTGGGCATCCCCGCGCTCATCCAGAGAGATAGCGTCACCCTACTAGGCCCAAAAAAATTTAGGCAGGAAACAAATAAGTTTTTAAAAGTTTACGGAAACGTAAAAAGCTCGGTTCCGAGCGCAAATAAAAAGGGAGAGAGTTCCACAGAGTGGCCACGTTTATAGAAAACCTTCTACCACCAGTTCTTGCCTTCCTTACCCTCGAAACCTGCAATAGGTGTTGATGGTCAGAACGGAGGGAGCGGAAGGCCTTATACGGTTGAACCAAATCCCGAAGGATCGGAGGGCCTTTCCCCTGCGAAGGGGAGGCAGATTTTGGCAGATTGAAAACGGCCTTGTAGATCTTTGTCTGCATGTCGTTTAATAGATCAGCCTCCTTGCCACACCAAGTTACTAGGCCATAAGACAAGGTGGGCAAATTTTGGGCAGCCATAACCTTTAAAAGGTGATTGTAATTTGGACAATCCAGTTTTGCTTTTAATAATCGATATGCAAAAATTAGTGATTGCGCTTTAGCTTTTATTACTGCTTTATGCTCCTTGTGTTTTAATCCTTGCGCGATTGTAATTCCAAGGTATTTGTATGATCGTTGCTCTTCCACCGTTACCCCGTTCGCCGTCCATTTATACTTGATCTTTTTTGGGGCCCACTAGGCGAACAACTTTTGTTTTTGCTTTGTTTAATTCCAACATTTCCCGTTTCAGATAGGATGCTAATTTATTTATTGCTCTTAGTAGTCCAATTGGTGTTTTGCTTAGCACTACTATGTCATCCGCATATTGTAGAAAATAAATTGGATTATTGGCCAGTATCGGTGGATGACATTCAGCAGCTTCCAAGACTTTGCTGATATCTGAGAGATAAAGGTTAAAAAGGCTAGGGGCTAACACGCAGCCTTGTTTGAGGCCTTGATGCGTTGTAATACTCGAGGTTGTGCTGCCTCCATTACCTAATTTCACTCTTGCCCATGTTGTGGTTGTACAGGGCGATTATGGCCTTTAATAGTTGGTTCGGCAGGCCCCAGGTGTTTAATTTTGCCCACAGGCACTCTCTGCGCACCCGATCAAACGCTGACTTTATATCAATGAAACAGGCGTACAACCGGGATCCCTTTATTACTGCTTTTTCCATTAAGAGCGACAGACTGGCTAAGTTTGTTACAGTTCCCATCCCTTGCCTGAACCCTGCTTGGAACTTAGGAATTATGTTTGTGTCTCCTATCCAGTCTTGTAGCTGTGATAGGATACAAGAGGTGTAGAGTTTAGCCTCAACATCTATTAAGGATATCAACCTGTAGTTTGCGGGGTTGCGATGGTCTCCCTGTTTAGATATCGGATGAATAATGTTCCCTTTGCAGGAGGCGGGGACGTCTGCTTGTGTGTATATGTAGTTGAATAGGGGCGTTAAGATCTCTGACCAGAAGTCAGGGTCGTTCTTGAAAAGCGCGTTGGGCAGCCCGTTCGGACCTGCTGCTCCTTCTGTCTTTAATTTTAATATTATGCCCCTCAATTGTTTTTTGGTGGTTAGAGGAACTATTTCAGTGGCCCCTTTCTCTCCTTCGCAATCTTCATTTTCTTTATAGTCCAGGCTCTTGTTTCCGTTTATTTTCCCCTCGTCTGGCTCCATCACCCGGGGACCTTCGGTGAGACCAGGGTCTGTATTACGATACAAAGATTGCACGTGTTGGGCCCAATTTTCCTCTCCAACCCCTGCTTCTTGTTGGAGGCTTGCTCCTTTATTTAGATCGTTGATGATGCCCCAGAAGTCCCTACTGTTTGGCAATTTTCCCGCACACAGTAGTTTGTTCCAGATAGTTTCCTTATGTGTAATCTTGGCAACCCTCAGCGACTTCCTGTAAGCGCTCCTTGCTTCCTTTAGTTTGCGTTTGTTTGGAGTAATCCCCATTCTTTTTGCCTGTGCCAATAATCTGGCCTCTCTTGCGACCCTTCTCTTTTGTGCTCTTAAGTCCATGTTGAACCATGGCTCCTTCCTAGTGTTTATACTTTTTGGATTTCCTGGCACTGCTGGAAATGTATTCAGAAAGTCCAGGGTCAGCTGCTCCCAGTTAGTTACACATTCTTCCTCTAACTGGGGATCTAAATTGGACATATAATCTTTTGCTGTATCCTGGATATTTTTCAACCTCCCCCCCCGCGCCATTTTAACTTTTTTAGGTTGAACTTTTTGGGTAAGCGCGATATCCATTCTCGTTATTTGGGGGAAGCGATCACTTTCTATGTGTTGGTCAATTTGAAATATTTTGATACTGGGGAGTAACTCCTTGCTTGTAATTGTGTAGTCTATTGTTGAGTGAACCTTGCCACTCAAGTATGTAACCGCTGCCGGCCTATGACCTTTTGTTTTACCATTCAAAATTGTCAAACCCAGGTCTCCTAATATAGTTGTTATCTTTTGTCCGCCACAGGTCACTGTCGTCTTTTCTTCCACCTGATTTTTAGCTATAAGGTCTCAGTTGAAGTCCCCTGAGATAAACATTGGGCATTGCGCATAAGATCTTTGCATCACTTTTATCAAGGATATTAAGTTTGCATATTTTTCTTTCTGGGTCTTCCTCTCAGGGTTGATATAAACGTTAATCACTAAAAGTTGCCACTTTTGAGTCCCAGGTTGGGGCCTATCAGTAATTCTGATCACTTGGGCCCAATTAAACCCTACGTCTAGTTCTTCTGATACCCAGTTGTATTTTTGGGCTACGTGTGTTGATAATCCGCCTCGGGGTTGCCCAAAAGGTGAGACTCTTTCAGCAAATATGTGGTGTTCTTTAAAGCCTGCGATTGAGATGGGCGTCGGTTTCCATGTCTCCTGGATCAGGATTAAGTCTTGTTGCTGGAAGAAGGCTAGCGCTTCGTGGTCATGGGCCATTTCTTGAAAACCATGGACATTCCAAGAGCAAAACGAGACGCTTTGCGGCCTTTTTTCCTTCTGAATTTGGTTCCGCTTCTCTACCGCCTTGAGGAAATTAGGCTCTTTGTTAGGTATGTTTTTTGCTCAGTGCCATTGGTACCCATGACCAATCCATCCTGTCCAACACTTGATGTCCAGTGTTTTGCGTGCTTTCTAGTGTAGTGACCCTATTCCCGGTAATTGTGGATGCAGGCATGGACGTGCGAGCGCCTCGCACGCAAGTGCTTTGACTTTCCCCGGCTCCCTTTTCCTTTTTTGGATTTCGTAAGCTGTCTAGTAGGGGATGGGGATACCTTGGATGGTTGTGTGGCAGTAGGGTAATACCCCATGCTCCAAACTGTGGTCTTGCGGAATATATCTTGTCCACCAGGTCCTTTGTGGCCCACGTTGTTACAGATTCCTCGGTATCCGAATTATGGGGCCGATTAGGATGGCGGACGGACTTGCGTCCGTCCGCCATCCCAGAGGTGGAGGGACCGTCCGCATGGGCTGCGGCGGTCCCTCCGTGCAAATTAGGATGTGACCGCCACCCTGGCGGTCACATCCTGGATATTTAACATTGCGGCGGGTGCTGCTTCAAGCAGCACCCGCCGCAATGTTAAAAGTGCATGTTTTACATTTACATGCACAAAGCGGCAGGCACCGCGCGGTGCCTGCCGCTTTGTGCATGTAAATACTGGGGGGTACCATAGGTACCCCCCATGTGCACCACCCACCCACCTACACCCTGGGGGCCGGCAACGGGCCCCCAAAATCAAAAGTACACATGCTTTTCCACGGCGGAAAAACCGCCGCGGAAAAGCATGTTTGCTAATGCATCCTAATTTGGCTGGCGGTGTCTGATAGACACTGCCAGCCAAATGAGAGCTTTTCCGCCGCGGTTGTAATCCGACCACGGCGGAAAAGCAGCGGACAGAAACCAAGACCCACCAGCCATCGTAATGCGGCGGTGGGTCTTTGGTGACTCCGCAGAGGATTTTCCGCCTCCTCCGGGCCGGAGGTGGCTTCCGCCGGCCCGGAGGAGGCAGAAAATCCTCCATCCTAATCGGCCCCTATGTCTGTTTAGTTGGAATTTGACGGCTATCAATTCCGGGGAGGTTATCTCTTTAAGTTCTGCTATTTCCTTAAACAGTTTTAACAGGTTGCCTCGATTAAGGATGTCCTGCATTCCATTTGTTGAATTCTCGGGCACGAATGTCAATTTTAATTCAAAAGCCTCTGTATGATATGGCTGGTCTTTAGGCAATTGTGTAGAATCTGGTTTGAAAGCTAAAAGATTATGAGTTATAAGAGAGTCGCGCATTGCGAGAGGTTCTTGTTGCTCTCGCTCTTCGTTCATCTCCTCGAATTTTCCTTTTATTATTTCCGATGGTCCTGTTTTGATTGTCCTTATTGATTCGGGGATTGAGTCCCTGTGGAGTAACATGGATCTACGATCCTTGCCAGTTATTGTGGCTCTCAAGGGTTTTAGCTCAGTTTCGTTTTCTGGTATTATTTTTTCTCCGTGTATTTTGTTTATTTTGTTTTCCTGTATTGTGGATGTGTGCTGTGCGTTACTGGCCTTTGCAATCGATCAGGACCACTAGTATCAATGGGATTATGCACATCCTTATGCTTCAGTCGAGTATCACATCATGCATGTGCCGCAGTGGAGTGTCCCAAACTTTTCTTGTTCGATAGGGACACCCAGCATGGCCGCGCTCCATTGGGGTTCTGTTTATTTTTCCCAGCGTAAGCGAAGATACCACCCAGGACACCATGCCTATTTTACTGTAGATCACATCATGCATCTGACATGGAATGGTGTGTGTGTGTATGTATATTTAGCTATGTATGTATATTTAGATATACACACACATACATAGAACGTCAGATTTGGACATCTTGAGCAAACATGAAGGCTCGTGCATTGCCTCGAACAAACACTGCTTTGCAGTACACTGGTAGATGGACAAAAAAGAATTGCTTTGAAAGAAACAGTATCTGGTTTTTTTTTTGTTTTGCCTCTTGGCCTCTCCACGTTGCTCCTCCCCAACTACGTCCCCACTCACTGCATAATCTGGAAACAAAATATTTGCCAGGGCTAATATATACCCAGGAGATCACTGCAGCTTGGACCATCACTGCCCCTGCCAGGGCTGGCAAAAATGCCATTACCAACGCTAATTGCTACTCATCAAACACCAACAAATGTTACTATTCGAAACATTCTTGGTCACTCAAAGCTGCTAGAATGGCCTGGGCAGCTGGTATTATTATTCGTTTTTAATACACATTGAATTATTAAATAAACTGCTAATGTTCTTGGTCTAAAAACAGATGGACAGTGCCATCATGTGGTAGAATGTAATAAAAATGGCAGGTGTTAAAAAACAAGTGCAGTTGCAGAGCCTCTGCAAACATTGGCGCAAATTAAGCCCGAAATCACACATGGGGGCTAGTGGAGGTTTTAGGACCTGCGGGAACCAACTCCCTACTCACTAATTCACGTCACAAAAGAAGCCCTGGGTCCGTAGTAATAGGGAGATCTGTCATGCGACTTGTTGTGCCTCAGTGTATCAACAGGGGATTCCCCTTTAAGGACGGTTCCCCTCACACACCAGAGGTGTCACGCTTCATCATGGGGGTACCTCCTGGCGTGAGAGAACTAGTCCACCTGCGGACTACAGCCCCCTCACTACGAGGGCGGAGCTCAGGGATGTTTTGATATGAGGAGGACGGGTGTACTAAACCCCTGTGAGAGCTTGGTGTGATAAAAAAAATGCAGTGCAGTGATGTAAGTGGTTAAAACTGGCTACGGGGTTAGCTATGATACAACTTTTATTCAGCTACCCGGTGTCAGGATTAAAAACAGAATATAGCTCGTAACGCAGGTGCCAAGATTCAAGGCCTCTGTGTTCTTACAAGAACAAATTGTCTCGCTTTACCCGCTAGTGCTTAATTTGTGAAAGAAAGAGTACCAGTGCTCGAGCTCTGCTCAAAGGATGGCAACCGGTGCAAATAAACACCAAATACAAAGGCTGGTGGTCTTTCATCCACAACCAGGCGCTTCCCTGTCCCTTGTTCTCACTCTTGCAGGTTCCTGTTATTTACCTTTGTTACAGTTTTGGTGTTTCACTTCGTTTGTCTTTCTATTATGTGTCTTTTTCCCTGTCTTGCACTTGTAAATATGTAATGCGGTAAGTAAGTGCCGTCCCTCCTGGGCTCAAATATAGCACTCCCTCCCCTGCCCATCTCTGCCAGTTTCCCTATCTCTAATGCTCTCGCTCTCGCTTGTCTCCTACCGCTTTCTCTCTCTCTGTGGGCTCACTCTCTCTTGTTTTGGTGCTCTCCCGCTCCTTCTCTCTCTGTACTTCTCATGTTTCGCTATTTCTCTGTAACTCTCTCGTCTCCATCTCTCTCTCTCTCCCTCCCTTGCTCTTTCTCTCCCATCATTTTCTCCTCTTTCATTCTCTTCCCCATCCCATGTCATCTGTCTCTAATGCCTTCTTTTCTTCTCTCTCTCTCCCTTTTTTCATACCATGTTCTTTCTTCTTAATCATTTTCTGTCCCTTTCCTCTTTTCTCCATTTCTCTCTCTCAATCTCTTTCTGCACTACCCTACTTTTTCTCCTCTCGTTCTCTTCTCCCTTCCTCTCTTTCCTACCTGCTCCGTCGCTTCTCTTTTCTTTCTTCTCTCTTTTGCCCCCACCCTTCTCTTTCTCCTCTCTAATTCTCTGCTCCAACCCCTCTCTCCTAGCTTTTCTGCCTTATGCGTCTTTTCTCCCCAGGTGGCCCGTTTCTCCCTTTTACTGTCGCTCTGTCACTGTTGCAGAGCCGATCTATTTTTCTAATGAGGAGCAAAGTGCTCCACTTCCATTCGAAGGTGGCATATGGCATTAATATTATGACTAATCAGTATTATTAAATCATGATTTTGGAAGTCACATTTTTTCAGCCAAAGTGCTTGAGGCTGGCAGTGCAATTTGCATTAACGATGTACATTCAGCCCTCATTTCCAGGCAGACTCAGATTTATGTTCTGCTGCTCCTGCAGCTCTATGATGTATACAGAGTTATCCACAGATTATACATATCACAGGCTCGTGACTGAAACACAACTACACTTCGGGCGTACATGAAACATGCTCCTGATGTAAATACACCTTCCGCGTGGATTATGTGTATCACAGGCTCATGATCTGAACACAGCTCCTCAGACGGAGGGATTAAGAGGGCTGAGTGATGACTACACGACAGCTCTATAGGGGATGTGGAATGCATCAACATACTATAGAGAAAGCGGAAACATGGTCTAGGTTGCTTTGAAAAAGACCCTGGTAGCAATCAGCCTAGAACATAACACGTGGTGGGTATGCACGGGAGAAGTGAGAAGTGGCCAGAAAGATAGTCAAATGTCTCTTAGAGAACCAGTATACCAGCAAGCTCCATGAAACCTCTCTCTGGCGATGAGACTGGCAAGACTGCTCCTGAAGTCTCAGTGGACTGCATTTCTAAGGAATATTTTGGGAAAAACATATAAATATTTATGTAATGCTAAAAATTGGAAGCAATGAGTGAACAATTGCAGAAAAGCGCAATGGAGGTCCTTACTGTTAAGTACAAAATTTACAGAACCAGACTACTACATTTCCCAGAATAGTAAATGCAGATTATGCAGGGAAAATTTGCTTCTTTTTTTACGTTGATGCAAAGCTATCAAAAACAAGATTCAAACACTACAGACAACGCTGTAGGAAATGTAAAAATATCCCTCCCAAAAGGACAGAGAAAGATCTAAAAAAACATCTAGGCCTATTGCCCTCATTAATATTAAGAATCAGATTAACTATTTGACTAACCGGTATAGCAAGATCTTATCCTCATTCAGAGATTTCAATGTTCTCGGAATTTAAAGCCGGTAAAGAGGTACTCTTCGAATAAAAGACTTGTCTTAGATATAGCTGTCTCGATATATCAGGGTGTGCGCGAGTAACTATGAGACCCATTGACTGTGCTGTGCATGGGGCATGTTTGGGGGACTAGAGGATGCTTGCTTAAAGCCCGTCAATGACAATGTTTTGCAGTGACTGTCATTGCAATAGAAGAGGGTGCAGCAACCTGGTATTGAGATGCACTGATGGTGATATGCAACCACATTGAGGAGAGGGGATAGAGGATGCTAGAAGCCAGTGTTGAGGTGCATTGAATGAGCTATGCATGGGACAGTATTGGCAGACTAGATGATGCTTGCTGGACAGTAGAGGCTGCAGCCAGCCTGCTTTAAGGTGCACTGAAAAAACACCACACAGGTCTTTACATGGGTCGCGCTCAGATTATTGCAAACCAGTTTTGAGGTGCCTCAGCTACCCATAGGACTGTATTGGGATAGTAGAGGGGTGTTGTAAACCAGGTTTAAAATGCGTTGACAGATCTATGGACAGGTCATTACTGGGAAAGTCGAAATGATACTGAGAGCTCGCGAATAGCCAGCACGTTCCAAATTACCTCATCGTAGGTGCATTATTAGGAGTGTTGTAAGGGGAATAAAAGAAAGCGGCAAATACGAGGTGATGAATTGTGGTACATGTCCTAAGAGTTTATGAGCAGGGAGTCCAGGGCTCCCGGACGGCGAGGCGCATGCGCACACAGAGGCTGTCGCCGCTCTCAGGCCGCCGCGTCTGAGCCCTGTTCCCTTAACTCATTTTCACAGGCCTCGGCTGACAGGCCATTGATCGCCGCTGACACTGTTTATTTATTTCTGCGTGGCGGCAGTGGCAGAGCACCTTATTTCCTTTGTCAAACGCCATTAGCGAGCTGCGCAGACGTCCAGGCGACGGAGACGAATGCCGCTAATAATCATGAAATCCCCATTACTTACTGTCACTTCCATCGAGTCGGAGACGCTCGCGCCCTCAGCGCGCGCTCCGAGGCATGCCGGGATTGCAGCGAGCAGTCGCCTCATCCTATCCCGGCTTCCTGTCCCTCCGCGCCGCGCTGCGGTGTCACATCATGGCCCTTCTTTCACTTCTCTGTAACCTTCACCCCCGTCTCTACATTTCACCTTCACATTTATCTTCACGCCTTTCTTCACCCCTCTGTCACTGTCTACTACCTTCACCCTCTGCTGCTAGCTAAATTTTAACTTATCCCCTCCTTTGAATCCTTTCACCTTCACCCTTCTGTCTCTCACTTTAACCCCTCTGTCACTTTCTTTTATCTTCACCCCTCTCTCGCTCGCTAACTTACTCCTTCACCATGCTATCACTCTGTTACCGTTCTTCACGCCTCTAACTTTTATCTCCACCCTTCTATTACTCACCATTACCTTCATCTCTTTGTCTCTCACCTTAATCTTCACCACGCTATCCCCGACCGGTCCCTGCTCCACTGTGTCACTTACTTTCCGGACACCTCTCCGCAGGCAGCTGTGCGCTTTACAAATGCTGGTATATCATTTATTTAATTTCATCTTCCAACTCCTACCGTTACCTTTCTCTACTGTGTCACTTACTTTCACCTTCCAACCTCTATGGTTACCGTCTCTACTGTGCCGCTAACTCTCACCTTCACCTCTGTGTCTTTAACTTTTATCTCCTCCCCTCTGTTATTCACTGTTACCTTCGTATCTTTGTGTCCAGTGGTCTCACTTTTATCTTCACCCTCTGTCATTGTTGAATTTGTCTCTTTGCAGCTTTCACATTTGCTGTTCTATTACTTACTATTACCTTCACCTCTTCCTCTCGCACTGGCACTTTCCTGTCACTCATTGTCCCCTCCAGGCCTCAGTTATTTGCTTTCACCTTCATCTTTCTGTCACTGACTGTCACCTTCCCCTTAAATAGGGTGACCAGGCGTCCCCGTTTTGCCAGGACGGTCCCTGTTTTTAACCAGCTGTCCCAGCAAATTTCAAGAAATTCAGCTCAAGTTCCCGGTTTTTAGAGAGGTTCGACTGAAAACGGTGGGAGGTGTTTTCTATGTTTTACAAAGCAGAGATAGTTAGCAGTTGTTTCAAGAAAGCAATTTAATAAACATGCAAGCTACTGGGCTTAAAAATTGCATTTTATGTATGTTGTTACTGCCTATTCTGTAAATCTCTGCTGATGAGCGCTCTCATCACTTGAAGTAAAATTGTAGTCCTTTTGTTTTTGTGAAATGTCCCGGTTTTTGGCTTTAAAATTCTGGTCACCCTACCCTTAAACTCTCTGCTTGCCTTTATCTCTCTGTTGCTAATTACTGTCACTTCATCTTTGTCACCTTCACCTCTCTATCGCTCACAGTCCCCTTCACTTGGTCACTCCCTAACCCATTTCTGTTTGTCTCCTTCAGCTCTGCCTCATTCATCCCTCTCTTGCTTGCTGCAATCTAGATCCTTCTATAGTTCAATTTCACCGTCCCTTTTATGTTTACTGTAAACATCTCTATCTCTTCTGTCAGCCTCACCTGTCACCTTCACACATCTATCATCACCTATACCTTTTCTGTAACTTACTAACACTTTCACCTCTATTGTGTTCTATTGCATGTGGCTTTCACCTCGCCTTTCACGTCTGTCTTCTGCCCACCGCTAATTTGTAATGTTTCGCAAGTGTGTGAAGATCTTCCCTGTTGCAGCACAATAAATGTCGTACAAAGAAACTCCTTTAAACTCAGCCCATGAAGTGGAGACCCATCGACTACATTTAACTACCACTTCAACTGGGAGTGGAGTCTCTGCTACTGCATATGATTTTACTATAACCATGCAAAGCTATCCACTATGCCTACCAGTAGATATGTGTTCACCCTGTCGTCATAAAAACAAAAAATTCGACAAAAAGTGCATCAGACATGTAGAGGCTGCAGGTAAACGTTCAATGCTCTGTGAACATCAAGACAATGCAAACGAGAATATGCCTCAGACTAAGGATTATGAGAGAGGCCAATTACTCTTCAAAATGGAATTTTGAAAGTACCTTAGGGCAAAAAAGGATTAGTATGGAATACAGCCTCATCCTCAAAAATGTGTTAACAAGGCTAATGATCCAATAGAGCCCACAGCTTCCTTGCGCCAGTGGCGTAACCTAACTTGAGGGGGGCCCTGCAACGTACATGGAGGGCCTCCTCCATGGTCCGGACCCGGTCAGGAGCTCCCAGGCCCGTCCATGCTCAGTGCCTGCTCTAGGTCCATAGGTTATCAATACTAAAAATAACACTTTAGCAGATAACAAAATTGATGAAATACTTACAATAGGATCTTTCTAAGGGCAGAGACCAAGGAGGGACCATGAGCAGTGTCTCTTAGCCTTTTGATTTCTGTGGACCCCCATTTACTCATTACGGGAATCACAGGACCTCCTGTGAATCATTATTGGAATCCGGGGACCCTCCCACTGAGTAATTAGTGGAAGCAGGGACAGGCCTAAGCATATTTGATCATTTGAACCGCAAAACAATATATAAACAATACATAAACAAGCAGTCATAAAATTTACTAATAATTGTTTTATTTAATTCACAAACAAATATTTTTAAAAATCTGAATGTTATTTTTAATGGGAAGGTTTAAGCTTTTTTAAATTTAATTGAGGCCACTCATTAGCCACACGATATTCTGTTTCATGCGCTTGTACTGCTACCATGAATCAATCAATTAATCTATAGTCTTCAATTTCAAATTCCTTCACGTTTACAATTTTTTCTTTGTACGTTTTGCTTCTTAATTTATATACACTTTATTAATCTGTTAATGTTAGTTAATTTGCTGGTTCAGTCGAGGACCCCCTGAGTAAGCTTTGTGGGCCGCCAGGAATCCCCGGACCACAGGTTAACAACCACTGCGATAGAGAAAATAACATGTTTTTGGTTAGAAAAACTATGTTGCAGCCTAACAGCTTAATGATTAAAATTTACTAGATCAGACACTGGAGAACAGAAAACTCTTATGGGTGCTCATTGTAGCCTTAAAGTAGAAACACACAGACCCATTAAAAACCTCTCTGACCTTGCCTGAACCAATGGACTGTATTCATCGTCTTTGGTAGCTCTTGGCTATGGAGCGACTATCGCTCAGTGTTGAAGGGAAGGGCAGCAAATTTGCGAAGATATGGGCCCCTTTCTTGCAGGTCCTCACCAAGGAGATGAGGGAAGTGACCTGTCCTAAATATTTGCAAGTTTTGCAGCTCGTTCCACTGGAACCACTGGGATCATCCAAGACTGGGGATAAAGGGTAAAGTGCTAATGTTATAGCCGGTTAGTTTGAGGGTATGGAAGGACATACTGGAACTGATATGGAGAGTAGGTGGTGGGGTGGGAGTAGGTGGGTGGGTTGTTTAATTGTTTTTTTGGTTACTTAAAAGTGGTATACATTGCTATGTGTGCTACGCCATATGCCATGCTTGAATTTATCGCGGGGTCGCCCTCCGGGATGTAGACCTGAACGCTGTGTCTCCTTCCTCATTTTACTCTCTGCCGGCACACTGAAAGGATCATTATTCTATGTATGCATAGACATAGAAACACCAAAAGGAGACAAATGCCTTCCATCAAATGTCAAAATTGATGGTCCCTTATCTTGCTGTATTTCAATAGCAACGTCCCTGGAGCACCCTATACGCTGCAACTCCCTCCACTCAATCTCCAGACCCCGAGCCAGAGGCTCAAAAATTTCTGAACAATGTTGGACGCACTCGCTGGTAAGTGCCCTTATCTAAGAGTCAGGTGAACCCCGAGCGTGTCCCATAGGCAGGATTGGATGTGCTCTTCGAATGCACACACGTTCTTGCCCTGGTCTGCGTTGCCTCTGGGTCCTCCTTCTTGGCAGCCATTCAGAAGGGGGGGAGGGGTTTAGGTTTCTGGAGCACCATACTGTCTTCAAGGACAGGTCTTGGCAGGAAGTGATGGCGTAATTGGTAGGAACTTCCCTTTTTTCTTAGTCCTATTCATCATGGCCACCTTTCCATTGATTCCTATGGACTTTTCCCAAAAGGGAATTACTTCCTTGATTCCTGCTTCCCTTCCAGGTCATTCCTTCCTACATAAACCTCTCAGAAAAGTCCTTTGGTGAATCGCAACACTCCCACATGTCCCGATTACGTTTTTTTCCTTGATCTTTCACTGTATGCTACTGTTGTAATAGTGAATTCCAGAGGTTTTTTCTGCTTTATGTTGTTTCCTCCTGGCGGTTCGCTAAAGGGTACATTCCAGCTTCGTGTTTCCATAACTGGCTGGCAAGGTGGCTTTCGGAGGCGATTATCTAAGCTTCATTCCCAGAACTTCCTAACCCAGACGTCAACACTTGCATCAATCTCTTGAGATATTACAATACCAACATACCCAGCTGAAGATGGCTACCACAAAGGCCTTGCAGGATACCATACAACAACAGAAGGCAAAATTGGAGACTCTGAGAAATAAAATTGCAATGTTAAGCCAAGCCTTGTCACCCAGAGTGTCCTCTGAGGTATCACCAGTTCCTGCAAGGTTCCAGCATTTTATGGAGACCTGAATAAATGAAAACAGTTCCTGGACTCTCTGACAGTCCATTTTGCTTTCCAACCTTTCCAGTTCTCCTAAGATAACCTAATCAGCAGTCTAACAGGAGCAGCCAGGCTTGTCATTAGTAATCGCAGCAGTCTGGATGAGTATTCCACCTTCGTGTTAGCCTTCCGCTGAGTGTTTGAAAGACAAGACTGAGAGAGTTCTGCAGAGGAGCTGTTTGTAAAATTCAACAAGGCTCTCAGGATGTTTTGTCTTATGTGACACATTTTAAGCATTTGTCTGCTGAAACAACATGGGGGAAGCAAACCTTGTTTAGTAGAGCATTGAAGGATGAAATCAAGTATGAACTTATTAACACTCCTCGACCCACTTCTCCTAATGAGGCAATATAGTCAGCCTTATAAATTGAACACCTAATGAATGAGAGGAGAAAAGAAGGGAGTTTGTTGTCCATCCTCTATTTCAACTCATAGAATGTTTCCACTTCTAAAAACCGAGAGCCCATATCAGATGTTGACTGCAGAAGAACCAATTCAAATTGGAATCACTAGAGGCTCGATATTAGAAGAAGAAAGGCGTTGACTCCTCCGGGCAAAGATTGTATGCCTGTATTGTGGAGAGAATGGGCATCATTTGCATCAATGTCCTGTTAGGCCTGCCAAGCGGATGTATGACGTTACAACGCATACTTTTACAACGCCTACCTTTACATCGCAAGTTTTACAACACATACCATTACAACGCATATTGCTTTTGGGCGCTGGATAGTGAATAGTTTAATTTACTATTCCAACTCCAGTCCCCGTGGATAGTAGGGAAGGTGTTGGATAGTACATTAAACCTATTCCCTATCCTAGAGCGCCCCCCAGCGCAATGCGTTGTAATGGTTTGCGTTGTAAAAGTTGCGTCGTAAAGGCACTGCGTGGTAAAAGTTGCGTTGTAAAGGATGTTTACCCTGCCAAGCAAATTGGAAATGAGTTAGCCTGTCACTTGAGAAGAAGGAGGGTTTGGGTGATGCATCTCTTCCTCAAATAATGTTTTCTAAATCCTCTGAGACTCCTGAACATATTCCATTGTTTTTGCTACCAATGTCCATAGGAAATGCGTTCCAGAATCCAGTTTTGGCCTAACTGGATTCTGGAACTACCGGTATGTGCATGGAAAAGGACTGGCCTCTCAAAAAACACTTTCTCATTCAAGCTAAGGCATGTGCAGACATGGTTCAAACTGTGGACAGAACTCCTATAGTTTCCAGTCCTGCCACTCAGTGTACTGAGCCTCTTCAAGTAAAGTTATTTAATCATCAGGAACGTTCAGAATTTGATTAAATAACATCACCAAAGCATCCGGTGGTATTTTGAGTGCCATGGCTAGTCGTGCACAACCCTTATATTAATTGGGTAACCAGGGTGTTATCCTTCAGTACTGAATATTGTGACCATACCTGTTTAAAACCTAAATGAAGTGAAGAATGTGGAACCCTTATACCGTATGAAAAATTAGTGACAACAGTGGCAAACTTGGCAGTTCCTAAACAGTGCCATGCGTTTAGCAATGTGTTTGAGGAAGCGAAGACTGAAATTTGCCTCCACACCGCAATTGTGACTGCACCATAAATTTAGTTCTGGGATCAGAAATACCTTATGGAGGATGTATCTGCTTTCTGAATCGGAGAAGAAAGTGTTACAACAGTATTTGGATGACAATCTATTTAATGGTCTAAGCGTTCCCTCTATATCGCCTGCTGCAGCACCTCTTTTCTTTTTGCCCAAGAAATCAAAGGAATTAAGACCTTGTTTAGACTACAGACAGCTCAATAAGACCACGGTTAAGGGTGGGCATCCTCTTCCATTGATTAAAGACATCCTGGATCAGTAAGAGCGGCCCAAGTGTACACAAAGTTAGATCTCAGAGAAGTCAATCACGTACTAAGAATGAAGCCTGGGGACAAATGGGAGACAACATTTCAGACGCTGTGTAGACATTGAATATAGGGTGATGCCTGTCGGGGTTGTGCAATTCCCCTTCCGTTTTCAATGTTTCACGGATAACATTTTCTTCGACTTATAGAATCTGAATATAATTGTCTTCCTAGATGATATCTTGTTCTATTCTAGGACTTTAAAAGAACCATTGTCTACATATCCGGAATGTACTGCAACAATAAAGACACAAGTCCTTAACCTGCACACCAGAGAAAGGTTTGTTTCAACAAACTGAAGTGGAGTATCCGGGGTCCATTATTTCTCCTTGTGGGCTTTCAATGGATTATAAAAAGATGCAAGCAGTATTAAACTGGCCCTCACCTTCTTCTGTTAAGGAAACCCAGAGCTTCCTCTGATTTGCCAATATCCATAGGCAGTTTATTCACAATTATTCAGACTATTTTTGTAAGCGCTCTCGAGTACTATAGAAGGAAAACCTGATGTCAAACTTTCATTGGTATCCTCAAGCTGAAAGGGCTTTTCAAGCCCTAAAAGAGGCTGTTACTCCGGCTTTGGTTTTGAGGCAACCAGACCCCATTAAGAAATTCATCAAAGAGACTGATGCGTCTGAGAAAGCATTGGGGGCAGTTTTGTTGCAATCCCAGGAAGATGATGGTTATCTATTTTTTAAATGTAAGTTTCCCTCGACGTCATCTGTCCACTCCCTCCCCACCCTGCCCCACCACTCTTACCTGTATGTGCCACTCCTGCTTGCTGATTCTCTGTCCCGTCAGGATGTTAGTGTTCAGGAAACCAAACCTCAACCCTTTGTTGCTCCAGAACAGATAATATCTCTAACCACCTCTTTTTTTAGAGGTGGTCAAGCAGGCTCATCTATCTTTGAAAATGGAAGAACTAGAAGAGATTTTTGAACATTTTAAACTCAAGAAGCAAGGTAATTTATACTACTGCAATAAAAACAGTTTGTTCTTATTCCAAAATTACAAGAGTCGTTATTGGAACGGTGTCATGGCACCTTAACTTCTGGTCATCATGGTAAGAAAAATACTCTGGATCTAATCCTGTGGTCTTTTTGATGACCGACTGTGACAAGGGATGTCACTCCAAGCCTATGGCCTCTTACATCCGTTGCCAGTAGCTCCCAGACCCTGACATACCATATTATCAGACTTTATTGCAGGCTTGCCCAAATCCGAGGTATTTACAGTGATCATGGTAACTGTTGATATATTTTTCAAGATGGCCCATTTTTCAGCCATCGAGAATGTGCCAACAACATCTAATATAGCACAATGGTTTATCTCTGATATACTTCGCTTGCATGGACTCCCATCAATTATTATTATTATTATTATTTGCACTTGTAACGCTCTGCAGCTACCCAAAAAGGGTTTTCCCGGCGCGGCACAATATGTTTCGAAGTTTTGTAAAGCTGTCTGTGCTGCCCTTGGAATTTCCAGATGCTTGTCTTCAGGTTTCCATACACAGACTAATGCCCTCACAGAACTTACTAATCAAACTTTGGAACAATACCTACAATGTTTTTGTAATACTACAATGATAACTGGGCTTCTTTATTGCCCTACGCGGAATTTGCCTACACCAACAGTACAGATTTTGCCACAGGAGTCTCCCCCTTTTATTGTTTGCAAGGTCTTTATCCTAGAATGAGTCCTGAAATGGTTCCCACTGACTCTCTGCTGCAGCAGCCACAGAATGTTTGAAGCATCTAGTATCTGTAAGAGCCGCTGTTAGAAAGAGCCTGTCTTTGGCCAAAGACAGTATGAAAACTCAATCATTATTGCCCTGCCCTTAGTTTTTCTGTGGGAGATAAGATGTGGTAGTCTTCCCGTTTTTCGCCACTTCATAGTAGACACCCTAAACGTGGCCCATGTTTTCTTGGTTCTTTTTCTATTGTTAAACTTGTTAATCCTGTGGCTGTCCAGATTCGATTGCCTCTTTCCTGGAGAGTTCATCCCGTGTTCCATGTGTGACAGTTGAAAACCTGTGTTCCTGATCGTTTTTCTCGAGTTGGTCAACCTCTCCCCTCCCCTTTTCCCTCCCTCTCCAGTGTTAGTGTAGGGAATTCCTGAGTTTGAGATCTCTGACATTTATTGTGGGAAATTAACATTGTTGGTGCATTGGAAGGGTTATCCCATCAGCAATCAATCATGGGAACAAGCTACTGCCGTCCATGTCTTTAGGTTGGTGCACAGATTGTTCTCCATGCATCCTCATAAACCTGAAGCCTCGGGAGGAGGCTATACTGTTGAACGTGCTCGCGGATCATACCCTAATCTAAGAGTTAGGTGCGCCCGCTGAGTGTGTCTGATCAGAGAGGACAGACGTGCTCTTCAAACGTACCCACATTCTTCCTTACCTGCCGAGGTTAGGGTTGCCTATGGATACTCTTTCTTGGCAGCCATTCTGGTGGTTTAGGGGTTTAGTTTCCTGGAGCACCATGCTGCCTGCAGGGAAAGGTGTTGGTAGGAAGTGATGGGGCCATTGGGAGGACCTACCTTTTTTCTTAGCCCAATCCATCATGGCCACCTTGATTCCTATAGACCTTTCCCAACCTATGATGTAGGGAATTACTTCCTTGATCCCTGCTTCCCTTACAGGTTATTCCTTCCTATATAAACCTCTCAAAAAGGTTATTTGGTGCACCGCAACGCTCCAAAATGTACCTGTTCTTTTATTTTTCTTGGACTTTCTTTTCTGTGTGCTGTGTAATACTGTTGTGGTAGTGAATTCTAAAGGATTTTTCAGCTTTATGCTTTTTCCTCCTGGCGGTTTCCTAACAGGGTACATACCACCTTCGTGTTTCCATCACTGGCTGGCAAGGTGGCTTCTAAAAGCGATTGTCCAAGCTTCCTATCCAGCATTTCCATACCTAGATATCAAACTTTGCATCTAGCTCTTGAGAAACAACTGTATTGGACATTGCAGGTTAGATGGAATTATTGGAAGCCCTCAACAAGTTTATGCTGCTAGATAATAATGTGAAAATATATCATTCAAGGCCAAATAGGCACTACCAACACCACTTCCACTCTAGCCCTCTGCACTTTCACTACCTGTGCTAAGGCTGGTGTTGGTGGGAGGCATCCAGTAGAACACTTGAAGAGGAGCATCCCCTCTTCAGGCGTGACAAGATGAAACCTCTTAAATAAAAGAGAAGGAGAAAAGCATTGTCTGGGGATGGAAAGAGTTCTGTCTTTGGAGTAGCCCATCTCCTGCAAATGCCGAGAAAACCATGTGATGGAGGTTATAGGGAACCATTAATGGAAAGAGGCTACTAAGCCGGTCAGCAGGCCCCTTTCTTCTTCCCCAGAAGATAAATAGCTGATATAGAAAGGAGATGCACGTTCGCCCAGGTGAAAATCTCGTATACCACTTGGTTCAGTGAATATGATCTCCTCACACCCTTTGTGATTTATATTCGCCCTAGATACCCCCTTGTCTATTCTCACTAGGAGAGCCTTCCTCTCAGTTGCATAGGAAAAAAACATCATTGCTCCTAGGATAGTAGATCATTCCCTCTTACTGGAGTACTCAAGGGTTTCTTCTAGAGACAATTGACTCTGAGCAGACCACTGTTCTAGCATTTCCCCATGTACTACATTGAACTGGTATCCCTTTGTCAGACCAATGGCATTCATGGAAACAGTGACACCCCCCTCTTCTGAATGATCTTGCTCTATGATTCCCTAAGAGATGTATGGTTCAGAACTCCATATCGTAGTTCGTTGTACCTATGGTCTAGAATGAAAGTCAACAGCAATTTCAGATGTTAATGTGTCTAAGGCACCACAAAAACTGTGACCGTCATCAGATCCTAAAGCCTCAACGAGTCTCTTGCAGGTGCCATCACATTCTACAAGAGGTATTTCGAGACTGGATGTGTTTTGACCATCTTCCCCAAAGGCATTGATATAATCTTTAGTAATGTTTGAAAAAATGCCCCCATAAAAGTCAAATTGTATGAAATCTGGAGTTGCGACTTCTTATTAAGAAGTAAACCATGCTCCTACAGGCTTACCAGATCCACATGTTCCTGATCTTTTGAAAAAGAAGAAGCAGCAATGAGCCAATTATCTAAATAAGGATATACCGTAACTTCTTTTGTTTGCAGGCAAGCAAGCAGCCACAGACAAAGCCAACTAGTACTTTTCTAAAGCTTGAGATGATTTCAAACCTGAAGGAAGTGGCTGGAATTGGAAATGGTGACCCTTTATTACTGCTCTAGCCATGTCCAAACTCTATTGTAACAGTCTCTATTTTGATATTTAGGAAGGGCTCATGAACAAACTGCAACTCCTGCAGAATGCAGCTGTTGGATTGCTTAACGGCATACCAAAATACGCTTCAATCTCAGCTGATTTCAGAAGGCTTTACTGGCTGCCAGTTAAAAAACTTGTTTAGTTCAAGGCGCTGTGTATGGTACATAAAGCCCTTCGAGGAGCTAGGCCCAACCACCTAAAAATGTTATTTCACTGGTATATACCTAAAAGAGCACTACGCTCGTCAAAAGCAAAATTGTTGACAGTCCCCCTGGTAAAGAAAGCCAGCTGGGGCGGCAGAAGTTTTGTGGTCGGTGCAGTGAAGACATGGAATGGCCTCCCGCTGCACCTTAGATGCATGACTAATCTACTCGCTTTTAGGAAGGCCCTCAAAACTTGGCTTTTTACTAGTTAATCTTCACCTTCACTTTTCCCCGGGCAGGGTCTCTGTAGGACTTCAGTTAGCGCCAGGACACCTTCGGGTAGCAGTTACGCTCTAGAAATATCAATAACTTAACATAACAATCTCAGGAACTTTTGAGGACTTTGATGAATGGACACATTAAGGTATGCATAATTCAGATGTAGAAAGATAAAAAAAATCTCCTAGGCGTATTAAGTGGATTATAGACTGAAGCCGTCCCTTCCTCCAAAGGTTCACCCCACTCGCTCAAATTGCTGCTGAAGGAGCCTGGGCCCACCTGTTCAATTCAATCTAATGTCGGATCCTCAATGGTTCTTTTTAGCAGCATGAATGCGTAGAGGGAAGAAAAGGTAATGAGTCACTGGAAATACAGTTTAACACAAACGGCTACACAAGAACCCAAATTGACAACCAATTGAAGGTTAGTCAGTTTTACTACAAATTCTAAAATAGTTGGGCATACACAAATCTTAGCATGAAACTATAGAAGTACCAGGGAAATAAAAGGAAGCTAAACCACCTTAAAAGGTTCACCCGGTGGAGCATAAAAAGGACAAAAAGTTCAACGACGATTATGCATGAGCTGAGTAAACAAAAGTTCAAGTCTCTAACTCTAATGTGGCATCCCTAAGTTAAGGTATATGGAAAGGACCTAAGAGAGAAAAGGTGTAAGTTGGCAAAGCCTTCTGAAGAAGTCACTTCGTCATAGGATGGGTCTGGGGCATGGAGCCACAAGCAAAGGAAAGGAAGAACGCAGGTGCCCTCTGTCAGGAGGGCAAACAGGAATGGGGCATCTGTCCCCCTCTACAAGACATCATATAATCAAAGTTGTGTTCCACGAATGTCCTATAATGCTTTTCTTCTCTTAGGCTTCACAATGTGCTCAGCCACAAACCTTTCCATTACGTCAAATCCCTTCACGGCATTCTTCACACATGCCCCTCTGTAGCAGTTCGTCCTTGGTCTTTTCTCCTTCTCCCGTGTGAAAATACCTCCCTCCACCTTATCTCCTGCAGCCAAGCTAACTGTAACAACTTCCTTCCGCAATTTTGTGGAATGGAACAATACCCCTGCTCTTCCATTGTAAGCATTGTCCACCTGCAATGCAAACGTGAGACAGAAAACATTCTACGAGACTTGCATAACAATTTGAGCATCACTTTCAGAAACAATGACACTCCAATTCCACTGCAAATTCAGGTCTATGACTTAAGCTAAATTAATGAATTAACCATACTGTGTAGGTTAGGAATTACTGACCTCTTCCAAAATTGCAGGCAACAGAGAATGCTGGGCGTATACTACTCGACTGGTGAAAGTGAAATAATGTTTTCTTGTCCTCCACAGCTCTTTTATTAGATTTTCAATTTGTGGACCAGGTAAAAATGATCTAATAAATGGCAAATGACGAAGAGATGTATGGTAATTTGCCTCCAGCGTCTAAGCTAGCTATATACCACACAGGCTTGCAACCAGAAACGGCTTCCAAAGTAGCAACAGCAGCACATAATTAATCAAATGTCACATCAGAAAGAACGTGTAGAAAGCGTACTTGTGACTCCATTTGAGCCAATATTGAAATGGTTTCATCTCATCGCATGACTTCAAAAAAACAACAATTACACAGTGTATGTGGCGTAGGTACTGGCTTTTGTATCACTATTTGAGGCAGAATAAGATCTTTCTAGTGACATTTCAGTTTTCTTGTCTGTATTGTCCGCTGGTGACAAATCATCAAAAAAAGACTGAGATTACCCACTGGCCGATAAAGAGTCCAGTTTAGGTACTACTGATTGCGCTTCAGCGTCAAACTTATGTAACAGGTATTTTTGTCAAAAACCTTGAGAATCATTTTCTCTAAAAATCGTTAATTTCTTTTACAGTATGTTTTGAATTGCTGCATGGGCCAGCATGGAATCAGATTCTGGAGAGCAAAGTCTTGAAAATATATCTTCCTGTATGTCCACAATCTCTGGAGATGAAAATTCTAGATTTTCCCTTTTATGTGCTAACAGTTTTCAATTCAGTGCACTGCACACATCTGCATCATAGATCAAAAGATTCAGCTTCATCATCTACATCAACGTCCAGAATATTTTCAGCATATTTCTATAAGGCGCTACTCACTGCCTCATTAATAATTGTCTGCAATTTCCCTTAGAGATAAGTCAATTGATTTTACAGCGCCTTGATCCTTTGAGACTGATCTACCTGCTTTCTTCCTGCAGAGCACTTCCCTTCCAAATCCATGTTTAAGGAAACTTAAAACAAAAATACTATACAGCGAAGCATGCCTCACTGCTTGCGGCTTTCCCATAATTAAGAAAGCAAAAAGGAGAAGCAATCCTATTTTCTTCCTTCTTTGTTTTTTAAAGAACTCAACAGTCAGACAACCCATGGCAGAACTCCATTGATCCCACTTCACAGCTCCCTCAACAAACACTTTTAAATACTTTTTGATTCCTGCTATCAGAAAGCAAATTCTTTATACCAAAGAAGTGCCGGACTGGACTGACACCTCCTTCTTCTTCCTAGCGCACCAAATATTCACAATATGGACTGCTAATAATTGCCCCATGCTAGCTCAAACTAAACACCCTTAAAGGATTCCATACTGCCTCGCTCACTACAAGCATTCTAGCCGTAACTCTCTGTGAAGGCTTGGGAATGCATCCAGGGGTACAGCTTTACGGGGGGGAGGTATTTGGGGTATTACGCCAGCCCCCAATAAATTAATTTTCTGATAAATAGTTGGGTGCAGGTGGTTTCAGTTGGGTATTCTGAGATGTCAGTCGAATTTCACCAGGAATATTTACATACATACATCTAAAAACGCACACACACTCCCTCTTTGTTTTGATTGAACATCCTCAAAAATATTGGTTAGTGTACAAAATATGATGTTTTCTCTCTTAGTACTCCTACCAATTCACATTCCTCTCCCTTTCCACTGCCCCAGAGGCC
Source organism: Lissotriton helveticus (assembly GCF_964261635.1). Classification (NCBI taxonomy): domain Eukaryota; kingdom Metazoa; phylum Chordata; class Amphibia; order Caudata; family Salamandridae; genus Lissotriton; species Lissotriton helveticus. The sequence goes on along the minus strand of NC_136062.1, from coordinate 189,865,324 downwards.
ACTCTCATGTGCCCTGCTTGTTGTATAAAGTATTTAAACAGTATATGCCAGCCAGATTGTTGGAAAATCTGAAGCTCACACCCCTCCCCCACCAATCTTACTGACCAAGCTATCCCCCTGATCGCATCAATATACAGCCTCGTCCTCGAAATGAGACAAACCAAAAAGAGGTACACGAGAGGAAAGCCAGTCCAAGCATGGCTTGCAGTGCAAACATTGAATAAAAATTCTAAGGGAGAAGCTTTGTGAACCTGTCTTCGACTGATAAAACTCCCCCAAATGTGAGGCCTGAATTGAGGAAGGGAGAGGAGATGGTGATGCATCTATTCCTGCAGCTGTGCCTTTGTTTCCCTTAAGAGCTAGTAGTTTAATTTTGTGGTGCTGGTATTTTCTCTGGCATTTGTTTGTACTGTTTTGCTTCCACAGATATTTCACATTTAACATAAATTACCAATTACAAAATTCTCATCTAACAGTAACAATGCTGATGGTGTGCTCTTTATTATCATTTTTGGAGATAAATAAGGCCGAAACAATCACCTGGAAGCCCATGTAAATATAACAACATACTGAAGAAATGATAGTAGTCCCTAATCTTCGCTGTGCTCTAGGACAATATGCCTGTTTTGACCCTAATGTTGACGCAGTGATTAAATATTATTTACAGGTCCCAAGTTGCTTGTGTGCAGGAACTACATTGTACTGTGTGTAATAATCACATACGTGTTAAACTGTCCATTATTACGTTTCAAAATATTTGATAGAGCTACGGTGATCGTAAACTCTTTGCAATATAATATTTAATAATTAAAAATGTCAGAGGGGTAGCAGATACTGAATACCTTAGTTGATAGCATTTATATTATATGCAGTTCCTACCACCAAAATGCAAGTTGTTGGATATAGGACCATGAAAGTTGTTTGGGTCATAATACAGGCCGCTGTCAGTATTTGAAGAGAGTGTTCGATCCTTGAATCCTTGAATGATCAGGGATCAAGGTTTCCAGGATTCTAGGATCCCTCAATTAGTATTCCATACTATTCACTAATCTTCTCAACGAATCTATTCTGGACCAACGTTCTTGGGTGCACATGGGGGTTCCATGCCAAATATCAGAACTAAGGGGAATCTCAGAGTAGTGTGGAATATGATAAACTGTAGAAGGTCTAGCCCGATGTTGCCTAGTTAGCATGACAGAAAGGAGAGGACAGAGTGGTTCTGAGTTAGTCCTCATCCAAATAGGAAGTATACCTTGATCTGGCTTAAGAAACAAGCCGGTCGCCTAGAACAATGTCAGATTTTGTTCCTGGAATGTATGTGGTGACATCAACTCAAGAACGATGTCATTGGGATTTTAAAAATATTATGATACCATATACTTGCAAGTCCTGAGTTGTAAATAATGCGCCAAAGCTGGTAATTAGAGAATTTGTAGTTCTCATCATTCGTTATGATAGAAATGAGCTACCAAAGGTTGACTTTATCATTTATTTCAGTAACCGCCTCAAGTGTCCAGTAAAGGAGTTGGACACAGAAAAAACGATTTTTGCAGATTATGTTATTTACCAGGCTGACTCATTAATGTATATATGCACCCTTCAGGAAAGCCAAGAAGGGTGATTATTACAGGTTACATTCCCTTTTGTGAGGATTTGCAGGATAAAAATGAAAAGCAATGTCTAGTAGTAATTGGAGACTTCAATTTAAATTTAGCATGCAGAGACTTTGACTCGATTAATCAGGTGTGAAATGCACCCCACCATCCTTTCCAGCGCAAGTAGATATAGAAGGGGGCAAATTTATAAACATAATTCCATGCATTGTATTTTTAAATCTTGAATGTAAGGGTAAGAACTAATAACCCAACCCAGTATGAATATTTTGTTTTACTAAAAAGCTGTTCTTTATTATACTTTGGTTTCTGTCCCCTTCTTCTCTAATTTGCAGTAATTTCAGATAGCTGGACTGAAGAATGACCACACAGGTTAAAGCTATGTAATGGATAACCGTGTACAGACAGCAGCCCAGTAGATATCATAGGGAAAGAAAATGGGAGAGAAAGATAGAAAAGGGCTAAATGAAGCTAAACATATATTGGTTACCGGTATCATGGCTTGACCTCCCAACCCTCCTAAGTTATCGAGATGTTTTAGTTATGAAAGGATCATTCAGTTTCCCGGGTAAGAGATGTGAAAACAAGAAAAGGTTGAGTAATTTTGTGGATAGTTATGTACTCCAGCAGAGGTTGGATAAAGGGGAAGGGAGATCCATAGCTGAATGTTAGACCCTAAGACCAGATCTGATGAAGAAACCTAAGCAGAGAACTGAGAAAGAAACAGTATTCAGTTATACTGTACCGTAGGATGAAAACATATAGAAGGCATATCTGTAAAAGTTATCCGTCTAGAGAGTTTTAGAATTTAAGTAACACCATTGATAGAGGGCTGATGGTTAGAAAAAGGCGCTCAGTACATGAGACATAGTGGGTCAGACACATTGAGGATTTATGTGTGGGTTGATAGCGCCCAATCAGTAAAGTTCTAAGTTTAAACTTGGGCATTTGGAATACCTCAATAATGGATATTGGTAATGTGATTGCAGCAACAAGAGTGGATGATGCTCCCGGCCACAAAGGAATACCCAATCAGCTTTACAAGCAAGATCATGACTATTGGGCCTTTTCGCTCAGCCCTCATTATGAAATCTCTTTAGAGGCAATAAATATTCTAGAGTGCTGAAAGGGCTCAATTATGCAGTTCATTTTCGGAAAGAGCAGCATAGCCTGCTTGCTCTGTTACATATAGATGCTAACACTTTTGACAACACATGATTATCTGATTTGGAAGCCTGGGCAAGTGACTGAAATGTAGCACCATTCTACCAAACTGGTACCAGGGACATCATCTTGGCTTTGTTGTTAATGGGCCATTGGGCGGCTCAGGTAAATAAGGCCAAACTAGATTCTTGCTTCCTGGCCTAACAGGGGCTTCCTAAGTATCTTGGGGGCTCTGGGCCAAATGTATTATTTTTTGAAGGGTGGGGTGGCTTGTTCAAAACAGCTTTGAAGAACCAATTTCAGCTCATTTATGCCTTTTTGCCTAGGTTACTGACAGCACAGAGGCACACTAGTCCAAATTCTAAATATATTTCCATCTAATATTCAGGCATAGTAACATGTGTTGTCAATAATGTAACACAGCTGCAGCTCACTAATGTTACTGCAAATAATCTCTGTACCACCCTCCCATTTCTCAAATGTGAGGTCCTGTTTTGGTCTAAAATAAACTCTTTTTATGGATGTTTCATGAAACATAAACACATTTCTCTGCAGTCTATCTCTAATAGACTCTAACAGATCATCCCCATTAAAAATACATTAAAGGGAAATGGTATTTAAAACAATCTGTTTAAGAATTATTCAAGGTTATCGGGGCAAGACTCTGCAGAACAGAGCTGACTATCAATGGTCCCCCTGAAAGGCTGGGGCCCTGGGCCAGAGCCCACTTAGCCCGTGTCTTAAAATGTCTCTGTGGCCTATAAAACCACTTTAGAAGGCTTGAGCAGAGAACTGTAAAGGAAAAATGTGCTTCTCGTGGGGAACCGAGGATTATTTATTCATGTGAAATTTCTCTGTTTATGCCCTGGGATGTTTAACACAGAAGGAAGTTCCTTCCGCCTGAGCAAGCGAGTGTCAACCTAAAGTGTTTGTTTTCATAGCTTTTCCCCTCCCTTCCCACTCGAATGATTCCTTCGGCCCCCACCAAAAACCAAGCCATACCCCTTCTTTCGGCACCCCGCCACCACTAGTTTGGGGACCAGTTTGGGGACCAGAGTTGGCAGGTATTTGCACAGGTTCAGACAAACAATGGAATACTCTGATGGGGACAATTCTCCATATTTGGTTCGTGACACAGATTTGAGAAACACAAAGAAGGATTTGTGCCTGCATTCTGTGAGAAAGCTCTCCAGTCAACATCACTTTCTGCACCAACAAAATATACTTTTTAAGATTATAAATTGCATTGAGGGGACAGCTGCCCTACTAGCAGAATCTGAGAGGCAGTCATTTTTACAAATGGTGAGCTGACAGTTGTGATCCTTACAACATGCAAATCAATTCAATATACTACATTACGGTGTACCATGTTACCTCTCTTGATCTACTGTTATCATTATTCAAAAGCAATTACTAGTTTGCATCTATATTCATTATTATTACTTCTATACTTGATACAGTGCAATCTTCAGGTTTTATAGTGACTTTTTACCCACTTTGAGGTTCATTTTGCAAGTTGTGCTAGAAAAATAATTAAGCTGTGTCCACCCAGACTTATATTGTAAACCTAGTATTGTGATACCCTACTTAGAAAACAGTAACTTTGGTACACTTATTCAGAAAGATCTACTGAGGATCAAGCTGAAGAAAAGATGTATTCCATTGCCTCTTTTGAGAGCAATCCAATCCCTGGAACATAGGAGAAGAGTCATGTCAAAATGGTTCTCTAGCTGATACAATGTACACAAACTTGGGATTTGAAAAAGGAATGCATATGTGCACCTCTTTTGTTCAATTTATATATAGAAGCTAAAGGGGCCGTTCTTTCTTGCAGGCATTCCATCCTAAACTTGGTACTAGTCTGTTAAGTTCTTGTAATACACGAAGACCATCTGGCTCTATACACCCCCAGAGGATCTTGGCAGTGCTCAGCAGTTACTATAAGGAAAATATGCAGGTTGTGAATGCTGTAAAGGTGGTCTTTTGACGAGGGGTCTTCAGGATGGGTATTTTGAGGATTTTGGCTCTGACCATCCAATGAGCTGATAAATATAATTATCTTGGCAGTTGGGTAAAAGAACAAGATGTAGCTAAATTACAGCAGTCAATGCACAAGATCCAACTGAATTGTTTCATTTTTTCCTTGGATTTCCCAACCCTTACTCCAGTGTTGTCAAGAATACCGGTTAAGCCAATGCACACACTAATCCCAGGAAAATATGTCTTTTTCTTTTGATATATAACTTTATGTCTAGTTTATCATGCAGTATTCAAATTGCCACAGTTGTTTAGTCAGGTGTGGGACAATTAGAATATTTACTCAAGAAACAATTCTTGAGCCTAATGGACACTTTTCCCTGATATGCTTTCAATTAAAAACTTGCTCTCTGTCCCTGAATCCCTGCTTTGACTGGAGGTTGATGATTAATTCGGAGCCAGTAATCCACGGGCACTTTATTTAATGGAAAATGATATTACCTTGCACTTGAACAAGCAATTAGAGGATTGTACCTCCTGAGGCTTTGAGTCTCAGTTGGGAGCGTTTTAGGGTAAGCAAGAGCGGGGTTCGTGTGATCAGTTTTTTGGCTTTGGTCAGTAACCTGACAGTAGGGCGAAGAATCGCTCTTAGTAGAGCAAGTGTGTTTGTATGAGAGGGCTGAACACTAATCAGATCTCTACTGCTATTTTCGTATTTTGGGTGGAGAAGAATATGTGTTCTACATTTTTCAGCTTTTCAAGTTGAAATACATCAGACATATACATAGTTTGGATGGATCCATTAATGTCAAGGGATTTGTCATAGAAAAAAACAAAATATTTTTTGGATGAGGCTAATTTGGGTCACTACGAGCATTAGCACAGTTTGTTAGCCAGCCAAAGTTGTCAAACTGTTGGTTTTAATTTCTGAGTAAGGAGAGCAAATTTGGTCTTTAAGGCAATGGATTTCAGGTGCTTAAGTTGAATCATTTTATAAATGCACTGCAATGACCGTTTGATATTAGAGTTGGACCCTGAAGCATTAAGCAAATCTCCCTGGGTGTGGTGTGACGTGAATCTAGCTCTTCGTTGCTAACCATGTTATAGATTAACGTGGGTAAGGTTTAACATGAGTATGCTGCTACATAGTTCCTTATGTTATAGAGCCCATTGTTGTAGGTCATGATCACTGTGTCTCTGCATTGTTCTTTTTTTAGATATTCCAAATACAATAAAGATCACATGAATGTCTATCAAAAGCATTTTATCTCTGTTTTGTGCTATAACTTGCAAGTTTAGGGTTGTTTTCTCTTTCTTCATACGTTTGTTTCTGTTTCCTCTGGCTGTTTGTTTGTTCCTGTGTCGTGACCTTGTGCGTATGTGCCTTTTTTGCTGTAGTTTAGTGTTCGAGTATGTCTTTGCATTTGCTTTACTCTGTGCTAAAGATCCTCTCTGTATAAGTGTGTGTCTGTGTCTTTATCTAATGACCCCCTTGCTCCGAGGCTTTGTCTTTTCATTACTTTGTGTTGGAGGTCTGCTGAGTGTATGTCTGTTCCAGTGTCTTTGTATTGCTGTGTGATTCGTATATTTAGATTGTGTATGGACCTTTCCATGTCAGATATCTCACATGTGAGTTTGTTTCTTTGCTTTCCTGTTGATAGAGACCGCTGGGTATGTTAGTTTCTTTGTCTCAGTCCCTGCTAAAGATCCCCTTGGTATGAATCTGTCTTTTCACTGCTTAGTACCAGATATCCCCAATATGGGTGTTAGCTTTATTGTGTTTGCAATGTTGTGGGACAGAGATCCTCTGGGATTCAATTTGTCTGTGCTTTCATCTGTTAGAGATCCCTGGATGCAACTTTAAATGTGTGTCTTTGCTTTTTTTTGTTAGACCTTTCAATGAGTTTTTGTGTTTCTGTCTTTGCTTCAATCTGTCTTAAAATCCCCTATGTGTGATTTGATCTTGGTCAGTGTTTGTCTTTCACATAAATCCATCATTGCTAATAAAATTACTTTGCTTCTAGAAGACAGGAAGCTTTTTGTTGGCATGTTGGGGAAACAGCAGAGTGAAGAGGATGTTAGGCGACTCTTCGAACCCTTTGGGCAGATGGAAGAGTGCACAATCCTACGAGGCCCCGACGGAGCCAGCAAAGGTAGGACACCGTTTTTGTGAAAATATTTTATGGCTCTGACCTGCATGGTGAGAGCACCACAACTGCAGACATTCAGTGGGATGGTATTCATGGTAAATGAAGCTGGATTTTTCAGAGTGTGAGGTAAGGGGGAGACATCATGACCAAAACTTTCAGTGAGCAAGCAATTTCATCGAAAACTGTCCAAACTATCTAGGAGCTTTGAGATAGAGACCTTGGTCAGAGATCTGGAGAAGATGTGCAATGCAGGCTGATTGTGACACTGTGGGGCTATGGACAACACTCACTAGTGCAATAATGATGCCACAGGCATTTCCCCCAAGACCGTGCCTCCTGCAAAACCTGTGCCCTGTTTCTTCCTAGGAATCTTTGCCCCTCTATGCCCGAATCTATGGTTCTTCTTGTAGATTAGTGTAGTGGAACTGCACCATGCTATTGCAGGCCGCCTTCGGAGAAACGCGCACATGTTTGACCACAGTGGCAATACTGTGATCAGCTGGGTGGCTTCTGATGAGTTTTCGTATTTAACAGAAAAAGAAAAATTGGGTTTAGGTCACAGATACAATGATTTGATGGGTTAAGGAGAGCATGAACATTAGGGTCAGCCTCAGTTCCAGATTCAGCAAGGCGAACAGATGGATTAAAGAGTTAGATTTTTCTATAAAAAAAGTTTGAAAAACAATCCTGCCTTTTGTTTCTTCAAACCACATATAGCTGTGGGCATTGCAGTAATGCAATCAGAACTAGACTACCATCATTCATCCTACCTTGCCCTACAAGAAAAAATTAAGAGGACTTCATCTTGTACAGAATGCTGCCACACGTCTGACAACAAGCTCCTCTAGCACTAGGGATCATATCCCCTACAGTGGACTCCTATTGAAAAGACAGTCTTGTTTAAAATACCAGTTATTGTTCATTATGGTCTTCCTGGCCGTACTCTCTTCATTCTGACTGCCAAAATTCATATCCATACACCACAACATGCTGTATGTTCTCCTGGCAAATTTTGCTTGATGTTCCCAAGGTTATAGCTGGCTCATTTGGTGAGGGGGTAGACGCTAAGGATTGGACTAAACTACCCCTGGTCTGCACATTCTTCCTTCCTTCCTTCCCTTAGGAAAAGGCTTAAACCCGTGCTTTTTAAAACTGCTTTTAAAGTAGTTTAAAAATAAATGTGTTTTTGGCATGTGTGCTGTTGTTTTACATGCTTTGCATACTCCTGCCATCTAGTGTTGGGTATGGAGGTTTGCAAGTTATTTTTCTTCGCTGAAGTCTTTTCCAGTCATGAGGTAAGGCGATTCCTCCTTTCAGTGACTCCATTGTTAGATTGTTTTCTTTCCGCCATTGTGTTCGGACGTGGTTTGCAGTGCTCCGGTTTAAGGTTGTTCTTCGAGATCCTTTCGGTGTGCAACCCATTGTACTCTCGACGGTATTGTTTCGATCGCGTTTCCCATACTCCACATGTCGAAAATCAGAAAACTTTTTTATTTGGTTCGGGAAAACTACAATCGCGGCCTTCGGGCCTGGTTCCACTAACTTTCACTCCAGGACATCATCAAGTAATTTGCCAATAGAACGGACTCATTCCAATTGTGCCCTCTGTGCTGCTCTAAATATCCGCTCACCGACCTTCACAAGGTCTGTAACATGTGCCTGTCTCCAAAGTACAAGGAAGAAGACTGTGATGCCTGTCGCTCATTTTGATAAAAAAAGACCCTGCGTACCTTCGGGCTCCACAAAGAGTAATGCAGCGGCAGAGTATCGAAGTAACTAACCCAATTTTTATTAAGGGCCAGCTTCCATTAGACTCTTTGGTTGTGTACAATGCTCATAAAAAAGCAAATTCCTAAACTTCAGGCGATGCACCACCTCCAGACAAAGAGTCCAAAATATTAGAAGCCTCAGGCAAAAGAGTGGGTGCCCAATCAGCCAATCATTGGCGCATAGCCAATACATAAGGGGCCCGATTCACAAAGACAGTCTGAAACAAAATTCTAACTTTACAACTTTTGTTAATCACAGAGGTCATTTACAATTCGTATCTTTACGTCCGCAGTCAGGCCGGAATCTCCAGCTCAAGCCGTACTTTCTGGCTCGGGCCGGAATCTCCGGCTTGGGGTGGATAAAGTGTAATCAATGGGCCGGAACGTAATTTTTACAAAAAGGAACATTAGGAATGTGAGATAAGTGATAGAGGTAATGAAAATCAGTTTGGGCAGGGAAAGGGGTGTGGCCAGACACTGCATCACATCCCAGAAATGCTTGCGCTTTTTTTTATCAGGGTACACGCAGTCCACAATTTGCGCTCCCCTGTGTTGACTGTGGTGTTACACCAAACTTTGGTGTAACACAACAGTCAACACTGAGGGGAGCGCAAATTGTGGACGGCATGTACCATGATGCCAAGGAGCAAACTTGTCAACCCTCACAGGTGCAACCCTATCTAGGAGCCATGCTAAACACACAGACAGGTTTAGCCTATCCCAATGCAGACAGGATTCACAATTTTCAAACACTGCTCCTACAATTACACAGCAATCAGTATCTAACAGTCAGAACTGTCATGCAACTCCCAGGGATGATAGCATCATGCATTGCCATAGTTCCTCATTCAAGAAGGAACATGCATTATCTAATGCTTAGCATGTCAATGGTATCAATCACAAGGTGATCTAAAAGGTCAAGTGTTGGTAGACAGCAGGGCGTGGCCATGCAAGCATCCACGATGGCCACTTGCCGTTGAAGCTCCACTGGTTGGAACAACATATCCGGCACTATCCCCTTAAAGCCCAGATGATAAAGCTCTGAAAACTGGGGCGCTGTGTTCTGGAACCGACCCGGATTCCAACGAGCCATGTCTGAAGATCGGAGGCGCTGCCGTTCCCACATTCCGGCGATAGCGCTCTCACATACTCAAAGAGATGGGACGCGGCGAGCCAGATCCAGCTAATACCGCTGAGGGACGAAGACCTGCCCGAGCTGGAGGTGAGCGGGGGTTAGGGGCAGCGGCGGTAAGGCCGGTCACGAAATAGAAGAGGAGGCTTCCGCCCCCTGAGACGCCATACACGGGCGTTGAAGGCGGTGCAGTAGGCCGTGCCCGGTACACACTAAGCGCATCTGCCATTACCAGGAGACCGCATTGGGGATAGGGCCCATTGTGCGCCTTTCGATATTAAAGACTAGGTGCAACGGCGTAGGAGATGTTGGGGGGTAGCCCTCCTAGTATAGTCCCCGAACGAGCTGCGCCGGCCGCCCGGCTGCGGGGCCCCTTTTCGCACCCCCCATACCGAGGCCTGCTAGCCGCTATGCAAGACCACAGCTTTGGACTTAGATGGTATGAGTGACTGGCGCCAGTTAGAGTCTGCTCCCGGCTCAGCATCGGCAATCTGATTACGTTCGCGCGACCTTATTGCTTCGAGGGCACATCACAGCAAGCGTACCCCTTTTTCCTTGCTGCGGAGGTCCACTAGAATCCTCTGCCAACTTTCCCTTCATACCGTGGAATGATGCCTTGCAACTTCAACACCGCTCCTGACGCACAATCGACATCTGGTGAATCCCCAACTGTTTGTGCTCCGCTTTCCCCTAAAACTGAGCCCCCTCAGCGGGAGTGAGAATAACACAGCTACGGCAGGAAAGCCATACTTACAAGCAATCCAGACCGAGGTCCCCCGGTGGCACCAAACTAACTCTGCACTAAACATTGCGCTCCCTTCCTTCTATTGAACCAGCTGTCAACTGCTACATTAACACCTCTATACCTTTCATACATCACTGTGCACAACCGGCTTGCCTCTTTGTGGTTTTCTGGACTCTCTGATTTGGCTCAGTGCCTCTCTATCACTCTGCAGCTCCCTTACACCTATGCGCTTCAGCATGGGCCGCAAAGACCCTAAACAGAGAACTTTGCCCTTCGAAAACATTGGGGACGGAACGACGGAGGAAACCTCCACCATGGCGGAGAGTGCACTGGGTGCAGACCGTGTAGACGACTTCCCTTCTTTGTCTACATCTATGCTTCAGGAAATGAGGGCAGGTTTCAAGGCCCTAGATGGTCGCTAAAATGTACTAGACAAAAGCTTGGCAGACATGGGCGCCAAGGTCCAAGGACATGATCGACGCCTAGATGTTGCAGAAGCCCACATCTCAGACATTGAAGACAGCATGGCACAGTCACAGAAGCGTCTGGAACGGGTGGAGCGCATCCTAAAAGAAGTCGCCATTAAAAACGAAGACCTTGAAGCACGAAGCCGGCGCAATAACAATCGCATTTTGGGTGTGCCGGAGACTGCAGCCACATGTAGAATGGACCTATTCGTGAATCAACTTCTCTCTGGCCTGTTTGGTAGAGAAGCTTTCACTTCGAGATTTGTCATAGAACGTGCACACTAGTACCTCGGTCCCCGGCCCAACCATGGCCTCCCACGAGAACCATCATTGCGAGAGTCATGAACTTTCGAGACAGAGATTCAGTACTACGTCTGGCCAGTGAACTAGGAGACAACGTCTAGCAGGGCTCCAAACTCTAATTTTTTCCAGACTTCACAGTAATGGTACAAGATACCCACCGCAAGTTTAATGGGGTAAAGGCCACCCTCAGGAACCTAGGATTGAAATGTGGAATGCTATACCCTGCCAGATTGAAAGTGGATGTGGGGGGCCGCTCCAGCATATTTGACAATCCTACAGAGGTGCAGGAATTTTGCCATACCTACAAACAGTCCAATAATGTGGTGAGGGTAGGAAGCAGAGGCCCTTCCACACCACACAGCGGCTCCGTTGCTAGTGTTGAACTCTTTTCGAACTCGGGTACTGGTTAACATGGCAACACTATTTCTCCATCCTGATTATGTAGCAGACATGGGATAATGCATATTATATTACTGTACTGTTTTTAGTTGTTGGTCCGGCCGACGTGGCTTTGTCACCCCTCAAGGTGTACACCTTGTCCTTGTTTCAGTTGTTACGGAAGTGCCTTCTTGGGGTTCTTCATTTATTCATAAAGTCATTTGGTACTTCAAGTTGAATGTTACTTTCTGGTATTGCCTTACTTGGGTTGGGGTGAGGCTGGGTGGAGGGAGGGGGGTGGGACCTTCACACTGTTTACACTTTTTTCATACTGCACGGCAATGGTCACTGTCACAATGTACATTCTTAGTTAGAAATTACTTCATGACTTCCTCAACACACTCTTATTATGGCACAATTGGGTAATACTACAGGACCCTCTGTTTCATCTCTAATGTCCTGGAATGTACGAGGCCCCAATACAACCACAAGCGACGACAAGTGCTCAATTACTTAACACGCCATAATGTAAACATTGCCTGCTTACAGGAAACACATTTACCCAAAACAGACACAGCCCGCATGGCAGCTAGCAGGGGAGCAAACAGATAGTTCGCTAATTATAGCGGTTATGCTAGGGGCGCAGCCATCCTTATCCACAAGAGAATACCTTTCAGCCTGGGCACTGTTGTGGAGGATGGGAAGGGCTGCTTCATCATTGTCACGGGCACACTTATGGGTCATTATTTGGCTCTGATATGTATCTATGACCCGAACATAGACTCCCCCGACTTTTTTCACTCATTACATACACATTTAATGAAATTAGAATTTAGCCTAATCATAATTAGGGGAGACTTCAATGTGCTATTGGATCCGAAATTGGATAGCACCTCCTCCACCTTTAACTCCAAGCCGCAGGGCACGCCGTGCTTTACTTGATATTTGTAGGCAACTCTCACTGTTGGACATTTGACAAAAACATAATCCCACTTGCACTCAATATATCCATTACTCGGGCTACCATAACAAGTGAACTACGATAGATTACTGACTGGTCTCACCGGATCTTGCTGGCTGGTTCCAGGCCCTGGAGACACTACCAAGAACATATTCGGACCACTCCCCAGTGATACTCCATCTAAATGTCCCTCGCCATGGAGGCTTCGAGCGACAGCGGCGATTCCCGAGCAATGCCCTACAAGATGAGGTTTTTAATGCTGAGGTTTATGAAGCCATAGAAGACTATTTCACCATTAACACCGGATCAGTTGACACCTGGGCGGTATTGTGGGAGGGTTTCAAGGCGTAAATAAGGAGCGCCTGCATTGCCAAGCAATCCGGCGTGTTAAAATACCTGCTCACAACACTCGCACGAATCGAACGAGACATACTTGCTTTAGAAGCTGAGATGCTACGTAATGCCACTGCAGAAACCGAAGGGCGACGGTTAGCCCTTTTAGTTGAATTCCGTGAGACTGCAGACAGGAAACTTTTATATTTAGGCAAATACCAATCAGTCAGAAGATACGGTGAAGGCAAGAGACCTGTAGAGTGTTGGCACAAATGCTCCGCCCCCCATACAGCAAGACATACATCACAGAGCTGCGCTCACCTTCTAAACAGCTGCTCTTCTCCACCCCAGAGATTTGTGACACGTTTTTGGATTATTTTAAGACCTTATACAGTTCTAAAATAGGGGGTAACCTCACAGACCAAGAAGACTATTTATCTGAAATCACGCTAGTTTATTTGGAAAAATACATGCTAGATTTCTTAGCGGAGCCCATACCTGAAACAGAGGTTCTTGGTGCAATAGAGGCCCTCCGGGGCTCTTCGGCCCAAGGACTGGATGGATTTACCGGTGACTTCAATAAGGCTTATAAAGATAGCCTTGCACCACGGTTAAGAGAAGTTTACGCAGAGGCACTTGAGAGACAAATCCTGCGCCACACCCCGAGAAGCAGTCATTATTCTTCTCCCCAAACCGGGCAAAGACCCATCACTATGTAGCTCCGATAGGCCCCTCTCGCTCTTAAATCTGGACTATAAAATATTCGCTAAGGTACTTGCAAGCCGGTTATCACAATGAATGGAATTTATTATTTCCTCAGCACAATCCGGCTTCGTTCCACGTCACTGAACCTCAGGACCCTATTCGCTGTCATGCATAGAATAGACCCCAACGTCCCGGCTGCAGCTGTGCTACAAGATGCTGAGAAGACCTTTGATTCCTTAGAATGGCCTTTTTTCCTTTCGTCATGCGCTGAACGGGAATGCTGGCGGGCTTTGTGGCTACTACCGCTCTATTATACAGCAGACCCACGGCGAGACTTTGTTTAAATGGCACACTATCCCAACCCTTTTCGTTGACACGTGGCACTCGGCAGGGATGCCCGCTTTCCCCCCTCCTGTTTATATTGGCTATGGATCTGTTGATCAGGCATTTCCAGGAGCGACATCTACACAGGGGATTGCAATTTAGCATAGGATCCCTTTTAGTTACACTTTATGCTGACAACACCATTCTTTATGTACTACACCCGCAAGAAAATATTGAACTAATCATTAGAGAAATACTAAGATTCTGCCGATTTTCTGGACTGGGCATTAACTGGCACAAATCTGTATTCTTTCCGTTAACATCTAGTACAACTCCATGGAATTGCGAGTTCCCCCTTCAATGGTGCCATGATTCAGTCAAATATATAGGCATTCATGTGCACTTAGACACCACGAATATTATCAGCATGAACTATGGACGGGCAGTCAGCACCTTAGAAACGCAGGTTGACAGCTGGATACGTCTACCATTATCTATGGTGGGCAGGGTCACTATACTCAAAATGATAGTGCTCCCCAAATTGTACCTTTTTAATAATATTCCCATACCCCTTACAGAGAAATTTTCTTTTAACACTACACGCACACCTCATTCGGTTAGTGTGGGAAGGGATGCAAGCTTGCGTCCGCTGGCAAATTCTCATGCTCCCATATGACAGAGGGGGATATGGAATTCCCGATCTTCACTTATAACATTTAGTGGCCCAGAGTAGTTACGCATATGCGTGATTTCATCAGGATGCAAGAATTCCATTTCTAAGGCCAGAAGCAGACCTTCTGCTCCGCCAAAAACTGTCCACTGTGCTGCCGAAGGGCATCCCCAGAGACCCGCATGAAATACAAACAGTCTCCGCTACTAGCTGGGCATGGGACTGAATACGGCGATTATTAAACACCTCCACGCTGTATTCTCCTGCTCTACCTCTCCCCAACTCTCCCTGGCTGCCTATTACAAGAGGAACGCTTGTGCAGCGCACATTAGCCAAATTCAACATTACAAATGTAGGCGATTTATACCCGAATGCCATATTGTTTCAGTAACTGACGACATCCGGTTTTGTGATAGCTCCTTTATGGATAACTTCGTATTGTGACGGATTTGTTCAGTTCTCCGAGCCACATTGACTATTTACCCCATTAAACCTGAACTTTTGCTCCTCTTACGTTGATAATCGAGAGTGAGGCGGGAACTCACCTTGTCTCCAAATTATACAAGTCATGTTCTGCGGGGTGATAAGGGAAATATCCATTAATAGCAGACACAAATGTATACACATTAAATTTCTCCACCGACTTCATCATACTCCAGCCATGGCACATAAAATTGACCCTGCCAGACCCCACAATTGCCTGAAATGCTCAGCTCCCCACGCGAACTTCGCATATCTCACGTGGACTTGTCCCAAGCTACAGACATATTGGGAACAAATACCTAACACACTAGGTGCCATGATAGCCATGACGCTTACCCCCACACCAGAGACAGCACTCCTGGGGTACACTGTTAATTTCCCTAAAAAGATCAGGAGATTTGCTGCCCTCAGGTTCCTTCTAGCAAAGCGGGAAATAGCACTATTATGGCGCCAGCGAACTGCCCCAACCCTGCAGGGGTGGCTTCGAAGCTTGGCTTACTGCAACGTTAACTGTGAGATCTACACTAACCTTAAGCTTAGTTCATCAGGTCCTAAGGACATTTGGGGCCCATATAAGGAGTATATTGAAACCATGCGCCAATCCACCGCATCCCAAGTAGCATGCGGCATAGTTCCAGAGGGAGTGGGGTGATGGGACACAACTCCGAACGTTACACTACCTCCTTCTTAGACACACATCTAGGATATTAACTCAATATTGCGCAGCTGGTTTTTGGGATTTATGGAATAATGTGGAACAGGGGTGGGGTAGCGATGGTCCGTTATGGTCCGGAGAGGTAAAAAGAAGACATGGGGTAAGGTGACAAATTGTACAATTGCTGTGATATCATGTCTGCTGTTGTATCTAAGTCCTATTTGCTAAAATGTATACATGTGATGATTGCTACGTGATATGCTCTTAAACACTGTACCGCTCATTCTATTTGATTGCTATGGAAAAAAATTTGCAATGAAAGATTTTTTTTTTTTAAAAAGTGTTGGTAGACAGCCGCACACATTGCTCTCTGCACTGCTGGAACACACTAAACTTATGAAAAGGGCTGCCTTTTATCGACCCTGTTCCATGGATGGTGCTTACAGCAGACGCATTCCTCACAGGATGGGGTGCTTGTCTACAACATCTAACAGTTCAGGGTCTCTGGGACTCCAAACACAGAAATCTCCATATCAACTACCTAGAGCTTCCAGCTGTTCACCTAGCACTGAAGGCATTTATACCTCACCTGATAGGGAAAGTTGTTCTAGTCCGGACTGACAGCATGACAGCTGTGTACTATGGACAAAAAAAGGGGAGGCACACACTCCATAGTTATCAAGCCTCTTGAAATGAAGTTACCTCAAGATTTGGTGGTTTGAAGGGAGATTCTTTATTCATAGATATTAATCATGGTCATCATATCAAGCCTGGGTCGTAACTGTCTTCCCTGGAATCTGGAACCCAGTAGTGTTCCCGATTCCAGGCATGACACAGTAATACCACACATTCCCTTTCGTAAAGAGAAATAAAGAAATAATTTAAACTGAAAATGAAAGAATAAAAATTGATATACTAAGTACAATTTGATTACAGAGAAAGAAAACAAAAGCATCAATATTGAGGAAACACATTGTATGATAAATAAATCGGATTATCTATAAAGATGATAATCCTTAAACCGCTCAGGAGTGATATATTTCCTCTGTGTTCGTTGAACAGTATTAGAGTCAGGAATACAGGAGAACTTATTTTCAGGAACACTGTGAAGAGATGTCGAACCAGAGAATTTCCTCCAATTGTTGGCTTTGTTGGAGGACATTGAGTTGGATGGAATTCTAGACATGGGGGATGCTTCCTTAGGCCACAACCACTTGGGAATTTTTACCACCTTGGACATATTCCACACATTACCATCAGAAAGTTCAACAACCTGTCGACCAACACGTTTGACCATCAAAGGATCCGAATACCGTGACTCCCCTGACCTGACTAATCTGCACTTCTTAACACGCACCCAATCATTGACACTGAACAGTGAAGAATTGTTACATGAGGAACGATCTCCATCAATAGCTTTTTCTGAATCAAACATTCTCATCCAAGGTTGACTCATGTTGGAGGCACTCCTTCTCCCTCTCATCTTCTCAAATGGTGAGAGATCACCCATGCTTCTAGGCGTATTTCTGTAGCACCACAGATTTTCACTTATGGTTTGTTTACAATCTTTACCATTTCGTAAGGCTAATTGGAGACCCTCTTTAAACACCCTGATCCATCTCTCTACAATGCCATTACTATTGGGATAATAAACTGACGCACGTTTGTCTCTTATACCATGACGTATCAAAAACTCCTTCATCTCTTGAGAGACAAATTGTACACAATTGTCTGTTGTAATAGATTCAGGGAAGCTTTCTCTTTCGAATACTTCATTAAAAAATTTGATTACCACACCAGACGTTATACTAGATACCATTTTTACCTCAGGCCATTGAGATAATTGATCAATTAAGATTATAGCATACATCATACTCTTGTTGAAAGACATAGGACCAGCAATGTCTAATGATACACTTTCCCACACCCGTGAAGGTCTAGTAACGGGAATACGTTCATATGTAACATGCTTTTGAGACTTATCACTTAAACAGCAATCCATACAGTCCCTGACATACCTTTCTATACACTTATCTATCCCTGGCCACCAGAACTCACTTCTGATCCTCCTTTTCATAGATGTCATTCCAGGATGACGCTCATGAGCCATCTCTAAAAAATTTTGACTGTAATTCACCAGGCACTACCAATTGTAGACCTCTGAACAATATCCCCTCAACTATGGATAACTCTTGTGCAACATGAAAGAAGGGTTGAATACCATCAGACAACAACTCCTTGCGTGGCCATTGAGTTTTTACAAAACTACATATCTCATTAAAAATAGGGTCACTACTACATGCCAACTTCCATGTATCCTCACGGATACAACCTTTGGAAATTTCACAAATTGACACTACATTATCATCATCATTGTCTATTTCAACTACATTGTCATCAGGCACAGGTAATCTAGATAAGCAGTCAGCTAACACATTCTTAACACCAGGAATATATTCAACTTTAAAATGAAAATCCTGAAGCTTGTATTGCCACCTGGCAATTCTTGAAGTCGCTTTCCCACAACCTTTCGTAGTAAATAAATCCACTAGAGGACGATGGTCAGACCAGAGTTTAAAAACAGTACCATACACATACTTGCGGAAATATTCTATGCCCCACCAGCAAGCAAGAGCTTCTTTTTCCAATGTTGAATATTTGCATTCTGCATCCCTCAAAGGTCTTGAAGCAAACCCAATTGTTACCATTTGACTTTTTTGACGCTGCATTAAAACTGCACCTATACCTACATTGCTAGCATCAGTGATGATGAACGAACAATGAGCAGTATTAAACGTTGCCAAAGCTGGTGCAGATGCAATGTTTTGTTTTAACAACCTGAATTCTTTTTTACAATTTTCATCCCAAAGAAAATGAATATTTTTTTTCATCAAATTTCTCATATTTACAGTTTTGTCAGAGAACAGGGGAATAAATTTAGAGTAATATTCGGCAAGCCCCAAGAAAGACCTGAGTTGATCTTTATTCACAGGGTCTGGAGCTGATTCTATGGCCTTGGTTAAATTTAATTTTGGGGAAATGCCTTCTTTACTAATAGTATGTCCCAAATAGTCAACAGAAGATACACCAAATTTACATTTTTCTTTTGTGAGAGTGAGACCATTATCTTGCAACACACATAATACCTTATACAGTATTTCAGAATGATCAGATGGATTAGATGCAAAGATCAAAATGTCGTCCTGAAAGTATAAAACATTTTTGAAATCTTTAAAAAGATTATGCATCACTCTTTGAAAGACAGAAGATGCCGATATTAGGCCGAAGGGCATTCTCTTGTACCTGAAAGCACCTTCTGATGTGATGAAAGACGTCAAATGCTTACTGTCCTTGTGTAATGCTATCTGGTGGTAAGCATTAGACAGGTCCAATGTCAAAAAGATGGATGCCCCTTTTAATTTAGTAAACATTTCATTTATATTGGGCAATGAATGTCTATCCACCCATACATTCTCGTTTAAATCTCTCAAATCCACACAAAATCTTACTTTGCCGTTGGGCTTGTGAGCGACAACGACTGGAGATAACCAAACTGAAGATTCTATTTCCTCAATAGTTTCTAACTCACACAATCTTTTGAGTTCAGACTTCACAGCATCTCTTAAATGTAAAGGCACATTCCTTACTTTATGAACTTTTGGTACCGCGTCATCCCTAAGAATAATTTTATGCTCAAAATTCTTTAAGAGACCCAATGCGGATGTAGAAAATACAGAAGGAAATTTCTTTTCACACTCATGGCCAAGATCAGCCTCTACATTCATGACTAGGTCTGAATAAGCAAGCACTTGTTCAGGATTGTTAGGATCCAACTTTATCATTAAGTCCCTTTGCTGAGGCCACCCCAATAAACATGAACCATCCTTTGCCACGTAAACCTTGGAATTGATGGTTTTTCCTTTAAAACTTAGGGATGTTGTAAAAAAAACAAGAATTTCAATGGGCTTCTTCCCATACCCAAGCAATTTTATGTCAGGAGGAGATAATTTCAAACCCGGAAATTCTTTTATCCATTCTTCACCAATGAGAGTACGTTTTGCTCCAGAGTCTGCCATAACACTGATATTCTTCCCCCCAATATCCACCGTACAGTATGGAGAATCTTTATCACTCTCATTAACTTCATATACTGCAAAAAGAAATTCTTCCTCTAAATTATCATCATCTATTTCATTAACTTGTTCATTAGAACTCTTTCTTTGAACAAAACTTTTACTTTTAAATTTGTTCTTATTTTTACACATTTTACTAAAATGACCTTTCAATCTGCAATATCTGCAAAATTGTCCAATTGCTGGACATTTCCTGTCATTCGCCAGGTGATCTGGATTCCCACATTTGAAGCATGCATACTCTCTCTTCTCTTGGAATGGTTGGTTCTTGCTTCTAAAAGAATTTCTCTCCTCAAAATTAGATTTTTTTATAACGTTCACTTCAGTAAATCTTTTTTCCGTAAGTTCCTTTACACCCAGATTCATGCTTTCAAAACGATGAGCGATCTCTAACGCTTTGTCTAAAGTTAGATCCTCTGTGTCCAAAAGTTTTCCTTGAAGCTTGACATCAGCAACTTTATGGACCATTTGATCACGTAACATTTGATCATGAAAGGTTGAATAATTGCACTTAGACGCTAAAATCCTCAAGTCATTCATAAACGAGTCAATGGATTCACCTGGTAATTGACCCCTACTCAAGAATTTATGACGTGAAACTACCACGTTAACTTTCTTTATATACTGTTTATCCAACTGTTTGATCGCTTCTTCAAAAACATCTATCACTTGTTCAGTAGATGTTACATTGCGTGAATCAACTGGTAAATGACTCAGGACATGTCTTCCTTCAGCGCCTAAACAGTGTTTTAAGATAGCTAGTTTCCTTTTATCGGTGTAGTCTTCACCACCAATTGCCTCTATGTAAGCACAAAAACCTTCTTTCCACCTTTTCCATTCTAGAATTGGTTCACCTGGACTTGGTAGGAATGGTGGAGGAGCAGAGAAACCTTCCATTTTGGTAAATGTAAGTTTAAATTAACAGTAAATGAATATTGCACAGATTATATTGAAGATCAAAACATTTTTTTATTTTTTTTTATTTTATTCCTTCATTTGTTGTTGTCATGTTAAATTGTTTTTTTTAGGAATTTTCCGTGGTCTTTTATTGATTTTCCAGGCTTTGTTTGCCGAGAATTGTTTGTTATATCGTTTTCTTCGTGATATCACGTATTTGCAATGTTATCCAATGAGTGTTAGCCCAAAAGATGGCCGCCATGCGTCTAAATGCGTGTTGACACGCTGTGACGTCACGCGCGTGCGTACCAGCTCGCTATGGTTCTCGCGCTGATGAGTTCTCGCGCTGACGAGCCATTTGAACTGCCGAAATTGAACAAAATCCAATTTTTTTACTCACGGAAGAGCTCACAACTGCGGGGTTTTCACCAGCACGCTTCCGCTTCTTTCCGTGGTTCAGCGTTGTCTTCCTTTACAGAAACAGAAGACGATTCGTGATCCTCCGCATTTAACTCACATTCCAATGTTGCAGGTAGGGACTCCAGGCTCTGATGCTTTAGTTCTTTGCCCAAACGTCGCCAGTGAAATGAAGTTACCTCAAGATTTGGTGGTTTGAAGGGAGATTCTTTATTCATAGATATTAATCATGGTCATCATATCAAGCCTGGGTCGTAACTGTCTTCCCTGGACTCTGGAACCCAGTAGTGTTCCCGATTCCAGGCATGACACAGTAATACCACACCTCTCTCAGACCATTTGGTGTTGGGCAATACATCACAAAATCCAATTGCTAGCAGAACACCTGCCAGGGACAGAGAACGTATTTGCCAACCTTCTCAGCAGGATGCGGCAACAAGTCCACAAGTGGGTACTCCACCCCAAGTCCTTCTTCCATACTTCCGCAAATGGGGGTTTCCACAAATAGACCTCTTTGCAACAGTAGAGAATTCAAAATGCTCAGACTGTGCCTCCAGGTTTCCACACCCTCTATCCATAAGCAGTGCCCTACGGATGAATTGATCAGGGATATCTGCCTCTCCCTCTTCTTCCATTTCTGGTTTTGAAGCTCAGGCAAACATTTCTCGCCCTTATTCTAGTGGCTCCTACATGGGCTCATCAACCATGCTTTACCACACTACTAGAACTTTCAGTAGTTCCACACCAAAAGCTTCTCCTAAACTCAAATCTTCTCATCCAGAACTAAGGTGAAATCAGACATCCAAACCCCAAGGAGCTCAACCTAGCGATTTGGCTCCTGAAGTCATAAAGTTTGGATACCTAAATCTACCATCAGATCACATGACAATTCTTAAAGAAGCAAGGCATCCTACCACTAGCGCATGCTATACATCCAAGTGGAAAAAGTTTGTTGTATATTGTAATAACCAGACAATTCACCCAATTGATGCTTCGCTACAACAAATCATTTGTTATCTATTGCCTCTACAACATGCAGGCCTTGCCTACACATCCATACGCCTACACCTTGCAGCGATGGCTGGATATCTTCAAAACAGACAACACTAATCCCTACTCAGAGTGCAAGTAAATAAAGCCTTTATGGAAGGCCTTAAAAGAGTAATACCACCCAAAGTTCCACCTGCACCTGCATGGAACTTTAATATTGTTTTAACAAGACTTATATTTCCACCTTTTTAACCATTGCATAATTGCTCACTGCAATTTCTTTCTTGGAAGGTTGCTTTCTTGATTGCTAACACTTCACTAAGACGTGCCAGTGAGCTTCAAGCATTAACCCTGGAAGAACCATTCTTCCAGCTCCATAAAGACAGATTGGTTCTTTGCACCAACCCAGTTTCTTCCAAAAGTAGTTTCCGCTTTTCATATTAACCAATCTATTGAGTTACCCATTTTCTTCCCTCAACCTGATTCCGTGCCTAAAAGAGCTCTACATACATTAGATGTCAAAAGAGCATTGTATTATATTGATAGAACAAAAGCTTTTAGCAAAACAAAACAATTTTTTTGTTGTCTTTGCACCCCTCATTAAGAGAAACCTATCTTTAAATCTGGTCTTCTAGACGGATAGTAAAATGTATCCAAACATGTTATTAAAGCCTAAAGAAGTAACATCCTCATAGCTGACATTTGTAAAGCAGCTACATGGTCTAAACCACACATCTTTACCAAACACTATTGTGTGGATGTATTAGCACGTGAACAAGCTAATATAGGACAGGCGGTCCTAATAACACTTTTTCAAACAATTGCAGCGCCTAATGATTAGCCACCCCTGTGGGAGACTACTGCTGTACAGTCTATGCCAAGCATATGCATCTAGAGCCAGTTGCCTCAAACGGATTCTGTTACAGCGCCTAATGATTAGCCAACGCTTTGGGAGACTACTGCTATACAGTCTATGCCAAGCATATGCATCTAGAGCCAGATGCCTCAAACGGATTCTGTTACTTACTCTATAAGCATCTATTCTTGGCATGTAGAGCTATAGATTCACATGCGCTCTCCCTCCTCCTGGGACACCTATGGTTGTTGCAGTTATTATTCTCATTGTACATGCATGAACATCTCTGTACTACACTCACTTTCTCCATTCTCACACTCTTGTGGTAAAACAATCTAATAATTGAGTCAATGCCCATGCGCACTATCACTGAAAGGAAGAGTCACCTTACCTTGTGACTAGAAAAGACTTCTACGAAGAAAAACAACTTGCAAACATCCGGACCCAACACTAGATGGCAGGAGTGTGCAAAGCACGTGAATCTGCAGCTCTACATGCCAAGAACAGAGTCTTACACGGTAAGTAACATAATAATTATTTATATTTTTTCAGCAGGCATACTCTCATCTTTGGTTCTATTGTATTATATCCTACAGTGCCTAGAAATTCTGGTGTACTCATGCTTCAGAAATAACCTGTAACATAACATCAATCAATCAGGATTTATAAAGCCAGGTCTTGAGGGTCATTTGGAATTCTGGAAGTGAAGTGATGTTCCAGAGGTGCGTGGGGAGGCTGTTCCAGGTCTTAGCTGCTATGTGGGAGAAGAAGCTTCCTTCCCTTCTGCTACGGTAGAACATAACATATCATAACATTGATAAAAAACTGGTGAAGAGCCTAGACGGCTGATTGGGCGTGATTCACTGAGGCTCCACTGCATCCAGTATTAAAGCTGAGGGAAAACCATGTAAGGCAGCCAGTTTCTTCCCCACAATGCTTACTCTTGATGTGTGGAACAAAGATGGCACACAGTGAAGCGTTCCGGTGCCCCTGGGACAACAGATGACGGTGGACTCTGCGAGGGCCTGCAGAGTCAGGGAACCAACGTGAAGGGTGGCTTAAGTGCATTGGCGCAGAGATTGGCTGAGACCCCACGCTGTGCCATAGAGAGTGTGACCATATGTTGCTGGGACTCCGCTCTGGCCGTGGTGGAGTACCCACTGTGAACCTTCCGGCTCCCTGATAAGTGAGGCGGAACTCAGCCGGGGCACCTGTACTCACATCAGTGTTTCCTGGTGGCCTTGAGGGGGAAGACATCAATGGAAGTGTGCCCACGCCGGGACCAAATGCGGGCAAGGTGGTGGTGATGCTGGGTGCCCCTTACAGGGGGCTTCAGAAAACCTTTACCCAAGGTTTGAAGTGATGCGAGTCATGTGCCTGACCGTGGGATGGCGGTGATGGAGGACCGAAGGTGGAAACTCCACTGCTGTTTCACTGTAGCCACGACTGAACCCGGGATTGTGTATATACTGGGGCTGAGGAAGCGCTTCCCTACTCTGGCAACCTATTCATGTCTGACTTCAACATGGCGGCTGGAGATGCCACTGGTGGGCTTCCCCGCTATGGAGATCATGTGGATGTCCAGGAATCCTGTGGGTGACGTCGCGCAATGCCAGTTGGATGGCTAGTCTGACCCCGGGACTACTTCTCTCTGCTACAGCGGCACTGAGGCATGGGCTAGCACCTCGGCCCAACGAGTGGTGCTAATTACCCAGCCCAGCTCTAAGCCAGGGTGCCACATCATCCCTACTGTGGCCAAGAATTATGTAAACAAGCTGGACTTCATTAATAATGGGCTAGGGTGACGACTTCCCCTCCTGGTGAAAGTGACCTGATCTAATACCCGAATCACATAGCCACTGCCTGGTGTTGCTACTTCTGGAGGGGTGGCCCCTGGCTTGATGGGGGTGCCTGACCCTCGGGCGGAGCCTCAGATGGTGACTGCACATGAACACTGGGTGCTCTGTACGATTAGCCGTCTAATTCGCTCCTGAAGAGGCAACAACTCAATTGGGTTTCCAGCTACTTGAAGCCGGCGGATGCACGAGGGCAACTGAGACCGCCGCTATGGCCCTCACCAAAGGAGACCTCCTCACATCTTTAAGGGACTTTGAAAAGGAGCTCTGCAAAGAACTCATAGTTGACCTGGCTTCATTTCCGTAAGCACTTAAGTCTAACCTCAATGCTGAGCTTGTAACGATTCAACAAGACGTGGAACCAGGGGGGACCAAGGTGGTGGACCTCAGCACTAAAGTCCTCGAGCTCGAGAGCTGTGCAGGCCAAATGGAAGACCCCACACACTCTTTGCACACCCAGCTTCAGTCATCCATCTTGAAAACAGAAGAATTGGAGGACAGGTCAAGGTGCATTAAAATACGTATCCAAGTCCTGGAGGAAGGAACGGAGGGCCCAAACCTGGAGGCCTTCTTTGCGGCCTGTTTGCAAAGCTGCTAGGAGGAACATCACCGAAGATCAAATTGGACAGGGTCCACTGTTTTGTTGCACAAACGTCTGGTGAGAGAATAAGGTCCATGACGTACTCCACTCCTTCAAGTTTATGGTAGCTATCTTCCAGGTGGCACGGAAGGCTGGGACAGTTGCCTTTCAAGGAGCTACTTGCTCACTTTTTAAGGATATAGCTTCTGCCACTCTAGCCAGATGTCAACACTTTAAGCCGGTGATTGATAAATTGATGAGAGAACACATTAAATATCTTTGGACATATCCATTTGGATTAGCCTTTGAATCCCGCAAAAAAACATGCCATCTTACAGACCTCTTAGAAGCAATAGCTTTCTTGGAGATGCCTGCCTTGAATGATCAGCAGGTGGATGATGGCCAGGAAACCTTGAGTAATGGTCTCAACGGAGCTCAAAGTATGCCAGTATGGCTTGCTCAAATCACCCACTCCAACAGAAGAGACGTTGACTCGCGATCGCTGTTCGTTTCTACTTCAGGACAGGGTTGGTGTCATAGCTTGCTGCACCCAGGGTCGGAGACTAATGTCTCTCGGTGAGGTGAACTGCCGTTTATCTGACGATGCAGACATCACTGCCTGGATGTAGCGAGGACACTGGATATCCGTCAAGATGCATGACATTTTTTCTCGTGCCTTCTCGCCTCTGTATTTCCTCAATTACTGACTGCTGATTGATCATCTTTATTGCTATCAGATTTCTTTAAATGAATTTGCTTTTTTGTAGATGCTTTAGTGGTTCTAGACCATCAGGTTGTAAATCCATTTACATAGTAGGTTAGAAATAGGACCAGTTGTCCCACTTATTTTTGTTTTACAGTTTTGTTCTCATTTACTGGTGGCATAGGAGGGAGATTTGGGAGGCACGGATCAGTGCAGGCTAAGGAGGGTCGGGGAGGAAGAGGGTGTTTTAAGTAGAAGGACTGCCATGGGTGACCCATTAGTGGGTGCAGTTGGGGCGTCATTAAGAGACAGACAGCCCCATTTACACCATGGCAATCAACACACTCACCTGAAACATAAAGGGCCTGAATTCTCCTAAAATGTGTCACAAGCTATGGAGATATCTACATGTTCAGCACTATAATGTAGTGGCTCTCCAGGAGACACACCTTAAGCATAATGAGGCTCACAGGTTACTTCACAAATATTATCCAGCGATGTACAAATCCTCAGACTCCCCAAAACATATAATGGGGTGGCAATTATGGCTCACTCATCCACGGAATTCCAACTCGAAGGATATAAAACTGGTAAGAAAGAGAAGATTGTACTAGTCAAGGGCCACCTTGGGGTCAGATTAACCAACTGTGCATCTGTTTACATGCACAATACTAACTAAGCCCCATTTGTGCATTTTCTCCTACTAATGTTGTTGGGGTTTGCAAAAGGCAGTATATTTTTAATGGGAGATTTTATTCTCACGTGGAACTCGGCCTTTGACAGCACTCCCCTATTCATAGAAACTTGATGTGCGCTCTACCACACCTCACATGACTACACCTTTTTCTCACACTCACATCGCACCTGCTCTAAGCTGCATTATGTGTTCCTCAGCCAATCCTTCCTCGCAAATTTGGTGTCCACCCAATCACTATTTCTGATCACGCACCAGTAGTGACAACACTGGATTGAGGACATGCTCCCTCACGATATCGCCATTGATTCTTCCCTAACTCCCTCACCAGAGATCGTGTCTTTAGAGATGACCTGCGGAAAGCCATACGGTAACAGGAATACTTTCAGCTAAATAATGCTGTTGACACAACTGCAGCAACTCAATGGGATGCCTTTAAGGCAGCACTGAGAAGAAAATGTGTAAATAGACAGAGAGCAAAATACCGGTTATACCTAGAAAACGAGTTAAACACTTCTGAGCAAGAACATAAGGCCCACCCATCGCTTATCCTGCTGTGAAAAGACAAAGCCGTACAGGGGAAAATCAATGTTATTCATACCAACAGGGCAGAATTCTCCCTCCTGTGCCTTAGGAGCACAACCTACGAACAGGGTTATAAGGTTGAATCTTAGCTGGCGAGGGAACTCGGGGTCAAGCGAGAATATTGGAGACCTTAAATGACCTTCAAGATACCGTGCCAGTTCTGACACAGAGAAGGCAAAAATATTCATTGATTTTTACAAACAACTTTATATAGCTGATTTGGACCAGGTGGGACACCAACAGGTGACTCCTCTCCAGAATGGCCTATTGGGCAAACTATTAGTATGGATAAAGTGCGCCAAACAGGCGAAAACAGGTCTGAAAGTCTCAAGGGCCAGGCGGTGTTATGACTCAGTTCTATAAGACTTTCAGCTCTGACCTGGTCCCCTATATGGCCTCTCTGTTTAATTACATAGCAGAGGTAGGAACGGTGATGCCTTCTATGAGGGAGGTCTTAATATCTGTGATCCCGAAGCCAGGAAAGGATCTTAGTTTGTGTGGTTTGTATAGACCTATCTCACTCGTAAATCCGGTTGCTAAACTTTATTCTAAACTTCTCGTCTCCAGACAGGATGACTTGATGCCGGATTTGATCCACTGGGATCAATCCGGTGTCATTAACAGAAGACATATGCTTGATAACTTGAGGTGGGTGCTTCATCTGATGGAAAAGGTGACGAACAAACGCATACCCGTCATACTATTAATTCTCGATGCCAAAAAGGCATTTGATCAGGTAGACTGGCCATTCCTATTTAACACTCTTAAGGGCTATGGCTTCTGTGATCGATTCACAGCCATGTTACGAGCTAACTATGTGACTCCTAGGTCTAGGGACTTAGTGAATTGAGTAGGCTCTGATCATTTCTAGCTAGAGAGGTGGACAAGACAGACCCCCACTCCTATTTGCGCTCCGCATCGGACCCCCTAGCAGACAGAATTCAGTCCTTATCTGACATTCAGGTGATCACCTTTGGCTCTGGAGAGCATATGAATTATTTATTTGCAGCCGATGTACTCTTAACGCTCACTAATACCCTTTCCTCCTTATCAGTGTTCCAGAGGAATTATGCCTCTTTGAAGAAGGGGCAGGCTATAAAATGTATTGAACTAAATCATTTGTTCTCAATTTTAATGCTGCCTAAAGCTAACATGGATACCTTGGTCGGCCTCTACAGCCTTCCACTGAGCTAAGAAAGAAATTACCTACCTTGGTACCATAATCACCCCCAAGCTAGCAGACATATCGAGCAAACTTTCCGCCGCTTCTGGCTCAACTGAAGGCGGACCTCAAACGCTGAGCTCCTATGTACCTTTCCTGGCTTGGGCATATCTACGCCATAAATGTGTCTGTACTGCCTAGTGTTTTGTACCTCTTCCAAAGCCTTCCCATAGACATGGGCCAGTACTTTTTTTCTACCCTGGGCACCCTATTTACACGATTAATCATGTAGAATCGCAGGGCCTGCTTACCTTTAAAGCTGCTACGGCTCCCCAAAGACTCCAGCAGCCTTCCAGATTTCTACCTTTACTATAAAGCGGCCCAGCTATGTGTCATTTCTGAGTGGCCTGTCCGTGAATCAGATAATTGGTTTCATATGGACAGGGTGAGAGTGAGGAGAGTTATTTGGGATGTGCTATGGAAACCTAAAGCAAATCAACCCCCAAACGCGTACCTTAGCACCCCAACTAGAACAACTCAGAATGTGGGGTGAGGTATTTAAGACTGCAGGGTGGATTACCTTTACATTCCCCTACACACCCCATATTCAGCTCAGCATTCCTTCCGACCCTTGTGCCTGGCCCCCTTGATGCTTGGAGGAAGAGGGGGTGCCTTACCCTTGCTGATCTGTTCTATAATTGAGATGTCTTGACGTTGATACTTGCAAGATAAACTTCCACCTTCCAGACACAGAGCATTACCATTATACACAACTACGACACTGGGAACTACACCCCGAAGTTCGGCTGGCTGCCACACAAGATCGGACCCCCATCGAGCAATGTGTTAAATGGTTGGGGGGCCTTCAGGGCCAACATTTCCTTTTTGTACTCATTATTGCTCTCCACATTTCCCCTCCCCCAGACCGCAACATTTTGCTTTTTAGGAGCATGTAATATAGGAAGATGTAAATTAAGCACAATGGTGCTCTCTATGGAGGGACATGCCGAAATGTATTCACTATATTAGTTCAAGAGAAGCCCTCTATAAAGTAATGAATGACTGGTACCTCTATCTCACTAAACTGAGAAAAATCTTTGCCAACACTTCTGAACTTTGTCGAGGGGGTGTGGACTCCTGGGGGACTTTTGCTACATATGGTGAGACTTGCTCACTTTGCCACTGGATACAAGCAAGCCTGGCTGAAGACGGCTGTAATGCCAGAAACCGGTCCTAGGAAGCATGTTTCCGGTCCAGGGAAGGCATGGCTTGGCAGTTCGGGCTGAACTGTTCCCATGAGGCTCAGGGTCAGACTGATTTGCATATGGCCATGTCTGAACTGAGGTGGCAGAGTGGGCTAAAGAACGGTGATAGATTAAACCCAGATCTCTTGACTGGGTGTGAGTGTTTGTTTGGTTCAGATGCTCCGTCCACCACCACCCCCCTTTTGTACCGCTTTACCGTTTATAAGCAAAATGGAATGCAGATGGAGTGGAATTCAGTTGTGTTGACTCCAAACTGCCAATCTCAAATTATAGCCCTTGTTACAAAAGCATCTATCTACCCAAGGGACTTCCAGTTCAGAGGGTCAAGAAGAGATGTGAGGGGGTAACAAGTCCTACCTGTAAGTGACAGCATGCAACTCATGTGGACTCTTCCGCAGCCCACATGGGATTTAACTAATCTGACTGCAGATGTTTTAAAATCATGCATGACTAAAACATTTTGATGTTTTTAGGGGTCTTTTTCATGCTTGTAATAGATAACATTGTTCATACTTTGTTATGAAGTTGTAACCAGTTGGCGTTTCGCATTTTAGAACACTGTAACCCTTATTATTGTTTCTTTTAGTGAGAGAATCCCCGATTCTGGGCACATTTTACTCAGCAGTTCCCTTGCCATTGCATGCTCCAGGCTCCAAATGCTTGCTATGCAGTTAGTTGTACACAGTGAACACCAGTTTTGTACTGGTGCTATCAATGGATTTTATGAACGAATGTAAACTGAACTTTAGGGCCAGATGCACCAACATTCAATTTTGCGATTCATAGTTTTTGACTTCTACCAAATTGTGAATTACTAAACTGTATGTATCTTTGCATGATGGTGTGACAGAGCAATTCATTAACGTTTGCATTCGCAAAATAGAGAATCACAACTTGTATATTGGTAAAAGTTGCAAATTGGGATTGATCATTGGCAGCTATTGATGACATCAAACCATTGAGATGAGTTCCACACCCAAAGGATTCTCTGCTAGTGAGCAATCCTACAGTGAACAGGCAGGGGGGCCAGGCTTGTGAGAAATGCCCATCAAGGAGGGTACAGCAACCACACAGGAGGAGCAGAGGAGCTATAGAAAGAAGTGTTTGTTCTGACGGAGAGCTGGATATACTCTACACAGGAAGTATCCGCAGAACAAGACTACATATATGGACTACTAGCCAAGACCAGGTCATTTCTATGGGAAACAACAACGTAGAATTAAGAGTTGTGTAAGAGGTGGGATGACAACCTAGATACAAATCTCTATGAGGCATCTATAGTTGGAGAAGGAAGAAGTTTTGAAACGATTTCCACATCAACAGAAGAGATTGAACAACGCACCCGAGTGCCTGGTACAGCAGATAGGCCAACTGCCACCAAAAGTACAACATATGATGCAAATGTAGGTCCATCAACCGGTAAGTCACTGCCGTATAGAAGATGCAGGCTTGTGAAATGTGACAATTCACACATATCATTTGCACCTGTAATATATTAATAAATTATCATTTAACCCCTCCCACGCTGGTGACGAAACCGCTCCGTCACGCCCCTCGGGTGGGCTGTGCTGGTGACGGAGCGGTTCCGTCACGGCCCGCTCGACGCGCCTGCGCAGCGCTGATTTTGCGCCTGCGTGACACGTTCTATTGAGCAGGCGGGGCCGTGACGGAACCGCTGCGTCACAAGCACAGCCCAGCCGAGGGGCGTGGCGGAGCGGTTCCGTCACCAGCGTCGGAGCGCCGCGCGCCCGCCCCTCAGCGCTGCGGCGGAATTGCCACTGCAGCGAAAGGGTTAAGAGCATTTACAAATACACTTGTGACTTTTATATTTTTAAAACAAAAAGCTTACTTTTGGGGTCATCAAAAGTGACATATTTATTATTTGAAAGTATTCTCAAACAATTTTTAAAACGTTTGTCATTACATCACTTTGTCAATATGAAATTATGTATTTGTCCATAGTTAATATAGACTTCCCACCTCCAACAGACAAGGAAGAGACTGACACTATGAATACTGACGAAATGGCACAGGAAAAACAAGAAAAGGAGGGGATAATGTGACACCCCCCGCAGTGACGTCACATAGCCCAAGAAAGCTCTCAGAAGGCTATGGCGAAGGCTGACATTACAAACACCCCACCCCTGCTGCTGAGACATAGACACACAAGCTAGACAAGAATACCGGAAGTTGGATTCACTATAGTATCTGCAGCTGAGACAGTTGTAGGCCACAACATGCTGGGTAGGAGAATACATGCAATGAAACACAATGTGTCCACAGTTGTGGCATCTGTGAAAGAAACCCCTGAACTAACTATACAGTAGGCCTTGCAGCTGACACAGTGAAGCCATGTGTTCAAAGGAGGGAATGCAACACTGTGGACCCCTCCTTGAGTCTAGCGCTGGGATAACTTGTCCATGTAACAGCAGTACTCACCCAAAGTGTTCATGACACACAGGGACAAAGAGGGCAGCAGGCAGGTGGCATGTAGAGTGTTATATGTACAGGGATCTAAAGCATGTGGGCCCGAATAATATTCAAACAGGGGCCTTAGCATGAGGACCCCAGTAAGTCGTGATGTAGTTGAACGCACAAGCTGTCATCGCCTGCACTCAATCAATCAATCAATCAATCAAAGACATTTATATAGCGCACTACTTACCCGTGGGGTCTCAAGGCGCTTGGGGGGGGGGGGTGCCGTTACTGCTCGAACAGCCAGGTCTTGAGCTTCTTCCTGAAGGAGAGGTGGTCTTGGGTCAGGCGCAGGTCGGTCGGGAGGGAGTTCCAGGTCTTGGCGGCCAGGTAGGAGAAGGACCTTCCTCCTGTTGTCGCTCTTCGGATGCGGGGGACGGCGGCGAGGGCGTGGCTGGCTGATCGGAGGTGGCGTTTGGGAGCGTAGAAGTTGATTCGGCTGTTGAGGTAGCTCGGGCCTTGATCGTGAAGGGCTTTGTGTGCGTGGGTGAGGAGGCGGAAGGTGGTTCTTTTGTTGACGGGGAGCCAATGCAGGTCTCTCAGATGTCCGGAGATGTGGCTGTTTCATGGGATGTCGAGGATGAGTCTGGCTGAGGCGTTCTGGATCCGCTGGAGTCTCTTCTGGAGCTTGGCGGTGGTACCGGCGTAGAGGGCGTTGCCGTAGTCCAGTCGGCTGGTGACGAGGGCCTGGGTGACGGTTTTCCTGGTCTCGGTGGGGATCCACCAGAAGATCTTCCGAAGCATGCGTAGGATGTTGAAGCACGACGAGGAGACGGCGTTGACTTGTCTGGTCATGGACAGGGAATTGTCCAGGATGAAGCCCAGGTTGCGTGCGTGGTCCGTCGGTTTGGGTGCGGAGCCTAGGGCGGGGGGCCACCAGGCGTCGTCCCAGGCGGAGGGTGAAGAGCCCAGGATGAGGACCTCCGTCTTCTCTGAGTTCAGTTTCAGACGGCTGGTCGTCATCCACTCGGCTACATCTTTCATCCCTTCGTGCAGATTGGCTCTGGCGGCGGCGGGGTCGTTGGTCAGGGAGAGGATCAGCTGGGTGTCGTCGGCGTAGGAGATTATGTTGAGGTTGTGTTGGCGTGCGATGGCCGCGAGGGGGCTCATGTAGACGTTGAAGAGGGTGGGGCTCAGCGAGGATCCTTGAGGGACGCCGCAGATGACTTCGGTGGCCTCTGACTTGTACGGTGGTAGGCGGACTCTCTGTGTTCTTCCGTCGAGGAAGGAGATGATCCACTCCAGTGCTTTCTCCTGGATTCCGACGTTGCTGAGGTGCTGCACTAGGGTGCGATGGCAGACAGTGTCGAAAGCCGCGGAGAGGTCTAGGAGGATGAGGGCCGCTGTCTCTCCGTTGTCCATCAGGGCTCGGATGTCGTCGGTGGCAGCGATGAGGGCGGTCTCGGTGCTGTGGTTGGCTCGGAAGCCAGACTGTGAAGGGTCGAGGGATCCATTTGTCTCGAGGAAGGCGGCCAGCTGTTTGTTGACGGTCTTCTCGATGACTTTGGCTGGAAACGGGAGGAGCGAGATGGGGCGGTAATTCTTGAGTTCGGTGGGGTCCGCTGTGGGTTTCTTGAGAAGAGCGCTGAGTTCGGCGTGCTTCCAGCTCTCAGGGAAGGTGGCGGTGTCGAAGGAGGTGTTGATAATGTCCCGCAGGTAGGGTGCGATGACAGCGTCGGCCATGTTGAAGACGTGGTGAGGGCAGGGGTCGGTCGGAGATCCGGAGTGGACAGAGTTCATCATGCGGACGGTGTCTTCGGTGCTGATCGGAGTCCAGGCGCGGAGGGTGGTGGTGGGCGGCGTTGCTGCGGTCGTGGCGTGCGTCGGTTGAATGCTGAAGCTGTTGTGTATGTCCGCGATCTTGTTGTGGAAGTAGGAGGCGAGGGAGTTGCAGAGGTCTTGCGATGGGGTGATGTCGTTGTTTCCGGCGTTGGGGTTGGAGAGCTCTTTCACGATGTTGAAGAGTTCCTTGCAGTTGTGTGCGTTGTTGTCCAGCCGGTCCTTGAATGCAGTTTTCTTGGTGGCGCGGATCAGTTGGTGGTGCTTCCGGGAGGCGAGCTTGAGGGTGGTCATGTTGTCCGGTGTTGGTTCTCTTCTCCAGACTTTCTCGAGGGCTCGGCAGTTCTTCTTGGAGCTCTTGAGTTCGTCGGTGAACCATGGGGCTTTCTTGCTGCCGGGTCTGCTGGGCGGGGTCCTCAGAGGGGCGAGTTCGTCCGCGCAGTTGTTGATCCACTTTGAGAGGTGGTCGGCGGCCTGGCTAGGGTTCGCTGATCTGGCAGGCGGGTGCTGGCTCAGGGAAGCGGCGAGCTGGTCGGCTGTGATCTTGTTCCAGCTTCTTCGGGCAACCCGTTGCTGGTGGTGGTGGATCGTCGTTCTTTTGAAGGTGAAGTGGACGCAGCTGTGGTCCGTCCAGTGGAGTCCAGTGGCGTGGCTGAAGGCGATGTCTTTGCTGGATGAGAAGACGGCGTCGAGTGTGTGTCCGGCGAGGTGGGTGGCGGTGGACACCAGCTGCTTGAGTCCAAGGTTGGCGAGGTTGTCTAGCAGGGTGGTGGTGTTGCGGTCGTTGTTGTTCTCCAGGTGGAAGTTGAGGTCCCCCAGGAGGATGTAGTCAGCGGAGGGGAGGGCATGCGGGCTGACGAAGTCGGCGATGTCCTCGCTGAATTGTGTGCGTGGTCCCGGGGGTCGGTAGATCAGGGTGCCTCTGAGGGTGGTCTTGGGGTCGGTGTGGATCTGGAAGTGCAGGTGTTCGGCGGTCGTTAGGGTGTTGTCGGTGCTGGTCGTGATGCGGATGGTGTTCCTGTGGATGATGGCGATGCCTCCACCCATCTGGTTGGCGTTGCGGTCCCTCCGGGTGATCTTGTAGCCCTCTGGGATGGCGATGGCGATGTCGGGCGCTGAAGAGGCGTTCATCCAGGTCTCCGTGAGGAAGGCAACGTCAGGGGCTGTGGTGTCGAGGAGGTTCCAGAGTTCGATGGCGTGTCTGTGGACGGAGCGGGTGTTCAGCAGGATGCACTTGAGGTGGTTGCTGCTGGTGTTCGGCTTGGCAGGTGCTGGTGCAGGGCAGGTCCGGATGCAGGTGAACTTGCAGGCGTGGCAGCTGAAGGGTCCGTGGGTGCGTCTCGGAGTGGCTCGGTAGCATCCTGGGATTCGGCCGGTGTTGAGTGCGATGAGGGTGGCGGCAGTGTACGTCAGGCGGGTGGGCCGGGGTCCTCGAGGGCCAGGGGTCCTGGCACTGGGCGCGGTCCAGGCGCGGACGGGCGCAGACGGGCTTACCTTTGGCGCGCCTTCGGCGCACAATCGGCGCGCCCGCTGCGCGTCAACGCTGCGCGTTCGCACGGTCGCCATATATGGCGAAGTGCGCGGGGGGCGGAGCAGCTGGGAGGCGGGAGCGGGGAGGGTACAGAAGAGAAAAGGGGCGGGGTTATCGGCAGTGGCGGGAAGCGGGGAGCGGGGAGGGAAGACGAAGGGCAGCTTACAAACCGGAAACCAGGCACTACAGAGAGGAAAAATACAAAACAATTACAACAATACCAACAACAGGGGCACAGGGCGAGAAGCGGCGCCCAGGAGCCTGCAGGTCAGGCGAGCACGGACCACGCCGCTCGAAGGCAGGGGGCGTGGTCACGCGGCGGTAGCCGAGGCAGACAGACGGGGAGGCACACGCAGCAGCTGGTGGCCGTGCAGCGCGGGGGTGTCCTAAAGCTAGGACACACTCACCTGCGTCGCACGGTCGCCATATATGGCGAACTGCGCGGGGGGCGGAGCAGCTGGGAGGCGGGAGCGGGGAGGGTACAGAAGAGAAAAGGGGCGGGGTTATCGGCAGTGGCGGGAAGCGGGGAGCGGGGAGGGAAGACGAAGGGCAGCTTACAAACCGGAAACCAGGCACTACAGAGAGGAAAAATACAAAACAATTACAACAATACCAACAACACGGGCACAGGGCGAGAAGCGGCGCCCAGGAGCCTGCAGGTCAGGCGAGCACGGACCACGCCGCTCGAAGGCAGGGGGCGTGGTCACGCGGCGGTAGCCGAGGCAGACAGGCGGGGAGGCACACGCAGCAGCTGGTGGCCGTGCGGCGCGGGGGTGTCCTAAAGATAGGACACACTCACCTGCGTCGCACGGTCGCCATATATGGCCAAGTGCGCGGGGGCGGAGCTGCTGGGAGGCGGGAGCGGGGAGGGTACAGAAGAGAAAAGGGGCGGGGTTATCGGCATTGGCGGGAAGCGGGGAGGGAAGACGAAGGGCAGCTTACAAACCGGAAACCAGGCACTACAGAGAGGAAAAATACAAAACAATTACAACAATACCAACAACAGGGGCACAGGACGAGAAGCGGCGCCCAGGAGCCTGCAGGTCAGGCGAGCACGGACCACGCCGCTCGAAGGCAGGGGGCGTGGTCACGCGGCGGTAGCCGAGGCAGACAGGCGGGGAGACACACGCAGCAGCTGGTGGCCGTGCGGCGCGGGGGTGTCCTAAAGCTAGGACTCAGGTGGGTCGAAGGATGTTGCAGGTACATTTGGTTTTAATGAGTTGAAGTACTTTGCACAATTCATGTTGGGTACAAGTAGTATCAACAGTCATTAACATACATTAGGTAATTTATATTTTGTATAATTGAGGGCTTTGTTTATATATATATATTGTACTCCATGCACAAGTGATAATATTTTGACATTCTGATGACAACTATTCTCAGGTTTGTCTTGGATGCTCAATTCAAACATATAGACATATTGATGTTTTAGTACTATAACATGTACCTTTGTTATCCAATAAACTGTGTTATTTATTTATTTGAATATAGCGCTGGCTAGATTGCATACTAATGAACACTGTGTTTGTGTATTTTTTAATTAAAATGTTGCTATGTATCCCTCAAACAGGCAATGTTTAATTGAAATTACCTCATATGCGCTATGTGCATTGTCAGCATTTGAGCAGTGAACCTTTGAACTGCAAACTAACATTACACACTGCAGTGAAAGCCACATTACTAATTAATATGGAACAGTATAGAAAAGTCATTGCACCTCATTTATGACATGTTTAATATGTGATTGTTTTGCCTTCTTTGTATAGTGCTTCATTATTTTCGTAAAAGCGTTTGATATGGTGTGTCTTACAATAATGTGTAGTTACTTGTGAGCCAATGGGTCATCACACAGCATATGTTTCAAATACCTGTCTGACATCTTTGAGGTATTGTATTTTCTACTTAGAATTCAAAACCTCTGCTGTAGGTATATTTAATGTGCTCATTTCTTTATATCCTGCCTTTTGTACCTAAAACCATCACGTAACACAACTTGTCAGAGTGGTAATGTACTGTGATTGTTTAAATGCATTTAGCATTAATTGTTAATGTTGACATTGGATTGCCACCTGCTTTGACTACATGGTATTTTGCAAGTGACATTTCTTTTCTTTTGCAGCAATTCTTTATGGGCAAACGCTTAGCACATTTGTGATTTGTGATTTCCTAATTGTACATCGCACCATGTTGTTTTGCAATTCACAAACCATTCTGCAACCGGCTTGCGAATCGCAAAACGTAGTACATCTATCCCTCACTTCGACATTGAGACTGGGATGTTCTAAGTCGAGCAGTATTTAATAGACGTGGATCATGATCTTCCTCATTTTAATCAGTTGAGGCCAAGTCTTGCTTCCCCTCCCCTTCTCTGTTCTAATGAGCAAGAAACAATTGTAGAAATTCGTAAAACTGTATGTGGGATTATTCTGCCACACATTCTCCAATTTACTCCGTGCTGGACTTGGAGTGGCTAGAGGTGTTTCAGTCCAGTGAGTCTTTGCCTAGGAGTGGATGGCCGAGTGCACGGCCATCATCATCAATAAGTGCAGCATACGGTTAGGCACTGATATACCTATGGGAAGATGCTTTATTGGCCAAGGTCATTTGCATCTTTAACAGTAAAGTACCCCATAAACCTTGCCTCTTTGGGTTTACGGCACGTGAAGCGCCCGCTATAGCTTTCTCAAGAATTGCCCCTCAACATGGAGGATTGAAGCCTTCTCTTTCATTATGAGCTTTCAATGATTGTTCCAGCCAATACTAGAAGCCTTAATCTTTTTGCACTACTTCTTGACCTATTTTCCTCTAACCTGTCCTCCTTTCCTAATAAAGCATCTCTAATTTTTTCATGCAGGTTGTGCTTTTGTCAAGTATGGAAGTCATGCTGAGGCCCAAGCAGCAATCCACAGCCTTCATGGCTGCCAGACTATGCCGGTAAGAGTAAGGATGATGTGTTTATTTATCAGAAAGCCACAGTACCACTATCTTCATTAATTGCTTCTTTTGTCCTCTGTTCTCATAATTTCTCTCTATGCTCTATATATCCAGTTTTCTCTTTCTCCTTCTGTCCCTCCCGTCTTTTGGGTACTGTCTCTTTCAATTCTGCTTATCCATCTCAATAAATTAAAACATATTATTCTTATGAATACTTCTAGCTGCAGATCCTCACCTTGTAAATTTCCACTAGTCCTCAACATGATCCCATGCAGTGCTGCCCATGCAGTGCTGCTGCACACCAGTAGGTGGCACAGTGACTCTGCAACAATGCTGTTCCACTATGAAAGTGACAAACACAGGCGTATATAAGCACCACCCATGCGCACTGACATCAATGTCTTTCTTTTCGTGCCTTCAGACGCTACTCCGGGGCGCTGCTCCTTCCTTCTTCAATCTGCGAAGAGATTTCCTTCAGAAAAAGTTTTAAGTGAGAAAAGGATACCAGTCCCTAACACAGCAGGATTGAAGCCTTGTAGTGACTGTCAAAAACGAATATCGGTGAAAGATCCCCACAAGGTGTGGCTCTGTTGTTTAAATTTGTAACACGATTCCAAGGCCTGCAAAGGCGCCCAGATAAACCCTAACGCCATCCAAAAGCCAGAGGTGAAACACCAGAAGGCTCTGCGCCTGTCCCGCTCAGGTCGCAGGCGAGGACCCACTCATGCTCTCACTCCAGAAGTCATCCCCGAGGGAGCTCTTCATCACAGGGAAAGTTTTCAGGCAAATCGAAGAAGAAACATAAGAAATCCAAATGGGACTCTGCCCTTTTCCACAAATCTTGTTCCCCAGGGAGGGCACTGGCGCATCTCCGTACCTCCAGGTCTTGCTCTGCTTCCACTGAGAACCGATTCTATCACTGATAGTGATGCACACTGAGTTTGTGGGTCCATCAATTACAGCGCAGAAGGTTGAGGCCTTTCGATCGGTGATGATGCACATCTTTGGGATGCTCCTGCTCCCTCTGGCTCATCTTCGGGACCCAAAGATCCGCAAAAACTCCCAGTCGGATTACCATTGGCGGGTTTGCCCTCTGTACCGTTTAGGCCTATTGAACCTGCTTTAGGTTCTGGGATTGGGGTTGGCACCAGCACTGAATTGGCACCGGTTCCTCAAGCGTTTGCGTTTGCACCAATGGAACGAGCCCTGGGTGAATACCTGGAACCCCTTGTGGTGTCTGACTCCGGTGTTGAAGAAGGCCATATCTGGATCTTGATGTCCCTCAGCATTTACTGAATCCATCTGACTCTGATGTGACTCCACTGCCTCACTGTCATGCACGGACATTAGACCAGTGCCAGCCTTATGGAGACGACAGTGGTGAGGATGTGGAAGAGTTTTCCCCCCACCCTATCACGATGACAACCGGTAAATAGACTTACAGGATGCCACTGTATGGTCTCTTCCATCCAAAAAGATCCCAGTCTAGGAATCTGCACACTGGCTTGTTTAATTTGCAGACGACCTCCGCATCTAAGGGAACGGACAAGTTCTTGAAAGAAACTGACGCCAGCGCGCATGGGTGGTGCCAGTATGTGGCTTAGTTCATTACTTTCGGAGCTGAACAGTGTCTATGCAGAGTCACATGACACCACCTACTAGCGTGCAGGAGCACCGCTATTGAGTTTTCCAGATCCACTCTGGTGCAAATTCACAAGGTGAGGAATCTGAAATTAGATGGAGTATCCCGCAAAAATAGCATTACAGAAGGGAAGTAACTTGTTCTTTTTGTATTTTTGCTCTCTTATTGCCTGTCTTGGTTTCTGTCTCGTGCCTCTTTTCTGTATTTTATTTTTTCTTTCTCTGATCGTTTCTATGTTCTTCCTTTGATTCTCATTGTTCCTTCCCTCTGGTCCTCTATATTCTCCGTTGGTTCCCCTATACCTTACATCTTTGCTATTTGATTGTTTATGTCCCTTCACTGCATTCATTCTTTTCTCTTATTGGTCATTTCCTTTAACTTTACTTTATACTGTTTCTGTCTTTCTTTGGGGGTTTTCCTACGCTTTCCATTATGTCCTCTATGTTCTCTCTCTGTCTTTATGCCCACTCCGTTCCCGTTCTGTCCTCTTGTTGTTTTATCATCCCTTTTGTCCTCTCCTGTTGGTTTCTGCTCCCCTCTGTTCTCTTAGCATTCCTTGCTCTGGTTTCATCTGTTCCCTCTGTCTCTTCTCTTGTCATTAGTTCCCATCACCCATGTGCTATAATTCTCTTCCCTCTCTTGTTTGTCATTTTTATGTACCTATAGTCTCCCATGTTTGGTCTGCCCCCTCTGTCATTTTTATCATTTTCTGCCCTACTTTCTTGGCATTCTTTGTCCTATCCAATTTCCCTCTTGCAGACTCCTTCCTATTATCCATAATTATTATTTGACTGTCCTCTGGTCTGTCTGTCATCTCTTCTTTTCATTCTCTGTACTCACTGTCACTTTTTGCATGCCTTTATCGTGTCGTCTCAGGCTATTATTATTTGATCACTTTCTCTGTTTTCTTTTGTCATTCTTTAATCACAGTGTTTGCTTCATCCTTTCGAGTCAATATCAGCCCGCTCTCTTTCCTTTCTTGTCACCTGGTCTCTCGCTGGTCCTTTATGCCTTTCTGGCCTTCACTCATGCCCTCTCTTTTTCTATTCTTGTCCTATAGCTGTTCTTTTTCATGCTCCCCCATCGTTTCCCTATGCTTCCACCTATGTGCTCATCCATGTGCTCTATCCTTCTTTTTTTTCCTTTTTCTTACTGAGTCTGTCTTGCTTCCTTTCTCTTAGTTTCTGAGCTCTATCACTGATCCTCTTTTTTCTCTATCTAGACCTCTCTGATATCTTCCAGGAAATCTTGCTCCCTCTCAGCGCCCTAATTATTTTCAGGTGCATGCTTTTAATATCTCTGTTCATATTCTTCTCTCATTCCACTCTCTTGTTTTCCTATTTACGATCAGTGTCCGCTTCTGTGTCTGTCACAGTTTCTTTCACGGCTTTTTTTTTTTTCACTGTCTCTGTTTCTCTCTCCATTTCTCTCATTCTTCCTCACTCACGGTCTTCTCTGGTCACTTCCTGATCTCCTATTGATCCTGTCTTTTCTCTCCCTGGACATCTTATTTATCATTCTGTTCGTGTTCATCTCTGTTTGTGCATCACTGTCATCACTGTTCACCCTTCTGTCCTCTTCTTTCTCTGTCCTGTCTGTTATGTTATGTTAGACTGATTTATAAAGCGCACGGCTGCCCCATCAAAGGGGCGTCCCGGCGCTGAAACCAGATGGGTGCAGCTAGTAGCAACTGAACAGCTTATAGTGGAGGGAAAAGGAACGTTTTAATAGCTTTGCGGAAAGAGGCAGATAGAGCTTTATGCTGCGGATGGGAATAGGAAGGGAATTCCAGAGTTTAGAAGCCAACACCCTGAACGAGCGGCATCCAGCACGAGCCCTCCTCACCCTGGCGACAACCACAAGATTCTGTCCCATGGAGCGAAGCTGGCAAGAGGGGGTGTAGAAAGAGTGAAGGTTGGACAGATGCATGGCGATGAAGAGTTGAAGATTTTAAAAGTAATGCAGAGGGCCTTGAATTCCACACGCTTGGCCACAGGCAGCCAGTGTAGGCGGCTTATTACATTAGAGGTAGAAGACCACCTTGGCAAGCCAAGGAGCGCTCAGGCCGCTGCGTTCTGGACCCTTTGCAGTCTGACAATCTCAGCGTGGTTATCCCTGAGATAAAGGGAGCTGGCATAGTCCAGTCTAGACAGAATCAAGGCCTGGACGACAACCTGCCTGATTGAGCGGTCAAAGAAGCCCAGCAGAGGTTTAAGCCCCCGCAGTAGCCTGAAACACGTCCCTGCCACCGTCTTAGTTTGGGTTCCAAAGTTAAGAGCAGTGTCAAGCCAGACCCTTAGGTTTTTACCACCTGTTTAGGAGCAGGTGCCGACCCCAGTGCGGCGGGCCACCAGTGCTCACACCACAGCTCGGAGTCTCTCCCCACTAACAGAACCTCAGACTTGCTAGCATCGGTGAGAGTGACTTCCAATTGGTTGTTGTCTGCATACAACACCACCGTGAGCCCTCTGTTTTTAGCCACCATCACCAATGGTTGCACATGCAGGTTGAACAGGGTAGGGCTCAAAGCCGAGCCCTGAGGAACCCGCTGCTTGATGGCATGAACTTTGGACGAAAAAGGAGGGGCGGTCAGCTGGAAGGTCCTCCTAGAAAGAAAGAAGGCAAACCAATCCAGAGCAGCATCCGCTATGCCCCTATGATACTTTCAATTCTCTTTCTCTCTGGTTCTTTTGCATATGTCTCTGGTCCTTTCTGGTCTTTGTTTCTTATCTCTCTGTTTTGCGCTTCTTCTGGTCTCTCTTTCTCTCTGACCCTTCCTTATTTTTCTAGTTCTTTTTGTTTCGTTGTTTTTCTTTTGTTGGTCC
The DNA here is from genome assembly GCF_964261635.1 of Lissotriton helveticus. Classification (NCBI taxonomy): domain Eukaryota; kingdom Metazoa; phylum Chordata; class Amphibia; order Caudata; family Salamandridae; genus Lissotriton; species Lissotriton helveticus. Next base: position 189,822,168 of record NC_136062.1, on the reverse strand, counting down.
TTTTGTTCTTTCTCCAGATGTGGCTGTTCCCCCTGATACACATAGATTCTCATTCTTGTTTCTTGGTTCTCTTATCAAAACCTTTGTCTTTTATGTTTGCCCAGAGTTTTCCATCTGAGGCTCTCTTGTCATATCTTCTCTAGCTCTGCCTGTCTATTATTTCTCTGATCTGTATATTTTCAATGCTCTCAGCTTGCCTCTTTTATTTAACGGGTCCTCTGTCTCTCTGTTTTCCCTCTTTGTCCCACACCCGTCTCTCTCTTGTTTCTCTGCAGCTCTATAGCTGCCTTAATCTCTCCATCCTCCATTTGGAAATCCTTAGTTACTCCTTTAATGATTTAAATGGAGGTCTGAACCTTATCTTCCTGAGCTCTCTGTAGTCCGTCCTGTACGGTGAGGTGTTTTGTATTACATTTTTCTGTTTAATTACATTTAGTATCAATGAAACAACAAAAGATTGTTCCTTATATTCATGCGTAACAAGTAGAGCACAGAAAAAGACCAAATAGGTTCTTTATAAAGCCCTCACTCACCAGCCTAGCTGGTGACATGCTTCATCATCGGGCCCCACCAGGAGAGGCCGAGTGCCACCTTGGTGTGCTTCAATGCCAGAATTACTGCGGAGCTGGTAGTTTTTGTGCAGTGGACAGTGATAAGTGAGTGTTAAAAATGTCGCGATTATGTCAAAGAATACATTTTATTATAAGCCAATTGGACATGGTTAAAAATAAAGTGTGGGACAGTAAAGCTGAATAAATTGTTCAGCGAGGTCCACTAGGAAGTGGTCAACATGTTTCTGCCTATGTGTTCAGAATTAAACAGGCATTCGTCAGGACCGTGTGGTGTAACCTCGGCGGTATGGGCGCGCTAAGGCCCACCCTGACCAGAGGTTATAAGTGTGAAAAGATAAAAATTATGTATCAAAAATTGTATATGCGATCTGGTGTCCCCCGTAATTAGAGAGGAACTGAGTTTATTCTGGTTAGTGGTAACAGACATAGACAAACATGAAAAGAAAACAAACACAAAACTGGTTAGAAGTGGATGACTCAGATTGTCCATGTAACATATTCATACAATGGTGCTCTACGCGGTGCACATAAGTATTAGCACTAGATCCTATGTGCCACTATGCAACAGAAGTGCACTTGAATCTGTATTATTACTGGGTGAGTTTGATGAAAAAAACATAATTAGTTGAATGCCGGTAGTACTGGATGCCCGAGGCACAAACCTGTGTGCAAAACTGGTATGCATAAAGCAGTACAAGATAAAGTGCAAAAATGGGCATAGATGTTAAATAAAGAGAAATCTCACTTTGGACGTAGTCACTAACTACATCATAGGTCTCGGGAGGGGGCTGGTTGCAATAGTGGCATACCCTGAAAGGTAAGGAAGCAAGAGCAAATCAGATCACAACCCAGACATCGAGGACGCAAATTAATTATCTAATTCTGCGGATGATGAGGACTCACGCTGTAAATGCAGCACGCCTGCTAGGTGCCTACAGGAACCCTCGCTACCGGACCCCGATGGTGATCGTTGGGGCAGACCGGCTTGTGTTAAAAAGGAGATGGATGCGGCTACGGGAGATGACGGAGATGGATCCGGCTACGGGAGGCGACGTGCAGCATCATAGTGGGCGTGTCCACAGAGACGCCGGCGACGTCATCGACCGGCAGCCAATCCTGGCTGAGGAGACTTCAAAGCTCACGGTCGGGCAAAACAGAGGTAACATTCCAAACTAGGAGCGGTTGCTAAGGCGATGCTCGACGCCAAAATGCGCGAGGTCGTCCGGGGGAAAAAAACGGGGGGAAAAAGGGAGGAAAACTTTATAGAGCAGCGTTGGGAGCAAAAAGCACAACGATGGTGAGAAATTTCAAGTGTGCTCAGGTAAAAGTATGCATAATAAACAGCAAAAGGCAAGGATATGCAGAATAGCAAGAAGAGAGGAAATACATTAAATATATATATTAGAGGTACATGTGATTTCAACGGATGCACAAAAGAAAAGAAAAGGCTGACTATGGGACCACACTGTTAAAAGGTGGATGAATGGCGAGGTTTGCCAGAATTAGAAGGATCCTAACTGTAAGAGTTCCGGGGGAAAGGACAAAATTATCTCCCTGAAAAATATAATAGAAAAGCATTTAGGAAACATAAATGCTGGCTTGCAAACGGGAGTGCAGTGTTGTATGCTCATCCTTCATGGTATGAGATGATGGGCAACACAAATGGTAGTCAGAGGTACTACATGAAGCCACCATATTTTGCCAAAACTCGGAGCCCCGAGGTATTGGGAAGAGATGCTTACATTTTGCACTATGCTAAAAAAAAAAGAAAAAAGAGGGGGGGGGGGGGAGAGAGAGAAAAAAAACGGAGGGTTAACAATTTAGAACTGAGGCCCATGGAATGTTATTGTTAAGTCCTCGGTTGTGGGTGTCCAGCCGGTTCACCCACCTCTGTTCTTTCTCAAAGAGGATGTTTTGGGTATTGCGTTATGCTTGTACCTGCTCAATAATTGTCCATCTGAGATCATCTGCAGTATGTCTCTTCTGTATGAAATGTTCATTTAGTTAAGTGGTGATTCGATCGTAGCGGATGTTACTCCGATGTTCACCAATCCCTAATTTCACCTTGCGTGTGGTCATGCCCACATAGCGTAACTCACACCGACAAGTGATCACATACACGATATTCGTGGAGTTACAGTTATTGCGTGCTCGTTGCATCCACGTTTTGCCTTGCTCGAGGTGTAATACTTTCGTACGTTTGGTGAGGTGACGCGCTGCAATTGGTGCAAGGGAAATGCCTAGTGACTTTAGGAAGACCCCATGCCTCGGTGATTGTCGGGTCTTTTGCGGTATTGTCTCTAGGGATTGTGTGGACGAAAGAGTCTTTCAGGCTACGCCCTCTCTTGAAGGAAAAAAGAGGCTTCTCTCAGTTACGATTATTGCTGGTGAGTATGCTCCAATGTTTATTCACCGCTTTCTTCACAATATTGGAAGCACTGCTGTAGGTGGTAACACATGTCAGGGGTAGCACTTGCGTTTTTTTGGGATGGTCTTCAAGAAGTGCCTCTCTGGGCTGTTTTCTCACCCTTTTGTAGCCTTTGTTGAGAATCCTGTTTTGGTATCCCCTGTGTCTCAATTTGGTGGTGAGATCTGTAGACAGTTTACGGAAGTCCTCCAAGTTACTGCAGTTCCGTCTCACCTGAAGGTATTGGCCATAGGGCAAGTTTTCCCGTAAGGGCCTTGGGTGAAAACTTGAAAAATCCAGGAGGTTGTTCCTCGCAGTGGGCTTATAGTAGGTTTTGGTTGTCAGGCACCCATTGGACTTAGAGATAACGACGTCCAAGAATACTACTGAATGAGTACTGCAGGTATGTGTAAATTTGAGATTTCTATCTAGGGTGTTAGGCCATTGTAGGAATATAATTAGATCGTTCTCTGTGCCCTGCCTGACTAGGAGGACATCGTCTATTTACCTCTTCCAAAAACTAATGGAGGAGGAGAAAGGGTTGGCAGCACTTTGGATGTGTCTACGTTCGAAATCATGTACGTAGAGGCCCGCTACACTGGGGGGAAAAGTGCTGCCCATAGATGTACCAGTCGTTTGTAAATAGTTGTCTCCCTTGTCTTCAAAAAAGTTTTCCTTGAGTGCCAGGGTTGCACATTCCACAATGAAGGATCTTGGTGTTTGGTAGTCCCAGTCTGTGCCATCGAGAGCCTCATCCAGGATTCTGATAGTATCACCCTGGGGTATACTGGTGTAGAGGCTCTCGATGTCCAGAGTAACTAGTGTGGTGGAATCAGTTTTGATGGGTAAAGCATCAAGTAAGTTAAGGAGATCCTTAGTATCCTTAAGGTAAGTGGGAGTCTGCTGAATTAGATGTTTCAAAAAGTAATCGCAAAAGCGAGCCAGGGGTTCCAGGAGAGAACCAATGCCGGAGACAATGGGATGTCCTGGGGGGGCATTTTGTTTTTATGTATTTTTGGCAGCGTGTAAAAATAGGGTACTACACTATCCCCTGCTGTCAAAAAATCTGCCTCATGGTTGGTAATGTGACCATTGTCCTCTGCCTCTATCACAAGAGTAGTAATACGGGCCTTGAGTTCTAAGGACGGGTCCGTAGCAAGTAGCTGATAGTTCTTTCTGTCACCCAAAAGGCGCTGGCAATCTTTGTCATAATCTGCTGTATTTTGTATCACTACACCCCGCCTTTGTCAGCGGGTTTGATTGTGATTGCAGAGTTGTTTTCAAGGGAATCAAGTTCCTTGAATTCCAAAGTGCTTAGGTTCTTAAATTGATTGGGTTCGCCAAGAGTTTCAATTTCTAGGAACACCGCCTGTTCAAAAGCAGTGATTTCTGCTGGTATTGTGTGAGGGGGTGGTGTAAATGTTGACTTGGTTCTTAGACCAGTGTCTCCTTTGTGCGTGACAATGGCTGCTTCATCTTTGCCTTCAAAGAAAGCTTTCAATTTCAGCTTTCTGAAGAAATTTGCAAGTTCACAGTGGAGGTGGAACTTATCCAGATGGGCAGTGGGTACGAAACCCAGGCCTTTCTCAAGGACCTGGGTCTCTGTTGGAGATAGTCACACTTGAGAGGTTCACAATTAGACTCCCTGGGCACTCGTGCTCGCTTGTTGTGACTTGCTGCGAGTGTTGTTGCCCACTGGGTCATCCTGCTCCCATCGGACCTTATTGTGCCCTCTCCTCCTGCCTCTTCCTCTCCGGCCTCTCTCTAAAAAAGGCGGTCGGTAGGTGTTGTTTTGTAATAGGGGGGCTTGCATGAAACCCGGGTTCCATCCCATCATTGCGATCTGTGGGTTCTGAAAATGCATGGGATGCATACCTCCACCAGGCATCTGGAATGGGTGCCAAGCTGGTGGTTGGAAATCAGGTCTTGTTGCGCCTCTGGCGCCCCCCCTGTGTCTCTGTTTGTAACTGCCGTTACTGGAACCACTTGACAAGGAGGAGTTATCGTCAGATGCATCTGAATTGGAATTGTTCCTAGGTGTGGGGTTGTATGCAGGATCAGCATAGGGGTAAGCCTTGATAAAAGTGAACTTTTTGAGGTCTTTCTGGAACTTTGTCACTTTTGCCTGCATGAGCCCATCTTTATAATCTGTAATATCCTTATTGATTTCATCCAGTCTTTTTTTTATAACCAGTCAGAGTGGTTTTGAAATGATTCTCAGTTTGCTGGATCTCAATCAATGGTGTTTCTGAAAGTCTTACTGCTATTTTGATAATTAACACGAGCCAGTCTTGTGTACAATGCCACACGATCATTGCCCTTTCTTTCCTGAAGGTGGCATCCTCCAGGAAGATCCGTGGGGCATTTGTCACTAGTAGGCCCTTTGGCGCGTTGTTGGTGCGTTGATAGTCGGTTAGGATTGTCCCATGTAAAATCATCCGGATTCTATTTCTCTTCTGTTCTGACAATTTGTCCCATTCACTAGTGTGGGTTATTGCCTGCGAGATTGCAGGGTCAGCAAAAAGAGAGGGGCGTGCTAAGATGGCCTCCACCTCTGAATCAGGATAAGTGAGGCCCAGATTCTCCATAGTAAAACACTAGAGAGGGTAATTAATTGTAGGAGAAAGAACGGTAAAGGAGGAAATCTCCTAAAAACAGGAACTGTCAGAGCTGTGCGTTGCTTAAAATGCTTGGAATCAACGAGAGAGAGAGGGAAGATAGGAACACTCTTAGTCGCCCAAGGTAAGTATCAATGAAACAACAAAAGACTGTGCCTTACATTCATGCGAAACAAGTAGAGCACAGAAAAAGACCAAATAGGTTCTTTATAAAGCCCTCACTCACCAGCCTAGCTGGTGACATGCTTCATCATCGGGCCCCACCAGGAGAGGGCGAGTGCCACCCTGGTGTGCTTCAACACCAGAATTACTACGGAGCTGGTAGTTTTTTGTGCAATGGACAGTGATAAGTGAGTGTTAAAAATGTCGCGATTGTGTCAAAGAATACATTTTATCATAAGCCAATCGGACATGGTTAAAAATAAAGTGTTGGACAGTAAAGCTGAATAAATTGTTCAGCGAGGTCCACTAGGAAGTGGTCAACATGTTTCTGCCTATGTGTTCAGAATTAAACAGGCATTTGTCAGGACCGTGTGGTGTAACCGCGGCGGTATGGGCGCGCTAAGGCCCACCCTGACCAGAGGTTATAAGTGTGAAAAGATAAAAATATATATCAAAAATGTATATGCGATCTGGTGTCCCCCGTAATTAGAGAGGAACAGAGTTTATTCTGGTTAGTGGTAACAGACATAGACAAACTGGTTAGAAGTGGATGACTTTTCTTTTCTTTAGTGCATCCGTTGAAATCACATGTACCTCAAATATATATGTTTTATGTATTTCATCTCTTCTTGCTATTATGCATATCCTTACCTTTTGCTTTCTATTATGCATACTTTTACCTTAGCATACTTGAAATTTCTCTTGCTCTGGCACACGCACCATCGTTGTGCTTTTTTCTCCCAACGCTCCTCTATAAAGTTTTCCTCCCTTTTTTCCCCTGGACGACCTCGCGCACTTCGGCGTCGAGCATAGCCTTAGCAACCGCTCCTAGTTTGGAACGTTACCTCTGTTTGGCCCGAATGGGAGCTTTGCAGTCTCCTCAGCCAGGATTGGCTGCCGGTCGATGAGGTCGCCGGCGTCTCTGTGGACGCTCCCACGATGAAGCTGCACGTCGCCTCCCGTAGCCGCATCCATCTCCCTTTTAACACAAGCCGGCCTGCCCCACCGATCACTATCGGGGTCCGGTAGCGAGGGTTCCTGTAGGCACCTAGCGGGTGTGCTGCACTTACGGCGTGAGTCCTCATCATCCGCAGAATGAGATAAGTAATTTGCGCCCTCGATGTCTGGGTTGTGATCTGATTTTCTTTTGCTTCCTTACCTTTCAGGGTGTGCCACTGTTGCAACCACCCCCCTCCCGAGATCTATGATGTAGTTAGTGACTACGTCCAAAGTGAGATTTCTCTTTATTTAACATCTATGCCCATTTTTGCACCTAATCTTGTACTGCTTTACACATGCCAGTTTTACACACAGGTTTGTCCCTCTGGCATCCAATACTACAAGCATTCAACTAAATATGTTTTTTTCATCAAACTCACCCAGTAATAATATAGATACAAGTGCACTTCTGTTTCATAGTGGCACATAGGATCTAGTGCTAATACTTATGTGCACCGTGTAGAGCACCATTGTATGAATACGTTACATGGACAACCTGAGTCATCCACTTCTAACCAGTTTTGTGTTTGTTTTCTTTTCATGTTTGTCTATGTCTGTTACCACTAACCAGAATAAACTCGATTCCTCTCTAATTACTGGGGACACCAGATCGCATATACATTTTTGATATATATTTTTATCTTTTCAGACTTATAACCTCTGGTCAGGCTGGGCCTTAGCGCGTCCCTACTGCCGAGGGTACACCACACGGTCCTGGCGAATGCCTGTTTAATTCTGAACACATAGGCAGAAACATGTTGACCACTTCCTAGTGGACCTCGCTGAACATTTTATTCAGCTTTACTGTCCCACACTTTATTTTTAACCATGTCCGATTGGCTTATAATAAAATGTATTCTTTGACACAATCGCAACATTTTTAACACTCAGTTATCACTGTCCACTGCACAAAAAACTACCAGCTCCGCAGTAATTCTGGCGTTGAAGCACACCAGGGTGGCACTCGGCCTCTCCTGGTGGGGCCCGATGATGAAGCATGTCACCAGATAGGCTGGTGAGTGAGGGCTTTATAAAGAACGTATTTGGTCTTTTTCTGTGCTCTACTTGTGTCGCATGAATATAAGGCACACTCTTTTGTTGTTTCATTGAGATTTACCTTGGGGGACTAAGAGTGTTCCTATCTTCCCTCTCTCTCTTGTTGATTCCAACCTAATTACATTGAGTGCCTTCCTTGAAGCTTAGTTTGTTCTGATATTTTATGTGTGGTATTAAATAAATACAGATTCAATCTCTTACTCTCTCTGTGCCTCCATTCTTTCTTTCTGTGCCCTGTCTCCTGTCTCTCATGCCTTTGTTCTAGTTCTATTCTTCTTTCTCTCCTCTATTCCTGCAGTAGCTGTTCTCCCAGGAACTTTTAAGTTTCAGTCTCTGTTCTGCTGCAACACGAGCCTTAGAGGGAGGAACAGCTGTCTGGACTCAAAGTATGGGAGTGTTCAAAGGAACGGAGTGGTAAAAAAGCTCCTTTGAAACAACTTCCCAACAATGGGTTCCAGGGCTGCTGTAATGATCAGACATAAGCATCAGTTTGTGGTTCCTGATTCGGTGACTGGGTGCCGGTGTATGTCAGCATGGTGTGACCTGAAGTTCTTTCTGCTCCTCACAGGGTGCCTCCTCTAGCCTTGTGGTGAAGTTTGCAGACACAGACAAGGAGAGGACCTTGCGGCGGATGCATCAGATGGCTGGGCAGCTTGGCATCTTCAACCCAATGACCATCCAGTTTGGAGCCTACGGGGCATACACACAAGCGGTGAGAGACACAAACACTCTGCCCAGTGTGGGGAGTGATCCCATTGGCTGAGGAGTGATAGATGGACATAGTGGTGTACAAGTAAAGCTTACCTGTGTGCATATCTGGTCGTATACTTAAACTGGAGTTTATTTTGTGTGCCAGAGCATGAGGCGCTGAAGCCAGTATTTCAGTATTGATTAAAGAGAAATTGTTTTAAGGTCAAAGAAAGTGTTTCAAGAACGTAACTGCATCAGGCATCCATTTGCTTTCATAATATCTTATTTATTAGCTAATAGTCTTTTTTCATGCATTATTTTTTAGCAAAAAAATGGCCAACACTTGTTTCACGACTGGTATAGGTTACAGATGTCGCTTCATCAGGGCCAAAAAACGAATTCTAATAACAGGAAACCAAATGTCACAACAGTAATAGACCAAAATGAGAAAATGAGCATGACAAGAATGAAGACACTGACAAGGAAGGGACATATAATGAATGCAAAAATTAAAACAGCAAACACTACTGCACAAACTATTTAAATTGAAAATTTTCACAATGAAAACAGATGCAAAAAATACGGACAGAAAAATACTTGAAAACAATACTAAGAAAAACAGTTATATGGATAGTAGTGACAGAAACCATCTCCCTGCGGTATTTCTATATCTGTAAACTTTTGATACATGAAAACACCTCTTGTCGATGATTTCCATGAATCCATAAATAGAAATATAAAATTATATTTCAATTAAATACTTTAAAAAGAAATTAATACAATGCGCGTACCTTCAAAGAACCTAAAGTACTGATGTATCAACATGTTCGCTAATCATCAAGGTTAGTAACCTTCCTTACCCAGGAAGAACATACTCTAAAAGGAATGCAAAAAGTCCATTGAACTACATCATTCTTTAAAACTAATGCTCAACGTTACTTATTGGTCAAGACGTTAATCATACTAATTACCTGTATATTTCAGCATTATTCTGGTTTTTAATCCCCATAGTTGAGATGGGTTTGCCAAATCATTCAATAATCTGGAGACACAAAGGAACAACGTAAACATTTTGTTGTCTTTCATAAAGGAACTAGATAAAAATAGAGCATGTGTTTCGCGAATGGTATAGGTTGCATCTCAATTTGTCAGGGCCAAAAAACATATTTTTCAAAGAACCTAAAGTACTGATGTATCAAAATGTTCTTCCCTCATAATCAAGGTTAGCAACTTTCCTTACCCAAGAAAAACATATTCTGTATATTCCAACTTAGGGGTCGATTAGGATCGCGGACGGACTTGAGTCCGTCCGCAACCCCTGAGGAGGAGGGAACGTCCGCATGGGCTGCGGCGTTCCCTCCGAGCTGATTAGGATGTAACCGCCAGGGTGGCGGTCACATCCTCTATCTTTAACATTGCGGCGGGTGCAGCTTCAAGCTGCACCCGCCGCAATGTTAAAAATGCATGTCACGCATTTGCATGCACACAGCGGCAGGCACCGCGCGGTGCCTGCCGTTTTGTGCATGCAAATGCAGGGGGGTACCATAGGTACCCCCCGTGTGCACCCCCCTTCACCCAGGGGGCCCGCAACGGGCCCCCGAAGTGAAACTCCGTATGCTTTTCCACGGCGGAAAATCCATCCTAATATGGCTGGCGGTGTCTGATAGACACCGCCAGCCATGTTAGAGCCTTTCCGCCGTGGTCGGAAGGCGACCGCGGCAGAAAGACTGCGGACGGAATCCCAGACCCACCGCCATCCTAATATGGCGGTGGGTCTTTTGAGGCTCCACAGCGTTTTTTCCGCATCCTCCGGGCCGGCGGTGGCTTCCGTCGGCCCGGAGGATGCGGAAAAACGGCTATCATTATCGGCCCCTTAATTCTAAAAAAAAACCTAGAGGCATTGTAGCACTGTTTAGAGTACGGTTATCAAGCCGATTATTGAGTGATTTGGCCAACCCACTTCAACTATTGGCATTAAGAACCAGAACTACGTAGCCGTAACATTTTATATTATCGCAGCAAGTTAATGAGAGCGTGCAGGCCTGTGGGACTGAACAGACCACAGAAAAAAGCCTTTGTGACCAGTCAAAATGCTTCAGAAGTCACACAATACTAGCCATCCGGATAGCTCTATTTTGTGAAGGCTAATATCTTGAAAACCACTGAACGGATTTACACCAAACCACAAATAGCATGCTTTCTGAGTAAATATGTAGCTTTCTGACAAATTTAGTGTAATTCCGTTCAGCCATTTTCACAAGATTGTTGTCTATTTTCCCTCTGGAAATTGTGTGGAAAAAAATTGTTTTAGTACCTCTGCTTTTTGTCAGCCTGCTTGCTGGATCACCTGAAAACTTTATAGAAAATAGCTGTGGCGGATCAACCTTTTTGGGGAAGTTTCATGTAGGTTTGTCAAACGGCACCAAAGTTATTTGCAAAACAAAGAGCGCTCTTCCTATGGGAATTTTGACCTACGTATAATTACACAATGGTTAATGCCAATGTGCAATATAGATCATATATATATATATATATATATATATATATATATATATATATATATATATATATATATATATATATATATATAGAGAGAGAGAGAGAGAGAGACATTTATAATTACTAACCTTGAAAAAAAGACCTTACCTCTACCCATCCCTGCACCTGAAACAACCCATACCTCCCTTTACATCTACCCACCCCGAACCTTAAAAAACACATACACCTTTACGGCTATTCACTCTTGAAGTCTAAATAACTCTTACCTTCCTCTACCCATCACTGAACTCTAAGAAAACACTTACCTCCATGTATCTCTACCTGTCCCTGAACCCTAAAATACCCTTAACTCTTTTTACCTTTAACCCCTTCTGATCCCTAAAAACTCACTCCCTTCATCCGTAACTACACTTTTTATAAATGTTAATAAACAAATACGCCCTCCAAACAAAAAAATACTTACTTGCGTGGTAAAATACAAAGTACTAAACAGGTCAAAAATGTTGTGCATGGTACTCACCTGTGTTGTATGTATCTGTGTTAAAATGTTGTATAGTAAAAACTGTGTGGTAAATGTTACATACACTTAAGCTGCTATAGTTCCTTCTCTTTTACTAGGCAACTTTCATCCTTCTTATCTGGCTTTCTCTAGTTAATACATAACATAAAATGAAATTGGGTAGTAGGCAGGCCACGCATGCATTTGCATTTACTATAATGTCTGTGACTCCGTGTGTGTGTGTATATGCTCATGCATGTGCATGTGTTGTGCAGCATCTGTCAACAAAATTGTGGCCCTTAATAATTTGCAGGTAGTGGAGGTTATAGATCACTTTGCTGCTTCGTTTGTCCTAGAGTCATAACAAATGTTTTTGTTTCCTTTTTCTTCATTCTTTGACTTGCTTGTTCATATTTTCTCATAACTCTTCCTTCTCTTCCCTCTTGACTTTTCTCTCTCATCTTCTCTGATTCATCTTTTTTTCCTTTCTCTTCTCTATTTCCTTTCTCTTCTTTGAATCTTTCATCCGATTTGCTCTTACCTGTTTTCTTCCACTCTTGTCCTCAAGTTTAATTCCTTCACCATTTATCACACATTTTGTTCTTTCTTTCATGCTCTTATTATTCTGTATGTTTTCTTTTTTATCTTGTCACTTGTTTAACTTCCCACTCTCATTTTTCTTTCCACTCTTTTTCTCTATATTTCTTTCTCTCTTCTATGTTTGTACTTTTGGACTTCCCTATATTTCCATTATCTTTGTCGATTTTCCCCCACTTCGCTTTCCATTCTCATGTGCTAACCTTTTCTTCTTGCACCATCTTTCTCTGTTTCATATTTTCTACTTTATCACATCTTGCTCTTCACTGTAACCTCTTTTCCTTCTCTGTCCATTTCTTCTTTCTCCCTTTCCTTCATTCCCCTTGTTTTCTTTAAGATATTGCAGCAGCAGGCAGCGCTGATGTCAGCTGCCCCCTGCCTTAGCCCTGTAGCAGCTATCGCAGCTGCCCAGATGCAGCAGATGAGCGGTTTCAGCCTGGGCGGGTTGCTGGCAGCTCCCATGACTCCGTCGTCAGGTAAGGAGTAACACATACACAATTTCAACAAGAAGGGTAGGGGGATATGTCACCAACTGGAAGTAAGGGATTCAGAGATTGGATCAAAAAATGATGGGCTAGGAATTGAGATCTAGATGAATCACAGTTCAAATTATGTTGATGGGGGTGCAGGTGAAGACTCTCAGACTTCAAGTAATGAGGCTGATGGTTACAAGGCACAAGGTCCGAAAGCATAGCTGGGGATTCACACTGAGGTTTAGGTATTGTTAGGGCTGGTAATTGGTCAGAGTTAAGATCAGCTTTTCAGCAAGCAAGTTGTCGATTCATAGTGCCGAAGAGGGCACCCGTGGTTTGACGTAGAGATACAAGGCCATTCTCCGATTGAAGAGAGTCATATAGCATATGTAGGGGTCTTAGAGCCAGTTAGATGTTGAGGTTAAGAGTTGGTTCCTCTAGATATGATTTCTGTTTTAGAAGTTTCAGGAAGTAGGTCTGGAGTCCAAAACCCATGTCTAGGTCATCTCTTTTTTTAGGTGGAGAACAAATCAGAGTGGATAGTGGAGGTGAATAGATTATTGTGTATGTCTCTGTTGGGTTGCACTGCATATTCAGAATACAGCTCTTGGGGGTTAGTGTAGATTGAGGTCCGGAATACCTCTCTAGTGGAAAAGAGAAAGCATCAAGTGCAGATTTGTGGGTCAATATTCAGGACTTGGAGGGAAGCGTTCATGGCGGTAGGTTTAGCATGCACAGGTGATCCAACTGGGTATGAAAGTGTATATTAATGCATTTCTAGTACCTGTTTAGGGGGAGATTATCTATCACCTGGCGCCTGTGTAATTAATCACTGCAAGTATTATTGTACATGTTAGGGTGTCATAGTGAATGTCAGGAAATGTCACAGTGAAGGTAAGGGATCGATAGAGCTCTAGTTAGGGGCCTCATGGTGTATTGCGGAAGGTGTCAGAGGAAACGTCAAGGACTCTGTCATTACTGTATGTGAGAATCCAAATTTCCCAGATTCAGACTTAAAATTTTTGTCCAATTTAGTCTTCACCAAAGTGCCCATTGTTGGGGAGTGTTTGTCGTCACCTGGCTTTTTTACAGTATCTTGAGTAACAACTCCCCATTTTCCTACCCTAGTATGCATAGCAACCAAGTATTTATTAAAATGTTAGCAAAAAAGAGAAAAGCCATATATTCTGTGTAAAAATTTGGCAAGTGGGAATTAGATTGCAGTGATTGATATTGGGAAAAGGTTAGCAAAATGATTTGAACGCATTTCAAAATTTGTGAAGAAACCATACAAGGATTAGTGTCCATTAAAAAGTAGTCTTTGTACGTACGCATGCCATATACATTCAAAAGAACACTTTCCTGTCCCTGTCAGATCTCTCACAAACATCAAGCTGACCTCAACAGCTCCACGGAGTGTCAGTTTATCAGAATTACTATTTTTTGTTCTGAATTTCTTCTCTTATCTTCCTTGGGCAACAATAATGTGTGAGTCTAGCTCTGAATAAAGAGCTCCCGTTTCTGGTTTTTACTCCGCATTAATTCTGCCATTTCCTCAGAGTGTGAAGTTGCGGCGCGTGGGTGGAAGCCCTGAGTTCTAATTTCACCTCCTTTGGTCTGGAAGGATTCCAGTTCATTTCAACAAGGACACCTATTCCTCTTTTTACCCATGTTCTTTTGAAGTCAATAGCATTAGGACTTACGGAGAGCTGCTCAACCGCACGCTCTTCCCCATATCACCCACATTGTGCGGCCTGAGATCCCTCACAATTTCTGCCTCTGAGGTCATATGATACAGGGCTCAGTATAACTAGAAGTGAGAGAGATTTTTTCTATACGTTTTCTGTTAAGCAATCTTGCTAGAAATTGTATATTTTAAGTGCAGTAAAACTAGGACAAGATGAAGGTGCCCAGAAGAAGAACATCCAGTTGGCACCACATGGTTCAGGCCACCATCGCAAAACCATATCTAACAGTATGGCCAAATCACGGAAGCAGGATGAGAGGCAGTAAACATACCATGGGACACGGTGCACACGCAGTCTGTGTGGAACCAGGGGATGTGTTAACAGAAGGTCTTCTCGCTTCAGCAAGCGTTGTCGGGTCGGGAAAGCGATATGCCATTACAGTACATTAGCCAAGGTAGAACCACAATAAATACCAACTTTAAAGTATGTTATAGAAAGTGGATGGGGCATTTTAACATATCAATGAATGTTTCTAAGCACCCTAAAACCTTTCCATTCCAGAATTATATTTCTTTGATTAATGACATTCACTTTTGGCTTTAAGAACATATTTCAAGTAAATGCTGGGGGAAAAAACAACTACTAGCTAGGAAATAATATCCAACAGTTAAAGTAGCAGTTTATTTAATTATTTGAAGGTAAAATATTCCAAAACGCAGAGGTAAAAAAAAAATAATAACAACAATATTATTAATTAAATTACGGACCACTTGGTGTGAAACTGTGTGTTGTGTGCCAGTAGCAGTGTTATTTAAAAATATTGATACTTTCTATCTTCCCGCCACATGTTACAAATATTTCACTATCAATAGGTGAGCACTTGCCACTTACAATATTAAAGCATTCAGCATGTGTAGCTATGGTTCATGAACTCTCCAATGCTTTTCCCAGCTCATGCATCAAATGCTGAAAGCTGTGTGTTTGCACCCATGTTTACAGACTCTGAATCCAAAAGATATGGCTTTGGAGCCCAGCTTCCCATGTCAGTCACTTTGTGTCCCCATCACATCAGCTGGCATTCCGGTATGTACCACGTAAGATAATACATTTATAATATTGATCCACCGGTAAGCGCCAAAATTAAGCTGGGGGCGTATACATGCCAATAAATGGCCTAGCAAGCAATAGGATACATTTATCAAAAGAAGAAAAAAAAGAAAAGAATAAAGTAGCTGGAACTTTGCTCTTTTTAGGCCACACCTCTGACCCAAATTTCGTTACCCTCACTCACTTTGTACATCCTCACTGTCCCCACATCACCCCCCAACACCTTACTGTCCATGATTTCAGTCCCTAGATTAAATAAAATCTGTTGTCACTGTTTGCCTAATGAGCACATATGGAGTCAATGCCTCGGGCCATCAGAGTGCAGGTCGGGTGTTGGCTAGCAACCCCCAGAATGCAGGTCTGGGGCTATCATAGGTGCAGGTCAAGGGTCCTCGTTGTGCAGATCAGAGAAGTCCAGGTGTGAATCAGCACGTGCTGGAGTATTAGGAGTGTGTACACAGGAACCTGGAGGCGAGTCTATGTTTGAAAAGTTATATATTATACATAATGTATGGGGTCAAGCTGAAGGCTAGAGGTCAACGGGGACATACTGGAGGAGTCATGCTGCAGGCTGGGATGGAGGGGGGAACATAGTAGTTTAAGGCGCGGGTAAAGGGTTTGTCTATTCTACTTGACCCATCTTCACTGTCTTTCAGAAGCATCGTTTGCCAGACCATCTCCTGAATTCTTTGTAGGCCAGTACATTTCTGGGTGTCTCTTTGTCACTCTTTAATTTAAAACCTTGTTTCTTGACCCTATTTTTATTTTCCTTTCCATGTCACTCCTTTTCTCTTCTTCGCCTTCTCTTGTTCTATCAAACATCCCCAACCTTCTCTTGCTTCCCCTTTCTCTTCCCTTCTTCTCCCCCTCCTGTCCTTTATTCATTCACTTTCCGTTCTCATGGCTCTTTATCTTCCTCTCCTGTCTTCCCCTCTCTTTGTTTCTCATCTCACTTAGGCACAAGCACACCTCCCGGCATCGGTACAGCAGCTGTGCCCAGTATAGCCGCACCCCTGGGGGTGAATGGCTTCAGTGCCCTCGCTTCCCAGACCAACGGGCAACCCACAGAGACCATTTACACCAATGGCATCCACCCATATCCAGGTATGTTCAGGGGCAAATGAGGGGGCAGGGCACTAGTGAGTGTGCTTGCCTAAGGGCCAACGCGGATCTACCAGGTCATGATCATGAAAAGTCCCTGATAACGTAACAGTGGGGAGAGTGTTCACCAGACAGTCTGACATTGGCATCTGAATGCAATACATTTAAATTCAGACAGATTTAGTGTCCGCAAACATGGATACACTGGACATCCACACTTGGCATCCTCTTAGAGACAGTCACAGAATATCCACACAACCACGCATGTAACATTCTTCATGTATGATCTGCAAAGCACCCACACGTTTCGACAAGGTTCAGGTGTACACAGGCAGACACAGAGCAATCGCAGACATGCAATCTCAATTAACCACACACAGACAGAAAGCACTCCATACAGGCAGATACACAAACCTACATGCAGGCAGGTAAATAGCTTCAATGTGCAGGAAGGCATGGCCCATTGATGCAGAAATGAAGTAACCATATGCAGACAGATAGAGAGTAACCACTCGCTGGTGGACACTGTCACAAAATGCAGGCGACTCATGGGTTCTACAAGACAGGGACAATCAACTGAAAATCAACAGACAGACAAACACAGCTCATCCATTCACTCATGGGCATGATGCATCTAGGCACACGCGACCATCCGTAGTCAGGCATATGCAGAGCATCTGCACTCAAGCAGAAAATAAAGAAATTCAGAATCAACATGGAGGCAGACAGATGGAACTGTCATTGCCATCCAGTTTATTTTTTAGGAAAATAGTCACTCACACTTAAAGGTGCATCGATAACAGTGGAACACACCGATGTAAAATGGGAAAGTAAAGTCAGAGGAAGACTTTATGAAGTTATAGTCAATAGGAATAGTCAAATCTTACTCACTTAGCCTTGACATTCACACTTGTGTATGTAAAGTCAGGTAGTGCAGTGTTGCACATCTTAAGCACCCTGCTTAAAGGTGAGTACACCCAGTGTATGACGTGACACTGCAGGCCTCCCCTTTCCTACATGAATCCAGTTTCTGAAGGTCAGACTAAATAAACATGGACACATGCTGCATATAATTTAATGGTTTACCTGAACCCTGCCATACTTTAACCATTTTTCTAAACTAAAAGTTGTGACCTCCATCAGTCCCAACATGGTATTAAGTCCCTTGCAAACTTAGGCCTGGCACTCCGATGAGGTACTTGTAAGGAACTCACAGATACTTAGTGAAATAAAAATGGCAAGAAATGACTGGGTGTCTTTTTAGGAGACTTAGTTCTAGAGGTCTCTAAACTGCACCAAAACAGAACCTGGCTGGACAGGGGCATGGATTTTTCCCACCCGAGGTGCAACAGCCTTGGACTCATTTGCTACTCCTGGTCACCTTTAATGAGAGCTCAAAAGTTGCTATAATGATAGCTGGTTCTCTTGGTGTCTGATGAAGACATCTTCCTTTGATCATAGATGGTATTTGTGAACTACAGTAGCCACATTGGGACTAGGGCTCTCAGCTTTGCTCAGAATCAAAGTGTAATAATGACACTCTCAGTTTAATATTCTTGCAGCTGTAAACAAGTTTATTTATTAGAAATGTACATTAAAAATTTACGGTCAATAGGGGAGCCTCTGTCTTTCACTCAAGTTAGTAGTGAATGAGAATGGCACATGCATTGCACATGACTGCATGTCGCCTCCCTGTTTCCTGTTTAGGGCTCCCGTGAGCCTCCATAGCTGACGAGCTATAGGCGAAGCACCTCCGCGCCCGAGAGGCAACGAAGCCTGGATTGTTTGGCAGCCTCTTAGCCACCCCAAACTGATCTCTACTGATGAAGGATACTATCCAGAAACATGAGCCATGTCTCGTGTCTATAGACACCTTTTACTAAGCACCTGCTTGCACCAACCTTGGTGTAATACTTACGAACTTTGTCCTGAATCGTGTGAACTGCATTTACCAGAATGCGAAGGGGCGACCCGGCTGAGAGGTCAGGAGTGTGCTCCCTCCCTGTTTCCTTCATGTCGCCAGGGAACCTGTGACCAATAGATCCATTGACAGCTGAAAGGTCTATAATGTGCGAGCTATGACCATGGTCAAGGGATTTATTCTCAGCTCCACCGGTGGAAGGCCATGACCACTGATGTACTGTCAGCCAACAATCCCTTACCCCAAAAAGGATATTCACTTGCAACAGTTTTCTGAAGCACTTGTCATAAAATGGAGGGTTGGTTGATTGGTACCATGCCAGGTCATCAGTGCCCAATCCAGGCTTTGTACGTGGCAGGTATGGTTGTGATTTCTTCTGCTCATTGAAGCTACATCCAAAAGGAAAGCGCTGTTGATTGGTCACATGGCTGAAAGCATTGGTTCAGGTGACTCTGTCATCAGCCAGAACGGATGGATTGGCCAAATGGCTGCACAGAAACAATCAAGTCGGCTTAGTGATAGAGGGCTACCTTTAAGGTTGCAAGCTCGGAAGGACACTGAGTACCTGATGCAGCCACACGAGCAGCATTGAGGAACCCAAACGTAGTCTTCTTACAGGTACATACATGATTTGGTTCTGCAGAATAATCTAGCTCCTATTACTGTAAAAGACTGTAATCATTAGCTGCACTTCAGAAAATCCTGTAAAATCTCAGCTGTGCAACATGGAGGTGGTGGTAACACCTTTCAATGGCTACTTTTAGCTAATGGGCCAGTACTCTCACAGAGACGTGGTTTGGTGTCATATGTTCTCTGTTTGATCCTTTTTGCTGCCCCAATGAGGTCTACATAAAGGGAAGGACTGAAGCCAACCACTACAAGTGTTGTCGGAGGGGCCATGGACCAATAATACAATAATATAGCGGCTGGAGATGCATTTGCTGATGTTAGAGGCGAGTGGCTTATGCAGATGCTTAATCCAGATCAGAATTAGAACCCAGGAATCTTCCTTCATCAGTCAAGGTTACTCAAACAGTAGACCACATCTCTTCAAGCAAGATGTCTCTGTTCAAAAATGACTATGGTAGTGTTTTTGGTGATAGCAATAGGAATGTCCATGGTAGTGGTACAGGCTAAATAAGACTGTCCACTATCTTGAGAAGACCTAAATGCAGTTGTGTTCAGCCCTGCAATTGGGCTGGGGAATTCTGATTAAGTTTATTCAAAGACCACCTTCAGACAAATCAGCTGACGAATCCAAAGGTAAGCCTAACCACCTTCAAGAGATTATGTCCACCAACGCTGCAGTTCTCTATATATCTGAATCTTCTGCCTGTCTAGGCCATGTGAGAACCATCCCTCATTTCTGAGCAAATGTAGTTATGACTCATAGATGGCCAAAACAGTGAGTCGCTGAGCATCCACACGTTGGGGAAAATATGGACCATTCCATCCTTATACAGTTATATACAGACCATCCAAATGCTATTTAGCATAGGGCTTTCCATACACCGGATTGTTGAGTAAGTCACTACTCCATGTGTATCATTTATAGATAGTCATGCAACAACTATTTATACATAATGGTACAACCAGTAGACCTCTATTCAACATATAAAGGCACACATCTGCAGAATGACAGATTACAGTGCACCATGTAGCAATGAACATGGCAGACACCATCACCAGGGGCACCCTGGTGTGCATGCTTGCTTATCGTTGAATAGGCGGCATCCATGTGTAAACCTTGATCCAGCTAGATATAGTCCTTGATGTAAAATCAACACAAAGAATTCTGTGCCACTGGATTTTATATAAATCAGCCTTACATTATTTAATCAAAACCGACCATAGTAAAATAATCTGAAGCATAGGCTTCAGCCAGCTCTTTTTGTGACATGTGGTTGCTTTTATTATTCATGCTTTATCTATAGTTGCTTCTTTTACACTTCATCTCTATTTTTTCTCTCTTGTGTTCACTCACCTCTCACTTCTAGAGCAAGTTTTATTTCCTCTTCTCTTACACCGCCCATCTGTCACTTTGTATAGCTACTCTATCCCCTCTTGTATAAACTCTCTTTCTGTCTCATTTAGTGTTATTTTTCCTTATGACTTTCTTTAAATTCCCTGCTCTAATTTTGCTTTTCTTTCTCTTCCTCTTCTCTTTTACATACACCTGCTCTTAATTTTGCGTTTAATTTTGTCCCTCTTCTATCTTATGACCCCGTTTTATCTCCTTCCCCTTCCCCTCCTTCACCCTTCTCCTTTTTCATTCAGTTGTTATCCCCATTCTCTTTAATATTCCCACTCTCTCTTTTGGTTATATTTTTACCTGCCTTTCTCTTTCATATGTCCCTTGTTTCTCTTGTAACCTGACTTGTCTTCTTTTCTGTTCCTTGTTTGTTCTATTGCTCAATTTCTGGATAATTATTTCTATTTCTATTTTTTCTGTCTTTTCTATTTGCAGCACAAAGTCCTACAGTCGGAGACCCCTTGCAGCAGGCCTATGCTGGCATGCAACACTATGCAGGTCTCAGCTCCATTTGCTGTAATCTTTCAAAATATTCTCCTTTATAGGGGCCACTGTTTAATTCTTAGTTATGCGCTAAATGTTCCACCCGTGACATATAGCCCCTTTGTTCTTCTAATTGTTTTTACTAGTTATCCTAATTACATTTCCCAAATCAAAGTATTTGTAAATCATAGTTCTTGCTGTATTTTTCCATAGATAATTCCTAGCTCTCTATGTATTATTTATTGCATCTGTAATTCCCATTTTATGTTACATTAGTCCATCCATAAATCCCATTTCACAGTGCATTGTTATATCTGAAATTATACGGAGCTCTTTGTATTATTCATTTTTTATTTCCCAGTTTACATTGTATATTTCCCTCGTTATTTACAGTTCAGAGTTACATTTTTTATCTTTAACGCAATTCAATGCTCATGGTGAATTGTCGGATCTGTAATTCCCACTTCACGGTGAATTATTTAATCTTTAACTCCTACTTCACAGTGCATTATCTCATCTATTATTCCCAATTCTCTGTGTATTATTCCATCTGTAGGTCCAATTTCTCAGTGCAATATTCCATTCAATATTTAGTACGCCATGCATTATTCCATTCAATACTTTTCCAGGTCCTGTGCATTAGTCTACCTTCTATTTCCAGGACATTGCATATTATTACATCTGAAGTAGAAAGTTATTTTTCTTCTTTCATTTCTAGTTTGCATTGTGTTATTCCATCTACAGTTCCTACCTGGTACTACATTATTTATTGTTTACTTATTAGCTGAAAATGTGTTACTCCAGCTATTCTTCCAAATTCTTAATGTATGGCTCCCTCTGTGATTACGAGTTTTGCATGTAATATTTAATCAGTAATCCACAGTTTTTCCTGCATTGTTTCTTCTTTCATTATCAGTTCTTCCCTAGATGTTTTTCCTAGTGCAGCTTATTTCTTTGTGATACCCTCTAGGAATCCCAGTTTTTCCAATATCCTGCAGGAGTGGCCCTTGCAGGTAAGAACAGTGAGGAGGTGGAGCCGGTGGGATTCAACAGACGACGACGAGGGAAAATTAAATATATATAATTTTTCCTTGTCGTCGTCGTCTGCCAAACCCTACGTGGCCCCACCGCTCTTACCTGCACAGGCCGCTCATGATGTTCTCTAATATTAAACTCCTAGCTGTTCTCCCTAAAATTCGCAGTAGGGAAAACATTTCAAAAGCTGAGACAAACAGAGATGGCGTAGTCAAAACACATCCAATAAAGGGTTCTGTTCAATTCCTTGCAGATCTGGTCTCCCTAGGTTCGGAAAAGAATAATGTTGGGCCTACCCATCCTGCTGGACACAAATTAGACCTTATCCTGACGAAAGCTCCTCGCATACATTCTGAACCTCCTCATCCGGTGGTATAGTCAGACCATTTCTGTGATCGATTTTCAGATCATTAGCACTCAGGTAGCCTTCACTCCTATTATGTTATATTGTTATATTACATAAATTTGTAACGTGCACAGCTACTCATGAGTATCCCAGCGCGGAGCCTAGCGGGATATGAAACGTGAATCAAGCAAAGAGATGTGTTTTTAGTTTCCTCTTAAAAGCCACTGGATCCTGAATAATATAGCAGGGCATGAGGAAGAGCATTCCAGGCAGTAGCAGCCTTCACTACAAAGGATCTGCCCCAGAGCCTCTGTAGCTTGAAGCGGGGAATATGAGCAAATCATAGGGATGAGGACCAAAGGGATCGTGCAGGAACATGGAACAAAAAGCGTCTCTGCAAGTAGAGAGGGCCATAGCCATGAAGGGCACGATGATTTAAATTTGACCCTCTCCGCTATCGGGAGCCAGTGGAGGGATCGTAACTGAAGTCGAACGCGTTTCCACCTGAAGAGCCCAGTAGGAGTCTGGCTGCCGCATTCTGAACCACCTGTAACTTCTTCAACAGGTAGCCCGGATTGCCAACAAAAAGGGCATTGACGTAGTCCAGCCGCGACAGGATCAGTGCACAAGTAACCGTTTTCCTCGCTGCCTGAGATAAAATGGGAAAGGATCTTCTGAGAGTTTTGAGGAGGCCGGAACAGCAACCGGCCAGCTTTGTAATGTGTGTTGAAAAAGAGAGACCCTCATCAAACCATACCCCCAGATTTTTAGTGGGCTTCCCTGTGGAGGTAGGCAATGGAAACTCAGGAGGTCAAAGGTGCGCTCGAAAATTAGAAGGAAATTTCCCAAACAGACGGACTTCTCTTCCTTGCACTTGAGCTGTGCACCGGTCATCCATTTAAAAATAGAGGATAGACAGTGTTGAACCAATAGCACCAAATCTGCATCTTTGTCCCAGGTAAAAAGAAGCTGGGTGTCGTCAGCATTAACCATCACCTTGACCCCCAACTCTCCGCCAGATGTTTCAGCGGAGTCACATAGATATTAAAAAGAAGGGGGCAGAGGGAGGATCTCTGGGGGACTCCAGTAGTCACTGGCTGAGGGGAGGAGGAGGATGGTGTGAGCCAAATCTGCTCAACCCTCCCAAAAAAACTTAAGCCAGCCCCAAACAGCACCCGACACACCTATCCTGGCCAAACGTGCCAGGAGAAGTGAGTGTGGGACCGTGTCGAATGCCACTGAGAAGTCCAGCAATATTAATGCAGCTCTCCCGCTGGCGTCCAAACACTCACGAATGGCCTCCAACACCTCAACCAGAACTGATTCTGCACTATGAGATGCCCGAAACCCTGATTGGTCTGGATGCAGGAACGCCTCCCTTTTCACAAATCCCGTGTGATGTTTATTAACCACCTTCTCACACACCTTAGCCAGAGCTTGAAGGAAGGAGATGGGCTGATAGTTTCCTGGGCTAAGGGGGGTCCAATGACGCTTTTTTAGAAGTGGCAAGATCTTAGCCAACTTCCAAGCCTGTGGCACAGCAGCTTTCTGAAGGTACATATTAATGATGGTAGTCACTTCTGTGTTCATGGTCATTGCCATTGCTGCCAATAGCCTAGCAGGACAGGGGGATCTGAGGGCGAGCCAGACTTTAGACCCTGTAGAATTTTTAAGGATTCCAGGGGGTCAACTGTCCTAAATGTGGACAGAGAGTGGACAGGGTCGGCAGATTGGGATTCAACTGACACCCCAATACTGGTACCACAGGGAGTGAACACCGCCTGAATAGTCCAGATCTTTTCCCTAAAGAAGCATGAGAGAGTATTACACCAGGCAGGCGACGATTGCAATACGCTAGCTTGGGCCAGAAGGGAGGTGAAGCTCTGAACGATAGCAAAAATTTCTGTCGAATTGTTACTGGCTGATTCAGTGCGGGCTGAATAAAATTGCCCCACCCTTAATCTTAGGAGACAATGGCACAAAATGACTCAAGACACCTTCATGAAAGAATTGACTATATTAGGAGAGTCTGGTGACATTAACATATGGTTAAATGACCTTCATGGGGCTTTAAAATCAGCTAAGGATATTATTATCCTTTTAATACAACCAATTACATTGTGTACAGTGAAAGAAGGAATAGCAGACCCCAGGTGTGTTGTCAACCAAGACTAAAGGAAAGATAATAAAATAAGTGAAACAGAAGAGAATCAACTCAAAAAGTGATTGGCTGATACACATGTGAGACAGCATATTTAGGTACAAACAGTTACGGATACAATAATGTAACCTTTGTATCTGCATAAATCAAGAAATATTGTCAGTCTCTATACTCGTGTCGACTGCGTTTCGACCCTTTCAGAATTTTAGGGTCTCATCAGGACTGAGCATGGTAGGGGCCTCAGTTCTTTGAAAAGAGGACTGGACAATGCTGGTAGTGGTCTCTGTGTAATTCGTATAATTCTGAAAGGGTTGTAACGCCTATCGACACGAGTATAGAGACTGACAAAGTTTCTTGCGTTATGCAGATACAAATACTACATTATTGTATCCGTAACTGTTTGTACCTGAATTTGATGTCTCACATGTGTATCAGCCAATCACTTTTTGAGTTGATTCCCTTTTGTTTCACTTCTTTTATTATCTTTCTTTTAGTCTTGGTTGACTACACACCTGGGGTCTGCTATTTCTTTTTTCACTGTGCACAACGTAATTGATTGTAAGAATTTGTATTGGTTTTGAATAAACTCGGTTCGGCTGAACCACGTTACATACTGGCTGAGTTGTTATTGCTCCTTTTAAATGTTTGAAATATTGCATTGCCTTTGTATGTGATATAGTCTGCACAGAAATATCTGTGATACCCATATATCGATGTGCAAAAAGAGTACCATGTGAAAGTTTTCTCTTAAGGATTACTTGATACCCCTGTTTGCATGGACATAAGGGTTGCTCTTGTTGTTTTGTTTAAATATTAAATACCCTTTAGAAACAACAACACTCAAACATCCAGAGACAGCATGTGGCCTGCTATTCACCAGAGCTGCTCAAGGAGAAGGCAAATTGTAAAAAACCGGAGCAGTCTTGGTGACAATCGCACAATTTGAAGGAGAATGAAACAAATGCTTAGGGACTTTGCCATAAGAATATAAAAAAGCTAGGAAAGCTTACATCGCTTTACAACTTAATCAGGCAGATAATTCTACCAAAGAATTATATAAAGTCCTTAAATCTTTCACTAATCCGACCGCCTGTACTAATAATATTCCTCCTTTCCAAAAGTTATTTGATGATATCGGCAACTATTTTGAAGAAAAAAATTAACAAAATATATGAAAATGTTTCCACAGTCATAGACACCTCAGAAGCTACATTTTTACGCATGCCATCTCCATAACTCTCATAGCAGTTACTTACTACATCAGACACTCCCTTGACAATAATCAAGCGGTGGTACTGGTGCTGGATCTGTCAGCAACATTTGATACGGCGTCTGATCACAAATTCCTCCAAAGACTGAAGGAGATAGGGATCAGTGGACTTACTCTAAAATAGTTCTCTAGTTTTTTAAGTCAGCATACACAAACCATTAACCTGGGTCCCTTCCGCTCTTGTACCATTGAGCTCATGAAGGGTTTACCACAAGGCTCGTGTCTTAGCCCTACTTTGTTCAATGTTTATGTGGCTCCTCTTGCAAGGATCATTGCAGATTTTGGGTTTACCCCGTTTTCATATGCTGATGATACCCAACTTCCTTTATCATTCGGCAATAGCACTCAATCAATCAATCACAGACATTTATATAGCGCACTACTCACCCGGAGGGTCTCAAGGCGCTAGGGGGGGGGGAGAGCTGCTACTGCTCGAACAGCCAGGTCTTGAGCTTCTTTCTGAAGGAGAGGTGGTCTTGGGTCAGGCGCAGGTCGGTCGGAAGGGAGTTCCAGGTCTTGGCGGCCAGGTGGGAGAAGGACCTTCCTCCCGCTGTCGTTCTCCGGATGCGGGGGACGGCAGCGAGGGCGTGGCTGGCTGATCGGAGATGTCGTTTGGGAACGTGGAAGTTGATGCGGTTGTTGAGGTAGCTGGGGCCTTGATCGTGTAGGGCTTTGTGTGCGTGGGTGAGGAGGCGGAAGGTGATTCTTTTGTTGATGGGGAGCCAGTGCAGGTCTCTCAGATGTCCGGAGATGTGGCTGTGTCGTGGGATGTCGAGGATGAGTCTGGCTGAGGCGTTCTGGATCCGCTGGAGTCTCTTCTGGAGCTTGGCGGTGGTTCCGGCGTAGAGGGCGTTGCCGTAGTCCAGTCGGCTGGTGACGAGTGCCTGGGTGACCGTCTTCCTTGTCTCGGTGGGGATCCACCGGAAGATCTTCCGTAGCATGCGCAGGATGTTGAAGCATGACGAGGAGACGGCGTTGACTTGTCTGGTCATGGTGAGGGAGGAGTCCAGGATGAATCCCAGGTTGCGTGCGTGGTCTGTCGGTTTGGGTGCGCTGCCCAGGGCGAGGGGCCACCAGGAGTCGTCCCAGGCGGAGGGCGAGGAGCCCAGGATGAGGACTTCCGTCTTGTCTGAGTTCAGTTTCAGGCGGCTGGTCGACATCCACTCGGCTACGTCTTTCATCCCTTCGTGAAGGTTGGCTCTGGCGGCGGCGGGGTCGTTGGTCAGGGAGAGGATCAGCTGGGTGTCGTCGGCATAGGAGATGATGTTGAGGTTGTGTTGGCGTGCGATGGCTGCGAGGGGGCTCATGTAGACGTTGAAGAGGGTGGGGCTCAGCGATGATCCTTGAGGGACGCCGCAGATGACTTCGGTGGCCTCTGACTTGTACGGTGGTAGGCGGACTCTCTGTGTTCTTCCGTCGAGGAAGGAGATGATCCATTCCAGTGCTCTCTCCTGGATTCCGACGTTGCTGAGGCGCTGCACTAGGGTGCGGTGGCAGATTCTACCAAATCCCTGTTTGCGGAAGGAATTCGAGCAATTTCTGGATATATGACCAAAAAATGTCTTCAGTTAAATGCCAACAAAACAGAAATTATGCTTTATGGTAATGCTCAAACATTGTGGTCTTCGAAATGGTGGCCCCCGGAGTGAGGCATAGCACCAGTCCCCAAGTCTGTGGCTAAAAACGTGGGTGTCCGTTTGGACCATCTTCTCACTATGAAAGATCGGGTAGTAGCTACGACTGATACTTGCTTTCATATATTGAGTCTCTTGCCTAGAGCGTTTCATCTCCTCTCTTTATCTGTATGAAAAACTCTAATCCAGGCTCTGGTGAGTAGTCGTTTAGACTACTGCAATGTGTTTCGAGCAGCTGCAAATTAATCTTTACTGAATACATTTCAGGTGATTCAAAATACTGCAGCTGGTCTGGTTTTCAATATGCCATTCAGAACAGACTCTCTTCCTCTTTTGCGATGATGTCACTGGCTTCCTATATGTCAGAGAATTATTTTAAGATCTGTTGCATTGTACACAAGGCTCTAAATGGCAAGGGTCCTAGCTATCTCACTGAAAAACTCCTCCACTGTCAGCCAAGCAAATCTTTACGTTCAGGGGAAAAATATCTTCTCGTTACCCCCAGTTTCAAGAAGTCCTATGCAGGAGGTAATGCTTTCTCCTCCCTTTTTCAACTGTATTGGAATCTCCTGCCTCTGCACCTTCGAAAGGGTTCTGACCTCCTCCGTTTCAGGAAACTTCTTAAAACAGAAATTGTCTGCAATTGATTCTTCTGGTCTTGTGTCCCTGCTCCTATAGCGTAGAGATACCCCTTAGGGGGTGAGTCTGGTGCTAATGTTCATTAGAACTAGGATGAAAAAGTGGAAGATTTAGCGAAGAGTCAATATGGGAGAGGCAGAATTGACCATTATCACTGGTCTGCACCGACCAGTTTTGTTGACGATGCATACAGGTTACTGCTTGGTGCTAGAAGGGCACATCATGATCATCATATAAACATAAATTCTTCTTTGTAAAAGTCACTCTTGGATCATTAACAAAAACAATGGATGCAAAAGGAATTATTGTAGACCAACGGAAGGGTGCTCCAGATCTGACGGGCTACTATTACGACGGAATCATGTCCCCATGTTGGATGTAAGATGCTCAGGAGTACAGCCGGTAGAACCCTAGTGTATCATCTCAACAGCTGAAGGAGAAGTGAGATCTGCAGTTACTCAGACACTAGAGCACGCATCACTGTATAGGCCCTTTGGTATTCCTAATAATTGTTTATTGAGATCACAGAATGACGGCAGGCTTACACTAAAGTGTGTGAAATTCCAATACTTTTCTTTTATACGTGAACTTTTTGTCAAGCATTTGCTTCACAAAATCTCAGCAAAAGTACCCTTTCTTCACAAAAGCATTTTTGGAGGCCAATACTTCTGCCGCCATATTTTTGCAAGACTTTTCACTCATAGGTGCAGTTTTACAAAGTTTGCAACCTACATAAAGTTAAGTTTATACATCTTTGCTTGTGAAATTTACACTTCTGCCCCCTCTTGCTAATACGCAGCTTGATTTGCTGGAGCCCTGTCTTCATTTGCTGGAGCTTCTAGGCCCAACAGACAGGGCGTTCTCAAAATCAAGCCACACTGATGCAAAACCAAAACCTACAACTGTATTTACATGATTAGACTGATTAAGTTGAATGCTCAATGCTTATATAGGTGGTGATGTGCAGGCCACAAGTTCTAATCACAGCATGGTCGACTCATCCTTCAAAACTAGGACAGTAAACTGAGAACCAATACATTTGGTAACTGTAACATGTCACTTATGGTGGTCAGAAATAGGAGAGGTGCAGTGTGAAGCACTATTATTAATATTATTATTGTGATTGAAACAATAGCCTTTGTACACATTTTCCACTGATAGCAACAAAAAAAATAAAAACCTGCGTTCTAGCTGTCCGAAACACATTTGATAAGGTTCAACGCGTCATTGTTGTGACTTTGCCTTTGAATGATCATCCCATTCCCTATATTTTGACTTCCAGCGTGCTTGTTCCCTACTTCAGCAATGCAGCACCTTTTCTACATAATACCAATCAGTCTCAAATCTAGTGTTCTGTTAAGGCTAAGGTTTTTTTTACATTGACCTATGTTTCTTGTCATATTTTGCGTTGACACGTTTATGTGATTGGGCGTGAATGATCTGTCCACCATTTCATGTATCCTCCTTTTTATAACAGATAGAAAGCTGATGGTAAAATGTTGATCAGTGTCCTGATACTGGTATTCATCTGTGTTTCAGCAGCATACCCAGCAGCCTATGCACCAATCAGTCAAGCCTTCCCCCAGCAACCTACCATAATCCCACAGC
The DNA here is from genome assembly GCF_964261635.1 of Lissotriton helveticus. Classification (NCBI taxonomy): domain Eukaryota; kingdom Metazoa; phylum Chordata; class Amphibia; order Caudata; family Salamandridae; genus Lissotriton; species Lissotriton helveticus. The sequence goes on along the minus strand of NC_136062.1, from coordinate 189,792,571 downwards.
AACAGAGAGAAGGTAAGGGACAGGGAAGGTGGGAAGATGAGAAGTGCAACACTGGAGGAAGAGGGGATGTAGGCATTGTGAAAGTAGCACTGAAGATAGTATTATAGATAATCAAATATATGACTTGAAAAGCTGTTTTGCATATGCTACTATGTGCGTGATGTCATTAGGCACTTTTTCTCATGCCCTAATTATTTTTAATGTGAGATAGTTGTTCTTTAAGATGAGATGCACCCATTTCAATCATCATCGAAAATCATTTGTCTAGGAAGGATGAGTGTATGGTATTGCTCTTGTGTTACTAATCAGCTTCATATTTGTCCTTGAAAACCAACATAAGATACACAATAAATTAATCTTCTTGTCAGTTAGATCTCTGTGACCTCCATTAAACACAGTATGTTAACAATTAACTCGTGTGCAATTCACATCTTTCTTCTAACATATTCACAACTCATCTTGCACATTTTTAAGATTAACATTATATTGCATCTAAGTCAAACCTGCATTAAGTTGAATAGGACACATATAGACATGTCTTGTGTGTTGATTCACATCTGCCCTCCATCGCTTTGTGTATGAGGCCCATGCTGCCCTAGTCATTTGTGAGAGATATCCATTGCCTTGTTCATAACAATCTTGCTTCCATCATCTTGCATGTGATGGGTATCTTGTCTCAATTATATATTGTCTGAAACACATTATGTCTCCATCACTTTTTGTCTGACACATCTTGTCCCATCAACCTACGTGCAAGATTCGATTTGCTACAGCCATGTATGTGTGAGACCCATCTTCTTCCTCACATTATCCGCAGAGTTTCATGGTCAATCTACATGTTTGTGGGACATAGCATGCCCAATTTGTATAAAAAACATCTTCTCCCTCAATTTACATAGTTGACTAACCTTGACAGGCAGACTTGTGCAATTGACCAATCTTGCCTTATCACAGTGTTGATAAGACATTGCTGCTTTATGATGCAGGTTTTCTTTTAGCACTTATTGACTGTTTGATAGTTGCCTAATATTCCACTGGCACCTTGTGTAGTTTACTACTCGTGACACATTATTTTATGTCGTTGACCAATCTTGCCCCATCACCTTGCACAGTGAACTGATCGCTCCCTACGACTGTGTGTAGTTGACTAATCTCCCACATTACCTTATATAGTTGATTTATCTACCACTAGCACCTTGTATAGTTGACCCATAATTTTATGTGGTTGATCAACCTTGCCCCATGAGCTTGCCTTGTGGACTAACCTTTCCCTATGTCCTTGTGTAGCTGACTAATCATCCACTGTAATTGGAACACCTTAACCCATTACTTTGTGTAGTTATGAAATCTTTTCCCATCACCTTGCTTAGTTGACTAATTACTTTGTGTAGTTAATTTGCCAATCAATTCATGTGTACAATACATCTTGTTTCCTTTACCCATTGTGCAGAGGGTGCCCGAACACCTTGTGTTTGAGATACATGTTCTATTTCTGTGTAAAACAAACCTTTCTGTAACATCTTGTGGGCCTGAGATATTCTATTCCCCTTCACCTTGCATGCAAAACATGTTGCTTCATACAATTATTTGGGAGACATATCTCACCCCATTACATCGCATAGTTGCCTAATCTTGTCTCATCACCTGCATATACGACTCTTCCTGCTTTTTTAACTACAGTCATTTCTGAACTTGAGAGCCATATGACTGTATGTGAAACAGACATTGCCAAAGCTGTCACGTTTCCCAAATCCATGAGTGTTAGAAATGGGGTTTCTGGTTGGCTACGATATGCACCTAAGCCAGCAGAACCCACCACTCTAGTCAGGACAAGGGAGTTACACACCCTAGATAACCCCTGCTCATCCCCATGGTAGCTTGGAACAAGCAGTCAGGCTTATCCCAGAGACAATGTGTAAAGTGTTTGTGCAACATACTCACACCAGTAACACAATAAATACACCACAAAAGAGATGCCACACAATATTATATAAAAATATAAAATATATTACACATAAATCATAGACCAAAACATCTTAAATCAGTAATCACGTTGACAACTAGACCATTGTCATAAATATAATGTGTGCAATCAATGAAATGTCTCTTATACTGCAAACCATCATAAAAAGAAAACAATGCTGTGCATATTAGACACCCCCTGAAATAGTACTCCTTTCCTGTATAGTGCCTAAACATGACATACATCAATCTCATAGCCTACACTGCAGCAGATGGTAAAATCACCAGAATCAGTACAAATCCCCAGTATCACAAGTCCCCTTATGAGTGCACGTAAGTCATCACAGATTGCCATAAATTGCCATAAGCGCATAGATCCCCAAATACTCTCCTAGCACCTAGAGGGCAGTGCAACTGTACTCTGCTACATGGTATATGTTAACTTTGTTACGAGACTCGTGGGCACCCTCACACCTGCGTGCCGATTATGGGATATGCGGTAATTCATAAGTTGCTTCCTAAATGCGGCCAGTACACACAATCTCCATAGAGTATTGGTGCCCCAAATGTTGCCGTTCCCACTAGTGGAATTATGGGATTGGGAAACAAGCCCTCTGACTCTGCGTCTCCAGACAGAGAAACAGGCGGTACAGCAATTGTGGTGCTTGCCGGCCCGAAAGGTATGAGTGAACACAACGCAGGGTTATCCTCCCACAGCAGACTCCAAAGGGAGACTTTGCCGCATTCCATATCCGAGGCACAGCACCTTGGGTGATCAGGGCAGCCCTCCTGTCCCCGGGACCCTCTCTGCTGTCATCACGGCGCAGTGCCAGCCCGCGCAGGAGCTCTGAAGAACAAACTAATCAGTTTCCTGTGGAGGTCAGCATGTCGTCATGGAGAAGTCTGGTCCTCCTGGCAACACATCCGGAGGGCCTCCTCTTGATCTAAGCTGTGGTGCTTGGAGTCAACGTGCAGCGGCAAAGAGGGCGGCCTCAGGAGATCTCAAGAGAGAGCTGGGTTGTAGAGGGTGCGGCACACAACCCAAAGGGCGATCACTCGCAGGTGCCTGCACTCTGGATTGTAGCTGTGCATAAATCAATCAATCAATCAAGACACTTATAAAGTGCACTATATACCCGTGAGGGTCTCAAGGCGCTAGGGGGGAGCGAGGGTGGTGGGGGTTCTGCTAGTGATCGAAGAGCCAGGTCTTGAGGAGTCTTCTGAAGGACAGTAGGTCTTGGGTCTGTCGTAGGTTGGTGGGGAGGGTGTCCCAGGTCTTGGCGGCGAGGTGGGAGAAGGATCTGCCGCCGGTGGTCGTTCTTCAGACGCTGGGGACTGTGACGAGGGACTGTGACGAGGGCGAGGCTGGCCGAGCGGAGCTGGCGGGTGGGGGTGTAGAAGTTGAGTCGTCTGTTGAGGTATGCAGGGCCGGTCTTGTGGAGAGCTTTGTGTGCGTAGATGAGGAGTTTGAAGGTTATCCTCTTGTTGACGGGGAGCCAGTGCAGGTCTCTCAGGTGGGGTGTGATGTGGCTGTGACGGGGGATGTCTAGGAGCAGACGGGCTGATGTATTCTGGATGCGTTGCAGTCGCCTCAGGAGCTTGGCCGACATTCCTGCGTAGAGGGCGTTTCCGTAGTCCAGCCTGCTGGTGAAGAGGGCCTGGGTGACAGTTCTTCTTGTCTCTGTGGGGATCCACTTGAAGATCCTGCGGAGCATTCTGAGAGTGTTGAAGCAGGATGAGGAGACAGCGTTGACCTGCTTGCACATCGAGAGGGTGGAGTCGAGGATGACCCCTAGGTTGCGTGTGTGGTCGGTGGGCGTCGGGGCTGTTCCTAGAGTTGTCGGCCACCAGGAGTCATTCCAGGATGAGGGGGTGGAGCCGAGGATGAGGACTTCCGTCTTGTCCGAGTTCAGCTTCAGTCGGCTGTTCCTCATCCATTCGGCGACGGCCTTCATTCCTTCGTGGAGGTTGGTCTTGGCGGTGTGAGGGTCTTTGGTGAGAGAGATGATCAGCTGGGTGTCGTTGGCGTAGATGATGTTGAGGTCGTGCTGTCGGGCGTCGTGGGCGAGGGGTGCCATGTAGATATTGAACACCGTCGGGCTGAGGGAAGAGCCCTGGGGTACACCGCAGATGATTTCAGTGACAGTGGAGTGGAAGGGGGGGAGGCGGATGCTCTAAGTTCTGCCAGAGGGAAAGGATGTGGTCCAGTCCAGGGCCTTCTCTTGGATCGCGGCGTCGCGTAGGCATGTTCATAGTGTGCGGTGGCAGACCGTGTCGAAGGCGGCTGACAGGTCCAGGAGGATGAGGGCCGCTGTTTCTCCGTTGTCAAGCAGGGTCCTGATGTCATCGGTGGCGGCGATAAGGACGGTTTTGGTGCTGTGCTTGCTGCGGAACTCGAACTGGGACGGGTCCAGGATGCTGTTCTCTTCGAGGAAGCGGGTCAGTTGTTTGTTGACGATCTTCTCTGTGACCTTTTCCGGGAACGGGAGCAGGGAGATGGGTCGGAAGTTCTTGAGGTCCTTGGGGTCCGCCTTGGGTTTCTTGAGTAAGGCGTTGATCTCGGCGTGCTTCCGGGTTTCCTGGAAGGTTGCTGTCTCAAAGGAAGTGTTGATTACTTTACGGAGGTGGGGTGCGATGGTTGTGCTTTGTTGAGGATGTGGTGGGGGCATGGGTCCAGCGGTGATCCGTAGTGGATGGTGTTCATGGTCTCACTGGTGTACTCGTCGTTGGTGCTGGTCCAGGAGAGCAGGCGGCTGGTGCAGCTGGTGGTCGTGGGGGCGGTGGTTGATGGGGCGGTCATGGCGTTGAAGCTGTCGTGGATGTTGGCGATCTTGCGGTGGAAGAAGGTGGCCAGCGAGTCTCACAGGTCTTGCGAAGGCTGGATGTCGTTGGTGTTGGAGCTGGGGTTGGAGAGTTCCTTCACGATGTTGAAGAGCTCTTTGCTGTTGTGTGCGATGTTATTCAGGCGGTCTTTGAATGAGGCCCTCTTGGCGGCTCTATGAGTTGGTGGTGTGTGCGGGTGGCGTTCTTATGGGCTGCGTAGCTATCTGGCATTCGTTCGCGGAGCCAGTTCTTCTCCAGTTTCCGGCATGTTCGTTTGGAGTCCTGGAGGTCTTCGGTGAACCAGGTGGCTTTCTTGTTAGTGTGGCTGTTGAAGGGTTGCTTGATCGGGGCGAGGGTGTTGGCGCAGTTGTCCATCCACTGTCTGAGGTTGCGGGCGGCGGTGTTGGGGTCGGCTGGTGGATTCTGGGCGAGGGTGTTGGTTAGCTGGTCTTCTGTGACCTTGCTCCAGTGGCGTCGAGGCATCTGCTGGGTGTGGTGGTGCATGGTGGGCTTCCTGAAGGTGAAGTGGATGCAGTGGTGGTCGGTCCAGTGGGGTTCGGTGGGGTGGCTGAAGGTGACTTGGGGCTTGCTGTGAAGATGGGGTCAAGCGTGTGGCCGGTGGCGTGGGTGGATGTTGTCACGAGCTGTCTGAGTCCAAGGTTAACTAGGTTGTCGATCAGGGTGGTGGAGTCGGTGTCGTTGTTGTTCTCTAGGTGGAAGTTCAGGTCCCCGAGGAGGATGTAGTCTGTGGAGACTAGGGCGTGTGTGCTGATGAGGTCGGCGATGGAGTCGCTGAACTGTGGTCGTGGTCTGGGGGGTCTGTAGATGAGGGTTCCTCTGAGGGTGGTGTTCGGGTCGGTGTGAATCTGGAAGTGCATGTGTTTGGCGGTGCTGAGGGAGTCATCGGTGTTGGTCGAGACACTGAGGGTAATCCTGTGGACGATGGCGATTCCTCCTCCAACGGCGTTGGCGCGGTCCTTGCGGAAGATCTTGTAGCCTTCCAGGATGGCTATGGCGATGTTGGGTGCTGAGGCGGTGTTCAGCCAGGTCTCCGTCAGGAAGGCGACGTCTGGGGTGGTAGATTCAAGGAGGTCCCAGAGTTCGACGGCGTGTTTGCTCACCACCCACTGGGGGTCATGAAAGAAAAACACAAAGCGCTCCCCGTTTGCGGAATGAAATTTTAGGCATTTATCAAGTGTTCGTAACAAATCACTATTCAGCACTCCCCTCCCCTGCCTTCTGTTACAGGCTCAAGACAGGCCACCAAGCTCTGGGAGATCATAGGGGGCACACAAACAGGAATGTAGGCAGTGGGCCAGCAAACTCTGAGTTCTGCCAGAGGGGAAGGATGTGGTCCAGTCCAGGGCCTTCTCTTGGATCGCGGCATCGTGTAGGCGTGTTCATAGTGTGCAGTGGCAGACCGTGTCGAAGGCGGCTGACGCGTAGCGTGCTTGTAGGCAAAGAGGCAGTCCTTCTTGCAGCCCAGCAGGCCATAGGTCAGCACACAAAACAAGGGAGTCTAATGGCGTTTTTTTCTAGCAGCATAACATTTCCTTCTGGTAAGGTGCAGTCTGTAGAGCCAGCAGCATCTGGTAACGAGTCCTAAGCAGTATCTGAAATCACAGGATCAGAGCACCTGTAATTATACTCAAAGGGCCCGATTCACAAAGGCAATCTGAAACAAAAGTCTAACTTTAGGACATTTGGTATTCATAGAGGTCATTTACGAGTTGCATCTTTATGCCCGCCGTCAGGCCGGAATCTCTGGCTTGGGCTTTGAGCTGTACTCTCTGCACCCGGGCCATACTACCCGGCTTGAGCTGTACTCTCTGGCTCAGGCTGGATGAAGTGTAATCAATGGGCCAGAATGCAATTTTTTACAGAAAGGAACATTAGGAATGTGTGATAAATGTTAGAAGATGTCATGAAAATCAGTTTCGGCAGGGAAAAGGGTGTGGCCGGACACTACTTCATATCCTTTGCATCATGGTACATTCAGTACACAATTTGCGCTCCCCTCAGTGTTGACTGTAGTGTCAATCCTACTGTCAATATTCAGGGCGCTCCACTTAGTTTTGACTGTAGTGTTGGCACTTCAATATATACAATATATGCAAACATAAAAGGGAATTCCCAATGCTAACCTATGAGAGGAGCAGCAGTCACTGTAGTGAAAAATGAAATAGGGCGCTTTTCACTGTCAGGACATGCCACACAGTAAAGGCACATATCCTACCTTTTACCCACGCAGCACTCTGCCCATATGGCTTCCTAGGGCCTACCTTGGGGTGGCCTTTATGTAGTAAAAGGGGAGTTTCAGGCTTAGCAAGTAACTTTAAATGGCAGGTCAGTGTGGCAGTAAACTGTACACGCAGACCCTGAAGTGGCAGACCCGGGACAGGTTTGAAAGGCTACTTCTGGGGGTGGAGCATGCAGCGCTCCAGACACACTAGTAGCATTTAATTTTCAGGCCCTGGCTATATGTAATACCACTGTAGAAGAGACTTGCAGGTTAATTAAATATGCCAAACAGGTGTAAGGCAATTATACCATGTTTACAGGAGAGAGCACGTGCACTTTAGCACTGAATAGCATTGGTAAGGTGCCCAGAATACTAAAGCCAACAAAAAGAGGGTAAAAAACAATACAGGAGGAAGGCAAAGCGATTGGGGATAATGCTGCAAAAAGGGCCAGGTCCAACAACGAATAAGAATAAGAAGCTCTTCCACTCTGGATTTTGTTTCTGTGCATTATGGAACCTGTAGTGCTGGTTTTTCTCACTATACAAGTACAAATATGCAGAGAAATAACATCCCTGGATGAGCTAAACATGCATGGGCCTTGGAAAAATGAGAGCACTGCTGTGCTCTTCCAGGAACCTAAGATTAAGACTGTAATTTTCCTTTGATTGCCGTTTAGCATTAGATAATTCTCTTGTGTGAGTAAGTAATGGCATAATATAGGCAGACATGATGGTTGTGGTGCAAGGGGCATTTAGTAGCCAGTGGTCCGCACCCCTGCTACAGTTATCTAGTGGGAGGAACCCAAAAGTGCCTTCAATCAAGTCTACCATTAAGCAGACCAGTGCTTCCTCATTCACAACCCAAGCATTGCCTTCTCCAGCTACTTTGCATTGTAGACGTGGATCAGTCTTGTTTGGAGTATATTAGAGTCAATATTAGGTGGAACCAATGTAATTACCAGCATAGTATTCCAGAAGCAGCATCAATAATGATACTACCATACAGGATCACTCATGGAGTTATGCTTGGTGTCTAATAGAAATTATTTTTGTTTAGCTTAGTAGAGAGTTCTTATGATGATAATTGATTCCTTAAAAATACTACTCATCCTGAACCTTTGGGAGCCGAATGATCTCACACACCCCGCTCAGGACTGGGTGACGCTGGGTGTAATGTATGCTAAACGAAATATAGCCAAGTATTGGGGATCCGAGGAGGTGCCGACGCTTAACCCCTTCCACGCTCATGACGAGCTGGGCTCGTCATGAGGTAGCCTCCTCGCACGCTCATGACGAGCCCAGCTCGTCACGTAACATGCGGTTCCGCAAATCTCAGCGTGCGAGCGGAATTCCGCCCGCACGCATGCGGTTAAAGATTGGTGCTTAGACTTGGATGCAGCAATGATGGCGGAGAGGGTGGTTTATCTGCACCGTGGTTGTCCCCGGAAATGGGAGAAAATCTGGGGGGTATCTATGTGAACCGCCAATGCTAGATGGGGAGAGTGAATCTGAGTAAGGGGTGGGTAGGAGTTAGGGAATCCAAGGTAGTACCAAAGGGAATGAGTTTTTTGCTGCTAAGTCTACTGCTGAGTAAAATGTCGCAAAGGTCTATTGTAATCTGCGATACCCATTGTCTGTGCCATTTGATTGACATGTGCCCTGCATTGTTTTCAATAAAAACATTAAAAAAAAAAATACTACTCATCCAAAGGTAGACGGCAGTCCAATCTACAGCTTGCATTCCAAATATAGATTATTTTACTATTGTAGCAGGGTAGAAAGTTTCAAACTTGCAGTGAAAAATGTCTTTCTCATTGACCTTTCTTCAGTCCGTGTGAAGTTCCATGATACTTAAGTAGGTAGCTCAAAATGTTGCAGGATTATGCTTGAAGGCTGACATATATCTATCACTACGGGTACATACTTGGCAGCCATCTTGTGCAACCGAGCTGTTGATACTAATGTTGGACAAATCGTTGAAGTTCCTGTGGTTTAAGGATACCATGTCATCAAGGGCACTATAGTTTAATTCAATTTGCCGTCGACAATGCCATTGTAATTTTGGACCTTTGGCCAATTGTTTGAATTAAGGTGAGCCAGGGCTACAGCTCCTAGAATACACCCAGCTTTTGAATGAAAGTCCTGAACTGAGCATGGTGCCACTAATGCTATGAAGTCAGCTGATAACCTGATTGAAGTTGGTTCTGCATACAGTCAATAGGCACTGTCAAAGCTCCTCCAAAAGTGTGCACAAGATTAGGCCATGTTATACTCAGAGTCTTGACAGGATATGCAATGTTAGTGGGTGCTAGTATCATGGTCTGTTTTGATCTTACGTGCACCCAGGATCTTTCACTTTTTGAGCTTGCTGCACATCATAGTATGACTGTTTAATCTTTTTTTTCCTATCCCCTTTTTTGACTTGATATGTACTGAATAGTATACTGAGAACCCTATAAATGAGTGTGAATTTATTATAAAAGAATTTAAATGATGATAGAAAAGATAAGCTATGCAGTGAAACAAATGTTGAAAGTTTATATCTAGCATTTCCTAGTACTGTAGCCAATGTGTGGGGGTTCCTGGAATTTCTCCTCAGACTATAAATAAAAAATAGGCCTCAAGTAATAGATAAAATGCATAAGTGCTCCTCATTTGCATCTTTCCCGCTTCTTAGCACATCCTATGAACCAGATTCTCCGTGCTTTCCATCATCTAAATGTACACAAACCTTGAAACCAGGGGCCTGAGTTAGATTCTGGCAACAAATTACTCCATCACAAACATAACGGATATCCGCCTCTGCCATAATTACGAGTGCCTTAGGATATAATGCATCTGTAAAAAGTCAACCATCCTCCAAACTCTAAATCAAGCTCAGGTGGTTAGAATTTTTTCGTTTTGCTTCTATGTGTGAGCATCAGTGGCTATCTGAGAAAACAAATAAAGTTTAATATTTTCAGTCTTTTCACCAGAAAGAGCTAGAGGGTCCGCTTACAGCCAGTCCTGCATTCTAGCTTTAAGCTGCACTCAGTCTTCTTAAAACAGGTCTCTTAGTTGACCTGAATAATGGCTAGAAAATTGAGCATATTGTTATTCACTGCCGAATCTGGGCTAGAACCATCATAATGTGCCTCTTGAAGATTTTAGTTACGGAAAGTCACTAAAAAGAAAGAGCACCCCAACCTTGACGACCCTCCATGGGTAAGAGGAACCAGTTACTATCAGGGTGCCTTGGGCATTTCAATGACAGTGTGTGTAGTACCAGTTGTTCCCATGTTAAATTAATGCTGTTAACTCAAAAAACTATGCTCTCCAGCCATTCAGTAAGAGTAATAAGATATGTAGGCAGAGGTGGAGCATGAAGCAAATGTAGGGTTTCCTCATAGAATCTGGTGCCTTGTATCATGAACCTGGGAACTCAGGCTGAAGGACAGCAAGGTGAATCCAGCCTTCTCCCATTCAATGTTTTCCTGCTTCCTATATCACGCACCAGATTCTAAAAAGTGGGATTCAGGATGGCACATTGTCACACTGGGACAGTACCACTCACTGTCAAGAAAGAAAACGGAAGACATTGATTATCAGATAATGAAAGAAGATTTCTCACAACAGGTTAGTGCTGTAGAAATACTTGAAATGTCATACCCTGTTTTAGGTGAAAGCTGAGAAAAGTGCCCGAGAACTGAAAACAAGTAGCACTCCACTTCACCAGAAAGCGTACTGTAGTTGCCAAATCAAAAAGGGAAATCTGAAAGCCCGATCAAAAGCAGGTCCCTCGCCAGCTAAGCCAAATCACAGGAAATAACCGTACGAAGGTCAAAAAAACAGTAGCTGAGTCAAAATGCCAAGATCTGTCTAAAAACAAATATATGGGACAGTAGACAGGAGAAGGGAGACCGAGGGAACTGGCAAAGGGATTACGGGTACAAACTGAATCATCATGGGAAGGAGTTATAAACAACCAATGTTGCTAGACACAGTCTTCTGTAGGATGTACTAACTCTTTATAGGGCTGTGCCCTCTCTGACCTGGAAGACAACTGCTGATCCTCTGATGGCTTAGGCTTCCCTGGAAGCTTTTGTCCTCTATGACTGTAGTCCCCATTGACCCATTGACCCATTTTCCATCTCCTCCATGTGATATTTCCTTAACTCTCTTGTATGTTGTCTTTCCACAAAACCTGACAGTACTCCCACCTAAAGTCACCCTCTGCTTCTTTTATGCCTAGCTTTGTTGTGAAACATTTTATGAAACAGTCTTACTAATCAGACAAAGACTGCTGGTTTGCAGGAGTACACCATATCGCTTACATGCTACCAGCTGTAATTGTCTTTGATGGTATTTTAAATTAATAGTTCCTCTACTTTTTACTCGGATGTTCCAGCCACTAAAGTGGGGGTGGAATCGAAGCAGATCAAGTAGCCTTTTTTAATACTCTGGATATGCAAACTACAAGGTGTGTCCTCCATTGATCAAGTAACCTTGATTCTATGGCAGATTTCCCTATTAGTCTGACATCGGGAAAGGTTCCTTCAAATTTAGATTTAAATTGTGATGGAACCTTGGAAAGCAAAGTTAACCATTATATAACCAGACCTTCTCTCCTGTACTAAACACTATACTTCACTATGGATCCTGCCTGAAAACCTCTTATACAGAGCTTTTTTCCTTCTAAAATGGATTAATGCTGAACTTGTTCTTATGAATATCTCTGGGTGGAGATTGTACAAAAAAGGACTGTATAGGAGGAAACCGTAGATTGCCAAATGTTGGGATGTACCCTGTGGAATGAAAAAGAACCAGGTATTATCGTAGGAAAAATCCACAATAGGAATCTATGCATATATTTTTGCAAATTATTCATTTAAAACAGCTTAAATTATGTTAAAGCATTTGATTCAATTTTCTGTCTGTCTGTCTGTTTGGGGATGGTAGCTAATGGACATGAAATGTACCACTCTGTCTACACAAAATTCTGCGAAATACAGCTATGAAATAAAACCGTCTATTATTAATGATGAAGTTTGGAAGTCTATGTAATCTAAACATTTCTTTGAAGAATACTGATGCAAGTTTGGGGACTGAGAGAATCTTTTCTAATGGAATAAAATGTCCCGGCTTTGTGAGATAGTTAGTTACCATTAAGAAAACAGGCTTTCCTCCTGAAGCAGTCAAATTGGTCATAAAGTCCATCGAGATTTGTCACAAGGAATTTTGAGGTAGAGGCAAGGGCTGCAACAGTCCCACTGGTTTTCTTACAGGCACCTTGACTTCGGCACAGATGACTCGCTTTATCCTCTCATTTTAGACCACTGAAATTGACGGGCTATCAACTCTTGTTTTTTGATCGCTCTCTGGGTGCCCTGCTACAAAGGATTCATGCCCCAATATAGGATATGTTTTTGCAAAATAGGATCTGAAATGAAAACCATTCCCTTCTGCCACAGAGGGGGAACAGCCTTTACGACGCGGCTGTTGCACCGCGTGCCGTTACAACGTGTTTTTTTCAACGCAAGTCGTTACCACGACTTGCGCTGGAGGGCGCTGCAGGACATATAATATTTTAATTTACTATCCAACACCTTCCCTACTGTACGTAGGCTGGTGTTAGAATAGTAAATAAAAAAATCCCTAAGTCCGCACCCCTCCAACGCAAGTCGTAATAACGACTTGCGTTGAAAAAAACCGCGATTTAACGGCACGTGCTGCAAAAGCACGCGTTGTAAAGCCGTACAACCGCCAAAGAGGCTCTTTTGCTAGTTTTCAGTGTGTTGTAATTTGTGCAATCCACTCTGCTGTGTTTGATGTCGTTCTTCAAGAGGATTTCTGCATCGTCACCCGGCATTCCTGGTAATACCAAGATCGACAGATGGGAATTGAGAATTCTTTGATCCATGCACTTTTTTGATTTTAGATGTTTATGTTCCGTCCAGCTTGTAGTCAAATGCTGAGCTCCCTGTAATTAGTGTCGCCAATGCGCCAAAGTGACTTTAACCCGTTTACTGCGGCGGCGATTCCGCCGCGGTGCGGGCGTTCGACGGAGTGGGCGGGGCTGCGTGGGCCAACGGTCGTGCACAGCACTCAGCAGGTAGTGCTTGCTCCGGCTGTTGGCCGACGCAACCACGGAAGGGGTTAATAACCAATAGTTTTGAATCATAGATAGTGTAATTAATTTCTGCAGCTTGGAGGGATTCAGAAAAATTTGCTACTGAATGTACCGCCACAGTTTTGGATCTTTTTGTAATATAATCGGTCCAATTGCAAATGCTGAGACATTGGTCTCAAGAATAAAGGGCAATTCATTATCAGGATGTTTAGTTAAGGCCTTTTTAAGTCTCTTGTGCACTTCCCCAATTAAATAGGACCCCCTGATGTGTGAAGTTTGATAGCGGCCTAACAATCTCTGAGAATGCTTGTACAAATGCCAGTACAAATTGGCAAACTCCAGAAACCGCTGAATCTCTTCCACGGACCTGAGGGATGGCCACTCTTGTAATGCCTTGACTATGTCTTGGTCCATATGGTGTACGTTGTCAGGTATCTTAAAACCCCAAAATACCATTTCCATAACCTGAAGGAAATTTGTTTCTACTTTTGCAAACAAATAATATTTTTAAATTGTATGACAACATATATATATCCAACACATCTCCAAAAATACTATTGACAAAATGTTGAAATGTTGCCGGATCTTTGCACAGACCAAATGGCGTGAGTAAATATTCAAAATTTCTGTACTGGGTATTAAGGGCAACTTTCCACTAATTTCCCGGTCCGATACCCCAGGCAGTTGCCAGTGGTTAAACTTATTGCAAGCATTCCTCCCATCACCTTTTGTGGGTTTTAAGTACCCCCCCTAAGTGGCAAAGGTATGCCTAGACATGTGTCCTGTGCTCACTGTGCCACTGGAACCAAACTACACCTGACTCAATAGCCCCAAACATGTAGAAACTGGTCTTGGGTTGCTTGTGTTCCGGTTTAGGAAGGACCTGGCCTGGCAGTTCGGGCTGGACTATTCCCATTGGAGCAAGGTCAAGACTGATTTGCATATGGCCAGGTCCAAGCATAGGTATAATGGTGGGCAAAAGAATGATAGGTTGCAATGCTATCCCAAGCGATTTCCAGTGTTTATACTTACTGCAAACATTCCTCCCATCACCTTTTGTGTGTTTGATTAACCATAAATTATTAACCAGGAGTCCTGAGGAGTCCAGAGACATCAACAAGACAACTTAGTATAAGAACATTTGACATAGACCTTTTAATCTAGGAAAACTCTGTTGAAACTTCTGTCTACAGCCACTGTGTGATTCTAAGGGTTTTCCTATGAAAAATACAAACAACTTGTCTTTATATTGATATCAACGTTACACAACTGCATCTAGGACAAAATAATATCAAGATAAACAGGGAGGTTCAAGGGAAAGCAGTCTGATTCTCTGCTACCTTGGACCAGAGATGCTCAAGCTCTGGTCTCTCCCTGACCATGTGCTGAATTGCATCTACTCAGAGAAATCTACAGCATGCCATTGGATTGGCACGCAGACCTGGTATAGATATTTGCACTTGTTCTGTCTGTGCCCAGGTTATGAGGAAAAATGTCTGATGGTGCTTAACTCCTAAAAAAGAACACATTCATGAAAATTAGCCTTTCAAATGAAAGCCAAAGGCTGCAAAAAACAGTACTGTGATGTCATTAAATGCAGCGTCAAGCCTAACCATAGAATCAATCAATTAATGTGTCCTAAAATACTGTCCATAGTTGGTACACAGTGGTGGCTGGCATGGGTGGAGGGAGGGGGAGGGGGGGCGGGGGTTGGGTTACAAAATATTTTTTAAGAAAAAGAACACACTTTCCTACTTGCAGCCGCCTCTGTCTCTCCTCCATTACTGACAAGTCCCGGGAGCACCCAGGCTCCCCTAACCAATCAAAATGCTGCAATGCAGCATTGTGATTTGTCTGAGCATCTTAGTTCATCACTCACACAGGGACAGGGAGCCTTTGCCTGTTACCCCCAGACTGTGTATACAGCCTGCTGGGGAATATGCAAAGCACACATGACTGTTTGGCCGGCTCAAGATGGTCGGCCAAGCAGTTATGCATGAACCACTCCTCTTCGCTGTGCCACCATTCCCGCCGTAAACCCGCCCAGCAGCAACTAAAAATAAAAAAATAATAATGTTGTTATTATCAATTTATTTTTCCCTTTGACACTCCTCTGCCTTAGCGGAGGAGCCACCCCTGTTTGTATATGGTTAGCTACGGAACCCATGGTTTAACCTAGATTGGGTCTGGTAGCACCTGAGTAATGGGAACACAGCTGCAGTCCAGCATTTGAAGTAAAGGCTTTCAAAAGTTGATGCTGATTTTACTACAAAATGACAGTAGTTCAAATTAGTTAGTTGGAATGGGAGAACACATAGTCTAAGCGTGCATGTTGTACTAAATAATCTTTCATATTATGGTTTGTAGTAAGGTAATCCAGACTTGTGGAGGTTGTAAGGTTATATTTATTTCTAGTTAAAGTGACAACAGGTGAGGGCCAAGGAAACGATGTCTTCTCTTCAACAGGTCAGCATACAACTGACTCGAACCTTAGAACACAAGTACACCAAACACTCTACATTCTATCTTGCGGTATCAAGAGAATGCATATCAAAGAAATATACAACATAACACATCCCCCCTCCCACACAATGAAAGGAAAAGATGTAGAACCTGGAAGGGAAAATAAAGGAAAAACAAAAACAAAAAAAAGAAAGGAACACAAAATCAACAGCAAAATTCTACACATGAACAACATGTTATACAGTGAAATCCTTGAGCCATCTGGGGGCAACTCTTGTTCTTTTGTCAGGCAAAACACTGACCTTATCTTGAGTACCAGATATGCCCAGACTCGTGGAGGTAGATGCATTGGTGTTAGACAGGAAATCATGACTGCAACTCTCACCCACTCCCCCTTCAATATGCAGAGGAAGCTTTGGCATTGGCCCATCCACAGATACAAAATCATTATCTAGTTGAGCCTGAACCTGACTATTCTCAAAATGGTCCTCCACCCAATCAAAATTATTGACATCGGAATTTGGAAGAATGTCAATATAATGCTGATCAGGATTTAAAGCAATGTTCTTAAGATTCCATACTCTTCCATCATCTAATCTCACCGAATTCCTCACTCACCACAGTCATGCACTAAAGCCACACAATACTCACTCCAAGGGTCATCTTCACATACTTCGAGAGGAGGTGGAAGTCTCGATAGACAATCAGCAATACAGTTATCCCTCCCCGGTAGGTAAACCATTTTATAAATGTACTCCTTCATCCGCATAGACAACCTGGCTAATCTCGCAGATGCACCAGAGATGCCTTCACACGACAATATACGGATCAAAGGTTTGTGATCTGTACGAATGGTCACCGGCTTGCCCCAAACAAATGCTCGAAAATGTTCTAATGCCCATGCACATGCAAGGGCTTCTCTTTCGATAATGGGATACCTACTCTCCGCAGGAGAAAGGGCCCTAGAAGCAAATAAGATGATCCTCTCCTTACCCTCCTCATCAAGTTGTGACAACACGGCACCTAAACCCTTGTCACTTGCGTCAGTGGTTAACACACAGTCAATATTGGGGTCAAAACTGGCAAGTGCACTCACATTTTGTAGTTCATTCTTGATCAATTTAAACTCTTCTTCACACAACTCACTCCAAACAAACCTAGTGTTCTTTTTTAACAGTGCTCGCAAATTGTAAACCTTCGCAGCAAAGTTTCTTATAAACTTGGCACAGTACTCAGCCATGCCAAGAAATGCTTTCACCTCATCTTTGGAAGCAGGAGCAGAGAACTTAACAATATTTTCAACTAAGGTAGGTTTAGGTTCAACTCCTTCCTCACTAATGATGTGTCCCAAATATGCAACACTCCTTTGACTGAACTTGCATTTGGATAACTCCACAGTCAGACCAGCTGACTGTAAGGTTTCCAAAACCTGTTGGAGTTTTGAATCATGGCACTCTTTGTCTTTTGCTGCAACCAGGATATCATCCTGAAAAAATGAGATGTTTTCCATGTCCCCAAAGAGTTTGTGCATCAACCGCTGAAATACAGCAGCGGCTGAGGCCAAACCAAAAGGCATGCGCCTGAACTGGTAACAACCAAACGGTGTAATGAACGCCGTTAGGTTCTTAGAGTCGGGATCTAACATTACCTGGTGGTAAGCGGCAGAGAGATCAACCGTGGAGAACCATGTAGCACCCTTAAGGGAAGATACCATCTCATTGATTCTAGGAAGGGGAAATTTTTCGATCACAATATTGTTGTTCAAATGGCGCAAATCGATGCACAAACGAATTTTTCCGTTGGGTTTCCGGGCAACCACAATCGGCGAAATCCATTCCGATGTTTCAATCTCTTCTATAATACCCTTGGCAAGTAATCCCTGAATCTCCTTTTTAACTTCCTCCCTTATCAGTATTGGTATCGGTCTTACTTTGTGAACCTTGGGTTGTGCGTCAGCTTTTAAAATTATTCTATGTTCAAATCCCTTCAGGGCACCTAGCTCCTTACTAAACACTTTAGGAAATTTTTCAGAGAGTGTTTCCTCCATTCTACTACAGTCATCCAAAATTAAAACTTTATCTTTAGAGTTAGGATCTAAGATGATGTGCAATTTCTTCTGGTCGAACCATCCTAATACTGATGGTCCCACCTTTGCCACATATAATTTCGCTCTTGTGGATCTGCCCTTAAATAGAAATGTAAGCCACCTAAAACCAATCATTCCAATTCTATTCCCCGTAAAACTGATTGGGCAAACATCTGATGGGTATAATTGCTCACCAATCTTCTTTACAAACTTCTTTCTCCAAACCTCTTCATTTATAATTGTATATGGGGACCCAGAATCTGCATATACACTTATCACCACTCCACCAAGAGATATCTCGCAAATAGGTTTCCCTTTAAGGGAATCCTCTGAAATATTAATCACATAGTTCCCACGAATACTCTTTATGCAACATTCATCCTCACCATCTACCTCTTCCATACTCTCCTCTTCATCTTCATACACATATTTCACGTTACTGCGTCTGCGACACATCTTACTAAAGTGACCTAAAAGTCCACAAATACCACATTTTTTCTTTAACGCTGGACATAGTCTACTAAATGCTAGATGCTCTTTACTGTCACATCTATAGCATCTCCTATCTTCCGTGTTCCTGTTTTGAACTCTTGTAGGCTGACCCGTCCATCTCCCTTGTTGTTGTTGCTGTTGACGAAAATTCCTATTGGGAACCTGAATCTTACAAACAGTTCCCGACATCTTGGACACATCTTTTTCGGTTTCTTTCACCACGGTGGCACACCTTCCTGACATTTCAGATTTTCTCATGATAGCTACCACATCGTCAAGAGGTGCATCTCCATTGACCCAAAGACGATCTTGCAAACCTGAGTTGTTGTTATGCATCACAAGTTGATCACGTATGAAGTCATCATGTAAATTATCAAATTTACAATCAATAGCAAGTTTTCTTAGATCATCCATCCACTCATCCACAGTTTCCTCTTTGGTTTGCCTTCTTTGAAAAAATTTGTGTCTTATGACCCCGATACATACTTTGGGAGCAAAGTATTTATCCATATTTTTGATGGCATTCTCAAATTCATCGAGATCAGAATCATCAGTTTTACTCATTCTCGAAAATGTTTTTAAACCTATGGGTCCTAGGGAATGTAGTAGTAGTCTCTTTTTCTGTTCAGGTTTCATTTTTTTCGTTTCATCTACAGCTTCCAAATAGTTGATAAAATACTCTTTCCATTCTAACCATTTTATACTTGGTTGGTTACCTTTGACCCAAAATGGTTCAGGAGGACTAATGGAAAAATTTTGTTGTGCCATATTCGTGTCCTTATTCACAGTATTAACCACGGAATCACCTTCTTCCATGCACCAGAAGGTAAAATACAACTTTCACTCGACCTTCTCACCTGTATGATGTCACTATATTCAATTCTACATATATTTTATTTCGTTTTATTTTATTTTTTTTTTGAAATTACCTTACTGTAATGTCCGGAAAGTACCTCTGTAGATTCCGCCTTCTTCTTCTTTTTTTTTTTTTTTTATAAACGTGGCCTTCTCCCGATCTGTTACAACTTCTCCTCGAAGTGCCGGTCTAATTTTTATGTAAATAAACACAACGAGCTAAAATGGCCGCCACGTTGGGGTCATGCTGCGTGACCCGCGTCTGATGTCAGAGGACGCGCTGGTGAATGACGTGCGGGCTTCTCTGGGAGGACGCGCTGGTGAATGACGTGCAGGCTCCTCTATACTCAGCGCGCGCAGTGGAATGGCGAGCGCAGTTGAATCATGCCAGTAGGATGTCCACCAACGGCTGTTCGCAGAGGCCTTGACTAAACTAAGGTCGCGCTATGTAAGTAACGCAGTCAATTACGCAGTCAGCAAGCGGTGGTAGTAAAAAAAATTTGTAACTCACAGAAGGCTTTTGTTCGGCTCCGGTCCGCTTTTCTTTCAATTCCTTTCTCTCAAGATGAGAATTTCCTTTGAATATATATATTCTTTTTGAAATTTGAATGCTTTAAACGCCAGTTTCCCTCGTCGCCAATTTGTAGTAAGGTAATCCAGACTTGTGGAGGTTGTAAGGTTATATTTATTTCTAGTTAAAGTGACAACAGGTGAGGGCCAAGGAAACGATGTCTTCTCTTCAACAGGTCAGCATACAACTGACTCGAACCTTAGAACACAAGTACACCAAACACTCTACATTCTATCTTGCGGTATCAAGAGAATGCATATCAAAGAAATATACAACATAACATGGTTGAATTTTAAAGTGAGTCTATATGCACACGATGATGAGAAACTATTACTATTAATAGATAGCAATGTGAAAACTGACCTAAAAATGTGAGTTTTGCTCAGGTCTGTGTGAGGTCTGGTAATTGATGGCTGTCCTTTGTTGTGTGCATGTGTGTCACCTCAGGTCCCGAAGGCTGTAACCTGTTTATTTATCACCTGCCCCAGGAGTTCGGGGATGCGGAGCTCATGCAGATGTTTTTACCTTTTGGCAGTGTCATCTCTGCCAAGGTCTTTGTGGACCGTGCCACCAACCAAAGTAAATGCTTTGGTAAGTAACCAGGGCCCATTTTGTTTAACTGCTGCAGGGTTCTTCAACTAGGTCAGAATCATTTTCAATGCTTGTAAGGCACAGTAGGGATAAAGATCTTGTTCAGCATGGCTTTCATTGGGAGCTATTATTGTGAATGACTGGCTTCTGAAACCAGTAGTTCACTGCTATGATGTAGCAATAGTGAGTAGCAAAACTTGTTCACTACACTTGCTATGTCATGATGCAATTCCAGGCTGCTCTGGCTGGGCTTCCTGAGAGCCCGTCAGAGTAGCGATGTAAAGCAAGGAGCACAGTTACTGGTGGGGAAGGAAGTCACAGAGAGTGGTGGGGATGGGTGTTACATGTGTTATATATGGCTCCCCCATTAATCTGCTTCCGTGAATAGCAGATGAAATCAGTGGCAGATGATTTTGGGGTCCATACTATCAAAAAATCATAGAAGGGTAAAAGTGAAGTATGGGCATGTTTTTCACCTCAGGCTTCCGAGTGACATCATAAACAACTTAAGCACTTGCATTTTGCTCTTGTTGTCTATTTGATGTCACACAAAACCCTTCAGTGAAAAACATCCTGTAATTCATTGTTACCCATCTAAAATTCTATATGTAATAATCAACGAAAAGAGCTGGTTGTATTATGATTTGTAACATACAGACTAAAGTACTGGCAAACCTTACAAGCCGTCACAGATTTTTATCCAGACTCTTATTTGTTTCTATTTTTCTCTTGCATCTAACATGTTTCCCGTTGCAAATAATCTTTTCCCAGTGTATGCCTAGGAAAGATGAATAACGTTTCACTTCTTTACTAAAATCTCATACATTATTCCTTCTAAGCCGTATGCTCCATACGGAGCCAGGCGCTTTTTCCATACTTGCCCTGGGGGTATATTACAATACCATTAAAGGTTTTGTTCAATAGTACCACCGACATAATGTTTAAAAAAATAAAAACATCAAGTAAAATTTTAAATAAAACTACCTGCAATTTAATGAATAGTTGCTTTATGTTCTTGCAATTCATGCAATCAAATTTTCTTACCTTAGCTTTAAAGTTGCCCGGCCCCTAATTAAACGTTTCGACATTTTGTGTAGTAGAAATATCCTTCTTGTAGGTTTGCCTTAAAAAAAACATCGAAATAAGGAGCATAAGAGGGAATTATAACAACAACATTCTCCACTCACGAACTTCACAAAACAACAAGACCTGGTTATAAAAAAAAATTGACAACTTTAAACAATGTCTACCAAGTGGGTATCATGTCTTACTCCTTGGTGAGGCTTTACTTACTTATCTAGTCATGCCCACCCGTAAGTGTTAATCGTTATTGAAAACTCATCAACCACCCAATTCAAGCCACAAGCACATCAGCCAATGATCTCCAAATGGGCTGACAAAGTATGATTAAAAAATGCGAGGTGGGTCAGAAAGTGCCTCACATAAGCACCATCCATGGAGCTACTGGTTGGTATTCACTAGTTTGCTCACTCTTTCATCATCAACACTTTCTTGACAGAAAATGTATGTGGCCTAACTCTTAAACCAATGTAGAAAATTAAGAAATGAAAGCGTAAGATGTATAAATGTTGGTGACATCTACCATCTAATCCCGTAATGTGAAAAAAGAGTAAATTGAACTCACCATAAAATAAAATAGAGTTGTGAACATCTATCACACATATTTTAACATTTTGACCAGTGTTCACACTCAGTTAAAAAGTCGGCATGTTTAGACCATTCTAACCTGAACGGCCGACATGTTTCATTGCCCTAAAAGTCTGAAGCAATTTTATCAAGGCACGGGGACACATCTCCACCTCAAGAATGCACTGGACTGAGTGGTTGCCAGGTGGACCCCTACCAGCAACTCACAGGGAGAGGATCCAGAGGGTGACTACCCCCCACAACTCAATGAAGCCAAGAACACACAGCACCGGGCCGGGTGCTCGCGTTACAATGATCAACCGAGGAGTCCACCTGGCAACCACTCTGTCCAGTGCATTCTTTTTTTTAATTAAACGTTTTTATTGCCATTTTGAATAACATACGGTCTGCTGCATTTTTTAGATGGAGATGTGTCCCCATGCCCTAATGAAATTGCCACAAACCTTTAGTGCAATGAAACATGTCGGCCATTCAGGTTGAAATTATCTAAACATGCCGTCTTTTTAACCGAGTGTAAACACTAGTCAAAATGAAAAAATATGTGTGATAGATGTTCTCAACGCTATTTTAATTTATGGGTAGTCCAGTTTACTCTTTTTTCACATTAAGGGCCTTAGATGGTAGATAAATGTCACCTTCATTTATACACCGTAATCTTTAATTTCTTAATTTTCTACATTAGTGTAAGAGTTAGGGCACATTTCTTTCTGTCAAGAAAGTGCTGAGCAAATTGGTGAGTACCAGCCAGTAGCTCCATGGATGGTGCTTACTTGAGTCCCTTTCTGACCCACCTCACATTTTTTAATCATACTTTGTCAGCCCATTTGGAGCCCATTGGCTGATGGGCTTGTGACCTGAATTGGATGGCTGATGAATTTTTAATAACGATTAACACATATGGGTTGGCATGACTATATAAGTAAGCATAGCCTCACCAAGGAGTAAGACATGATACCCACTTGGCAGAAATTGTTGAAAGTTGCAATGTGTCTTTTATAACCGGGTCTTGTTGTTTTCTGAAGATCAAAAAAACATGCAATAACCAACGTATTTTTTATTGCTCATGTTCTAGCCATTTGATAAGTGTTGTAAGCCTTTAGTAATGCTATTCTTAATATTTTGCTGCCCTGTTGCCATATTTAAAAATCCTAAAAAGAACTCTTTTTGCCACAGGGCTTATCCTCACAGAAAAGGCCTTTGTTTGTAAACAAAGTTACCCACATTTGAATGAATAGAAGCAGCACATTTTTTAAAAGTGCTCTATCAATGGGGTGGACAAACAAACAAGTAGAAAGTATTTTTCGCAAGGGTTGAAACCAACCACAGTCTTAGTTTTGACATTGTTGGTGTTCGTTGCGTCCCCTCCCATCAATTAACCTTTGTCAAGCTTATTTCGAAGAGAAAGTGTTCACCATAAAAGGTAGGGATAAAGAGGAAGAGAAAGTGTTCACCATAAAAGGTGAGATGAGGGCAGTATCTCCTACAGCCTTGGGTCTGGTTGAGCCGCTTCATTGTGAAGCTAGGGTCTCAAATGTAAATGGCCTCCTTTCCAGATGTGTAGTTTGAAAGTGCACCTCATGAATATTAAATGTGGATATCATGAACATCCACCTATGCTGATTGGTTTATATTATCAAAAAAGGTCAGCGTATTTTTGTAACAAAATACATGGTTCACAGACATCCCTGATGATATTATTTTTAACTGTCTCACATTAAAATGATATGATATTCTTGTGACTCTAAAGTCATAGATAAGAAGCGTTGATGTGCAGCTCGTGAGCCACACTAACTTCAGAGCGGCCGGCCACCTTTTGTTTCTCCTGATGCCAGGCAGCAGGGTAAACCATGCCTTGCACTTGTCTCCGAGAGCATTCACAGATTCAACATTTCAGCTACACATTACAGAGGTTTATAGAACTCTTATTTAAGCTCCCTGTGGTCAAATTATTATAAAAACATATGACATGATATTCTGGACTTGTTTTCAAAACTGAAGCAGAGGACCTTTGTAAGATTAGAAGCTTTGTATTGAAATTGACACTGAATTGAGTTAGGTACAATTTTACTTTTAAATAGACCTATTTATTTAGCTTCCACAACAAAGATCTCACAGGATATTATTACAGGGTAGATATTGAAACTGCAATGATATCATTGGCAGGAAATGTGCAAAAATTGTATCAGACTGAAAGGAATATATATTTCTATAATTCATGCTAAGTGGGTTACATGAGTTTTGATGCTACTGGTAACCTCTACTTCATTCTTTGCTGTGGCTACAAGAATGTCTATCATCTGTATCTCACGATCACAGGATCTCCTCAAACTAAGATCTGTAATGGTGAGATTGTGCTACCTGGAGAACTGAAGCAGTTCCATAATCATCTTGTAAATATGAACTATTCAAATAAACAAATATTGCAACAAGCAAGAAACAATTATCCACATCAAACAAATAAAAACAAGTACAGTTGATTAAAACAATACACCGATCAACCGAAATATATTGAGCTCCTATCAACTATCCAAGATATTTTAGCAATGGTGGCCCCATACAACATAGTGTTTGATCACCACTCATGAATTTTCTAATCATCACGAGGCTCTCTAAAATCTTGCAAATCAATATCCTAAGCACGCCCTAAAACTAAGTAAATCAAAAGAGGCTTGTTAAACACTGCACAAAATTATGGATTAGTCACCATGCTACTGTAAAATTAAATAAAAAATAACTGTTCCCTTATTACTGCCCTTTGGGGGAAATGAAAACATTCACATTATTAATCAAAGGGGTAAGCTTTCTTAGTGTGGCATGATCCAGGTCTACGGATGAAATTTCAAATGTTCAAAATGGATTAAACTTGTATAAACATTATGCAATAAGCCATGGGCAGACCAAATGTGTTCACTCTTGTAGATCATAAACACAACCTCAAAATGGATTCAATAATCATCATGTGTTTGTGTTGTTAACTTATTCCATAGATCAAAAGTTAAAAAGCATTTAGGGGGAACCCCTGCATTACATCGTCCATAAAGTACATCATTGTTGCCTGATCAGCTATTATATTTCTGGTTGTTCACCCAAACTCGACTGTCATCAGAGCTTGTGGGGCTGAGTACTTGAGACCAAAACATTTTCACAAAATATTATGTTATGAATAACCATTTTCTGATTGCATTAGCATTTAAAGTAGGAGCATAGTTAAGTAATGCATTAGACATCTTATAACCCTAAAATTGCTTCTCTCAAGGCATATGTGTATGTTAATTTAAAATGAAAATGGCATTAGCAAATATGTAAGGCCATTACTTCCATGGTCTCCATTTGGAATTGCCAGTCATTCTAAAATATGGAAATTGTCTTATAATATCAGGTTTTCTGTTGTTGCCATATCAGAAATTCTTGCAAGGTCCACAAACAAAATGTTTCTATGCCAGGATAGTGTATGGACAGAAATAGTGTTTCCTAAATATTGTTTGCAAAAAATATCATCCCAATGGGTATAGATTTTATATTATCTCCAAAGGTGTAATATTTAGGACACAATATTTCGGTCAGATAATATTTTGATTGCAATATTATTCTGGTACTAACGCAACAAAGATAGAGCAGTTAAAAACCTTAGTAATTCAAATGGAAGCCGGATCCAAAACTCTAAAATACAAATAGTATGCTTCCCACTGAGTATCCTGGCTAGAAACATGTTGACAATACTTTATAATGATGGTGTCCTGGCCTACAGGGGATTGCCCTTTACAAAGGTAAACGTTCTTGTCCCTTCCGTAATACGGAAATTGTGTTGAGACAAAGTCTATGGTGAAGTGGATCTCTGCCATAATTTGCCCTGTTCCAGCTTCATTCAACGAAATTCCAGGTACAGCAGCGTCTAGCACTAAAAAGATTTAACTCTCCTCCTTTCTCATAAATAGATTAAAAAATATAAACTTCTCTACCACCTGACTTCTTTCCTTCTGTCAAAATTGTATTATGTGTTTTCTCAAAATTCATTTGAGTTAAACCATTCACCATTTTAGTAGCCTACCCATTCTGCTCTGTTTTTATTCTCTAAGGTGTGACCTTCCAGAAAATGAAGAAACACTCCAAATGAGTGCCCATTAATTATGTTGATTATTGCTTGTTTTTGGCTGGAAGTGTATTTTGTTGCAGTATATCTTTCAGTGTATACCTGTAAGGCAGCAGTGACAACTTGGCTTTTTCTGAAGAGATGCTTTCTTGTCTCCCATCAATGCTTGTCCCACACCTTTAATTATCACGTTCTGTAGTCCATTGCAGTGTTGTTACCTTGTCATGGTTTGGTTTATTTGAATGCTTTCCATTGAAATGTAGTTTCATTTAGTTTTTAGATGATCAAATTTAGTTTTTCGGAGACTGTCATTTAAGGTAGATATACACTAATCAAACTAAATTTAGCCTGTGTACAAAGGTTACCTTTTCATGGTCTCAATATGAATTCCTTCAAGACTCTAATGTTTCATATTTGTAGTAAAGTTAATTACTAGATAATCCTGAAGAAGATCCCTTTTAAGAGCACTATCGCAGAGTTTTCAAAAAGCTGCAGCTTTGCAGACATAGTTACCATTTTCGCTGCTGTTGGTAGTAATAACAGTTAGAAAAGAAATATGTAATAACTATCCTATTATCAGCAGTGGTAATGCAAGAAATGAAGCAGGTAACTATAAAGGCTGATCAACAGCTTGATTAGTGTTTTAGACAGACCTCTTAAAATAGATGATCACTTGAATCGCTCATAAACCCAGGATCTAAAGGTGAAAATGGAAAGCAGAGTAAAACTGGGAAGGAGGTTGGGATGAGTCGAGGAAGGTAAAGGTAAGATCTATACAAAACTGTTTTACAAGTTGTAAATGCTCTCCAGTTAAAGAAAAAGGATGTAGATTTGGTTTGAAAATTATGGAAATGTCATTCTGTAGCTTGGTTGAATCATAATTTGAATGGAAGACATGCAGAGAGCATACTATAACTGTGTAAGTATTGCCGAATAACAAAGTTATTCTGCAATACTTACTTTGGCCTCCATGTGTAATTAGTATATTTTCCAAATTTCACGAATACAGGTCCCAGAATGCATTGGGTTAAAAACGGAACTGGACCACGCTGCCTTTGAAGTAAACAGTGCTTGTAGTCCACAATTACCTGCAATGCACAGCCGTAAGGCGTAGTTTAAGCTCAACCAAGCACCATGCCGGTTGAAAAATTAGATATACGGGTGGATTTATCTGAAGGATATTAATGCATCCAGACTCAAAGCATTTAGAAGTGCATACTATTTGTCTCTTGAATATGACAAATTATACTGATCAAGCTCTTGTCAGTGCTCTTACTTCTTAGCATAGAGGTAGTAGCTACACTCCCTGCCTGCATAGGAAAGATGCCTCTTTATGTGGTAGAACTGCCCCGTTTTATCCTTAAGGTGCCAAACGTGCCCTATCAATTTTTACTGAAAGGTGTTAAATCTCAAAATTGCATTCCAGGACTCCAAAACAGTCTTAACAATCCATCTATAGATGAATCTCTGTCCAGTCTTTTGAGTCAAATTAAGATTCACCATGAGCTATAGTCTCCCAGATTCACTCTGCTTTCCGTAATCATCATCTGGATGGCTTCTTGCCTTCCAAGTCAATCTGCTTTACCTTGCTCAAGTTGCATGGATCTGTAAGCAAGAAAGGCTATACCAATCCCTCATTTCTATCAATTAGATCTACAAATGAATGTTGAAGATCCCTCATTTTCCTCAAAACATTGGTCTTTTAATACTAATTACTTCATTCTATGAGCAAGTGATGTTTTTGACCTTCCTAGTCCACAATTATCTTCTCATCAGTTGAATAGCTTGATAGACATGTGTGGCTAAGTCTTTACCCTAATTTTTCTTATCAATAGATTTGCATATCCTGCTTCTTCTGTCGACCCCAAAGACCAATTTGTTCTCCTTCTACATTTCATCTCTGCTAATTTGGTCCTAAATGTTCAATTTTTGACCAAAGCTGTTGTAATGTCAATGACTTTTTGGAAAAGTTGGGACCCCGTTAAGGCAGGCATGGGTACCCATATGTTTGCAGTGTATGAGGGTATAGTATTCCTTCAGAATATAGATTTTTGCCCAATGTTGGCCTCTATGTGGAACCAGGTGCTGAAATAACTAGTGATAAGTAAAAAATTAACTCAACTGTAATATAGTGCTTAAGTCTCTGGTGCTTTTTTGGTTTAGTGATGAAATATGTGTCCTTCCTTCTCTGTCCCGCCTTCTCTCATTCCACCACCACCTTTCACTGTACCTGGTTCCCATTTGTGTTCCCTGACCCCTACCCTCTCCCCAGGTTTCGTCAGTTTTGACAATCCAACTAGCGCTCAGGCAGCCATTCAATCCATGAACGGCTTCCAGATTGGAATGAAGAGGCTAAAGGTCCAACTAAAGCGTCCAAAAGATGCCAACAGGCCCTACTGACCTCTGCTCACATGGGCCTTGCAAGCAGGTAAGAAAAAATGGGCAGAGCAAAGCAACTTTTATGGCTGTGAGAAAAAGCAAGGAGGAGGTGGCGGTGGAGATCAGTGGGGAGAAAAAATTGGAGTCAGTCAGCTCAGGGACTTTGGTCCTTTGGCCCTAAAAGAGGTTGATTGGCTTTAAGATTTCCTGCATGCTCAGGCTACAAGGCAATGAATGGGTCCATTTCTATGCCCTTCCCAATGCATTCTCGGGCTTTAAACTATTCTGTTGAGTTACCCAATTTTTTGGGGATATGCTTGTCATTTTGTCAAGAGGTTGGAATTTGAATTGTGGCAAAGAAATTATTACCTCAATTTCAATATCACTTCAGTGTGGAAAGATATCCAGAAAGCATGCTTCTTCAGTGGTAGGTTAAAATTATTCAGGTCATTTGATTTTACTATTCGTACTCCAAGCGCCTACATTGTGACTACTGTGTCCAATATCTGTGCCTGCAATCTGTGCTATAGGTTGTGCAGGAGACATCCTGCCCTAACGAGTGATGGCAAGACAATGAATAGCACCACACTCCACCATACCCTTTACACACATCATTTCAAGCTCTGTTCCCTCAGTTGGCACCATTTGTCAAATGTCTACCACTATCTCTATTAAACCATCTGCCATCCTGGCCTTATTTACCTTTTATTCCATCTACAAATCCTAAACTCACTTTACTTTCCCTCACCTACAGCACACACACGGATTAAATTCAATTGGAGCCCATGCACACCAGTTCATTAACTTCCTAGGACATATATCCTTATGTTCAATAGTGGGTTTCCATTATACACCACCTAAATGAGTTATGTATAATGTCCATAGGAGATTGTATTAAAAAACGTATCCTTGGTCTTTGAAGTTGCCCTGCAGGTTACCCAACTACTTTAATTGTGATAGTACAACACCGCGTGTGAGAGTGTACTGAAAGATCACTTCCTTACACAAGTTGATTGCAAAAAAGACTGACTTTGTTATGAAATAATCTCCATGTGCAGCCTATGTAGTTATAGACTGCTAAAACTCAAGGTTGTTTGACTAAGCTTTCTTCAACAGTTAAATAAGTTGGTTCCACCACTGAGATAATATATATATATAGAAAACTCTCTCTCCGTATGGGCTGGTTAAACACATGAGAAAGTACATTGAAAAACCATGGAGGATGTACACTGGAGACCACACCCACTGATCTTTAAGAGAATTCAGAGTACAGTGGAATATTTTACCCATCCTGCATAATGATTAAACACTCAATGGTAGATGCAATAATTATGTGAACTGAATATCACTGCAGAGAGAATAAACAGAGCATTTGTACCAATTGTATTTGCTAGTTACACCCATGATAGAATGTGGCACATAAAAGAATCCACCCTATGTGCTGGATACACAAATAGGAGTATAAACTTTAAGACATTACTCATCCCACAAATTTGTTATAACCATGAGAGCAGAAACAGTGAGGCATCACCCATCATGTATGTCGGTTACAGCACCCATGGAATAACCCAGAAGATGACAAGTGTGCTATGAGTCAATAGCAGCTTTAGGAGAGTATTCTGAGAGGGTGGTATGTGTTGTATACATGTCTGTATGTAAGCTAAAGAAAAAGGTTCTGACAATATTTTGTCATCACATCTTGCTTGAATAATGTTTCTTCCAGAATGGATTTACCTATTGAAAGACTTTCTTGGGCAGAAATATTTACTTCAGTTGTTTTTCGTTTGTTTTTACTTAGGGGGGGCTACCTTAGCACCCCTATTCCTCTGTCCTTTTTAAAAGGTTTCTCCCATTAAATCTCCAACTTTTACCACCGCTCCCATATTCTGTCATCTACCCCCCCTGCCTTTAGTCCCCCTTTTGGCTGTAACACCTCCCGCTTCAACCTGTTTCCCTACAACATCCCCATTCTATCTACATCATCCCCAAACACCATTCACGTCCTTGTTTCTCTTCTGATCTTTATCTTGCTCTCCTCTTCCTTCTTCCTCTCTTCTCTTTTTTAGATTACTCCATTGTCATTGTAGACATGAAAGAAAGACTACTGTGACTCACAACTTTTTTTCTAATCCTATCATACCATTTCTACAAAAGCATACTTTTATAAATGAAAAACGTATTTCATCATTTTGACATTTCATCTAAATTAAGTTGTGTGAGGCTGATCTCGACAGGCTGACTTTCTTTGTTTTGGGAATTTGTCAAAATGATTAAACCCCCTCTAAGCAACTTTCGTACTCCACATTGAATATACACTGAAAGACCTGACTCTTTTTTTTAGCTAATTGAACACTTAAATTGCAAAATGTTAATAGAACCTGACCAAGCCTATCAATGTTCCATGCGCCACCCCAGGTCCATACAATGCCTGTGTATAATCCTTTAGTACAACATTGAGAGACCTAATCAGCGGCGGCATAAACAATGCAGCCAATTTACAATGTGAGGCATCTAGGGAGATGCATTTCGTTCTAAAGCCCTGCCTCACATTATACCTTCGTCAGGTATAATTTATGCAGGGTGGACGTTCTTACGCCATTAAGCCTTGTAGAAGTGACACAGTGAAGTCTACAAGATTTCACTGTACCACTTTTAGGACTCCGCTGCGTCGAAAATCTTACGCCTGCTTGAAACCGGTATTAGAGTGACACAGTACAATAAGTATATGCCTCAACATGCATTGGTGGAGTTGCGTCGTGCTTGCGACATGACTCCAGCAATGCTCGACTTTTGGGCCAACAGATGCATCAGAATTTCTGACGCATCTGTCAATCCTTGCGCCATGGTGCGCCATATTATATATACTGGGCTTCCATCCAATAAAGTTCATGATTACAACACCATGACACTGACAGGGCCGGTATTCCAAGAAACATCTTTACTTTGTGTTTTAGGCCATTTGTAACTCATGTGTATGTGGGTGACGTCTCAACAGCAAAGCACTCTTTGGTTTGTCCTCATTCATGCTTAGAAGACCTGCAGATTTGAAGGATGCTTATAGGCCTAACAGGTCTATTTGTGGTGAAGGTGTTACTTTTACTGGCTAGCAAGCTAGCCAGGAAATCTATTAGACATTTTCGAGGATTTTCTCTTGCAAGTAGTCTTACTTGGATTCAAACTTATTTTTTGAGCCATTTCTGGTGAATGTTTTCATGAAAACATTGCATTTCTCCTTTTGATTGTCTGAAGTGCCAAGGTGTTTATCAGCAACTCAGGCTTATGTTGCTGCTGTCTGCATTTGATTGTGATTTAGGCAATCAGTGAATGTATTTTTAGATGCTAGTAGATATTTTGAAAACAGACAGGAAATCAGTATGTCTGAATATGCCATGAAGAAATGTCTCACTCATATCCCCACCCCGCTGAAAGTGCCAAGGACCCTGTGTGTGATATTGATGTTTACTCGAGTAATAATTGCCAGCTTCCTCCTCCACTGAGGTTGTACACTTTAGTTCCTGGCATTGCATTAGAAAGAGTTGGAATTCAGGTACCCTCCTATATCTTCAGTGTGTGCTCTAGCCCCTCCCACCCTTCGCACTACCATGTGCTTTGTCATCCTTCCCAATCCTTATTGTATGCTGCGATCAGCCCTGAAAAGAATATGCATTCCAAGCCTACCCAACAGCCTTTCTCCCACAGCTCATCCCTGTAACTACGGTATTAACTCTAACTTCTGCCCTAAACCCAGTTGTGTCCTCCCGCTTTCTTACCCAGCCTCACTCAGCGCTCTTATTCCTCCAGTAGTACCAATGTGGCTTTACGGAAATTCAATTTAATATTGCATTCACATTTACATAGAAACAATTATAATGAACACCAAAATGACAAAATTAACCATACACCACAAATCCTTATCCTAGTCCTAAAACTAACACTAGTTCTAAAGCTAACCCTAAATCTAGCTCCAGCCCTCTCTCTTCTCCTAATACTAATCACCCACCCTAAATCTGTCAACAACCCTTACCTGTTTTAATAAACAAAACAAAGATCCTCAAACTTATAATTTTTTTTGCTAGTATTACCTTAATAAAAAAAAGTATCATTATCATTTTTGAATGCTTTCCATGTGGGTTACTTCATTTTAACATAATTCTGTTCCATCTGCTTGCCCTTCCTCTCTACCTTTCAATGTCCTCTCCTTTTCTGTATTTTTATCGGTTTCATAAAACCATGCCGAATTGAAATTCAAAATGCAGTTTCTTTCTATGGCATTCAATTCATCCAATGTAAAAATCGAGCAAATATAACCCATTCTTTGTAGCTAACCAATTACTAATTAAAAATTGCAGTATTATCTTTGGATAAATAGTACATTTCACTAAATTACACTATTAATTTAAAAATTGTTGAATTCTACATTTCCGGGTGGTGTTCTACTTTCAGCATAGGGATGCATCTTTTGTGGCATTCCGTAATTTCAGCATTCTTCCAGCTCTCCTTTTCTAACTGTTTCTCTGCCATTTCTCAACCCAATCTAGGTAATTGTGAACCATTTCTTCCAATTTCTCTCAGATGACCTCTCCTGTTTACCCATCTCTATTTGATTTTCTTCCTCTTCACCACCTACCTCAAGTCTCCCATGAAACTTCTCCCTCATGCCTTTAATTACTCCATACCCTTGATCTCTAGCTTGTTTCTACTTCTCTTCCACGTTATCTCCTCTTCTCTTTTATGGTCTCTTCCTCTTGACTTCTGATAATTACTCTCCTTTTCTGTTACCCATTTTGTCTGTCCCTTCTTTTGTCTACTTGGCTTCAGTATTAGCTCTGTCTTTCTTTTGTTTTACAGATTGGATGCCTTGTCTTTTGTGAATGCACCTCCTGTTGGCCAAATTGCAGTTATTTCTTACTTGTGAAACACTCTTTTCTGGTGGCAGCAGGTCTCACCGGAGGACAGCCCGCACTGTTGAAACCAGGGACAGGCCTTCACACCAGCGCTTGAGACAATAATACCTGTTGCCACTACATACCTTTTTCGAATTTCAACAATGCGACTTTGAGAAAGAGACAGAACATGTAATCTGTCATTGAAGACATACACAAGTGGGCCTTGCACCAGAGCTTTTCAAAGACTTCATGCATATAATCTCTGGCCTCTTCAGCAGATTGGCGAGGAAATGAGGGAACAGAGAGCAAAACTTACTTATGACACACCTGCCAAGCCAAGTGGAGCTTTACCGCCCTAGGCGAATCGATATTTTGTTGCCCAACATGAGGACAACCTTTGCTGCTTGTAGGGACAATCTGGTACCTCTGTGCTGGAGGTGTTCTAGACAGCTACCTAGTTCTGCCTTGCCCTAGAACCAGCCCTGGTGGAGAGCCAAGTTTGAACAGGAGACAACCAAAGCCAGTGAGAGGTCCTCCTGTGGTCATGTGCCTAAAACATGGATATCAACATTTTACCTACACAGGATGGGAAATAACCCACAGGAAAACCCAATAAACAATAGCTATTACAAATGTTATGTCTATATATATAAATACATAAATATATATATATATATACATATACATATACATATATACATACATATGCTTTTCATATTTAAAGGTGTATTCCATCAGGGCACAGAATTGCCTCCCATTGGTACCTGGAGCTCAGATCTACCTTCTTCAAAGTCATATCATTCCGAAGAGTGGAGGGACCAAAGGACTATCATTTTGTAATTACATAGAAATAGCATATATATATATATGAGAATAAGTTAATTAAAATAAGGTGTAAAAGACAAAAAAATACCGGAAAAAGTTCTAAAAGTTAAAACTTGAAAAAAGCAGGGGGAAGTAGGGAGATGAAATGCCGAATATGTTTTCGGTGCATTTGTAATGTTGTTGCCAATTGTAGGGCCCAGTGGCTGGCTGAATGGTGCTTGATGGGACGGGGCTTAAAAAGAGTATCCCTTTACCTTAACACTGACTCCTTGTGAATGGCAAACCAATCAGTCAAGGACTTTTTGATAATACTAATTTGTTTCTTATGTAGCTGAAAATCTGTAGTAGTATCAGATGTTAGTGTTACCCAATTTAAACATGGCAGTTTTTTGGCCTCAGGAGTATAAAAAGCTGAGCCGGTATTCAAACCTAAGAACTACACATAGATCTCTTCAGTGGGAGCACAAACCCACTTGGCTAGATTACCAACCTCTTATATTCTTAGGATGATTGATGTACAGTCCATGCATTGAATATTTACTGTTATAGAATTGTTATCTTTGTTCACTTTTTTCCCCACGTTCTAAAGTGAGTCCAAATGCCCACTGGAAAGTCACAATGCATCTACTACACATGAAGTAACAAACCTCAGCTGAAGTCATACATTCAGGATATGTCAACATCACTAGTGCTTTCAGATTACAGGTCAAGTTGAGTTTCTCACGTCGACATTTTTTATCAACATATATGACATTACTCAGTCAAATCAGGATTCCACATGGTACGAGAACCATAATATATTGAGCATTTATATTATCACACACTATAAACTTAAATGTCTGCTAGTGTTTTTAATTGAAAGAAGACTAGGTTGATCGTGATAAGATTTGAACAGGTGACCTGAATGTTACATATTGATCGCTTGAGCAAGTCTTAACCTACTGAGATACAATATCTCAGATATTACAACCTAGTGTTCTCACTGATGATAATTTTTTAAGGGCTTTCATTTTGGATAAGCCTTCGTTTGAAGTCTTATACCTGTCTCAGAAATTAATCTCCCTAACTGGACAGAAAAACACAAGACACCAGGCCTTAGATAGACCGAGAAAAAACTACAAAAATTAAAAAAACAAAATCTGGAAGACCTTGCTCATCAGTGTCAGGGCTGCTATTATCTCTGGCAACTCGGAAATTATATAAAATTCCATCTCTTTAAGAACATTACAACTTGAAACAATATGAACAAAAATCTATTTGTGTTATACCACCAGCAATTTGTCTCCCTATTTAAAATAATTCATAATTGTATCTGTGGGTTCCTGTCCATGTTCAGTGCTCTGTTGCTCTCTTTCTTGTTGCATGCTGACAAATACCCAAATTATCATCCAGCTTGACTAAAGCCCTTCGTCCTTCATGGAATTTATTTTCAGTTGCCTCAAAGGGGTGCAAAGATGGATGGCCTACAACTTTTTAAAGCTAAATGCAGATTTACTGGAAACAGTCATGCACTAATAGCAGTGGTACAATGTTAATTGGCCAATTAGCATGTGGCCCTCTCCCACTATCACCAGCATCAAGCACCAGGGCTCCATCTGTGATCCTGAAAAATGAACTCCCACTGGACCCTCATGATAATGTGATCTACAGCCCAAATTATAACACTGTATTTTACTAAAGATGGGTTCTTGCCTTCCTGCAAGAGCAGCTCCACCCCAGAGTGGTGTTCAATTGTGTACCAGCTAACATTGATTAATGCAACGCCCTGTTATTAGGGCTCCCCGTAGAGGTAAATCTGAAGTTACTAAAGGCTTTACATGGAAAGCTTTCTATCAAACAATTTAGTTGTGTACCTCTTCTTTATGGGGGCACTATGCTCCAGCTTGTGCGTTGTGCTCAGAATATCAAATATTGCTACAATTCCCGGCTGTAAAAAATCTGAAAAAGAAGAGTGATCTTTTAGACTCCCTTGAGCAAAACTCTACAATCAACTTTATTTGCAGCTGAACAAATATCAAATTTCCTTTACCTTAGGAAAGCGTTAAAAAAATGTTTTAGGTCTAGTCTACGTGGGCTCTTACCACCAGGAAACCTTCTTACTGACAGCGCGCTGAACAATAATTAAGTCATATCCCTTCAAATCAAATAGATTGGTCATGGACCAAACTATTATAGGGTTCTATTGATATATAGACCCATTAGAGATGCCACCAACATGAAACCGGTTTGCCTTTTGACTTAATGCAATAAGGGGCCCTAACATGATGTACACATCTTTCAGGTATAGTCACATGGCATTATATGAGGTGGGTAGGTGATATCTTGGTCAGATGATTTTTCCTCGACCTACAAGGAGAGTGTAGGCCACATGGCATTGTGCTATCATGCTATCAGTAGCTGTCCCAAGGGACAGGCCCTAGGATGTTGCAGCCTGGCAGGAGCCTGTGCCTACTCTAGTCCCACAGAGGATGCCAACCCACGATGATACTGTTTTGTCACTTCCAGGTTAGGATTTTTATCTTTAGTAGTTTTATAAGGAAAATTGCATGAGGTGTGTCTATCAGGAGAGTCTAACCCTCACATTGGCTACCATAATGAGAGTTGATAACCTTAAGAGAGCTTATAACTTTCCAAATTCCCCCTACACGTTTCTTCTCTATCAGGGTGGTAATTAATAGATCCTTCCAAGATGATTATTTTCCATACAAACATAAAGACCGGATCTTCAACACACTGCTAAAAAATCTATTTAGATCCAGTTTGTCTCTTAAATTTTAGACCCATTACTATTCTGCCAGTCATGGCCAAAATCATGGCAAATCTTGGAGAAACTGGGGTGTATCATGATGGGCTTCGGAGTGCTGTTTTTATGCACTTGCAGTGCATAAATTCACTTAATTTAACCGAATATTTCCTGAGTTAGTGCATTATTTTATATAGCACATCTCAGAAGCGGAAAGAGGCACAAACCTTGCTCATTGTTTCTGAGCTGCTTCATCTGAAAATCAAGCTCTGACTAAGCCATGTTAGTAGGAGTCTGTATAAATCTCTCAGCAGAAGCCGTAGCTCATCTACAGACGGTTCAAAATGCAGCAGTATGTGCAGTAGTAGGCTTAAACATAGATCATGGTTCCCCAGCTATGAGGCCGCTGTAGTGGCTGCCAGTAGCAGACCAGATTATATTTAAACTGGCTTGCTGGATGTACAATTCTTACTATCAGTTAGATTCAACTGCCTTAAATCAAAGGATCTCACCCAAAACACCTGTTAGTTTCTTCTACAGTCAGGACCAGTCTCTTCAGTCAGTCTTTAGGTATATACTAAAGTCCACGGATGGTAGAGCTTTTCTGTAGCAGGTCCAATATGGCGGAATTCTCTTCCTTTATCTGTTAGAGCCATGCCCATGTTATAAAGTTTTCGTACGGCTTTAAAATAGTTAATTTAGGACAAATAAATTCTATTATTTATTTATTAATTCACAGGGGCTGTGAAAGGTCATGACTTGGCTTAGCCCTTGAAGGAAATTATACAACTGAATTTACTGGAATGATGCATAATTGGGATGCCTCCTGATATGGCTCTATTAATGGCCATCACCACACTATCATGTGAGATGATCTCCTAGCCAAGCTTTGGTCTTAAACATGCAATAGATCAATCAGGAGCGGAGTTTTGGTATTTTCCTATCACACACAGGCAGGTGCTGTACCTGCTATTTCAATGTCTTGGCTTGTAGTTCTCTGGCCACACTCTATCACTAAGACGCTGTCCTCAAGATGGACTGTGGCATGGTCTGAATGGCGTGTTCCTTTATGGGCAGATGGAGCTATTGGAAGAAACATACCCTCTTCCTTTCTGTATAATGTACACAGTATTTATTTTGTGGGGCCACACATGGATTTTATGATAATAATGGAAAATGTTTTCTTTTAAACAGACAATACGTGCAATAAAACAACAGATAGTGCAGCAGCAATAACTGATCTTCCTTATTAGGAGCTTCGAACCAAGGCTGGGCACCAATTCCTGTCAGATCCAACCTGCCACTCCCTTCAAACTTTGAGATGTTGTTTATACTTCAATAGGAGCTCAAACAATGTACTCTAACTTTCACAAATTACAAACTCTACCCATGGGCCAACATGGTTTTGCCCCTACTTCCAACCTCTTCCCTAGATATGTTTCTTGTATGACAACGTTTGGTGTGTTTCCAATCAGATTTCCTGTAACACATTTGGTTTCAGAGTTCCCTTTGATCTTTTTCTATCAAATTGACCATAATCAACATCCGGACAGATGTTATCTGTTTCTAGGCATACTCCCTATAATCCAACCCTTGTCAGAATCCCTGCAAATAATTGCATGTTAGATGCCCACGTGATCCATTTGCATCCACATTCTCTATATTCTGTCTCCAGTCAGATCTGTCTTTAGCTCTCTTTTGTCAGTGACTATGTGATCAAATTCTGGCCATATTCTACGTAAACCATTTCCTGTACAATGCTCTCTGTTCTCTTTTCTGCAGAATAGCTGTAAGTCTATGCATCTTGCATTGACCATTTCGTGCCAAATTCTACTAACTTGTTTAATTTCCACTGATCTATTTTTAGTCAGAGATCGTGATCCATTTTGAGCCCGATTGTCTCCATTTCATGTCTGATTTTCAGAATCTGAAGGGCCAGTAGTACAAAGACATGGGATTTGAGGGTTTGAGCCAAAAGTTCACCAATTTAGCAGAAATGATTGCCAAAATAGAGATACCATTCAGTTCAAGAAGACTGTTGAGGGTCATCAGTGAGGCTATGCTACAAGGTATTAGAATTACAGTCAGTAAGGAGCCTGAGGTTTCCTGTAATCCATGGCAGTCCAACATAGGTTCTGGAGGCTAGAATCTAAGACACATTTTTATTTTAAATGCAACTGATCTACATTTTCAGTGGTTTTTCTGAAATCTTACACCTTCAGGAACTATGCTGGAAACAACTACTGTAAGTCACTATCTTACAGAACCTCTATAATCCTTTCAGTGAAATATTTCTTTTTTAGGCTCAAGCTATCTCTTTCTATTGATACTATCACTTTTTAGGATGGATTGCTTCTAAATGCACAGACATACACCAGAAATATACTTTACCTGCACTGTGTCTATTTTGAGTCAGTGTAATATAGAATTTATGAGTAGAAGCAAAGGACACATACATGCAGGGACTGGGGAATTAGAGACTGTGTAAGGGGATATCAGTAGTGAAGAAGGGTGCTGAATCTTGAGTTTGCCTTCTCTGCTTTACTGCTCCATTCAGCCAGTCACTTGGGCCTCACCCCATTCCTGTAGTCCTTGTAGCATTCCCTAGAATTTTAGGAAGGATTGACTGTGTAGATGGTTAGCTTTTCCTTAGGAAAATCCTCCTTTTCAAGCGACAATCGACTTCAGTGATCTGTATAAGTGACTTTCTTTTTTTTTTTTAAATGTAATACAGAAGAGTCTACATTCAAGAAAAGAAGAGCTATTTATTAAATTCATGAACAATTTGTTCAATGATAGTCCTGAAAATTCCTACTGTGATAAATGCCCCCCCTTAAGAGTTGCATGGTATAGGGCTGGTAATATTAGCAGTTGCAAGTTTTCGTCTCTGAAGTGGCCAATAACATATGTACATTGAATTTACAGGTCATTTTCTGCATGTGCATTCCCAAATCTGAAGCCGTTCTGGTTTTATTTTCTATGTGGACACTTATTATAAGTCGAGAGAAATTCTGAGTGGAAATGCCAAGCGGACAGAATTTCTATTACCAGCAAATTCTCAAGGCATAATCCATCCCATTACAAGGTAAACTGTACAAAATGGTGAATAACTGTGTGGTCAAAACACAGAATTGGTGTGATACCCTCTTGCTGTGCACAGGAAATTGTCTCCCCAGCCCTAGTTTGTGTTTTCCTACCTATCTGCTGCCAGTATCCTCACAGAAAAATGGGCAATTCCAAGAGTTGGATGAGGTAGGCTCAATTACGTAATGTGACTTGCTTCATCATTTGTCACCAATTCTCACTCTGGTAATTCTATCAGGGCGGACTCTACCTCAGGGCGAGCTATTTTTCTCAAGATAAAATACTTCGATCCAGTTCTATGACTAAAAGAAACCTTAGGGTATATCACAAAGTATCCTTTATTAAGGTGGTATCCTAGGGTTGAATAAAAATACCACAAGGTAATCTCAGAGGACGTACGTGTTGCTATGACGCTTACGTGCCGCTGAGTTGTTATGTTGACATGTTTCTGTGGGGAACATCCTTTTCAACGCGGATGTTACCTGCAGTGCTTTTACGACGCGTCCTTTACAACGCAAGTCTTAACCACGACTTGCGCTGGAGGGTGCTAAATGATAAAGAATAGTATATTTACTATTCCAACACCTTCCCTACTATCCACGGGGACTGGTGTTAGAATAGTAAATTATACTATTCACTCTCCGCGCCCCCCCAACGCAAGTCGTGGTTACGACTTGCGTTGTTAAAGACGCATCGTAAAAGCACGCGTTGAAACGGTACGCGTTGTACCCTCATACATCCGTTTCTGTGCTTCCATTAGAGCCTAAGAGAAGTCTTGGGCATTCATCAGGGCTAAAGATCTGTATCCCCATACTTTAATAACTATACTGAAGGGTACAATGGAAGTAAAAGTTGAGAGGACCTACCTCTCTTCAATCAATCACCAGGGGCTAGTATGTAGTCAAGGGAAGTCATACAAACACATAGCAGTAGTAGTAGGAAAAACAAGTATTAGTAGACACAACAGTATCACATTCCATTGTGAGATTTTGTAAATTGCACAAGGATATTTTATGCACGTTAAAAAGAACATTAAAAACAACAACAAAAGTGGCACATGTGACGTAAAACACACTCACTCATTGCGCGCATGCACAGGTGATGAAAACACACATGGGGAGGGGTGCCATACATAATACCAGTGAGGGTCATTAACTCCTTGTTTACCTAGTGCCAGGGGTCAATTTTTCTCATGGTCTGTTCAGGGAGAAAAATAATATGGTCAATATGCTAAATGCACTTACAGGACGTCCTTAGGTCCTCACAGGTAGTTGCAGTGTCTTATACCTGTATGTACTGCATCCTTATTACATCAACATTAAGCGACTTACTTTGACAAGGTAGAGCGCCCACATCGAGCCTACCATGCTGAAAGAAGAACAGCCGTCTGGGACGACATGGCTTGGCAGTTCGGGCTGGACTGTTCCCATAAGGCACAGGGTCAGACTGATTTGCATATAGCCATGTCTGAACTGGGGTGGCTGAGTGAACTAAAGAATGGTGATGGATTAAACCCAGATCAGTTGACTGGGGGTGAGTGTTTGATTTATACAAACGCTCCGTCCATCATCCCCTTTTGTATCGCTTTGTTCGCCCTAAGTGTGGCAGGGTATGCTCAGACGTGAGTCCCTTGTTCACTTGGCCACTGGATTCAAGATAGCCTGGCTGATGAGGATTATGAATCCGAAACCGGTCCCAGGATGCTTGTTTCCGGTCCAGGGACGACATGGCTTGGCAGTTCGGGCTGGACTGTTCCCATAAGGCACAGGGTCAGACTGATTTGCATATAGCCATGTCTGAACTGGGGTGGCTGAGTGAACTAAAGAATGGTGATGGATTAAACCCAGA
Source organism: Lissotriton helveticus (assembly GCF_964261635.1). Lineage (NCBI taxonomy): Eukaryota > Metazoa > Chordata > Amphibia > Caudata > Salamandridae > Lissotriton > Lissotriton helveticus. The sequence goes on along the minus strand of NC_136062.1, from coordinate 189,750,854 downwards.
TCAGTTGACTGGGGGTGAGTGTTTGATTTATACAAACGCTCCGTCCATCATCCCCTTTTGTATCGCTTTGTTCGCCCTAAGTGTGGCAGGGTATGCTCAGACGTGAGTCCCTTGTTCACTTGGCCACTGGATTCAAGATAGCCTGGCTGATGAGGATTATGAATCCGAAACCGGTCCCAGGATGCTTGTTTCCGGTCCAGGGACGACATGGCTTGGCAGTTCGGGCTGGACTGTTCCCATAAGGCACAGGGTCAGACTGATTTGCATATAGCCATGTCTGAACTGGGGTGGCTGAGTGAACTAAAGAATGGTGATGGATTAAACCCAGATCAGTTGACTGGGGGTGAGTGTTTGATTTATACAAACGCTCCGTCCATCATCCCCTTTTGTATCGCTTTGTTCGCCCTAAGTGTGGCAGGGTATGCTCAGACGTGAGTCCCTTGTTCACTTGGCCACTGGATTCAAGATAGCCTGGCTGATGAGGATTATGAATCCGAAACCGGTCCCAGGATGCTTGTTTCCGGTCCAGGGACGACATGGCTTGGCAGTTCGGGCTGGACTGTTCCCATAAGGCACAGGGTCAGACTGATTTGCATATAGCCATGTCTGAACTGGGATGGCTGAGTGAACTAAAGAATGGTGATGGATTAAACCCAGATCAGTTGACTGGGGGTGAGTGTTTGATTTATACAAACGCTCCGTCCATCATCCCCTTTTGTATCGCTTTGTTCGCCCTAAGTGTGGCAGGGTATGCTCAGACGTGAGTCCCTTGTTCACTTGGCCACTGGATTCAAGATAGCCTGGCTGATGAGGATTATGAATCCTAAACCGGTCCCAGGATGCTTGTTTCCGGTCCAGGGACGACATGGCTTGGCAGTTCGGGCTGGACTGTTCCCATAAGGCACAGGGTCAGACTGATTTGCATATAGCCATGTCTGAACTGGGGTGGCTGAGTGAATTAAAGAATGGTGATGGATTAAACCCAGATCAGTTGACTGGGGGTGAGTGTTTGATTTATACAAACGCTCCGTCCATCATCCCCTTTTGTATCGCTTTGTTCGCCCTAAGTGTGGCAGGGTATGCTCAGACGTGAGTCCCTTGTTCACTTGGCCACTGGATTCAAGATAGCCTGGCTGATGAGGATTATGAATCCTAAACCGGTCCCAGGATGCTTGTTTCCGGTCCAGGGACGACATGGCTTGGCAGTTCGGGCTGGACTGTTCCCATAAGGCACAGGGTCAGACTGATTTGCATATAGCCATGTCTGAACTGGGGTGGCTGAGTGAACTAAAGAATGGTGATGGATTAAACCCAGATCAGTTGACTGGGGGTGAGTGTTTGATTTATACAAACGCTCCGTCCATCATCCCCTTTTGTATCGCTTTGTTCGCCCTAAGTGTGGCAGGGTATGCTCAGACGTGAGTCCCTTGTTCACTTGGCCACTGGATTCAAGATAGCCTGGCTGATGAGGATTATGAATCCAAAACCGGTCCCAGGATGCTTGTTTCCGGTCCAGGGATGACATGGCTTGGCAGTTCGGGCTGGACTGTTCCCATAAGGCACAGGGTCAGACTGATTTGCATATAGCCATGTCTGAACTGGGGTGGCTGAGTGAACTAAAGAATGGTGATGGATTAAACCCAGATCAGTTGACTGGGAGTGAGTGTTTGATTTATACAAACGCTCCGTCCATCATCCCCTTTTGTATCGCTTTGTTCGCCCTAAGTGTGGCAGGGTATGCTCAGACGTGAGTCCCTTGTTCACTTGGCCACTGGATTCAAGATAGCCTGGCTGATGAGGATTATGAAGCCGAAACCGGTCCCAGGATGCTCGTTTCCGGTCCAGGGACGACATGGCTTGGCAGTTCGGGCTGGACTGTTCCCATAAGGCACAGGGTCAGACTGATTTGCATATAGCCATGTCTGAACTGGGGTGGCTGAGTGAACTAAAGAAGGGTGATGGATTAAACCCAGATCAGTTGACTGGGGGTGAGTGTTTGATTTATACAAACGCTCCGTCCATCATCCCCTTTTGTATCGTCTGGTAACATCGGGCGGTAGCAATGATTATCTGTATTTAAAGGCAAAAAGGCTGACAATAGTGGCCAATCAGCCTGCTGTCTCAATTTTCAGTTTTATTGTTAGTAATGGTTAGGGAGGGACAACGGGCAATTGTAATTACCGGCATAATGAAGGTATGGTGTTCCGGCCCCGCCCATAGAAGACACTAACTCAATGAATTAGAACACCGCATTGGACGCGTAGTTCCAAAGGTACGGAATCGCGTCTGATGCAAAAGGCCACGTGAGGTGTGCTCTAAGAGTAAATGATGAGGAGGGCAGGCAAGAGTTGATTGTAGGTCTTTAATGTAACATCTGTGCAAGAGACCTCATCCTTCAGTTAGCAGATGCAACTGCTCTTCAATTCAACACCAAACATTCTCTCCTAAGTATATTCTATTGCAGAACCCTATGAGGTAAGTATGTAAAGAACAGAAAGAAAGGACTAACAAGTTACAAGAACACTACATCACCTCCCTCTTATTACAATAAACAAATAAAAGTAAAACATAAGAATTATATGAAAGTGGTACTATAAAACACTTTAAACACAATCTTGGAGACGAAGAGGAACTTTTCTCTGCCTATACGGCCTCCCCACCACAGATTGTGATGGACTAGGATAGATACTAGAAGTATTCTCCTCGGAAGATGTAGTTGAAAATTTGGCTATCCTATTAAGATTCCACACATTATGGTCTTTTGTTCTGACTGCATTACCTAACAATTTGATTACTTTGATGGGCTGACTGAATTTTGAGATACCAAACCTTCTCTCTGGAAGTTTTATTCTAACCCAGTCACCAACATTAACTACAGTTTTCTTCACTGCTTTTCTAGCATCAAAGACCATCTTCCTCTTGTTCATTCTCTCAAACTCACGATCTTTCCAATCAACAGTACTATCAGCCACACCACCCACTTCTTTGATTCTTGAAGTAACCCAATTTGGTTTCAAATGTGTATTACCTAACCTTCCTTTGAATAATGTAAAAGGAGAAACTCCAGTTGATGAATGAGGCGTGAATCTGTATTCACAAACCTTCTTTTTAACTGCTTCTTCCCAATTACAATTTGACACTAAAGCTAACTGCATAGATTCTTTCAGAACTCTGACAAATCTCTCAACAACCCCATTGCATTCTGGGTGGTAAAGTGCGGCACGCTTATGCATAACTCCTCTGTCACGCAAGAATTGTTCCACCAAGCGAGAGGTAAATTGTACCCTGTTATCTGTCAGTATAGAGTTAGGTAGCCCCTCATTTACAAAAAGATCATCAAGGAACGTGATAACAGCAGAAGAGTCCACACTATTAACCATTTTTATGATGGGCCACCTAGAGAACATGTCGACACATACTAACACGTACCGATCTTGAGTCTTCACCTTAACAGGACCCAAAGTGTCTAGAGCAATATCCACCCAAGGACCAGTGGCCTGTTTCCTCAAGACCATCGGCTGTGTTCTACATTTAAGAATCTTGTCACTCTTACAACATTGTGAACAAGACCGCACAGACCTTTCAATTTGAATGTCCATAGCGGGCCACCAATAAGCTTCCCTTATACTCTCTTTTGTTTTGGCTATGCCCATATGACTCGTGTGTGCATTGTCAATGAGTTTTTGACGCAAACTTAAGGGAGGAATTAATCTTCCCCCAAATAGCAGGTCATTGTGTAAAGACATCTCTCCCTTAACGCTCCAAAAACCCTTGATATCTTCCTCACATTCTCGCTTCTCACACCAACCTTCACGGATAAGAGACATTACACGCTGCAATACTGCGTCACCTCCTAGACTAGTAGTCCATTCCTCTTCTGTGACTATGCCCTCAGTCACAACACAAATTTTGAGACCCTCAGAAGAGTCTTCCCCCATAAAAGAATCATCTTCGTTGTTATCACAACCTGCATCACCACCAAGTCTTGATAAACAATCTGCAAGAATATTATTGGTCCCAGGCAAATATGAAACCAGAAATTCAAAATCTTGTAATGCTACTACCCATTTCCTTATTCTGTGGGAAACACAATCAATGCCCTTCTTCTCAAATACCTCTTTAAGAGGTTTATGATCCGTCACAACCGTAAAATGCTTACCTCACAAAAACGTTTTTAGTTTACGCGCAGCCCAAAAGACAGCCAACACTTCTTTTTCTATAACTGAATAGTTACACTCAGCCCCTCTAAGTGGTCTTGAAATAAATAAAATTGTATTGTCCACTTTATCCCTAGTCTGTAAAAGAACAGCCCCCAAACCTATACAACTTGCGTCTGTCATAATGTAAAACTCTTTAGTGGGGTCAAAACTTGAAAGGTTTTGTGCATTATTCAAACAATCTTTGATTAAATCAAATTCAGCACAGCACGATTTATCCCAAATGAACTAACACCCCTTTCTCAGTAATGCTCCTAAATTTTCTGTTTTTTGAGCAATGCTAGGAACAAATATATTGTAGAACTCTGCCATTCCTAAGAATTTAACTAGTTCTTCCTTATTCTCAGGATACTTAAGGCGAGTGATAGTTTCAACCAAAGAGGGTTTGGGTTTGATGCCCAATCCTGAAATCAAATGTCCCAGATATTCAATTTCTTTCACATCAAGTTTACACTTGTCTAACCTGAGAGTGAGCCCTGACTCCTCCAATTTAGATAAGACTTGATTCACTCTTTTGTAATGTTCTTTTTGGGTGACACCATGAACAAGAACATCATCTTAGTAGACTTTAACACCATTTATGCCAACCAGTATGTTTTCCATTATCCTCTGAAACACCGAGGCTGCAGAAATTAAGCCAAAAGGCATTCTTAGAAATTTGTAGGTGCCAAAAGGGTGTTATAACGGTTGTCAGATCTTGGCAGGAGGGATGTAATCCGACCTGATGATAGGCGGATGACAAGTCCAGTGTTGAAAAGTGAGTGGAACCATCCAAACAGGATAACATTTCTGTTATGTTGGGCAGAGGGTAGTGGTCTACTACAACTGCTTTGTTGAGTTCTCTCATATCAATACATAATCTGGCCTCTCCGTTGGCCTTTCGGGCCATAACAACCGGAGATACCCATCCTGTAGCTTCAATCTCCTGTATGACACCATTATCTAAGAGTTTTTTGAGCTCATTATTCATTTTGTCCATAACCAAGAGTGGGACATTTCTGACTTTGGCCACTTTGGGTAGAGAGTCTTTCTTTAGTTTAATGAGGTGCATATATTTCTTTAGACATCCAAGTTTCAAAGACCTTGGAAAACTTCTTCAACCAGTCATTGTGTTCTGAGACCGAAGCAACATTGGGAAGATCTCCTAGACGCACTTGTGGAACTTCATTTGGGTCTAAATATACACCTAGATCTCACTGATGAGACCAACTGATTAGTGAGTCTCCTTTCATTGACACATAGGTTTTACCTGCAGTAATTCTACCCTTGAAATCTATGCTGCCCAAAAAATAACCTAGTAAATGTATAGTTTGCCCACCATACCCTCTAGGGACGATGTCAGGTTTGAGTAGTTTGACTTTTTGTAGTACGTTTTTTTCATAAAGTTTTTGGGGGAAAGGGTAATTTTCGCTCCAGAATCAAATAACATATCTATAGTACTATTGTTGATTAGAACTTTTTCTATGGGACCCTCTAAAGGACCTTCAGTTGTCAATTTACCAACCTGCTGTACAACAAACTCTTCATCATCATGTTGGAAGATGTCAACCTCTCTTACTTTCTTTTAATTTCTATTAGATGTGCAACATCTTGAGAAGTGTCCTTTCTTCTTACAAATTGAACAAGTAGCTTTCCATCCTGGACAGTCTCTAAAATTGGCTACATGTCCAGTGTTGCCGCAACAAATGCACTTGACAATAGAGGGCTTCACATTGGTACTAGAGGATGTCCCAGGTTTTGGAGAAGTGGTAGTGCTAGGTTTAAGTTTACTTGTTGTATCTGAACTGGAGGTATTTATTTCTTTCACTTCTGTAGTCAAACTTTTTCCATTATCAGTTTTCTGCGGATAGTCTCAGCGCACGCATTAGTATGCTCATGTATTTTTAGAGCAGTGATAACTTCCTGAAGTGAGGGATTATCCTTCTGCCATAAATTATCTTTAGCTTTTTCTACAAAAGAACCCAACATTAGTTGATCCCTAAGTCTCTCATTTAAACTTCCTTCAAAACGTGCAAGTTTGCGTAAAGTTGTAACATACTGTTCAACGGTTTCACCTTCCCTTTGCGTTCTCTTCCCAAAATGAAAACGTTCTAAAATCCTACTCATTTTTGGAAGATAGTGTAAATCCATCTTTTTAATACAAATTTCATACTCGTTGAGGAAGTAACCTTCGCCATCTAACAGTTCAGGAAGATGCTCAAAGACTTCTTGCCCTTCCAAGCCCAAGCAATACATAAATAGTGAACTCTTCATTTCTGCGTTTAAGGAGGTACCACACACTCGTGCATTATGAGCGAATACCTTTTTCCATTTTAACCAGGGTATGGTTGGTTCCCCAGGTTCAGAAAGGAAGAAAGGAGGTGCAGTGACGTTTTGCATGATGACGGAAGAGACGCCAAGTGGTGACTGTTACAATATAAGAAGAGAGAGAGAGTAAGTTACCCAAAACTCTAGCTAAGAAAATAGTACACAGTATGTAATATAAAACGAAGGTAGTGAACACTTGAAATGTGTATAAGTGTAGAATACAAGCTGTATTATCACAAATGACCTGAAAAAGAAGACGTGTTCAACTGCTGTGGGGATCAGCGAGAAGGATATCTTGTACTTAATGTCGGATAAGAATGGTCCTAAACACAGCACAGGATACAAATAATGTGGAACACTGTGGGGATTAGCTGGTTGAAGTGTCAATAAACTGACTGTAAATAACAAAGTAATACTTGAAAAAATGTTGAATGAGAATGTCATAAATACAGTACAGAATATGCAAAGTGTGAAGCACTCTGAAGATTAGCTCATCGAAATGCCAATAAAATGATTGTAAATAACGAAGTCAGACCTGCCAAATGCTGTGCAGGTCAGCGTTAAATGGAAGGAGCACCTTTGAATTTTCGATCGGAGAAGCTGTGCAGATCAGCACGAACCACAGCCTGCACTCCAGACGAGTTCCAAGGCAGCCGAGAAGAGTACCAAGATGGCGGTCGTGACGCTACCGACATTGCGGCTTGACGTGGGAAGTCACAACCTTGGCAAGAAAGACGAATCACGTTCTTGACAACGAAGGCGGCGAAGACGGCATCACAGAGTCCTTGGCAACCAGAATACGTAATGGTTGCCAAGGTTGCTTGAAGTCTTGCCGATGACGTTGCAGGATACGCAAAGTCTGACGTGACCAACAGACAGGAGAAACAAGCTTTTGGATTGCTAGACAACAAGCGCCAAAAGGAGAAAGTCAGCAAAATAGACTGACCTTGGTAGGCGATCTTGGAGAATGCTTTGTTTCGACTTTGGAGAAGATTTCTTCTGTCTTGGCTTTGAAAACGATGAGCAATTTTTGGCAATGTGCAGTACGCTTTTGTTTCGACTTCAGCAGAGTCTCATAGCCATCTTGCTGTTGTAGATATAAAGTGTCTTTTATCTCACTGACAAGGTAGCAATCGGCTGCCAGGAGCGTGTTGCGCGCTCGCTTACTAGCGCTTTTTAAAACTAATTTGATTTCCTTTTCTAGGTCTGCTGGGACCTTTCGTTTTTACAAGCTCCCTTACCTGCACAGTAATTGTGTCCTTCACCGCCGCTTGGCGGGGCCGGTACCTGGGGTGGGCCGCCATTTTGGAGTGGGGAAGAGGCGAAGAGGCGCCTACATCCGCCAGCGCTTCACTGCGCATGTGTCATCGCGGGAACGCCTTCATAAGGCGAGTCCCCGCCTCGCCTCGCCCTGACAAGGTAGCAATCGGCTGCCAGGAGCGTGTTGCGCGCTCGCTTACTAGCGCTTTTTAAAACTAATTTGATTTCCTTTCTAGGTCTGCTGGGACCTTTCGTTTTTACAAGCCCCCTTACCTGCACAGTAATTGTGTCCTTCACCGGTACCTGGGGTGGGCCGCCATTTTGGAGTGGGGAAGAGGCGAAGAGGCGCCTACATCCGCCAGCGCTTCACTGCGCATGTGTCATCGCGGGAACGCCTTCATAAAGCTCCTCCCTGAGTGTAGCGGGATCGCGCCTACGCGTGGCCAGAGTCCTGCCCGTCTGCGCCCGTCCGCGCTCGGTCGCGCTGGCTCGGTGGTGACTCTATCATCAGGTACTGCCTTGACTATGCTCACGTATACCAGGGAAACCCTCCTTGCGATTAACAACCGTCTGCCACCCTGTGATGGAGCCCGTGTTTACCCTCTGTGTGGCCCTCACCGATGTGCTTGTGGTGGTTGGCTACTTGAAGCACCATCCCGCTTGGGGTCTAGTATAGCGCAGTCCGCTATATGCAGTAATGCTTCTTCGCGACATATTACCATCTGGAATTTGAACGTAAGGTCGGCGGTCAAGCACTATCAGGATATTGCTGACCTTATGGACAATGACCCCCCCGACATCTTTTGTCTGACAGAGACATGGCTGCAGGATACCGATTCTACTGTATTGAATCTGGCTTTTCCTGCTGAGTATTCCATCTACACGCTTAACCGCTCTTCTAGAGGGGGCGGAGTCGCTCTTGCAGTAAAATCCTGCTATTCCTGTGCCTGGAAGGTGCAAAACATTGCGGGGTGCGAAAGCGCCCTGTTCAAGGTTGCAGTTACATCGCACTTCACCTTGTCAGGGCTGCTTATTTATCGCCCACCTGGTAGCTCCGTGGCTTTTCGGGAGGCCCTTCCTGAGGCAGTCAGTTCACTGGCAGTAGGGTCTGCCAATTTTTCCATCGTAGGAGACTTGAATCTCCATTTTGACACCTTGTCTCTAGCCTCAGTGGGTGGGATGGTGGTGGACCTCGAGGCCCTTCAACTGTTCCAGCTGGTCTCGGACCCCACTCATAGCGGTGGCCACATTTTGGACCCCTTCTTTTCCAACTTAGAGGGGGCTACAGTGGCCTCCCCCCTCCCCCTGACTTGGTCAGACCACTCGCTCGTGACTATTTTCTGCCCTCTGATAGAGGCCCCACTTAAGGCGTCGCTGCGAGCTATGCCCAGACGGCGTTGGAGCAAACTAAAGGCGGAAGATCTCTATCGCCTTCTTACTGACGATCCACTGGGTGTAGTGGAGAACGTGGAATCTGGTTATGACCATTTCTGCGAATGGGTAACCAGAGCTCTTGACTCCCTTATCCCGATGGTTTCGAGTAAGTGTGGCCTCCGCGACCCCAGCCCCTGGTATGATGGCAATCTGCGGGCTCTGAAAAGTGTCTGCAGACGTGCAGAGAGAGACTGGAGGAAAAGGTATGACAGCAGCAAAAAATCCTGTACATGGCTACTGTCAAGTCTTACCACCGTGCGGTTTGTAGAGCCCGGGCTGCATATTATGCTCTGGAGTTTCGCAGCAGTGGGAATCCTGTTAAAACCATCTTTAAGGCTCTCAAGGACCTTGTGGCAAAGAAGCCTGCCAGTAATTCCATCAGTTCCAACACCCACTGTGAAATACTGGCGGCTTTCTTCCTGGAGAAGGTCCAGACCATCTATAGTGCCTTTCCCACTGCTGTACAAACCAGTGTGGGGTCATCCATCTTGCCGGGTCAGGTGATGTTAGACTCTTTCCCCTGTCTCTCTTCGGAGTCTTACACGGCCTTGGCTCTTCGAGTCAAGTCTGGGTCGCCGGCAGACCCGCTCAAGCCACTAATGTTCAGAGATCAGACTTTTGCTCGCCCGGTCTGTGACTTAATCAACATGTCTCTATCCTCTGGCCAGGTGCCTTTGAAATGGAAGCATGCGGTAGTGATGCCCATTTTGAAAAAACCATCTCTCGACCCTACAAAATCGGAAAACTATCGTCCGATTTCGCTACTCCCGTGGCCAGCCAAACTCGCGGAGGTGCATGTTAACACCGCCCTCACTGATCATCTGTCGCGTACTAACATTCTGGACAATACCCAGAACGGTTTCCGGGCTGGCCATAGCACGGAGACGGCACTGTTATTCATGGTCGAGCACCTGCGGGCAGTTCTGGATGCAGGTCAAACGGCGGCGCTTGTTTTGTTAGATCTAAGCGCCGCCTTTGACACGGTCTCCCATGAAATTCTCCTGCAGCGTCTTGAGGAGATAGGGGTGACCGGCACTGCACACCAGTGGTTTCGTTCGTTTCTCATGGACCGTTCCTTCTGTGTGGCTGCCCCGCCCTATCAGTCCAAACGACATCCTCTGTCTCTTGGGGTCCCACAGGGTTCCTCGCTGAGTCCCACGTTGTTTAACATCTACGTGAGGCCGCTGGCTGAGGTTGTGAAGCTCTGTGGTATGACCATGGTGTCGTACGCAGATGATACCCAGCTAGCGGTCACGATCAGCGGGGACTCCGGGGTGGATGCCCCAAGATTCAGAGAAGGACTTCGGGCGGTGGCTGGTTGGATGACGTCCAACTGTCTCCAACTAAATGCCAAAAAAACGGAGGTGATGGTCTTTGGCAAGCGGACGGAACTATGGGGAGACACCTGGTGGCCTCCTGAGCTGGGTCCCACCCCCACTGCGTTTGCGGAGATCAAAAATCTGGGGGTTTGGTTGGACCCCTCCCTCAATTTTGTTGGCCACACCAAAAGGACGGCGGCGTGCTGCTTCGGCATCTTGCGCAATTTGAGACCTGCTCTTAAGTACTTCGATGCCGCAACCCGTCAACTCGTGGTTCAAGCGACGGTTCTGGCTCGGCTGGACTATGCCAGCTCCCTTTTTATAGGGTTAAACCAGGCCGAGCTGACCCGTCTTCAAAGAGTGCAGAACGCAGCGGCCAGAGCAATCGTAGGTCTTCCTAGATTTTGCTCGGCCACTCCAACTCTGCGAGCTTTGCACTGGTTACCCGTTAGACAGCGGATCCATTTTAAAGTGCTGTGCATGTCCTTTAAGATCCTGAAGGACCTGTCGCCCCCCTTATTGCATCAACTTCTGTGCCCCTACATCCCGGGCCGCTTTCTGCGTTCTTTGGACCAAGAATTAGCAGTAGCCCCTCGATTCAAACTCAGTCGGGCGGGGGGTCGCTCCTTTAGGGTGCGGGCAGCCGCACTTTGGAACGCTCTCCCCTTGAAAATCCGGATCCTTGGCGACTTGCTCTCTTTCCGCAAGGCCGCTAAAACCTTTTTGTTTCTCCAGCTATGTTAAAATTTTAAACCCCTTTTTTAATATTTTCTGCCTCCTTGTTGTGTTGTGTCGCTACCTTGTCGGTGCGCCGGGACGCTCCTTCGCTGGAGCAGCTGTGCGCATTACAAATATCAAAAAGAAAGAAAGAAAGAAAGAAAAGAAAGAAGAACTCCTCTTGTAAAGTTGGTTGCTAGGTAAAATCTTTTCCTATAAAGATTTAGCAAATTAAATTAGTTGAGGTCTCTTGTAGGTGGGTAAGTACCGTCGCCAAAATGAGGTGTGCTCTAAGAGTAAATGATGAGGAAGGCAGGCAAGAGTTGATTGTAGGTCTTTAATGTAACATCTATGCAAGCGACCTCATCCTTCAGTTAGCAGATGCAAATGCTCTTCAATTCAACACCAAACAGTATATTCTATTGCAGAACCCTATGAGGTAAGTATGTAAAGAACAGAAAGAAAGAAAGAACTAACAAGTTACAAGAACGCTACACCACGCCACTCAAAGGCAGCCAATAGCAGCATCAATGTAGGTGCGGTGCTTATGCCCTGTTCATGCAAGGATGCAGACTCTGTGACTAGGAGCACCACGTCAGACAGTGGTTCCCATGGCACCGGACCGCGCCAGATGCAAAAGCCACACAGCGTAGTAGCAGCCAATGGTAGCAACCCGTTTGGTTAGGAATCCTGGGAAATGTAGTGTATTTTCTTGGATTAAGGCTAACAATAGCGAGGCAACAGAACGAGTACCTCCTCTCTCATTGAGACGCATTAGGCGGCCTCTAGTAGCCTATGAAAAGGGAAGCCTTTATTTTTAGTATACAAATAAAATATTTATTCTCAATAAGGAGAGCCAGTGTGCACAGGAGGAAGAAACATACTCTATGCAGTGCTATTTGTCATTTTTAAATGGTAACGCAGCCATGCAAATACATGTGAGGTTCCTGCTCACATGTATTTGCATACAGATACATGTGGCCCCAATAGTTATAACTGTATTTTTAAAAAGGAAGAAAGGTCTGTAAACTGGGTGGTGGTGTAAAAAGCACCCACTAGGTAGAACCTTGGTCTCATCTTATTGCTCAGGGTCCCCCATGGAAGGTCATCATTCAGTCCTGTAATGTTGGTATGTAGGTGGAACACCCAGCTCTGTTTGTATTTCAACAGTGCCTTACTCATGTCTGTACATCTGCGATCCAGTTTTTCAATCACAGAATTGCAACCATGTATGTCGTCTTAGATTACCTTGGATACCACCTTAATAAAGGATACTTTGTGTTATATCCTAAGGTTTTTTTAGACATATAATTGAATCCTAATTATTTTATACAAAGAAAACAAATTATTTCTAAGAATTCCCTCAGGTGAGCCTACCCCGCCCTGGTAGTATCAACTCACCAGGGTGGTACGAGGTGGCAAATGATTTCGCATGTCACATTACGTGAGTGAGCTAACCTCGTCCAATTCTTGGAATTGCCATTTTTCTGTAGGGATACTAGCTGTAGGTAGGTAGGACAACACAAACTAAGGCTAGGGAGACAGTCCCTTTGCACACCAAGAGGGTATCAAGCCAATTATTTGTCCTGAGTGTTTGCAAAGAGGCTGGTGTGACTCCTTTGTATTGCCTCTTCTCTTTTTGGTGTGTATAGAATAACTGTGCAGACCTAGATTTCCTAGGTGGTGTTTCGCACGGAGATTATTTATCACCTGCTCGCGAGTGGTAAATATATGCCAGGAGACCTGTCTGAGGCAGGAATTGAGTATTGGGGGTAGGGAGGACGTGAGCTGGAAAGAAAGGCTATTTTTTGGCAGAGGAGAGCATGTTTCCCCGTGCCTTGGTACAGCTTTGGATAGGGGTCTTGGACTCGGTCCAGGTTGCAATGTAGCACGGTCCCAATTCAGGTTTACCTGTTCACTTATAATTGGACAAGAGTGGACATCCACAGGGACATTTCTTGCAACTTGTAAACGGGGCCTATGTGGTGGGGCTGTATAGAAGTAGTTAAACTATACTGTGAAGTGGGGGCATTACAGGTGAAGTTTAAATACTCAATGTGTGGAGAGCTAAACACATTGAGTTTAACCCTGTTACTGGACGCCGGACTGTATAGGAGGAGCTTAACTCTGGTATTTGTGTGACGGGTTGTTATTATTCCTCTCCACCTTTGTGGTGGAGAGGAATTTAACTCTGCCATTGGGTGGAGGTTGATTGAGGGGTGATTTTTTGCTGATTTGGGGCATAGGGTTGGCAGGAGAATACCTTTGCATGAGGCGCGGTCTATACAGAAGAGGTTTATCCTTGCTTGGGAGGGGTATTTAAAAGAGCAGCTTAAACCTCCCTTTGTATGGAAGGCTGTGCGAGAAGAGTTCAACCTTCCACTGGGATGGAGCTGTAAAGGTGGAACCTAACCATCCTGTGGGACTAAGGGATTTATAAGGTGATTTAAAATATCCCATGAGGTGAATGACTGTACAAGAGAGGTTTGTACCACTCATATGTTAAAGAGATGTACATGATGGGCTTAAACCCTCCTATTGAGTAGATGGATATGTAAAACAGATATTATGAATCTTTCTGGTGGAATACACTGTCATTGAAATGTACATCTGCCACCTGGTGGAATTCCGTACATGAAGATTATGCTCATTCCTATAGAGTAGAGGACTATGTAAAGATTCTGTAAAAATCCTCCGGAGCTGATACCTGTGCTGCTGGAGTTGTACCTTCTATAAGGTGAATGACTATATCGTGGGAGTTTGTAACTCCTGTGTAGGAGGAAGTCAATAAAACTGATGTTTGCAGCTCCTGCGGAGGGAGGGAGGGGAGAGGGGCTGTACAGGAGACATTTCATCTCCCATTGAGTTAAGGACTGTGCACAAGTTTACAACTTACATGGGGCAGATGCACCTCTCACAAGATGGAAAGCTGTACTTAAACTGTGTTACATGGAAGTAGGGATAAGGCAGCAGAAAGTAACCCTCCCAGTGCATCCACAGCTGTACCTCAGGGGTATGTGCCCCTCACGGAGTACCCAAAGGTGGGTGTGGCTGCACCCGAAAGTGTCGCCCTAAAACTTACAAACAGTGTCTGATCAGAATTCCCTCCTGGTGAGACTTCTCACTGTACCACAGGTATGCTTGTTATCCATGGTGTGAAACACTTACTCCCCATGCGGCAAGGCTTGTTCCAGCTCTGTGGCTTTGATCTCATTCTATATAACCACATATGGAAGCTAATCTGTATTCATATGAAACAAATGACATTACAAGCTAACACTGAATCAAGCTAAATATAGCCGTGACAACATGCTCTGTCCATAGTTAGCATTTTAAGTAAATCTTTCAATGGACAGGAGAAGATGATAAAGTAGATTAAAAACTAAGAGGCATATCAGCAACAGCCGGCGATAATTATCGCTAAGCGCGCTAAGCGCCCTTAGCGCGAGGGTAATTATCGCCTGCTATCGCTGGATTTTATCGCTGAGATAGCACGCTATCAGCGACGCTTATCTCCAAAGTGATAAAAATCCAAGCGATAGCTGCTAAATGTGCTATTATCGCTGAAATCCAGCGATAATCGCACAGCGATATGCGATAGCTTGATGATAGGGCAGGGCAGACTTAGCCATAATATCCACCTTCCATTGGCTATAATGACTAGGTCAGATTGAAAGCAGGTGTAAGGAAAGTAGCGATAAGCGGTGTTAGCGCAAATTTTCTTATCGCTGTGCAGGTTAGTGTGCAGATTAATAATTGGAGAAATGTCAGTTAGCGAAATTTCCCACGTTATTCTGGTGAGGAACGCCCACTTTGCATTTCATTAGAGATGCAAAGCTGGGCATTGAGGAAACGGGCGCAGAAGCATGAAAACACGTAATAGCGTGTCTTTGCTGATGGGGTTATAACATTATCGCCGCTTTTTGCCCGAAAATGGACACTAAAGCGGTGATAATTTTATCGCGGGCCCTTGTTGATATGCTCCCAAAATGGGTAAAAACCCCACCCCAAAACCATGTACAACTAAATGATTTAATTGGCTCTGAATTTATATCAAACTGCAAATGTAATCAGTGCTCAACATTTGGCACTCTTGGCCACAACAACAAATACAAGAACAAAGCAAGGTACGTTTGTGGTTTAGGTTCAGTGGCTTCTGCACAATCTTACTTCAAGATTTAAAATATTCCAAAGTTGTGGTTCTATCACCAAGAAGCAGTGACTGCTCTTTCTGATTAGAAGGATTTTTTTGATAACAGATAATGTTTTCCTTACAGATTTCCGTTTACATATGACTGAATAAAAACATCTCTTATGCTATAAATACTTTGGGGCGGAGCTTGTCAACCATGTGGGCATACGCTGGTGGATCAGATCAGGCTGAGCTTTCGTCTGCCACAAAAAAACAGAGTTTCATTGAATGACGGAGAATGTAAATTCTTCAAAGAATGTGTTGGGAGAATCTGGATTTTATTAGACACAATAGAAAGGCTAGAAATATGCATAATAGTCTTTTATTGCCTCTTCCTGCAGCACTTAGAAGTCCAGCATATCATCATAAATGTTAGAACACCAAACACTAAACAAACCCCTAATATCGCAACATTCTAGATTTCCTCATTTGGGACTGCTTCAAGATGTCTTGACTCAAACAGTAACGTCCACGTCAGCTGCGATGCAAGGTCCTGCACTGTTGTTGAGGATACCGTCGATGGGGGCTACAATGTGAAGTCCAGCGTCAAAGATGCGTTGCACAGTTGAGACAATGCATTGCTTCTGTAGAGCTGCGCGGCTGTGATGTGAGAACGTGTGTCATTGAGGCTGCCATCAATGAGAGAGTCACTATGCGAGGCCCAGCATAAGTGAAGCTTTGCACAGCAGGGATACTGATGCGGGTAGTGAGGGTGATGTACAGTCCTTGTGCTGAGAGGATCCTCGCAGCAGAGACGATGCCTCGGTTCTGCTAGAGTTTGCACAGCAGAGGATATAGGTTGGTCCTGCTGGATCCACAGATGGGCTGCTAGACGACTGGACTGACACCACCTGGCAGAGTAGGACTCACAGATGGCAGAGTCCAGGTGCTGGGTTCAGGGTTGCTGGAGCCTTCTGTCCCTGAGGCTCTAGTCAAGAGGATCAACAAATACCACTTGAAGTCACTCTGGTGACCTGGGTTCAACAGATGCAGGACCAGTCCTTCTTACCTAGGCAAGAGGGCAGCAGGTCAGCACAGTAGCAGTCCTTCAGCTCAGCCGTCCAGCAGAGTGGCAGTCCTTTCAGCAGTACAGCATTCCGTCTTCCTGGCAGAGTATCCACAGGTCCAGAAGTGTACTTAGAAATGGGCTCCAATATTTATACCTGGGCCTTCCTTTGAAGTGGGAGAAGCTTCTAGAAGGTTCCCCTTCAAGTCCACAGGCTTCCCTGCACTGGCGTAACGAACCTTGACGGGGCCTCCCTGCAAGGAAGCTCGGGGGCCCCCCTCCGGGCTCAATCAGGAGCCCTGCAGCCAGAGTGCTGTGCTGATGGTGCCCCCTGGAGCTTGAGGCCCCCCCGCAACGCAGGGGCTGTGGGGGTCTGTGTTACGCCCCTGCTTCCCTGACTTCCCTGTTCTGGTTCCAGACTAAGGATAGGAGATATGCAGCCCTTTGTGTGTACATAAGCACAGCCTATTCAAGTGGAATTCAATTCAAAAGCACTATATTCGGTTTTCCAAATTAAAAAAACATAAAGGTTCACACATAAAAATATTAATACATTTCAGTACAAACAGAATAAAATTACAAATCAGTTTTCATCCATCCAGTAAAAATATTTAAAACATTTCCTTCCTGTGCATAATTCTTGTACTGTTTACGTATTAAAATAACCCTCCATAAAAATGTAGGCACAGCGAGGCAAACCTCAGAGGAGGGCATAATTAAAGAACAAAGTAAGATGCAGTGTACATTGTAGCGAAGTGCCATCATGGGGACAGGTATTTAATTTGGCGGCCTAGGGCCATATGTATCAAGGTCAAATGGGTTCGCAAATGCCGAAATTTGCAGAATGCGTTTGTGAACCCATTTTCGCAAAATGGTATGTACGAAAGTATTTGGGTGCAAAATAAGGAATCGCAAAATTTGCCAATCCTTATTTTGCGATTGCAGTTAAGGAATCGCAAATTTTGCGATTCCTTAAATGCAATGTATGATGCAAAAAAAATTCCAAAATGCCCTTAAGGAATCGCAAATTACCACCACCTTATAGTTGGTGGTAATTTGCGATTTCTTTTACAAATGCACTTTATGCAATTTGTAAAGGTGCCATGTGACTCTAATACATGCCCTTAGGGCATGTATGTGCGCCATGTGCGCACACATGTCATTTTCAGGGGTGCAGCAGAGTGTTCTTGAGACACCCCTGCACCCTTGAAATTATTCTCAATTTGCGATTAGAAAATTGCGAATCGCAAATTGAGAATAATTTCACATTCATTCCTATGGGCCTCCTGGCCCATAGAAATGAATGGGAAATTATTTCTTAATTGCGATTAGCAATTTGCTAATCGCAATTAAGGAATTTTAAGGAATCGCTAAAAAAACTATTTTCTACATACATACCATTTTGCGATTTCTAAATAGCGATTCCTTAAAATTCGCTATTAAGAAATCGCAAAACGGTATGTTGATACATATGGCCCAAAGTCATTTGCATGAAGAAAAGAGACAATTTGGTGGAAAATATTAAACCTAGTGCAAGTCAACACAAATCTGTATTGAGCTTTATAAAAGTGTTCTAGGTGAGGCTGCATAGCGTCCATAGTGTTCAGCAAGTTACACTGTACCGCACACACCTTAGCACATTATCATAACTACCTGTCCTCCTCAAACTTATTGAGTTACTGATTAATCTCAGCTTTAGTGATATCAAGCATGGAGGTTGGATCATTAAAGAGAGCTGGCCTACTCACACTTAGGAAGAACAAAACAAATATTTTATATATTTGTTCTATGGTATCTTAAGGACATGGTTTTGTGCTAAACAGTGTTTAATTATCAGTCTGTTTAGCTGTACCTCAGGCTGAGATCAGATCCTATGCCACAGTATAATGGGGCTACTTCTAATACGGACCTCTAAAAATGGGAGACCCAACTCTTTATGGCATGCATAAGTAGAGGAGCTGTTTGGGACTGCAAGGTACCTTCTCATTCATACATTTTCTGCCAGTGGTAGCCTCTCTGAATTGGCATTGCCTCATACACCGGTTCCATATCATGCCACTGAGATACATTTACCTGAATAAATAGTAAGGATCTCTTTGAATTTTAATGGCCTCCCACTCACTCTGGTCGCAAATCAATTTAACCCTGCAATAGTTGTGTTTATCATCTTAGTCCTAAGAACCTTACACCTCAAACAGTAAACCCAAAAGAAAAGGTTAGAATAGTCATGAGCTAATTGGGAGAAACTGGACTGGTATATGAGGCCCACTGATGTAAGTGGGCACCTTGCACCAGTTCAGACTCAAACAACCCTTATGGTGATTTTAGAGGTCTTAGACAACCTTAGAAGCTCTCTAAGTTGTAGCTGTGGAGAGCAGTCTCAGGCTTAGTCCAGAAGGAGTGTAAAGCTGCTTGTTTTACCAGAATGCAATCTTATAGTACAGATTAAGTGAAAAAGAACCACACAAGGTATTTATAAAAATACGTATTTTTTAATTACTACTTTTTAACACGTTTTGATATCTCCTACTCTGAGTTAAACACAATGCACACAATACTTTGCAAATAAACACAGTAAATAGCACAAAATACACAGTGGACCCCAGTGGGGCACCAAACTATATACTAAGAAAGTGGTATAAGACCCACTACTTTGGACTAGACAGTGTCAAGAGGACATAGAAGTTCTGAGGGCCCAAGGAACCAACCAAGGTTAGTAGATGGGGACCCCACAGAGAGCCTGTGCAGTGTGGGAACACAACCATGTGCTCCGTACAATTCTACATGTAAGTTGTGGTTGGATTTTTAAAGATTAATGACCCTTCCCAGTGGACTCTGAAAAAACCCTGTGGAAGACAGAAGGTTGGAGAGCCATCCCACCCGTGGATACCCTAGTACCCATGTTACCTACACCAGGGAAGCCGGGTGCATAGGTGTGAAGTGGTGCCTGAAACCGCAATGGAGATCTTCAGGAAAGTGCTGCTGCTGAAGAAGGAGAAAGTGTCCTGTAGAATCTGAAGGTGGATTTGAGATAAGAGGTACCTGCAAGCAGAGGGGACAGCGTCTATGTCACTTAGGAGTGACCAGGAGACTTGGAAGACGAATGCCCTCCGATAACGGGTGTTGCAGGATGGGTGACGATGACCTTGACTCTACAGCTGTGAGGACTACGCAACGCTGAGGAGGACCAGGAGCTGTCCCACGAAGGATGTCGAGTGCTGAGGGGTCAGTGATTGGCGGGAGCACCAACAAGCCTTGGCAAATGCAACCAATGCAGGACTTGTAGAAGGAGCAACGTCGGGACCAGCAAGATCCAGGGGACCCACCAAAAGCAGAGGAGTCAGGGCAGGCCCGAGCAATCAGGGGAGCCCAAAAGAAACAAGTGTGACCCTCAAATGGACCCACAGGCCGGAGCACTGGAGTCGCGAGAGGACCTCTAGCAGCTCACCAAAAGATGCAGGCAACGGTGCACATAATAAATCAATCAGGGGTTTATAGAGTGCACTCCTCACCCGTGAGGGTCGCAAGGCGCCTGGGGGGGTGGCTCTGAATCAGTGAAAGAGCCAGGTATTGAGGTCCTTTTTGAACGTGCACAGGGTCGGGGAGCGTTTGCTGTTCACCGGGAGCTCGTTCCAGGTCGTGGCTGCGATGTAGGAGAAGGCTCTTCCTCTGGTTTTGTTTCTGCGGATGCGGGGGACCTCTGCCAGGGCGAGGTTGGCGGAGAGGAGGTTTCTCTGGGGTTCGTGGAAAGAGACTCTATCGTTGAGGTATTTGGGTCTGATGTTGTTGAGGGCTTTGTTTTTTTTGTTGTTTTTTTTTTTACATTTTACATTTTTTTGTAGGAGTGGGTGAGGAGTTTGAAAGTGACTCTCTTCTCGACGGGGAGCCAGTGGAGGCCGTATAGCTGTTGGGTCATGTGCTTGCGCCGTGGAGTTCCCAGGACCAGCCTGGCTGAGGCGTTCTGGATGGTTTGGAGCCTGTGCAGGAGAGTTCTGTTGATTCCGATATAGAGGGCGTTGCCGTAGTCAAGTCTGCTTGTTATGAGTGCATGGGTGACGGTCCTTATGCAGTCGGATGGGATCCATTTGAAGGTCTTACGGAGGATGTCTGACGATGGCGGCGAGGGGGGCCATGTAAATGTTGAAGAGCGTGTGGCTGAGAGATGATCCCTGGGGTACTCGGCAGTTGATATTGGTGGGTTCGGAGCGGCGAGGGGGGAGTCTAATCCTCTGGGTTTGGTCAGAGAGGAAGGATTGGATCCAGTCTAGGGCGGCTCCTTGTATCCCTGCGTCGTGGAGTCTGACTGTGAGTGTGCGGTGTGACACGGTGTCGAAGGGCACGGATAGGTCCAGCAGATGAGGGCCACCGTGTGTCCCTGGTCCAGTAGCATGCGGATGTCATCAGTGGCGGCTATGAGGGCGGTCGGTGCTGTAGTTGCTGCGGAATCCAGACTGGAAGGCATCTAGGATGGAGTTATCTTCGACAAAGGCAGTCAGCTGGGTGTTCACGAGTCTCCCTGTGACTTTGGCCGCGAAAGGGAGGAGAGAGATGGGCGGTAGTTCTTCAGATCCATGGGGTCTTCCGTAGGTTTCTTGAGGAGGGGTTTCACTTCTGCTCGTTTCCAATTGTCTGGGCAGATGCGGGATGTGAGGGAGGCATTGATGGCGCAACCAAGTTCAGGTGCAATGGCGGGGGCTCTGTGGAGTATGTGCGGTGGGCAGGGGTCCGTAGGGGCTCCTGAGTGTTTTTTATTCATGGTCTTGGTGATGTGTTCGATGGTAGCCGGATCACAAGACGTGATGGTCAGCTTGTCGGCGGTGATGTGTAGCAGGGGTGACTGGGGCTGGTTCGCTGAAATTGTCGTAGAGGTCCCTGATCTTACGATGGAAGTAGGTGCTGAGCTTGTTGCAGAGTTCCTGGGAAGGTGTGATGACCGGGGCTTCGAAGGCGGGTCTTGCAAACTGTTGTATGACGTTAAATAGTTCTCTGGCGTCGGTCGCGCTGGTCTGGATTTTGTCTTTCATGTAGTGTAGCAGGGATTCTGCTCCTACACAGAACTGTGCATAGGAACCTCAGTGAATAAGGTGAATAAGGTGTGCCAAAACTCACCTTAGTACTCAATATCCCCTTACCAGACTAGCATCAGTATCTGATTGGTTCTTCCATACCACCAATGATTAGACAACCCAGAACATGGAAATTAGATTACCTCAGGCAATGTGGGACACATGAACACTCTTTCCTAATACTCTCATACCAGTCCAAAACAGGGAGTAAAAGAAGACACAAGCAAGTTTGAAATATTTATTTCTAATGCCGTGTTCTCATGCGCAGTATCTTAGCTAATACAAGCAGACATATTATAAGCAACAAGATTATCAGCATAGTTACTATTCCATAAAATGAAAAGGGAGAAAGCATAGTACAATGCTAAATGGAAACAGGTTTAAATATACCTATATTTCACCCTCCCTTGCTAGTAGGTTATTTTATATCTACAGAAGGTCTCTTGGGATTACAAGGGTGGCCCCAGACCTCTGGTTCTTAGCAGAAATGGATCACATCAGATTCTGCACCAGCTCTCAGCATGCGAATGTTCTCCAAGTGTGTTCTATCATGCCTACGCAGTGCCTTATTAAACGCGCCAAAATCAGAGGTGGCCACAGCTGCATATATGTTATGTCTAGAACGTGTGCTGATCAGTCCGAACAACAACCACTGTGTTGAAATAACCTTGAAGGACTCGGCACTCACTGTTCAGACAAAGCTTACCAAACAAGGCTGCTAATATAGAAAAACATATTATTCTCGTGTGAAGCAAAGCACTCTGCTAGACTCTAAACATTTAATATAATGTGCTGTGTGCAAAAGACAGCAGGAAGGAAAAATTGCGTTTAAACTTCTAATAAGCTCATGTCAACTTAACACAGTATAAATGCAAGGCTCAGCCCCACCACACCCTCCCTTGATCTGAGCACGGATAAGAAAGGGGCAAATTTGGAAAGCAGAGTTCAAGAACAATAGTCAGAACCAAGTTCAAATTGCCATATGTGAAAAAACGGGAGCAAAGTCCAAACATAGAAAGTACTTCAAATCAAGCGATTATATCCACGGACATAGGGAAGGCAATATGCCTGGGTGCAAAAAAATGAATACGAAAGGAAAAAATAAAAAATCCGATGTCCAACATGTGACCTCGGTCATGGAAGAGAGAAGAGAAAACACATCTCACTCCAACAATGTATATGCAAAGTATGTTGCGACAGCCTCCAACAGTAAGTCACTGTTTTCATCTGAAAACATTCCAGCCATTCAATTCAGCAATGGGAAGGAACATACATGTTCCTCAATTACCGGAGCCTCTAGCACCATCAGAAGACAACTCGGTGTTTCTTCAATGAAACTGTGTGCCAAGAAATCTTGCGCCGCTGCGAAAACAGTCCAACGTCCCAGGACTCCATGCATCGCTGCAAAGACCATAATCCCTCCGCCAGAACAAAGCAATTCATGAGCAACTAAGGTGCTCATCAGTTGATCATAATCGGCATTGGGAGACACCGTATTGCAAAGACACAAATCCAGGGCCCAGTTGAAATCGTAACTCAGGCAATGAAAGACAGGCTGGATGCATGTAAAAAAGGAAAATCGAAACAATAATCCATAAGCTGCACTCAATGTAGCAAGAGTCAGCGCTCCATAAAATTCATGCATTCGGTTGCGGAGCAGCAACAGCCGTGACAGATCTTCTCGCAACGCAGGACGTGCATCCATTTTGAAATAAACAAAACAACATAAGTACGCCTGCAACCAGAGCTAGCATTAAGGGAAATCCACCAAATAGGCTGGAAAAAATCGAATGAAAAAATGCAGGGAACACACCAAATATAGTTTGAAAAGATGTCACAAGGCCACTGCTAACAACTTAAAAAAAGTGAGCCAGCCCTGTGGTGGGGGACGCATTAAAGATAGTGTGAATTTATTCACCGAAATTCAAGGGCAAATCCGTATTTAATAAAGCGTGCACTTCTGTGCGGGTGTTTGCCAAGTGAAGGACAAATGTTTCACGAGCAGATGTGAGGGCAACTTCTTTCTTATGCGACTCATCTTGTTGAACTCTGCTTTCAAGGTCGGAATCGACGGCCAGATGGAAACATCGAGCTTCCCATGTGGGGGAGGATACACTACATTTTTTTTTAAAACTACACGTTCATTAACTGTAACCATGCAAGGAATGCCGGCTACCATCCCACTACAACCCTCATTGTTTAAAAGTAAATGACTACCGTTTGCTAGTAATGTGAATGTGGGAATTATAGCAGGTGCCGGTGTACCTTTCAAAATACAGGCGAAATTAGGCTCATTCTGATTACAAGAGCCATGCAGTTGGATATTCCTACACATTAATGAGTGATCTGGTGTAGTAGTGCAATCCTCTCCATTCAAATAAACCTCTTTTCCCTCCCTAAGGCACCGATAGGTAAATGGTAGTGACCAAGCTTCATGAAGATAAGCGGTGCCCAGAAGCTCATATCTGCCAATTGCGTAGTACTTCATGCAGCCTTCGAATTTGAAAAGGGGGAAAGGCAAAGTTATAAATCCGTAAAGACAGAAAAAATACACCACAAATCCAATTGACATGAACAAGTAAATTGAAAAAAGCACCAACCAAATGTAGGTCCTAGGGGGAATCAAAAAATGTTTTTTAAACCATGTTGCAAAAATAGAAATTTTTGAATGGATCTTCGATGTGTGAGAGTCAGTGTCAAATGAAAATCTGGACTCTGTAGCCAAACAAGTTTGCAAATCAGGCATCGATAAGTCTGTGGGGTAAGTATACTCAGTCTCATCAAGACGAGCATCAGTTGGAGAACTCAATAAAGGACTGGAAACTGCAGGCATCTCGAGGGCAACGTCAGGCCTGGTATTAGGAGCCAAGGCCAAAACGGAATGTATCAAAAAAGATGGACAGGAGACTGCTGTTGTCATACAAAAAAGAATAGGCCACTCTGTGTAGTTTGACATTGTCAATGGAGATGTACCTTTTTTCTTTACGACCTGGAAGTGGTGGTAAAATGACTGTTCTTGTGCCCTGCACGCCAAGTACAGGAACTGGAGCTCGATATGAAAGACCAAATTCTTTCTTGTTTTCGATCTTCTCACAAACCAGTTCTCCAACTCAGGGTAGCCTGCCAACTACCGGAATCTTCAACGCAGCATCTGATGTGGAGAGCAGGTGTTCCTTTGCAAGACTGTCTCTCGGCGCTTGTAGATTCTGTAAAACATGACAATGTTCATCTACGTCAAAGGGGGCAGCAACCGCCGCCTTGTCTAGACCTTCAAGGTCCAGGACAAACATTTTGATACCAAAGAGCATTTCTTATGAGGTCGGCCCACCCAGAGACCTTCTAGGGAGATTATTAAGTGCATGTTGCTTGCTATTGAGATGGGCCAGCCAGTTCCTGCCAGTGCCTATAGCCCTAGCTGTTGAAGACTGCTTTAAATCTCGGTTCATTCGTTCCACAGCACTATTAGCCTCAGGTCTGTATGGAGACGAAAACTTGACTTGGACCCCCAACGAACTCATGGCATCCTTGTATGCCTTAGAGGCGAACGCTGGACCCTGATCCAAATGGAAGGTGCCACAGGCAAAAATCCCTACAAAGATACGCAAGTCTCTTATGACAGTTCACGAATCAGCACTGCGGTGTGGCCACACCCAAACAAAGCTTGGGCAAGAATCAACTGCAACTAAGATGTACTTATATGCAGTATCAGAGGAAAAAGGACAGCAGTGATCTAAAAGTGGTCTATTAGAAATGTACAACTGCATCTGGGGCGGACGCGTATCAGTCGAAGGCTTAATCTGTTGACAAATGTCACATTGAAGGACTTAATTACGCGTCTGTTTGTACAGTCCTCGCCACCAGAAACGTTGTTGTAACTGAAATACAGTAGCTGAAACGCCCGCATGCGCCGACGCAACACCCTCGTGGGCAGGTGTAATCAGTGTGGACCTGCGGTCCGGGTTAGGAATCAATCTTTCAACAACGTACAGTATTTTCACATAACAAACTTTATCAGGACTTAAGTAATATGAATACTTCGAAGGGAAACCCTTAGGATATTTACTTCTCTTCTCAGTAGCGGCAACAGCCGCCAAGATGTCATCATCAATCTTACTTTTGGAACGTGTAACTGCTGCAACCAAATATGTCGATACTGCTGTTTTTGCGGCCTCATCTGCCAAACTATTGCCAACAGCGTGAACTCCCACACGTTGATGACCAAGAGTATGAAATACATACAGAGTGGCAGCTGCTCTTGAAGCTCAGCCACTTGGACCCAGATCGTTTTATGTTTTATCGTGCTACCCTTGGAATCACGAAAATCATTCTGAATCCAAAAGAATAGATTTTCATTGTAAGACTGGACACAGAAGTAAGAGTCACACACAATAAGAGTAGTCACACTAGGATCAGCGTACTCCAATGCAAGCATCAGAGCATGGAGCTCTGCCCATTGTGCGGTACAGTCCCCTAATGTCTGTGTATGTACGACATCGGACTTGAACTCATCATTCACCATGGTACCTACCACAATGGCGGAAGCCGAAACGTATGCGTGCTTAGACCCATGCGCAACTTGCGCTGAACCATCAGTGTAAATGATACAATGGAAATCCTCCAAAGGCCGCATAGTCAATGGTGCAGGATGAACAAACTCATACTGCAAAAACTCTTGTGACTGCAAGGAGGTATCAAAAACAAACGTGACATCCGAAGACGTCAATGATGCAGCCCATTGTATCCACCGTGGGTGCAAAGCTTTAGAACTTGGTACACTGGCTTTCGTCACTGTCTCTAGTGCAGGATATAGGGTAACAACCAACATGCATTTTCCCTGCGACAGTGCACGTTCCTTAAGAATCGCCATTTGCACTGCTGTCAAAACGTATTCCACAGTGGAAAACCGCATTTCAGCCGAAGTGTACAAGTGAGACTTTTAAGCGATAGGTACTGTGTCACCTTCGTTAAAAGTAAGGTAAGTGAAACCCACCGCCCCAGGGATGATTCTTATCACCAGGTTGGTGTGGTTATCACGAGTCAGTAAGAATTTAGATTCTAGAAGATCAGCCTGCAAAGATTGCAAAATGGCTGAATGGACAGGCAGCCAGCACGATTTGGTATAAGTAGGTTGTATCAAAGCATACAAAGGCTTGATACGCTGAGCATATTCGGGAATATATGTACGCCCGAAATTCAAAAATCCCAGCAAGGACTGTAACTTTTTCAGTGTTGTAGGAGCGCTCAGCTGTGCGCATTTCTCCAAGAAGTGAGGAGCTAAACCTCGACCTTCATTGTTGAGCTCATAGCCCAAGAACAACACTGTGTACTCTGCAATGTGAGACTTTGCAAAGTTGAATTTGTAACCGAAGTCCGCAAAGTTACAAATAATGCGGTCAACGAACATGCATCAGGGTCAATTCTCTCCAATAGAGAGACAATGCAGGCAGCAAACACACCCGGACTATTCTTATAGCCCATGGCCAGGCGTTTAAATTGGCATTGTTTGCCGCCACAGGTAAAACTGGTCCACTGGGAACTCAGTCCTGACAAATTGTGGGCAAAAAAAACGTTGGATGTGTCAAGTGTGGTTTTAAACCTTTTACGCACAAGACTATCTACTAAAGCAGAGCCGTGGGCATTCTGTACTGCACAGGTACGGCAATGCGAGTTTAAATGCCGGTAATCCAATACCAAACGGTACCAACCGTCAGGCTTGGTCACAGTAAAAAGAGGGTTATTCATCGGTGACACAAGTTTCAATCACTCCTTGATATTCTAATTGTTCAAGGATTTCCGCCACGGAAGCCTTTGCTTCTGGCCGTATAGGATATTGAGGTTGAGGCTGTGGCTGTGGCATAGACCGTAAGGGAATCTCGTGGTGTGGGGAAAATGTATCCCAACCACAGTGAGTACGGTACAGTGCCGGCGCAAGGGCTTTAGCTAACTCTTCTGCAAAATTCAGCGCATGCTCCTTTAAGACCGTGTGCGCGAAACTAGGGAGGATTACCTCATCGCCTCTCGGAGCCGTGAGAACAAAAGGTGGTGGCCAGTCAGCCTCCGCTAACAAAATGTCAAAGGTAGTTGTAAGATTTTCCCAAAATACTCCTTTTATGGTACGTTGTATGTCACCTTCAATTAAAAGGACAATTTCTCTACAACAACATAATGGTCAGTCGCTGTCACCTTCAGTAGTGGATGCAGGGCCTCTCACACAATGGTAATCTCTGCGGCGCTGTCCAACAACGTCAGCGCCCATGTCTGATTCCGAAGCTGCGTTCTCACTATCTGTGGCATATCTCGCTGTTAAAGCGCTAACTTTCTTTTTCTGAAACTGGGCTCTTTTCTGTGAAGAATTGTCTTGCTTGCCTTTTCCGTCTTTCGGGTGGGGCTGGTCGCGACTCTGCTGGCCACCCCGACCTCTGCTGCCGCTTCCACCACCGGACGAAGAGGCCGATGTGTCCTGTAAAGAACGAGGAGAGCATTGATCAGGACCCTGAAATCTGTCAGGCGACTTAATCGTAGTGCGGTCGCGCAAATCATAAGCGCGCTCAGTAGACGCAGGCACTGGTGATGGGGGTCGGGACTCCTGTTTCTATTGCTGTTTCCCCTGTTTTTTATTTCTGTTCCAATTTTTCTTTGGAGCTGTGGGCTGAACGTCTGTTTCAGACTTCGCACCCTGAGTTTGTTTTTTATCTTTAGCAGAAAAGGGCTTGACACCTAAACTATTGCAGCCAATGGTTTTATAAGCCGCCGTAATAATTCTCGGTAAATGTCGTTGTTTGTCGGCATCGGTGACCTCGCGTAAGGCATTAGCCACTTGAAAGTTTACCGCATCTCCCTTTATATTAGAAAGGACCAGATCAGAAACTACATCAAATGTGCCTACAAGTCTCATTCCCAACTCAACCGCAGCCTCCGGTCCGTGTTCTTCCTGAACACGCTTAATGACCTTCGGAAGGACAGCCATTGACAGAGTACCGAAGCACCTTCTGTATACTGCCGCAAAAATCCTACCCCATGACTCACAGTCACCGGCTTCTGGTACCAAGTCCTTGGGTAAACTAACTGTAAGAATCAGTGTTTTTCTACAGGAGTCGAATTAGGAAATACCGCTTCCAGCTGGTCAAACTTCGCGGCAAGCCAAAAGGCATATCATCCTTATCCTGGGGACGCTTGCCCATTACTGCATTGACCATCACGGGACTAAGCTCCATTCCGCTCTGTCCAGCTGGAAGAGCCGCAACACCAGGGGCCCGCCCTGGAAATTGCGGGTAATATATTGAACTAGGGCCCGAATAACACTGATAGAAGAATTATACAGGGTCCGTAATTCAGCAATGGGGACCTGCCCCGCACGAGGATGCGGGGTGAATCCAGCAAAAATCGGCCAAGAAGCGCCTGGAATGGACAAAGGACCCAATCTAATCGCCGTTACACTGTGGGGAAGGGCGCCATCAAACCAAACACAGTGCTGCCATGCAGAAATCGGAATCTCCTGTGTCCTATAAGGAACGTATTCCACGCGCACAGCAGTGTGAGAGTAAGTGTGAAACACCTGAGTAGACGCTTCTGCTGCTGGAAACGTCACCCATGAGTAGAAAATCTCAAACGGGTAAGCAACCTTTGCACTCACCACCAAAATAACTGCCATGCCCTCCAAACCAACATTATAAGCCTGCAAATGATTGTGGACCGCAATGCGACTATGCTGCGGTATGTCAATGTTAGCCGTAGTGACACAGAGAAAAAAAGGTACAATGCAAAACAAAGTAGCACAACTGGGTAGTAATTCAAAAGGAAACCGTTTTGAAAGATTCAAGCTTGAAAAGACCTATGTAACTATAGGTAGGTTTGTCCAACACTACTGTTATCCGGAAACAATAGTGAAGGGGCTAAGGACTGATAGAAGTACTACTCAAGCGTCATGTAATAAGACTACCATCGCATGGGCGCCATGTAGCAGGGATTCTGCTCCTACCCAGAACTGTGCATAGAGGCTTGGAACCTCAGTGAATAAGGGTGTGCCAAAACTCACCTTAGTACCCAATATCCCCTTACCAGACTAGAATCAGTATCTCATTGGTTCTTACATACCACCAATGATTAGACAAAGCAGAACATGGAACTTAGATTACCTCAGGCAATGTGGAACACATGAACACTCTTTGGTTATACTCTCATACCAGTCCAAAACAGGGAGTAAAAGAAGACACAAGCAAGTTTGAAATATTTATTTCTAATGCCGTGTTCTCATGCGCAGTATCTTAGCTAATACAAGCAGACATATTATAAGCAACAAGATTATCAGCATAGTTACTATTTCATAAAATACAAAGGGAGAAAGCATGTTACAATGCTAAATGGAAACAGGTTTAAATATACCTATAGTTCACCCTCCCTTGCATGTAGGTTATTTTATATCTACAGAAGGTCTCTTGGGATTACAAGGGCGGCCCCATGCCTCTGGTTCTTAGCAGAAATGGTTCACATCAGATTCTGAACCAGCTCTCAGCATGCAAATGTTTTCCAAGTGTGTTCTATCATGCCTATGCAGTGCCTTGTTAAACGCGCCAGAGGTGGCCACAGCTGCATATATGTTATGTCCGAACAACAACCGCTGTGTTGAAATAACCTTGAAGGCCTCGGCACTCACTGTTCAGACAGAGCTTACCAAGCAAGGTTGCTAATATAGATAAACATATTATTCCCATGTGAAGCAAAACGCTCTGCTAGACTCTAAACATTTAATATAATGTGCCGTGTGCAAAAGGCAGCAGGAAGGAAAAATGGCGTTTAAACTTCTAATGAGCTCATGTCAACTTAACACAGTGTAAATGCAAGGCACAGCTCCACGACAGTAGGTTTGTTTGGTGTCTCTTACGCACTGGTGGTATTCCTTCAGGGCATTCTTGTGGTTGTCCCACGCTTCTGTGGTTTTCTGGTTTCGCCGGGTTTTTTCTATGCATCTACAGGCGCGTCTGGCTTCTTGGAGTTCTGTGGTGAACCAGGTAGCCTTCAGAGGGCGTTGTTTGGTGAGGAGGCGGAGTGGTGCGAGTTTGTCCGCACAGCGGTAGATCCAGCGGTGGAATTCCCTGGCTGCAGTGTTGGTGTTGGTCGTGGCAACGGGGGTGTTTTGCCGGAGGGTGGCATTGAGGAGTTCCTCAGTGACCTTGCTCCAGTTCCGTTGTGGCGGGCGTGGGGCGGGTTTGTGTGCGGTGGTGGTTTTGAGGTGAAATGGACGCAGGGGGTCTGGTAAGTCCGGCTGAAACTGATGTTTGTTCCTCCTGCGAAGATGGGGTCGGGAGGGTGATTTCTAACTCAATCATCAGTATCCAAAGTTCCAATGAAATTTAAGCGATTGGTGGTAGAAATATTGAACAACACAGCCTGACTTCTGACTCCGATACTGGTCAGTCACATGTCCCATGGGCATACCACCTCGATCACTGGGTTATAGAGTTAGTCCAGGGGAAGGGTGCTAATCCTTGTATCCCCCAGCCAGACCGCTGGGCCCGTTTATGGGCTCCTGACAATCCAAGTTACCCAGTGGGTCTTGGTTAAATCATTAAAAAGCTGGTTAGTAAGACCTGTTCCTTTTCCCAACCAGTTAATGGACTTGTTTCTGAGACTCTCCCATGATATCCTGTGATTGGGCTCGAGGGAGGAACATTCTTCAAAACAATTGAAAAAGGTGTGGCCTCTGGTGGACGGTTCATTTTGACCTGATGAAAAATAGCTTGACTATCTTTTACCTTATGCGCCAAAGCAGAAGACTGTTACCCTATGCAAAATTCCCTCCATGGGACTTGTGCGCCGTAAAGAACATTACCCACCTTCTGTCCCTACACTTCCCCATACATTCTGCATGTGTTCATTAGTAATCAAAACTCTGGCCTTATTGAAAGTATGTACCCTTCTGCTCTCAGTCCCATAGGAGACCAACAATTCAACCTCTTGTATTGCAGATAGACAGGTATTGGCAGTACTCTCAGCTGCTTGTAACCTGGACAAGATCAAGTCCAAAGAGTTTTTAACAAATAGTTCAAGACCCTGCAGGGATCTCGCAGGATCCCCTATGACCTCCTTGGCAGTGGCATGTTTTGACTTAGCAGTTTTCTTGTTGTTGCAGCCAGACTGATTAACAAGTTTGTCATCGTAGTTAGCAGCAGCAGCGGGTATAACTGGTTCGTTCAGTGCTGAATGCATCAAAGCTTTCCTTTTCCTTTTTAGCGCAGAGGTTGATTCCAATACATTTTGCACCGAATCTTAAATAAGCAGGGGTTTGTGGGAGATGCATGGTTTATTTAATACCTTCACAGGCGGGCATGGCTATGACACTGCCGAGCATGGTCGCCTGAGCCCCGAGCTCCGGGTCGATCTCGGTAATTATCCTGACCGAGGACCCCCTCGGCAGCACCACCGACCAGGCTTGTTTCCTGACCGGCGCGGGGCACGCCAGCACCGGTCAGCTGTGAGTGGGGACCTGCGGCCGCTTGACAATCGGCTCCTCAGAGGGAGCCGGGACGGCGACGGTCGGCCAACTTGCCAGGGCCTACGAAGCACGGCCGATCCCCGGCCTCAATTACAGAGGGGCTGCTCGGCGACCGGATCCTCGAGGGCGACCGGAGGACAGTGCCTGGGAGGACGCTGGTCTCTGGTGCTGCGGACCGCGCACTGGGGTCGCGACTGGCCGGAAACGACGGGCCGAGGTGCCGGAGTGCGGGGGCTGTGACGTCATCGCCGCAGACCCGGGGAGCGGAGCAGTCTCGGAGGGGGACCCTGTGCACGGCGGTCCCATCAGGAGTGCCCCTTGGCGGCCCCTCTCGGCTGTGCAACAGACGATTGGCGCGCCGGCCCGGCGGACTCTGCTGAGGAGTGGAACCCACGCAGGGGCTGGGAGGGCGCCTGGCCTACTGGGGGCCTGCCGGGAAGTGATCGTGGTGTTGAGTGGCTGGAGGCCGTGGTGCTGAAGGAGTGCCCAGGATCGATCAGTGGGGACCCCACCTTTGGCCCAGTGTGGACACCAGCGGTGGCGATTTTGGTGCCAGCGCCATTGGACTCCGGGTGCTGGGGGCACCGCTGACCTCCCGGAGCGGCCTTCTTGTCTTGAGCGGGGGCCTGGGACCGCACTACTGCCTTCCTGAGATTTGACATTTTGACACCTCGGCGTTCGCGGGGGGCCCGGAGCGGCGCGGCGTCGCTGGTGGCCCTTGCTGACGACTGTGGGACCTGGGGCGGAAGAGGCCCCACAGGAGCGCCGAGTGCCTTGGGCCTGGCTATGCCTGCTAGAGGTCTTTTCTTCTGTGAGTGCGACCTTCACCTCCTGCCTAGCCGGGCTACGGGACGGAGGCTCCCATCGTCATCTGGAGGGTCC
Organism: Lissotriton helveticus; assembly: GCF_964261635.1. Taxonomy (NCBI): domain Eukaryota; kingdom Metazoa; phylum Chordata; class Amphibia; order Caudata; family Salamandridae; genus Lissotriton; species Lissotriton helveticus. The sequence goes on along the minus strand of NC_136062.1, from coordinate 189,717,962 downwards.
ATTGGGACGGACCTGCGGCACTTGGCGCCAGTGCGCTTACCGGTGACTATCCATGGGGAAACCGCGGAAAGGGGCGGGCGCGGTGCCGCCGGACCAGGTTGAGGACCCCCTTGAGACCCAGGAGCTGCGACCGACGGAAGGCCAGGTGATGGGGTTGCAACAGCAGCAGATGGACCAGATCCTTAAGGCCATAGGGGACACAAGAGAGGCGTTGCGCCAGGACATTGCCCAGGTCTCCACGGGCCTTGGCCTTTTGAAGGCGGACCATAACAAGCTTGCAGACCGCGTCAAGGCTGCGGAACTGGTGATAGAGACATTGGAACCGGCCCAGAAAGCGTCGGACACCGCGTTGGAGGACTTAACTCGCAGGGTGCAGCAACTGGAAAGGAGAGCGGCCGACGCGGAAGGGTGCAACAGACGCAATAATGTCCGTGTGGTGGGTCTGCCCGAAAACATTGAAGGGGACGACATGGCCCATAGGGTCCCGGCTCGCCCCCTGGCCCCGGGCCGTCCCCCCCGGCCAGTGATAGCCCGGCTGCTACATTTCAGGGATCGGGACATTATTCTGCGGCAGGCCAGGTTGGCTGGCCCATACAAGGTAGACAATGCATCAGTGTCGATATTTCCCGACTACTCCCAGGAGGTCCAGCGCTGCCGCTTCTCCTTCGTCGCTGTCAAGAGAGCTCTCCGCGATGAGGGGGTGCAGTATTCTTTGCTGTTCCCGGCACGCCTGAGGGTGCTGGTGGATGGAGTGGCAACGTTCTGCGACACACCGGAAGACGCTTGGCAGTGGTTGGAGCGGTATCGAGCAGGCAAGGATGGCACAGGTACCTGGACGGAGGCTGCTGAGGACCGGCCGAAACCGCGCAGGAGCAGGCGTAATCGGAGGCGAGGGCAGAACAGGAAGTCTCCATCGGCGTCACAGACGGAACTGGAGAGGAAGGCTGCTCTACAAGCGGTGTCGAACATTTCTGGAGCAGTGCCGGACACCCCAGCGGTGGACTCGGGATCCCGGTTGGGCTCTGATGAGGCGGAACCAGGAGGCTCAGATGGGGGATCGGACAAGGAACCTGGGGAGTTGCCTAAGGTCACCCCGCAGACTGCCGATGGACTAATGGACAAATGATCTCCAGGAAGCTGACCTGAGGACAGTAAGGGGGTGCGCTCGACCTGTGGGGATGGCACTGCCTGGGTTGATGGGGTCCTGCGATCTGGGATGGTGGGACTGAAGTTGTTATCTGCTTATTGGGGTGAGTGCCGGAGTACGCAAGGTCCCTGGCCTCTTTGATGGGGCGGTGGTGCTGCAGGGTGGGGGATTGGGGTAGGTCTACTCTCTGTCGGGATCGACCTCTCCTGGTGTGGTGGGTCTTTGGCTGTCCGGCCGGCTGGTGGGGAGTCACCCCCTTGATCTCACATACCTTGTGAGTCTCTGGTAACTACCAGAGTTTCCCTCATATACGGGGGTAGGGTTTGGATGGGTGACAACTGTTTGGTGCCTGTTCTGGGGGTGGGTGGGATTGGGGTTGGTTGGGGTTGTTACGGGTTTTTGGGGATTGTCAATGTGCCGATGGGACTGTCAGGGATTGGACTCCGATATGTGCCCATTGATGGCGGCTAGATTAGAACTGAAGTGCATCACCTGGAATGTGCGGGGGCTCAACTCCATGAGAAAGAGATACAAAGTGCATGCATACTTAGTCCGCAGGGGGGTCCAGGTGGCCTTTCTGCAGGAGACGCATTTAATGTTGGCAGAGGGACAAGCGCTGCAGCGGCGATGGCGAGGGCAACTCTTCTATACTACTTATTCTGCGCATGCTAGGGGGGTGTTGATTTGGGTGCGGGCGGATACCCCCTTTCAGCCCTTAGCGATGAGGGTGGATTCGGATGGGAGGTTTGTGGCAGTGTTGGGGCGGTTGGATGGCCGAGATGTTACGCTTTGCTGCGTTTATGCCCCAAACTTTGATCAGGCTGCGTTCTTCTCCATGCTGTCGAGGAGGTTGACACCTATGTTAGTGGGCACGGTGTTCATGGGGGGGACTTTAATTCTGTGGCGGACGTGGAGATAGACCGTTCCCACCCGCCGCTGGCTCAGTCGGTAGTGCGCAGGGTGGCCAAGGCTCGGAGGGACTGGCAGGAGCGATGGGGGCTCGTGGACGCGTGGCGGACGTATCATTCCACCGATAGGGACTATTCGTTCTATTCTGCGCCTCATGACCTACATGTGCGCCTCGACACCTTTCTCTGTTCGGCTGGGGCCCAGGAGCTTTCACGCAACTGCGAGTACCTGGCGAGGACCATATCGGACCATAACCCTTGCCTGCTTACGGTCCTATGGTCCAGACAGCGGCAGCCGGTCCCCACGTGGCGGTTGAATGCGCTGGCGTTGGAGGACCCGGTCTTTCACACCGAAGTGCAGGAATGCATTGAACGCTACTTCCATGAGAACTCGGGTACTGCGACCACTCGAGCGATTGAATGAGACGCCTTCAAGGTGGTGATACGGGGCGCGTGCCTCACGTCCTCGTCGGGGGTGCGTCGGACGCTGTTGGACGATGTTGAGCGGGAGGAGGCCGCCCTGCGGCAGGCGGAGAGGAACGATCATGTGCCAGGGGGCAATAGGGAGGAAGTGCTGGCGGCTCGAGAGCGGGTTGCCACTCAGGTGGAGAGACTCCGCTGCCATGATTATCGGGAATATATGGTCCGTGCGCACGCGGAGCGGGATCGAGTCGGCTCGCTGTTGGCGTGGCTGGCCAATCCTGAGATTAGGGGCACGCCAATACTGTCGTTGACCACTCTGTTAGACCTGGCACCTTGGCGTGAGTTTCCCTTCCACTTTTTGCTGCTGTGCCTCAGATGTTTTTGCTGGTGTCCGCTGCTCAGGGCACTGCGCCACGGCCAACCCGTGCCGCAGTGCAAGTGCTCCCTACTGTAAAGTGTACATGTGATTGATGTCCATGATTGGTTCATTGGATTTACTGTCAGTCCCCAGTAAAGTGCACCAGGAGTGCCAGGGCTTGTAAATATCAATACTGCTAGTGGGCCTGCAGCGCTGGTTGCGCCACCCACAGAAGCAGCCTTTTAAAATGTGTCTAGGGTCTGCCACTGCAGAACCTGCGTGCAGTCTGGTACTGTCATGCTGGCTGGGCAAGTGCGCACACTTGCCAGCCCCTAAAGCTTCCCTTAACTTCATATTAGTCACCCCTATGGTAGGCCCAAGGGCAGGGTGCATTGTAAGTGTAAGGTAGGACATGATCTGATGAGAGTGGCATGTCCGAATAGTGAATTACTGCCAAATTCATTTTTCACTATTGTAAGGCTACCTGTCCCCTTTAGGCCAGATGAGCTGCTGGAATTATTACACTCTATAATCCCAGCAGGCTCAGGGAACATGGTAGAAAATCAAGTTTAGTATGCCTGAACTCAGAATAATAAAATACTTCTTTTAGTAAAGTTTATTTTAATATCCTGTGTTTGCAAATGCTACTTTTAGAAAGCTAGCATTTGCTTGCCTAACCATTTCAGCCCGCCTCTGCTTGGATGTGTATCTGACTGTCTGGGTTGTGTGAGTGACAGGGCTGGGGGATGACAGGTGGTGAATGGAAGGATTACACCTTAGTGGGAGGTAGGAGTTTCCCTGGACTCTTCATCAGGCTGTGCTCTGCCACCACAATGCTGGCTCCGCCCCCCTGGGGAGCGACTGATGACTCAGCCGGCACCTGGCCCAGGAAGGGCGAAGCACTGTCAACAAGGTACTCCTGGCTGCCCCTGTCTCAACAATGCTGGCTCCGCCCCCTTGGGGAGCGTCTGATGTGCCTGCCCTCACACTGAAAGCAGAAGCCAGAAGTACACCCAACAAGTGCTCAGAGGCTGAGAGCAGTTATGCAAAGGCCCCCCTGGCCTGTGAGAACAAAAGAAACTCTGTATAAAAGTAGGAGCCCTGCTCCTTGTAAGTTAGAATCCTGTTTTACCACGAAGGACCTCTACCCGACTAGAAGGAGAAGAGACGCTGGGAGGACTGGCCTGCTGCTTGCCTTGCTGAGAAAGGAGAGGAAAAGACTTGATGAGAAAAGACTTTGCTGCTTTGTGCTTAAAACATTCTCCAAGGGCTTGATTGAGCTTGCCCCCTGATCTGGACCCCAGGACTAGTGGGTCCTTGGTGCTCTTGCTCGTCCTGACATTCGAGCCGTGTGTGCATCCCGCTGGAACCAGACTGCGCCCCTCATCGCCCCCTCCTAGGGCTGTGGCACTCGGGAGCTTGCCTGCCTTTGTCCTGTGAGAGCCTCGCTCCGATCGGAATCGCTCTCTGCCCCCAGGCTAGGCTTCCTGCTCCTCTGCCCCTTGCCTGCTACTGGAGCGCGCTGAGACGCTCTCCCCCCTCCCGCCGGAATTCCCTCTGCTGATTGCGATCTACGCCGGGTCAACAGCTGTACAGGCCGTGCCCTGTGACCCCGCTTTGCGATCCCCGAGGCTCATCAGGCCGCGCCGCCCCCGCTGAGGAGACCCCCGCACCGTCGTGCCAAAGGTCGCGGGCCGCGCCTGCCTGACTGCACACGCCCGCTGGCGTCAAGATCCAAGAGTGCCCCCAATCGCCGGAGTCGCACAAGCCTGTGCTGACCCTCGCCGAAGTGAAAGAAGAAGTGTTCATAAAAATCATCACCGGGCTCGGGGCCCGCAACTTGTGTTTTCCCCGTCATCGCTCCTTGCTGTGGAGCCGAGCAGAGAAGTCTCCGTGTCCCCGGAGCCCCCACAGGTGAGTGAGAGCTGTGCGCTCCGTCTGCACTCCCCGTTAGGGACTCCGAGCTTCCCCCTACCTGCCGCGCCGTCTCCAGAGCCCTCCCGCACCGCTGGGCCGACCCGCAATTGACTCTGTCCTCGAGCCGAGAGGAAGAGCCGGCCGATGCGTGAGCCGCGGTAAGGGCTGAGTCAGTTTCACCGTAGAAGGCAGGAGAGGCGCTGCAAGGCACGCCGAAGGCCCGGGGTGGGTCCCAAAGCCACAGAATTGAGTGAGAGACTATCTTTTAAGAGGAAATAACACGAAGAGAATTCTTAACTTGAAGTAAAGAAAACAAACTATTTGAACTGCAACTAAGAAGAAAAGTGCCTATTTACAACCTGGTGGCATCCTAGAAACGTTATTGGTCTTGTGATAAGTCTGCTGAGATACATATATATATTTTTACATAAAGAAGCGTATTTTTTATATATTCACAGCTGGTGTCCATTTGTGGGGGGATTGGCACATTTTACTGTGTGTGTGATTACAAATGCTTAACTGAATAACGCCTGAAGAATAGCCTTGGCTGCTCACGCCACGCACCTAGAGGGTGAGCAAGGGTAATTCTAAGGGGTCATCCTTTGCCCTGACTTAGAGGAGAGGGTCCCTGCTTGTCACAAGTACATACTTGCGCCAACCAGAGACCCCCAATTCTAACATTGGACGCAGCGGTGAGGATTTGCGAATTTGCATTTGTAGTCTACATACAGTGAATTGCTGATCACCACATAGTGAGAGCAGACCTATAACGCAGCCACAGGTTTCCATTTTTTTAATTTTGCTGGGACATCTGCCATTGTTTAAGCCATGCCTGGCTCAATCCCTGCTGGAAGGGCACCATCTGTGATTTCCGGAATTGAAGATGTGGACTGGGAACAAGGAGGCCTGGAGGGCTACAGAGTAGAGGAATTGAGAGCCTTCTGTCTAAAGTTCAGAGCTGCCCACACTGGGTGCAAAAAGAAGCCCACTACATCAAGGCGCTGAGAGCCTGGAAGGAGTCAAGAGATCCCCAGACTCCGGTGGATATCATACCACCAGATGGCGCTGTGGAGCCCCACAGAGGCCTGTCACCAGAGGAGCTGGCAGACAGGGCAGCAGACAGGGCGCATGCAATGGAGATGGCAAAGTTAGCTGGACAAATGGAGATGGACAAGCAAAGATTGGCCATGGAGGCGCAGCAACGCCAAAATGAGCATAACCTGAGATTGAAGGAGTTGGAGCTGAGAGGTTTGGGAACAACTCCTTCTGGTGGCAGCACAACGCCGGTACAGGTAGAGTCCAGGGTGTACATCCCCAAAAGACATATGTGGAGTATGTGACTTTTTTTTGCAGAGCCCTGGATGGTTGGGTGAAGGGTAATAAGGTGAATGATTTTCAAAGTCTCTTTGATTTAATTGCATGGGAGCACTTGTCTGACAACTGTTTTCCTGAGCTATGCCAGCACCTGATTGATAGCAAGCCGTCCAACCCGAGGAAGCTTGCTGAGGAGGCGGACCGCTGGCTCAGCACCAGGGTCCACAAGGGTTCAGTGGGAGACTCCGCCAAGGGTGGGCAGGGTCCCCAGCAGAAGAGTGGGGGGGACAGGGGTAAACAGAAAGGGTTCCCTAAAGGCCCCCAAAGTAATCCCCAAGGGAACCAGCAGCGAGGTTCTCAGCCCCCCCCACCCCCAAAGCAGAATGGGGCCCGACAGGTAGGCCTGTTCCAAAGGGGCCCTTCAATTGTTTCAGATGTGGTGACCCGGGGCACATAGCCAGTGACCCCAAGTGTCGCCTGTTTGGTAAACCAGCACCCACTGGTGCTCCACCCCAGCAAGTGACTTGTGTTCACTTAGGAGAAGAAGCAATGGTCCCAGGGGGTGGAGATCCTGTTCAGATGACCCTAGTCTCACTAGGAGACAGCGAGATGGTCCCTACAAACTACCTGCCCGCTAACACTAAGAAATATGGGCAGGTGGTGACCATCAATGGTAGGAAAGCTGAGGCTCTTAGAGATACAGGAGCCAGTGTGACTGCAGTGAGGCAGCACCTGGTGTCTCAAGAGCAGGTTGTACCCCATGCCTACTGTAGGGTTGTCAACGCTGACAATTCAGAGAGTCAGTGTCCGATGGCTCAAGTTCCCTTCGAGTGGGGGGGGTCTCTGGTACTCTGCAGGTCTGTGTGAGGAAAACCATGCCTGTGGACTGTTTGCTAGGGAATGACGTGGCGGACTCCCCTTGGGAAAAGGTGGAGAAAACGACTCACCTGAAGATGGTGGGTCTGCCTGACTGGGCGTGCGTGACCACCCGGTCAATGGCAGCCAGTAGGGGTGCTCAAGAGATCCTGGAGCCTGAAGGGGAGGCCCAGGAACCGGCCTTAGAGAGAAGGCGCAGGGGGCGCGGGAAACCGGCCCCTGTTGTTCCCACGGTCCAGGAGGAAGCAGACCTTGAGGGGGATGCCCTGGAGCCTACAGGGGAACAAATTGCTGAACTGGGGGACCTGCCTGAGCTGACCCATTGGCAGCAAGAAGGAGGCCCCTCCAGGGAGGAATTCTGCAGGGAGCAGAAATAATGACCTTCTCTTGTGGGTATGCGGCAGCAGGCTGCAGACCAGGCCAATGGTGTTCAGGCCAAGACACATTATGTGTACTGGGAGAATGACCTCCTATATTCAGAGCCTAAGGCTGCTGAACCTGGGTCAGCCCGTGTGCTGGTGGTACCCCAGAAGTTCAGAGCCTTCGTACTGGGACTGGCTCATGATGTGCCGTTAGCAGGACATTTGGGGATGGACAAGACCTATGACAGGCGTGTCACCCACTTCTACTGGCCCCAAATGCACAAGAGCTCAGATGCTCATTGTAGGACCTGTCAGACTTGCCAGGCAAGTGGTAAGAGCGGGGGGAAGCACAAGGCTCCTCTGCAACCTTTCCCAGTGGTCAGTACTCCATTCCAACGAGTGGGTATTGACATTGTTGGGCCTCTGGACCCCAATACAGCCATGGGCAACAGGTACATCCTGGTCTTGGTGGACCATGCCACCCGGTACCCTGAAGCCATCCCTCTGAGGACAGTGACGGCCCCCGTGGTGGGACGAGCACTGATGGGAATTTTCTCACGAGTGGGATTCCCTCTAGAGGTGGTGAGTGACAGGGGGACCAACTTCATATCCAAATATATGAAGTCCCTTTGGCAAGAGTGTGGTGTAACCTACAAGTTCACCACCCCTTACCATCCCCAAGGAAATGGGTTGGTTGAGAGATTCAACCGAACCCTGAAAGGCATGATCATGGTCCTAGAAGGTCCAATGAGGCGTAAGTGGGACGTCCTCTTGCCATGCCTGCTCTTTGCATACCGTGAGGTGCCACAGAAGTCCCTAGGTTCAGCCCCTTTGAACTGCTGTATGGTCACCCAGTAAGAGGACCTCTGAGTTTGGTAAAGGAAGGCTGGGAGCAATCTCCCAGGAAACCTCCCCAGAATGTATACAGTTACATGCTGGCCTTCAGAAACCAGACCAGGCGCTTCAGACAACTTGCTGAGGCAAATCTGGAAGCCAGCCAGGAAGAGATGAAGCGGTGGTATGACCAGAATGCCACTCTGGTAGAGCTTCAGCCTGGGCAACAGGTGTGGGTCTTGGCCCCAGTGGAGCCTTGTGCACTTCAGGATAAGTGGACAGGTCCATTTGAGGTTGTGGAGCGCAAGAGTCCGGTAACCTACTTGGTGGACATGCAGTCTCCCAGGAACCCTTTAAGGGTCCTACATGTTAACCGCCTTAAGCCCCACTTGCAGAGGTCCGAAGTGGGCATGTTGTTGGCAACTGATGATGGAACGGAGGAGGAGTCTGAGCCTCTTCCTGACCTCTTGGTAGCCTCTGAGAAAGATGGGTCAGTGGATGGAGTTAACCTCTCACCCACCCTGACACCTGAGCAACAGGAAGACTGCCGCCAATTGCTGGGGCAGTTTCCAGATCTGTTCTCCCTGGTTCCTGGTGTCACAGATTGGTGCGTCCATGATGTGGACACAGGAGACAGCTTACCGGTGAAGCATAAGGCCTACCGAGTAACTGACGGGGTCAGGGCCTGCATCAAGGAGGAGGTCTCTAAGATGCTTGCTCTTAGGGTGGTTGAGTCCTCCAGCAGTCCTTGGTCCAGCCCCGTGGTCTTGGTCCCAAAGGCTGCTGCGCCGGGAGCCACACCTGAACTCCGGTTCTGTGTGGACTACAGAGGACTCAATTCAGTCACCTAGACTGACGCACACCCTATCCCCAGAGCTGATCAGCTCATTGATCGGCTAGGGGCTGCCCGGTTCCTCAGCACATTTGATTTAACGTCTGGGTACTGGCAGATCGCCTTGACCGATGGGGCAAAGGAGAGGTCCGCATTCTCCACACCAGATGGGCATTTCCAGTTCCGGGTCATGCCATTTGGAATGAAGAATGCCCCTGCCACCTTTCAGAGGTTGGTCAACCAGGTGTTGGCTGGGCTGGATGAGTTCAGTGCCGCCTACCTGGATGACATCGCAGTGTTCAGTGGTACCTGGCCAGAACACCTGCGGCACCTCTGGGAAGTGTTGACGGCCCTGCGCAAGGCAGGCCTCACAATCAAGGCAAGCAAGTGCCAGATTGGGCAGGGTTCCGTGGTGTACTTGGGACACCAAGTGGGGAGTGGCAAGGTGGCACCCTTGCAACCCAAAATTGAGACCATCCTGGCTTGGAAACCCCCAAGACCCAGACTGCAGTGAGAGCCTTCCTGGGGCTCACTGGGTATTACAGGAGGTTTGTCAAGGGCTATGGCACTATTGTGACCCCCTTGACAGAGCTGACTTCTAAGAAGCAGCCCAGGAATGTGATTTGGACTGACACCTGTCAGAAGGCTTTTGACACCCTGAAAACTGCCATGTGCACGGCGCCCGTGCTCTTGGCTCCTGATTTCTCCAAGGAATTTCTGGTGCAGACAGACGCTTCAGAGCATGGTGTAGGAGCTGTTCTCTCACAGATGACTGAGGAGGGCTGGGACCAACCTGTAGCCTTCATCAGTAGGAGGTTACTTCCACGGGAAAGTAGGTGGAGTGCAATAGAGCGAGAAGCATTTGCTGTGGTCTGGGCACTGAAGAAGCTAAGACCCTACTTGTTTGGGTCTCACTTCCGGGTTCAGACAGACCACAGGCCCCTCAGATGGTTGATGCAGATAAGGGGTAAGAACCCAAAACTGTTGAGGTGGTCCATCTCCCTACAGGGTATGGACTTCACGGTGGAACATCGCCCTGGCACAGATCACGCCAATGCTGACGGTCTGTCCAGGTTTTTCCGCCTTAGTGATGAGGAACTCCCTGGGGAAGGGTAGTTCCCCCCACATTTCAGCTGGAGGGGACACGTGTTAGACCTGGCACCTTGGCGTCAGTTTCCCTTCCACTTTTTGCGGCTGTGCCTCAGATGTTTTTGCTGGTGTCCGCTGCTCAGGGCACTGCGCCACGGCCAACCCGTGCCGCAGTGCAAGTGCTCCCTACTGTAAAGTGTACATGTGATTGATGTCCATGATTGGTTCATTGGATTTACTGTCAGTCCCCAGTAAAGTGCACCAGGAGTGCCAGGGCTTGTAAATACCAATACTGCTAGTGGGCCTGCAGCGCTGGTTGCGCCACCCACAGAAGCAGCCTTTTAAAATGTGTCTAGGGTCTGCCACTGCAGAACCTGCGTGCAGTCTGGTACTGTCATGCTGGCTGGGCAAGTGCGCACACTTGCCAGCCCCTAAACCTTCCCTTAACTTCATATTAGTCACCCCTATGGTAGGCCCAAGGGCAGGGTGCATTGTAAGTGTAAGGTAGGACATGCTCTGACGAGAGTGGCATGTCCTAATAGTGAATTACTGCCAAATTCGTTTTTCACTATTGTAAGGCTACCTGTCCCCTTTAGGCCAGATGAGCTGCTGGAATTATTACACTCTATAATCCCAGCAGGCTCAGGGAACATGGTAGAAAATAAAGTTTAGTATGCCTGAACTCAGAATAATAAAATATTTCTTTTAGTAGAGTTTATTTTAATATCCTGTATTTGCAAATGCTACTTTTAGAAAGCTAGCATTTGCTTGCCTAACCATTTCAGCCCGCCTCTGCTTGGATGTGTATCTGACTTTCTGGGTTGTGTGAGTGACAGGGCTGGGGGATGACTGGTGGTGAATGGAAGGATTACACCTTAGTGGGAGGTAGCAGTTTCCCTGGACTCTTCATCAGGCTGTGCTCTGCCACCACAATGCTGGCTCCGCCCCCCTGGGGAGCGTCTGATGTGCCTGCCCTCACACTGAAAGCAGAAGCCAGAAGTACACCCAACAAGTGTTCAGAGGCTGAGAGCAGTTATGCAAAGGCCCCCCTGGCCTGTGAGAACAAAAGAAACTCTGTATAAAAGTAGGAGCCCTGCTCCTGGTAAGTTAGAATCCTGTTTTACCACGAAGGACCTCTACCCGACTAGAAGGAGAAGAGACGCTGGGAGGACTGGCCTGCTGCTTGCCTTGCTGAGAAAGGAGAGGAAAAGACTTGATGAGAAAAGACTTTGCTGCTTTGTGCTTAAAACATTCTCCAAGGGCTTGATTGAGCTTGCCCCCTGATCTGGACCCCAGGACTAGTGGGTCCTTGGTGCTCTTGCTCGTCCTGACATTCGAGCCGTGTGTGCATCCCGCTCGAACCAGACTGCGCCCCTCATCGCCCCCTCCTAGGGCTGTGGCACTCGGGAGCTTGCCTGCCTTTGTCCTGTGAGAGCCTCGCTCCGATCGGAGTCGCTCTCTGCCCCCAGGCTAGGCTTCCTGCTCCTCTGCCCCTTGCCTGCTACTGGAGCGCGCTGAGACGCTCTCCCCCCTCCCGCCGGAATTCCCTCTGCTGATTGCGATCTGCGCCGGGTCAACAGCTGCACAGGCCGTGCCCTGTGACCCCGCTTTGCGATCCCCGAGGCTCATCAGGCCGCGCCACCCCCGCTGAGGAGACCCCCGCACCGTCGTGCCAAGGGTCGCGGGCCGCGCCTGCCTGACTGCACACGCCCGCTGGCGTCAAGATCCAAGAGTGCCCCCAATCGCCGGAGTCGCACAAGCCTGTGCTGACCCTCGCCGAAGTGAAAGAAGAAGTGTTCATAAAAATCATCACCGGGCTCGGGGCCCGCAACTTGTGTTTTCCCTGTCATCGCTCCTTGCTGTGGAGCCGAGCAAAGAAGTCTCCGTGTCCCCGGAGCCCCCACGGGTGAGTGAGAGCTGTGCGCTCCGTCTGCACTCCCCGTCAGGGACTCCGAGCTTCCCCCTACCTGCCGCGCTGTCTCCAGAGCCCTCCCGCACCGCTGGGCTGACCCGCAATTGACTCTGTCCTCGAGCCGAGAGGAAGAGCCGGCCGATGCGTGAGCCGCGGTAGGGGCTGAGCCAGTTTCACCGTAGAAGGCAGGAGAGGCGCTGCAAGGCACGCCGAAAGCCCGGGGTGGGTCCCAAAGCCACAGAATTGAGTGAGAGACTATCTTTTAAGAGGAAATAACACGAAGAGAATTCTTAACTTGAAGTAAAGAAAACGAACTATTTGAACTGCAACTAAGAAGAAAAGTGCCTATTTACAACCTGGTGGCATCCTAGAAACGTTATTGGTCTTGTGATAAGTCTTCTGAGATACATATATATATTTTTACATAAAGAAGCGTATTCTTTATATATTCACAGCCTGGTGTCCATTTGTGGGGGGATTGGCACATTTTACTGTGTGTGTAATTACAAATGCTTAACTGAATAATGCCTGAAGAATAGCCTTGGCTGCTCACGCCACGCACCTAGAGGGTGAGCAAGGGTAATTCTAAGGGGTCATCCTTTGCCCTGACTTAGAGGAGAGGGTCCCTGCTTGTCACAAGTACATACTTGCGCCAACCAGAGACCCCCAATTCTAACACACTCCGTCCGGGGATCTGGTCCACTCACAGTGAGGAATCAATGATCAGTTCCGGGATTACTACGCGGAACTTTATTGGAGCAGAATGACGGCGCAACCTGCGGAACTGGATGCCTTTCTGGAAGAGGCTCCGTTGCAGCGGCTGGACCCGGAGCTGGGCACTGCGTTGGGGGCGGCTATCACATTGGGGGAGATCAGAGTGGCGATTAAACATATGGCCAGGAAGAAAACGCCGGGAGGTGATGGCCTACCGGTGGAGTTCTATGCTGCGTATGTGGATCTCTTGGCGCCCCGATTACACCAGGTGTATGCGGAGGCCTGGGAGTAGGGCAGGCTGCCGGTGTCGGCAAGAGAGGAGATCATAGTGCCGTTGTTGAAGAAGGGCGGGCTTCCCACGGCTAGAACGGCATATCGCCCGCTATCGATGCTCACTGTGGACTATAAGGTGTTGAGCAGGATCTTGGCAATGCGGCTGTCTGTCCATATGTGCTCTCTGATACACCCGGACCAGTCGGGCTTTATCCCCACTCGGAACACCTCGACGTGTATACGGCGCCTGATACGGGTCATGGACGTTGAGGGGGAGGGTCCCGCGGGTGCAGCCGTGCTTTCGGTGGATATCGAAAAGGCGTTCGATAGTGTGGAATGGCCGTATTTGATCTGCGTGCTTCTTCGGTTCGGGCTTGGGGACGGCTTTGTCCGCTGGACGCGGTTGTTGTACGAGTCTGCTACTGCTAGGGCCCGTACGGGCCGCTCGATTTCTGCGGCGTGCTCGGTGGAAAGAGGCACCCGACAGGGTTGTTCGCTGTCCCCGCTCCTCTTCGCCTTGGCGATTGAGCCACTGGCAGCGTGGGCCCGACAAGGCCGGTGCTATGAGGGGGTTTCACTGCGCGGTGAATCGCATTATATCTCCTTGTATGCCGACGACCTCTTGCTGTACTTGGCTGATGTGGAAACGTCGGTGACGGGTGCACGGGCCTTGCTCCAGGAGTTCGGGAACTTGTCGGGGCTCCGTGTTAATTGGTCTAAGACTTGCCTATTCCCCTTGACCTCCCGCTGTGTCCAGCCTGCGATGCTTGATAGACTGCGCTGGGAATCGGATTGCCTGCAGTACCTTGGAGTCCACATTTATCACACCCATTCGCTCCTATATGAGGGGAACGTGGGCAGGGCCTTGAGGGGCATCAGAGGCAGCATGGGGTTTTGGCGCACTCTTCCGCTGTCTGTGGCAGGACGGATAGCGTTGCTGAAAATGGTGGTCCTTCCGCACCTGCTTTACTTTTTCCGCACGCTGCCGGTGTGGATACCGCTTTCCTTTTTCCGGATGTTGCGATCCATGGTGATAGGGTTTATATGGGGTTCTGGTAGGAGACGTGTAGCTTTGAATACTTTGCTTCGGTCCCGAGAAGAAGGTGGCCTAGCGGTGCCGGATTTTGAATGGTATTATCTGGCTGCACAGCTACAGTGGCTCACGCAGGCTGTGGCACGGGAGTTCAGAGCCCGGACGGCCGGCAGGGTCGGATTATGCAGCGTCATGTCCTGTCCTTCATCGTGCTCCAACAGGAGCTTCGGATGGAGCAGCTGACTCTCGAGGAGCGCACTTTTTGCCGGTGCTGGCTACGTAACCACAGGCGGGTGGGATGTCGTGTTCCATATGTGCCGGAGATCCCCTTGGGTATGTGCACGGCCCTCCCGCATGGTGGGGACTGGTCGGCACTAGCCAACTGGGAGGACTGCGGGGTCCACATGATAGGGGATTTGTATAGGGATGGTGCCCTGCTGTCGTTCGGTGTCCTGCAAGAGGCCTTCGATCTCCCGAGAGGTGACTTCTTGCTACATGCAGCTCTGGTGTCTGGGATTCAGAAGCGCTGGAGGAAGGGGCTGGTGGAACCGCCCACGTCGCTGGGCTGCCAGTACGTCGTGATGGCAGCTGGCACTTATAAGGCCATCACCTGCCTGTACCGGAGACTGTCGCTCGCTGGACCTCCCCCCCTAGACAGGCTACGGGAGCGTTGGGAGGCTGACCTCGGTTGGCAGATACCGGAGACGACCTGGCCTCAGCTTGTACATAAGGCCTGGAAGGGCAAGCGCAATGTTAGGTTCCAACTGGTTCAGTACTACACTCTACATAGGGCGTACTGGACGCCGGCCAGAATCCAACGGATCTTCGGTGGCGCGCAATCGATATGTCCCCGCTGTGCCGCGGAAGGTGCTGACTTTGAGCATATGTTCTGGTCTTGCACAGGGCATGGCACTTACTGGACTGACGTTCTATCCTGCCTGAATGTGGTTACAGGTCGCCAGATCGACGCGGACGCAGGGGCTTGCCTGCTGCTCTGGTTTCCTCATACTCCAGCCACGTAGGTTACCAGCAAATCTATCGACTTGGGGTTAATTATGGCCAAGAGGGAACTAACACTGCATTGTAAAACTAGAGGGTGGCCTAACTTCCTGAGGTGGCGGGGGTGCTTTCTGCAATGGGCTGCGAGTGAAGGGTCTCTTAGATTGCAATTAGCCAGGCGCACCGCCAACGATAAAGCGCTAGATACGGCCAGGGCGTGGAGTGCGCTAGTGACGGACTTACAATCACTTTCGGAGGCTGAAGAGGGTGGAGAGGATGACGCGCAGGCGAACCAGGAGGGGACCGCAGGGGCAGAGAGCGTGGGGGCAGTGGCGGGGGAGGAGGGGCGCTAGACAGCGAGACCTGCAGCGAGCAGGAAGCCTAGCCTGGGGGCAGAGAGCGACTCCGATCGGAGCGAGGCTCTCACAGAACAACAACTTCCATGTGGCTGTCGAATTGGGAATGGAATTGGAATGGGGGGCCTCCTGCTGCACCTAGATGGTTTCTGACATGCCGTAGGAGGGGTGATGGAGGCACGCTGACAAGGGGGGGGTGGGGGTAGTGGGGGAGGTGGGCATCCGTAGATAGGGCTTTGCTGGTTGGGATTGTTATTGACGCTGCTTCACTGTACATCCTGTGGATTACGATACCTATGAAGCATATATGTATGTTGTGTGCACAAAATCAATAAAAATTGTTCCAAAAAAAAATAAAAAAATATTTAATACCTTCACAGTTGCCGCAATCGTGCAACCATCCGAATTATAGCTGCCTAGAGCAACAGTAATCTCAAACCTAACTTTCATTGTGTGTTACACAGTTGCTAATAGCTCTTCAGTCTGTGCAACTGATTTCCCTCTCAATTGCGCCCATGGCATTAGATAAGTAAGTTGTAATGGTGCTAGCAGCTTTATCTGAGGTGCCAGTGTGCTACGTATCTTTACCCATAGCAAAATCTTCTCTTCATCTCTTCAGGTCTGAAACTGACTAGTACGGGCCATAGGGGTGGCCCAGCCTAGCCTCTTCCGGGCTCTGACAGGAGCAAACGGGCCCGCTGTTGGCCCAGTCTTTGTCCGAGCCCTCACCCTGCTCGTCCAATGTGCATCCTGGGCAGCGCTAACTGTCAAGCGCTTTTATAGTGCATTGTGAGGCCCCTCCTCCTGGTCTCAAGGCTGTAGGTGGATGAAGTCCCATTTCAGCGAGTGCAATAAGGTCTCTGGGCAAGGCGCATGTCCCGTACAATGGTACCAGTTAAGCGCGTTGATAGGCCCCTCTTTCTGGTCCCAAGGCAGCTGAGGGATTAAGTCCCACCCCAGCAAGTGCAGCAAGATCCTTGGGGAAGGCACACATTCTGCGTTGTACGTTGTGAGGCCCCTGGTGCCAAGGCCACTGGGGGATGAAGTCCCACCCCAGCGGGTGTAACAAAAAGGTCTCTGAGCAAGGCACGGGTCCTGTTCAAGCGTAAGCAGGGCTGTGCCCAGCTCCGCCCTCCCATCCTCATGGTGATGGCCCATCCAGGCACAACTATGCTGAGTATTGTGTGTTATGTTATGTTATATGGCACTTATAAAGCGCACAGCTACTCCCAGGAGCTTCTATTGGGGGTGTGGGGGCGTAGCCCCCCCACCCGCAGCATCGGCATCTCTGAACGTATGTAAACTGAATTAGGGAGAACTAACTGACAATCATGTCAGTCAGCATGAATTCAGACCGCCCACCCCCTTAAAGTCTGAAGGTGGTGGGCGGTCAGGCGTCATGTTGACTGACATGATTGTCAGACCAGGAGCAAAAGGAAGCAGCACAAGTGCGCATGAGTGGGGATGGAGGGCGAATTTTTGCGCCACACCCAATCATGCGGACTAGTGTTTGCTCTGGCTGGCGCATGCCCATTCAGTCAGTCAAATATCTTTATTCGGTTAGTTAAAACCATAAAAGCAATACACAATTCATTTTTAAAAATAAAAACTATACAAATAGATTAAAATTGGCAATTAAACAAACTATACACATGTTGCAGTTCCTAAAATGATTCATTAAAAGGGGTTTTTTAAAAGAGGTTTTTTTGTTATTATTTTTTAAGAAGTTTGAATACAAAACAGGTTCACTATAAGAAAAGGTCCAGAAAAAGACAAGCGCCTCCATGTCCCAATGATCCTTATGCGATGTCCCAGAATAAAGTTGACGAAATGTCAACCAGGATGTATATTTGTCTGGGTGAGTCTTGTTTTATTTAATCGGGCAGCCGCCACCAAAAAACTGGCTACACCATATGTGACCTGCACAGAGTTCAACATTTGCAGGTGTAAAAGTGCAGGCCTTACTTGGACAAAATTAAGTTCCTTCAAAATGGGATATAAAAACTTTTTCCGGGGCTCCAGATAGTGTTCGCAAAACATCACAAAGTGGACTGTATCCTGATTTGAGAAGCTATCACAAGTGCAAGGTGGGGTATTTTCAAGGGTCCCCCACTTTATGTTAGAACCCAGCACTAGATGGATAAGATTGAACCTAAATCTCAATAAAAGAAAACGGTGGTACGGTTTGGTCACAAATTTTAGATAAGGTTCCATGGCTGAGGAGGTAGAAAGTTGATATATTGTTCTCACCATGGGTTTGTTGAGTTCAACCTCTTCCCTATCTAACTCCAGCAAATTCCGGAGATGCAACTTAACCCACCCTACATCTTCTTTCTTGAGGCCCTGTGGAGAAGAGTACATATCCGGGCGCCCTAGCTTCACGCATGCCGCTCTAACATACGCTAGCCAGGGAATACTGCCCGCTTTGTCCAGGGCCAAACAGTCTTTGAGAATGAGATGGTTCAACGTGATCTCCTCGTTTGTCCAGGTTTTCACCCAGCATAGCAGGGGGGCCATTTTTAGAAGGTCAGTAATGTGGCCCAAGCCGACTTCACTATGAATGGAATATGTAGGCGATGACTTTGGGAGTGACAACAAGGTTCGTATAAAATTATTTTCTACAATTTGAATGCCTTGAGAGGGAGCATAGCCCCAGATATCAGCCCCATAGGATGCAATAGCCAGGCACTTGGATTTGTAGATACGGATCATGGCCTCCATGGGCCTAGAACCTAATTTTTTGGAAAAGCTCATGAGTCCTGTAGTAGATCTTGCAACTACGTTGGCCTTCAATTTTAGTTGAGGTCCCCAGGATCCTTTTTCATCAAAAGTGACGCCTAGATAGCAAAAAAAAGGTACCCTAGAGATTTGTAATTCGTTGCAACTAAAAGTTTTAATCTTCAGGCTTTTCCTACGTGTGCCCGTGACCATGACATGGGATTTTAGTGTATTGATCTTTAAATCTAAAGATTCCATGAATGATCCGAAATGGTCTAACAATTTTTGCAGGCCAATGCCTGTGCGGGCTATTAGGACGGCGTCATCCGCGTACAGGAGGACCGGGATAGGGGACCCTCCCATACGCGGGACGTCCATGGTGGCTAAATTGAGTGATTTACCCAGGGAGTTAATGTAGAGTGTGAATAGAAGAGGGGCCAGGATGCAACCCTGTCTGACCCCTCTCCCTGATCTAAATTTTTCAGTACATCTGCCTTCCCTTGTAACCCTAACGGAGGCAAACAAATTCTGGTGGAGGTCATGTAAAAAATTCACCAAAGTAGTGTCCAAACCCAAATCCCGCAAAATAAGCCAAAGTTTAGAGCGATTAACCAAATCAAAAGCGGAGGATAAGTCCATAAACCCTAGATATAAATGCCCCTCCTTCACCACGGTGTATTTACTAATTATGAGGTGGAGGTTTAAGCATTGGTTCATGGTCCCCCTGTGAGCTCTAAAACCATACTGAAGGTCAGAGAGGACCCCACTCCCATCAAGCCAATCCCCGAGTCTTTGTAAAATGACTCTGCCTAAGATTTTAACAGCAGAGTCAAGCAAGGAGATTGGCCTGTAGCAAGCCGGGTCCCCCCTGTTCCCCTTCTTAAAAATCGGAACAATTATAGAGGTGGACCAAGAAGGGGGAAAGCCTGCCGAAGGTATCGCATTAAAAACATTGGTCAATATTTTGCCCATTAGGAGAGCGAGGGTTGAGCAAAGGCTCAAAACTCGGTCTCCTAATGGGGTGAGTAGTAAACGTGCCCTAAGCCAATCCTGACGCTGCTGGCAGCGCCAGGATTGGCTGGGAGGGGTTGTCACTTGCCAGTCCACTCCAGTGGCGTGTGAATCATGAAGGCGCCAAGGGGAGCGAGCAGAGGTGGCGCGGAAGGAGGAAGAAAGCCTGCTGTGGTGAGAAAGATTGGAGCTCTGAGCCGTAATTTCAGTCGGCCCGTTTTTCCAACCGAGATTAGGGCGGATCTTCAAAAGGAAATAATCAGCTGGTTAGATCCCCCGAAAAACGTTATGTAATGGTCCTTTTCCAGTTTTAACACTTCATTTATGGTAATGCCTCATTGTCTCTTTGCCTTTGACTCCTGACTCTGCATGCTTGTCCTTTGTCCAGACTTGTCCTTTTTCCCTGCTTGCCGCTGTTTTTTCTCGGCTTTGTTCCTCATGCACTGGCTTGCTAGCCACCTCTAACGGTGCGTCTAAAATTTAGCACACTTTATAGTGCCTTGGAAATAACGGTCAGCCACTGATATCTGTCGGGAGCCTGACTAGATATTTAAAGAAGCGCACTGTATGGCAACCTGTACTGCAGAACCAGCCGCCTCTAGGTGCTAACATCACGTGTCACGTTCCGGTGGCAATTCTATTCCTCACAGTTTTTTGTCCTCGGAGAAGGATGAGTTGGAATAGTGTTAATACTGTTACTTATAGCGCTGTGAATATGTGCTATGTTACTGCCGTGACAAGCTTGCATCTGAAAAGAGTTTTGCTCCCGTGTTTTACTCAGAGCTCACAAACGTCTTTTAGGATTTGACGCACAGCAACACCTTGTTTTATGTAGAAAAGAGAGGGTGGCTTAGCAAGAGAAGGCTCTGAAACTCGTCTGTGAAAAGATATTGTAATTTACAATGCCAATAGCTCCGCCACAAATGCAAGACCGATTGCATTGCAAATGCTTGTCCGATTAAGTGATTAGCAAATATATTTAATCATATTGTGCGCTGTGTTCTTTTAAGGCGCAGGCATTCCCTTTTTCGGCATTTATTGGCAAGACCTCACTCACCCTGAACTGCACAGTCTTGACTCGTTTTGCCTTTTCATGCTATTTCGCTCTGTGTGTGTTTCGTCATTCAAGTAGAGCTGTGGGAGACAAAGTGCAGAGATGGTGTGTGGTATGTCTTCTGTTTAACTATAATGAAGCACGAGGGTGATACATTATGTTTCCATTTTATTCCGGTGTGGTTTATTAAATATATATTAAAAATATATATTTTCAAAAGAGATGTCCACGCTTGTAACAGCACGCAACATGTCCGCCAACAAGTAAGGTATTTTCATCATTTGGGCGCAGATGTGGTCTGTTGATTGTAGAAGAATGCTTAATGGGAATTCACAACTATGTGCATGCTCAAGTGCTTTTTCCTGGAATACTGGATAAACACCGTCTCTTTTCAATTCCTACATGTAACTTTCACAATGCCACCATTGTCCTTCAATTGCTTCTCTTCTGAATCAATTTCTTGCCCAGGGTGCTGTGATTGTGGTCATTAGCTGGAAAAACGGAATTAACTCTGCCCTGCCGCTTGTCTTTGCAATTGTTGTTTCAACAGATTATCAAGTTTAGCTGCTCTGAATCTCATAAAACACAACCACAAAACAAACATAACCACAACGCACATACTGCTAGCCTGTAGGAGTCAGTCAGCAAGTCCAAAGCCGTCAGGACCGGAGTGATGGGGTCATGGCAGTCTTTGTGCGACAGTATTCACACTTCGGTTCAAGCTTGTATTTCCTCAGCTGCAAGAGTTTGGCAGACTGTGAAAGCTAAAGAGACTCAGCGACGGGCAGGGGGAGCTCCATGGCGAGAGGCAGTGAGAGACAGACAGAGGAAGATTAGGAGAGTGCAAGAGACGAACACAGCAATCAAGGCAGGGAGGGATAAATCGAGGGAGCGCTATAGAGAAGGAGAGTGGGAGACATGGAAAGAGATCTAAAGAGAGATTGAGAGACAGGCAGAGAGATCTAAAGAGAGAGTGAGAGACAGACAGAGCACTCTGAAGAGAGAGAGAAAGACCGGCACAGGGATCTAAAGAAAGCGTGAGAGACAGGCATGTAAACATGAATAGAGATTTAAAGAGAGTGAGAGACAGGCAGATAGATCTAAATAGAGAGACAGGCACATAGGTCTAAATAGGGAGTGAGAGACAGGCAGAGAGATCTAAATAGGGTGAGAGACCGGATCAGAGACCTAAAGAGAGAGTGAAAAACAGGCACAGAGATCTAATGAGAGAGCGAGAAGCAAGCATAGAAAGCTAAATAGAAAGTGTGAGACAGAGGAGACAGCTAAGGAAAGAGAAAGAGAGTTAAACAGTGAGCTACCAGCAGAGATTGCTAACGAGTGAGAGACAGACAGGGGAAGATAAGGAGAGTGCAACAGGCGAACACCCCCCTGAAGCCCCTGTAGGTTGTTCGGTGTCGGTTGCTACGCTGGCTTGAAGCAGCAGTGCAGTATGCAAATAATTTTACGCCCCACCACTTTCAAATGTCACCAGCTGCCCCTGGTCTTGGCACTAAAACAAAGACCACGCAACAACTAACAGAAAGAGAAACTCTGCTTGCGAAAAGTAATCTGAAAGATTTACAGCTGAAACAGCTGGGTCTTTAATTTCCGCCTAAACGTAAGGAGGTCTTGCATCTGTCTGAGACCAAGTGGCAGAGAGTTCCATAAACGCGAAGCTGCCACTTGAAAGGATCTGCCCCCAATCCTCGACAGCCTGTCCTTAGGAGTGAAGGTCAGAAGCTGAGCGGAAGACCTCAGTGTGCGCTGGGGAATGTAATGTTGAAATCATTCATTGAGGTAAGGAGCCCCAATCTTATGGAAGGCTTTAAAGACCAGCACCAATGATTTAAAATGGATCCATTTCTGAACCAGGAGCCAATGCAGGGAGAGCAGCAAAGGGGTCGTGTGTGTCCTAGGACCTGCTAGAAAAATGGCTCCAGCCGCAGTGTTTCGGATCACTTGAAGGCGGCCGACCAGATACGCAGGAAGGCCTAGGTAGAGGGAGTTGACATAATCCAGCCTAGAGATCACCAAGGCCTGTACGAACATCTTTCTAAGCGGGACAGGAAGTAGGGAGAGAAAGTTACGCAGCATTCTCAACAACCCAAAGCAGGTTCCGGCCACTGATTGGATCTTGGCCTTCATTGAGAGGGTAGAATCCAGTGTAAACCCTACATTTTTTGCCGTGGCCACTGGTGCTGAAGGGGGGGACATATCTTGCGGCCACCAATTAAGCCAAGCATCGCAGGGGCTGGAGCCAAAGAAAATAATCTCAGATTTATCTGAGTTATATTTCAGTTGGTTAATTCTGAGCCAGGAAAAAACCTCGGATAAGCAGTTTTTAATAGCATTGCCATGGAACTCGTCCCCCTTCTCACATGTGAGCAACAGCTGGGTATCGTCCGCATAAGACATTATTTTCGCACTATGCTACTGCTTCTTGGCTATGAGTGCGAGAGGGGCGATGTACAAATTAAACAGAGTAACTCCGACGTTCATAGGCAATATATCAGCGGTAAAAGGAGGGGACTAAACTGTTTGTTTACGGTTTTTAAGAAAGGAGGTGAACCAGCTCAATACAGTGCCTCCGACACCACACTCCTCAAGTCTGCTCAGCAATCTGTTATGGGGTACGGTGTCGAAGGCAGCAGAGAGGTCCAACAACACCAGTACCGCATTGCCTCCTTTATCCAATCGGGTTTTTATAGTTTCAGCAACTTCCAGTAGTGCAGTTTCTGTGCTGAAGTTAGCCCTGAAACCGGACTAACTGGAATGAAGTAGATGATTGGCCTCCACATACTCTGTGGTGATCATATAGACATATTTCTCCAGAACCTTGGAGAAAAAAGGCAGTAGAGAAATGGGCCTGTAATTGCAGGCGACAGCAGGGTCCGCCGATAGTTTTTTCAGCAGTGGGATTATTTTGGCATGTTTCCAGGACTGAGGCATAAGACCCTCTCAAAGAGCAGTATTAAGAATAACATTTACTACTGGATTGAGTACCTCTGCAGTCAATGATAGTATTTTTGCCGGGCAGGGGTCAGAGGGTGAGTCAGATTTGAGGGACTTCATAATTGAGAGGAATTTTTCCAGAGAAATAGCAGGGAACTGGGACCAAGATGGATCAGTGTAACGCCTAGTAACAGGCGCTAGAACAGTGGCAGCAACAGGAGCTAGTGGCTCTGTTTAAAAAAAGTCTTGTATAGTTTGGATTTTGGCGTGGAAAAAACGTGCCAACATATTAGTCAATTCGTTAGTCGGCGTAAACAGGCTGCCAGTGGACTTAGGAGCTGCACATTTTTTTACGATGTAAAAAAGTTCATTGCTTTTATTACTAGCCTCATCGATTTTAGTGGAGAAGAAAAGTTTCTTTCCCTCGCGAACATTTCTGTAATGCTCTCTCAAGGCCTGCTTGTAAATGCCTTTGTCTATGGAATTATAATTTGTCCGCCATTTCCTTTCAAGGCGTTTGAACTCACTTTTACTTGCCTTCTTGTGTAGCTGTCTAGGAGGAGGACTACACTAAGCCCAACTATCAGCTACACCCAGTCATGTGTCCCAGAGGCAGACTGCAGGCACTAAATGCCAACATTCTAAAAGTGGCACCTTGAAAATTCGAATTTAAAATCCGACTTCACCAGAAGTGTGGATTTTTTCATTGGAATTTCAAAGACACCAAACATGGACTGCTTACCTGCCACCATTTTGGAAATTATCGCTTATTAAATGTAATGAGGTAACCTCAATGTTATCCTATGGGAGTGCTAGGCTTTGAGGTTCTGAAAAATTAATGTATGAGTTTTTTACTACCAGGACATGTAAAACTAAAAAGTACATGTCCAACATTTTAAATACACTGCACCCTGCCCTCTGGGCAGTCCAAAGCCTATCCTAGGGGTGACTTATGAGTACTAAAAAGAAAGGATTGGACCAGGCAAAAAGGTTTGTTTTGCCAGATCGAAATGGTAGTTTAAAACTGCACACACACGCTGCAATGGCAGACCTGATACATGTTTAAAGTGCTACTTAAATGAGTGGCACAATCAGTGCTGCAGGCCCACTAGTTGCATTTAATTTACAGGCCCCGGGGACAGGCAGTGCCACTTTACTAAGGACTTACAGGCAAATTAAATATGTCACTTGGGTATAAGCCAATTCTATCATGTTATAAGGAGAGAGCACAAGCACTTTAGTGCTAGTTGGTAGTGGTAAAGTGTGCCGCGTCCTAAAGCCAGCCAAACCAAAGGCAGCAAAAAGGAGGGTGGAAGGCAAAATGCTAGGCAGAAACCATGCCAAGGATGCCAGCCTTAATGTGTGCTACCCTCAGCTGAAAATGGGGAGAACTACACAACTCCTTGGGAGTTCTTATCACTGAGCCAGAAACATCTGGAGAGACCATTAGCGTAGTCTGTGCCAGGATGATGTTTTACCATAAAGGTCATTCCCTGTAGGAAACTGGACCGCTTAAAAAATGTGGAATTCTCACCCCTTATCTGCATTAGCCATCTAAGAGATCTGTGGTCTGTCTGTACCCGGAAGTGAGCACCAAGCAGGTATGGTCTCAACTTCTTCAGTTCCCAGACCGCTGCAAAGGCTTCCCTTTCTATTGCACTCTACTTCTTCTTTTATGATAGAATGAAGCTACTTGATCCAAATTAGACAAAATGTTGGTTTAATAGGCTACAGCAAAGGAGCAACAGTCCATACAACTCCTGCACATCACCCTGAACATTCCAGCCAGAAGTTTAATGATATAGTGAACAATCTATTACAGAACAGATTAAACCAGGATGAAGTAATCAAAAAATAACACACTCCCTGTTCCCTGGGAAGTAGCCTCTGGCTAATAAAGGCTATAGGTTGGTCTAAGCCCTCTTCATTTTGCTGTTTGAACCATGTTTTGAGGCATCGGTCTGGAAAAAGCACTGGTGCCTCACACAATCTCTCATTCAGGGTGTGAAAGGTTTTCTAGCAGGCCTCTGTCCAGATCACCTTTTGGACTGCAATTTAAAAGTGAGCTCAGTCAATACAGCAACAATTGTGCGATAGCCCTTGACAAACCTTCTGTAAAATACTGTCAGGCCTAGGAAGGTCCTCACCTCAAACTTGATCTTGGGGGTGGTTCCCAAGCTTGGATCGTCTGAATCTTGGCATGGAGGGGCTGTACCTTGCCCCTGCCCACTTGTTGCCCAAGGTAGATCACAGATCTCTGCCCTATCTTGCACTTGCTGGCTGTGATAGTCAGGACTGCCTTCTGCAGGACCTGAAGCACATTGTGGAGTCGTAAAAGGTGGTCCTCCCAGCTAGAATTGAAGACTGCAATATCATCCAGCCTCCATCTCAGACAGTACCCTGTTAACCAATTTCTGGAAGGTGGCAGTGGCATTCTTTAACCCAAACAGCATCACCCTAAACTAGAAGTGGCCCTCTGGGGTGAAGAATACAGACCACTCCTTAGCCCGCTTGGGACAATCTGCAAGGACCCAGATGTCACATCATATGTACTTTGGAACTTTGCAGTTTCAAACCTGTCTATAAACTCATCAGCTTTGGTGATAATCGGTCCTGTTGACTGAATTGAGCCCTGAATTGAGCCCTGTATAGTCCACACAGAACCAAAGATCCCGGGTTGGTTTTGGTACCAGCACCACTGGGCTGACCAAGGACTGTGGGAGTGCTCCATTACCCCTAACTCCAGCATCTTGAACACTTCCGACTTGATGCTGGCTCTCACCCTATCAGACAGACTGTAACTTGTATTAACAGGCATGCTGTCCCCAGTATCAATTCGAAGAGTGCACAAATGGGTAGCATCCCAACCCATTGTTCTATTGCTCACCATGCCTCCTCAGTTTGGACCCAGACATCAGTGGCATAACAAAGGCCCCCGTAGCCCCTCTGGTGCAGGGGGCCACAAGCTCGAGAAGGCCCACCCTGGCGTGACAGCTCATGACTGAGTTCAGAGGGTGGGCCTCCATGTAGTGTGCAGGGGGGCCCCCTCAAGTTTCGTTCCGCTAGTGGCAGACATATGCAATTCAGCCTTGACCCTGCTTCTCATGGGAACAGTCCAACTCGTACTGCCAGGCCAAGTCCTTACCAAACCAGAATACAAGAAACCTAGGAATGGTTACACCCTGATAAGGGCTTATCAGCAAGGAATAGCTTGTTTCCAGTGATACAGTGAGCATGTGACTCATGTCTGTGCATACCCTTGCCACTTAGGGTGGACCATCAGACACACAAAAGGTGATGGGAGGAATGCTTTCAATTTGTCTAATCACTGGCAATCTCTCGGGATAGCATCACAAACAATTGTTCTTTTGTTCACCATGTCACCTCAGTTTGGACCCAGCCATATGCAAATCAGCCTTGACCCAGCTTCTTATGGGAATAGTCCAACCCGAATTTCCAGGCCAAATCCTTACCAAATTGCAACACCAGCAACCTAGGGCTGGTTTCGACCTGATAATGACACATCAGTGAGGTATAGCTTGGTTCCAGTGGCACAGTGAGCACAGGGCCAACGTCTGGACATAACCTTGCCACTTAGGGTGGACCTCAAACACACAAAAGGTAATGGGAGGAAGGCTTGGAATTTGTCTAAACACCAGCAATCGCTCAGGTTAGCATCCCAAACCATTGTTCTTTTGCTCCGCATGCCATCTCTGGTGCCAGACATCCTGGGCCACCCACACATCCAGTTCTGGAAAGTCTTCTCTTCCCCTGCCAATGCTCCCTGAAGTCTGGGGTGACAAAGGGCTAGTGCCAGGTTCCTTTGTGTGTGTCGGAGGCAAGCCCTCTGTAGTGTAAGTTGAGCAGGGGACAACTCCGCTCCCACCCATCCTGCCTATAACCAGTCCCCTTTGTCTCACTGCCTGGCAGGAATACACAAACCCCATCCTCAGCCCCATTCACAGTCATGAGACCAAAGGCACTGGTAGCAGGCATAAAATGGTTAAAGCAAGAAAGTAACAACTTTCTAAAAGTGGCTTTTTCAGAATTGTGACTTAAAATCCAACTATACGATTAAAATCAAAATTCATTTGAGTCCATACATGATATTTCTGCCTGCTCCCAATTAAAAGTTAGCACCTATTAAATGAAATAAAGTAACCCAATGTTATGCAATGGGATAGGCTTTACTGTAGTTAAATAAAGAACGTAGTGGTTTCGCTAACAGGATATGTAAAACTTAAACTCACATGTCCTACTTTTTAAATACAATGCACCCTTTCCAATGGGCCTCATGGGCTCATCATACGGGTGACTTATATGTGTTAATAAAGAGGAAGGTTAGGCCCGGCAAAATATTTTGCCAGATCCAATTGGCAGTTTGAAACTGCTCAACAGGCTGTGATGGAAGGGAAGAACAAGCGAACCCTACTCACTAAGGAACCAGGGTGCGTACTTTTTCTGGGAAACAGTGGTTCCAGTGGAATGATGCATTTACTTAATATGGTAAGAATAAAGCATAATAGCAATCACAGTATAAGGGTTATGGGGGATGTTAGAGAGAGAGTTCTTGACACCGACGATTTTAATAATTCAATTGTATTCTTTTTCAAAAAAATATATAGTAACAACATAAACAATATACAAAATAATTTTTTACAGTGCGAAGTGTCTCTTGTGTATTTTGAAGAACCAAGAAACAACAGTTGAGTGACACTATGTGAAAATATTTACAAGGTTTCTAAACAACTATTCTTTAGAGGAAGCGACCGCTCTGTGATGCAAACAAGAGAGTAATACAGTCACTTTGTACAATCATAAGCGCTGTCTGAAAGGTTTGTTTCCTTAAATCGTCAACGGTGTTTCGACCCAACTAAGGATAAGGGGTCTCATCAGGACCAAGGAGTAGGGGACATCTAAGCGATAAGAATGCTGGGATGACAAACTTACCACTGGTGGTGGTGATTAAGCAAAGAGGTGTGATAACTGGTCTTGGTGCACGGTCTGGGTGGTGCAGTGGAGTGCTGTGATCTTTTGGAAGATCCGGTGGTTAAAAAGATCTTCAAAATTGCTTGCAATGAGCAAAGCCCGCAATGGGGCGTACGTTGTCAAGGGCACCAGTTTGAAACTCGACGAAGCACAGCCAGCCCCTCCGGAGGGGACGCCTCATGGGGACATGTATATTAAGTATGGTATTTCTTCCATAATGTACAGCACGTTATGGAATAAATACACTTGTAAAGATCCTGAGTTGTGTTGGCCTGTGCATGGGTCATTTGATTTGCGAAAGATTCAGTATGTGGAGCAACAGATGTTTAAGCGAAAGGCTAGGCAAGACATGTCTGACTGTGTGCGAATGTGGGAGAAAGAAGTGCGTGAACGAATGAAGCGTGAGCAAGCCTTGATTGAAAAAGAACAGCAAAAGAGTATCCATGCAAAAGCATTGGAAATGAAAAATAGGGAATTGAAAGAAATTAAAGAGAAGGAAGATAGGGAGCGTCATTTACAGGTAAATGGCCAATACGCTGTTCGTAGACCTCTTTATCCTATTCTTAATAAACCCCGAGATGACTCTCTCTTATTAGATCATTGTCCACCTGCGTATACTCTTCCTTCTGCTCCTTATGAGTCAGATGAGGACTCTTCTACAGACCAGGACAAAGCTAGAGAAACTCGCTCAATGTTATCTGCTGAACGTGCATCTCAGATTAGATCTGCTGTGCGTAAAGCCGTTCGTAGTACTACTACTGCTTCTGAATTTTCTAGATAGTATAAAAAGTTGGCAGGAAAGGGAGCAGATATATTTTACTGAGGTATTTGCTGCAGAGGTTATTGAACGATTTAGGAAACATTCTGAGGAAATGGAGCCTGATGATGTAGCAGCTGATTGTAAACAATTACGTGACGGTCTTTTTATCTTCTCCCAAGTGGCTGACACGATCAGACGCTTGGTGGTTAAACTGCGTGTTGAGGCAGCCTGTTTGCGAGAGGACAAAAAGGCAGCAGACGCATCTGCACAAACACCCCAGATCAGCATGGCACAAACTTCTACTCTTGAAACAGATAAGAATGTTGTAATTAATGTAAAGCCCATGCGGGAAGTCGCGCCTTTGTATGTTCCTCCTAAAGGAACTGGTAAAAATGATGAAAAGACTTCTACAGATGCTAAGGGTTATTTTATTTATAATTGGGTTTACACTCCTTGAAATAGAGCAGATGTTATGGCCCTTAAAAATGCATTGCCTGATCCGCGAAAGAATCCAACAGCTTTTTATGAGGAAGTTGAGGGTGCCATTAGTTCTTGTACTATGACTTTGCCTGATATTGATTTGTTTTTTGGACTAATATTACCGCCTGATATGTGGAGAACTGTGCGTAAAATTGACGACCGTGCGACATTTAGAGCATTATGGAAAGATTTTGAGCAGTTAGATGAAGATAGAGAATCTGCACAGAAACCGTGTCAATTAATTTTAGATCTTCCGGCAGCTATATTAATTAAGTTAAAGACTAAAAAGATAGATTGGACTGTATTAGCGTTGTGTAAACAAAAGGCAGATGAATCGGTTTCAGATTTCTTCACACGCTTTGAAGAGGCATTCCACGATTTTAGTGGCCAGTCATTGACAGATGACACGGGTAGGCATCTGTTTGTCGATAAATATGTCGCAAATCTTTTGCCAGGAATAGCTAGTCGCCTAAAGGCCAGTGAGAGTTCATGGACTACCTCTTCTCCGGTTTCTCTCCTAACCATCGCTCAGTATTAGGAGCAACAAGAATTAGAAGCTAAAAGTAATGAGGATAAAAAGTCTAAAGAGTTGAAGACAAAGGTTATGTTAGCTCAAGCATATGGACCGCCTTCTAGAGGTATTGATAGAGGCGGACGTGGATCTTATGGTTCGTCTTTTCCTTTTTATACTCATTCGAGTTTATCTGTTGACCAGTGTGCGTACTGCAAGAAATTTGAACATTGGCTTTCTGATTGTCCAGTACTGCGTGCTCAGCAGTGTCCACTTGGTCGGGGACAAATGAGAAATCGCTCAGGATATTCAGGTCCTAGAGGAAGCACGAATGATCGTGCTAGATTTGATGCTAATACACGTGGGCAGGATGGGTCTAACACTTTTGATAGAAGGAACCAATATCAAATGTCCGACTGTGTGCCCTCTGATTTTCAAGATTCTGCTCATGCATAGGATTGCCTAGGATGGGGTAAGGAATCAGTTGAAGTTCCAGTAGATCAGAGGGGTCCCTATGTTACAGAACATGTTTTGGGTTCTACTGATCAGTTTCTGGTTGATACAGGAGCTACTAGTAGCGCCTTGTCTAAACAATTGGTTCCAAGGGCTCCCCTGTCTGGCTTAACCATTACATCAATAGCTTTCAATGGAACACCTTCCCTTAGCCCATTGTCACAACCACTTGCATTCCATGTTGATAAGTTTACTGCTCCATGTCCGTTTTTGCTTTCTCCAAACACACCAGACAATATTGTGGGTCTTGATATGCTTAAATATTTCAGGGCTGCGATACGATGTTCTCCAGAAGGAGTACGGGTTATTTTGAATGACAACTACCCTGTGATTGAGAGATCCTGTATTATTAAAGAGGACATTGCATTAGCTTCACTCCCTAGTACCTTTTGCGCTACTTCAGACACCGATGTAGGGCAAATGGTTATTCCGCCAGTGCATATTAGTGTTAAGGAGGGTGCTTCATTGCCAAGACTGCCTCAGTATAACATTTCTCGAGAAGGAAAAGAAGCACTCACACACATTGTACATGATTTGATTAAAGTAGGGGTCGTGGAAGAAGTTTCTTACAATGTTTGCAATAGTCCGATTCTTCCCATTTTGAAAAAAGATACTGACACTAAGATTAACAGATTTATCATCGACTTGAGAGAAGTAAACAAGATTGTAGTACCGCAGTACCCTGTGGTTTCTGACATAACGACACTACTTACTTTTTTTTTTTTTTTTTTTTAATTTTTCCAAAACCTTTATTGCACTCTGTAGAATACACAGCGGAACGCCTACAACCCTGCGGGCCGGCCGCTAATACGTGCTCAATAGATATGACATAGCCTTGCATGGTGTCCAATAAATCAACATTGCCTGCAATTGTCCAGTAAAGCACACTGCAAAGTAAAAGTGCATTTGAAATAGCATTGTCAACATTCGAGACGGTTTTGATGGTATTTTATCTTTTTTTGAAAAACAACAAACTCTAAAACTAAAACATTAGGAATGATAGTACGGTCAGACGTGGGTTAAACCAGCTTAAATTACAAGTGCCTCTTGGGAGAGGACCACCTCCAGCCCATGCCCCAGCGTTCTAGCGCCCCCGCCCACTTCATGCCCACATCCACCCTCGTCTCACATCCAGCGGTCCAAAAGAAGAATTCGCTTAGCGGCCTCGGTCGACCCCCTGCTCAACCATGTCATTCAGGCTCACCCCTCCTCCCCCTCCTCGTCTGAGTCCTCCTGCTCATCCTCCAATAAGGGATCACAAATATCCCCCCTGTACCCATTCCATTGCAACCACACTTTGTTCCATTTCCCGGGGCAGGCTCGGCTGGAGTACACCGCCCTCTCGGTCACCATCACCGTATCCATGTGTAGACACCATTGGGACTTGGACGGGAGGTCTGCCACGCCCCACCGCTGCGCTATATCTCTCTTTGCCACCATCAACCCCACCGTGACCCAGAGTTGTTCATACCTGGAAAGATCAGTAGGGTCCCAAATGTTAAGGAGGCACCTCCGCGGGTCGGGCAACAGGGACTGGTTTAGTGTCTGTGAAATCGTACGGAGTATTTGCTTCCAATAGTCCTGTATCTTGGGACACTCCCATATGGTATGAAAAAACGTGCCCTCCTCCCCACACCCACGAAGGCAATACGGATGGGGTGCCCGGTGTATGCGGTGTAGCATGGTCCTCGTGTAATAAACTCTGTGTAGGATCTTAAACTGCACTAAACGCATGCGCGCCGAGATGCCCACTTCCTTAGGGGACCCAAGTGCTTCAAACCATTCATGTTCGTCCATGTCACCTACGTCCCCCTCCCACTTCCCCTTTAATTGGAGTGTCGGATCCGGGGAGTTATTCAGTAATTTGCGGTATGTGAGGGATGTCGCTTTCTCCAGCATGTATTCAGTAAGGAGGCGATCTTCCAAGGGCGAGGATTCAGGCAGAGGTGTGTCGGGGGGCAGGGCCGCGAGCAGTGCGTGCTGTATTTGAATGTACCGATAAAGCTCCCTGTCACTCAAACCATATAGTTCTTGTAGCCGGACAAAGGGTATCACAGCATTCCTCTCCCACAAATCACCCACTGTGGAAATGCCTATCGTATCCCAGTGCGCAAAACCCTTAGTATTCCTCATAGTACCCAGTGCCCGTGAATCCCACAGCGGAGTCATCCCAGTGATTTTCCCCTTCCATCCCAGTGCCGCCGTCGCCGTGTGCCACAACTGAACAGTCAATTTAGTGGGGCCCACCAAGGCCCGCACCCTGCGGTGGTCATATAATGGACCCAGCAAAGTATCCGTGCCCAGTTGAGCCCTATCTGACTGGAAGGCCGGTTCGGTTTGCGGGGCGTGAATCCAGAGGTTTATTGGCTTTAAGTGTGCTGCCCAGTAATATAGTTTAAGGTTCGGCAGCGCAATACCCCCGTCATACCAATCCCTGTGCAGCTTAGATTGCGCCACCCGCGCAGGGAGGTTCCCCCATAGAAGGTTCGAAACTAGAGCAGCCACTCTCTGGAAAAACCGCGGTACCACGGGATAGGGTGTATTTTCGAGGACGTACAGGAAGCGCGGTAGCGCCATCATCTTATAAAGCGCCGCCCTGCCCAGGAGCGTCAGCGGCAGGCCAGACCAGAACAAGACATCCTGTTTCAGCCTTTCTAGGTGAGGTTTCAAATTTTTATCAAAAAATTCAGTCGGGTCTTTGGTGACATGAATACCCAGGTATTTGAATGAAGAGCCCGCCAGCTTCAGTGGGCACGTGTCGGCCAGATTCGGGGCCGGACCTTGCAAAATGTACAGTTCTGATTTAGTCCAGTTCAACGCGTAGCCAGAAACTCTGCCATACGTATCACAAATGTGCAGCAAAGCCGGCACCCCACCCTCAGGGTCCGTTAGATAAAGCAACATATCGTCCGCGTATAACGACAGACGGTCCTCCCAACCCCCTTTCCACGTTATACCCTTGAGGAGGGGTGAAGTCCTCAAAAGAGTCGCAAGAGGCTCCAGAGAGATCGCAAACAGCAGGGGCGACAAAGGGCACCCCTGCCGCGTGCCCCTCCCCAACGGGAAAGTGTGTGAAATGTGGCCGTTAGCCACCACATGCGCCACCGGGTCGGTGTACAGTAGTTTGACCCATGCTATGAAACGAGGTCCAAATCCCAAGCGGTTCAGTGTTTCAAAAAGGTACTCCCATTCCACCAAGTCAAAAGCCATCTTGGCGTCTAATGCCAAAATTACTGCTGGTGTGCCGATGGTGTCCGCCCTAGCCAGTACCCCATGTAGCCGCCTCAGATTCAACGATGTATTTCTGTGTGGCATGAACCCGGACTGGTCCGGGTGTATAATCGACGACAGGTGGGGCAGGACCCTCTGCGCCAGGAGTTTAGCCAATATCTTCACTTCGGCATTTAATAAGGAAATGGGCCGATAAGAGGAACACTCCTCCGGCGGTTTGCCTGGCTTGGGGATGGTCACGATGGTCGCAGCCCGCTGGTCTGGCGGGAGGCAACCTTTCTCCAAGCAATCCTTATACATCCCTAACAGGTGCACACTAAGGGTCTCAGGCATCGCCTGGTACCATTCGACGGGTATGCCGTTCGGGCCCATTGCCTTGCCCGGGTTCAGAGCCTTAATCGCCAACTGGATTTCGTCGGCAGTAATGTCCGCCTCCAACTCACTGGAGGCCTCCGGTGACAACACTTGAACCTCGATTGGGGCCAAGAGGGTCCTGGCCCTCTCCGCTGTGATCGCACACTCCGGGGTGTACACCCGCTCAAAATGGGCCGCCAGTATCTCCGTGATACGCCGTGGATCAGTATGTGTGTCCCCTCTCTCATCTTTCAGACGTTGGATCCCCCTAGAATTACCCTCCCGCTTATCAAGCCACGCCAACATTTTCCCTGCTTTGTCACCCACCTCATAAATTCTATTTCGAGTATCGGCTATGTGTCCTTTCACCAGCTGGCGCAAGTGAGCAGTATATAGCTGTTGTTGGAGGGCGAGTGTGTGAAGGCCGGAGGGAGAGGGGTGTCGCTCATGAGCCTCAGTGTGCTCCTGCAGTGCCATCTCCAGATCAGCCAGTTCTTGGGACAGCTGCCTCCTATGCCCTGTGATGGAATTAATGGCTTGCCCCCGTAGGATCGTTTTATAGGCTTCCCAGAGAGTCGCCGGGGAGCGCACCGAACGCATATTTTCAATGAAATATTGCTTCGTCGTGTGTTTAAGAGCCTTACGAACCTGCGGGACCTTAAAGTAGGCAGCACTAATGGGGTAGATGCGTTTGCGCGCACTGGCCTGCGAGGAAAGTGTCAGTGTGAGCGGTGAGTGGTCAGAAATCCCGCGAGGGAGAATTACCATAGCATCAACATGTCGGAGGCCCTCACCCAGCGACAGGAAGTAGTCAATGCGCGAAAGGCTGCCATGTACTGCAGAGTGGAAAGTGTATTGCTGCGCGCTGGGGTGCAAGTGTCTCCAGACATCAGTCAAGCCCATAGCTGCCGCGAAGCGCTGGAGGTAGGAGCCCCCCCCTCGTGGAGCCGGTGCAGGGTGTTTGTCCAGTTGCGTGTCCATGACCGCATTAAAGTCCCCCCCCAGAATGGTCTCACCCTCGGGGAGAGTCAAGAGGAATTCTCCCAGCCTTGGGAGGTGGACCGAATGTAGTGCTGGTGGGATATATACGGACACCACATTAAAGAGCTTTCCCTCCCACTGTCCATGTAGGGCTGCAAAGCATCCCTGGTCATCCGTCTTAGTCGATAAAGGCAGGAATCTTGAGTTCTTTTGTACCAGTATGCCGGACCCCCTGGAGCCAGACGAAAACTCGGAGTGAACCCACATTTTATAACCACGCCTGTCCAAGGCTTTCGCAGCTCCCCCTATCAAATGAGTCTCTTGCAACAGGGCCACAGTAGGCCGCTGGCGCTTGATAGCAGTCAATACCAACCCCCGCTTAACCTTATCTCTCAGGCCCCTCACATTCCAGGACATCAAACGCAAGGGAGGGCAGTGTGAGTCAGCAGACCCTACATCCACTGTCGGGCCAGAGGTATCAGCCATCGGTGATAATTGGGCGCATGATGTTCCGGCTGAAAAGCAGGCCTAATCTAGCGGCCGTGCCATTGCACAGCAAAAAACAAAGGGACATCACGGGGGCTTAGTATCACTGTCCTTCCCCATCAACATGCACTGGCACACACATGATTCAAA
Organism: Lissotriton helveticus; assembly: GCF_964261635.1. NCBI lineage: Eukaryota > Metazoa > Chordata > Amphibia > Caudata > Salamandridae > Lissotriton > Lissotriton helveticus. The sequence continues at coordinate 189,682,425 of NC_136062.1, read as the reverse complement.
ACAGCAACCCCGACCGTCAGCATACATTCCCAACACAAACAAGAACAGTTCAAAACATACCCCCCTCCCTGCCCCCCTGCCTAACGGACTTCGAACTGCCCGCCACCCCAACTGAGCAGAGTGCTGTACCCATCCCACAACCAGTGTACTTGCGTGTAGGGGGGAGAGCGTCTCCCCGGGTAGGCGGCCTCCCTGTAGGCTGTCGGGGCGGCCACGCCAGAGTCTACGTGCAGCATAGTAAGCAAACAATAATCATTGGGAACTAGCGATCCTCAGCAATGCAGAGTTCGGGGTAGGAGTCACTCGTCCCCGCCTCCCCCTTCAAATCCGTGGGACGGAGATCGTTCCGCTCCCTCCACTCGACCAGACGTTTGGGAGCCCGTTCTGCTGCCACCTCTACGGTCTTGATCCGGCCTGTGCGTCCTGCGTTGTCGCCCAACCGTGTGCCAGCCCTCCAGCCAGTCCCGGGCCGATTCGGGGGTATCGAAAAACCACACTTTTTTGTCCGCAACCACTCGAAGCTTAGCCGGGAATAACATGGAGTACGGCAGTTCCTTTTCCCTCAGAGTCTTTTTCACTTCTAGGAATGTCCTCCTCCTTCTGGACACTTCCGCCGTGTAGTCCGGGAAGAAGGCGATCTTCGAGTTCTGGATTTGGATGGCCGGCGCCACTCTCGCAGCCTGTAGAATGGCGTCACGATCGCGGAAATTGAACAGTCTGGCCAATATCGGTCGCGGCGCGCCCCCCGTCCTGGGCTTTCCTCCCGGAACACGGTGGGCCCTTTCGACCGAGAAGAAGTTCGAGAGCCCCTTGGGTTGTAGCCGAGTCTTGACCAAGTCCTCCACGTAGAGGTCCAGCGCCCCCTTGTCCTCCGATTCTGGCACACCTACAATGCGGACATTGTTGCGCCTGGAACGACCTTCCTGGTCATCCAGTTTGTCCCTGAGCAGCTTGTTATCAGTCTGCAGCCGTTCCATCGCCGTTTGCAGTTCGGACACATCTTCGACCAGCGATTTAGTAACCACTTCGACCTGCTTGACCCTCTCGTTCATTTTTTGGAGATCCGCCCTTATTAAGGTGACTTCAGTTGCCGTGGCACCCACCGTAGCCTGCACCTGGGCCAACGCCGCTAGGACATCATCAAGCGTGGCCTTCTTCGCCCCATCGGTCTCCGTCACCCTACCAGCATTTTTGCGTTGTTCCTGGGGCGACGACTGCTTGTCATATGCAAACTTGTCCAGTTTGGCTTGAGTTAAGGTGTTCTTAGGGCCCCTGTGTGACATGGCGCAGGCCGTGGTGAAGCTGCCAAAAAGGGTGCAATCGGGCGCGACTGAGAGCCGGGTCGTCTCCACGCACTTCGGTGGTAGGTCGTGGCAATGCGTGCAGGCAAGCACTCAACTAGGGCGGAGGACGTCTTCCGCAAGTCCGTGTCAGGAGGAGGGGGGGGGGGGGGTTCGCCCCTACGGACGCTGTGTCTCGGTTGTCTGCCGCTGCCGCTCCCAAGATTCCGGCAAAGACAGCCGCACGGACTCCGGGTCTGGTCCGCCCCACTCAGCTAGTGAGGGAAGGATTTTTAGCGTCGGATTGTTGCGGGAAGCCGCTTCTTCCCGGGAGCCTCCCTAAGCAGCGGCCGCCATCATCGGCTGCTAGCCACGCCCCCCCGACACTACTTACTTTTGTTCCTCCAACCGCAACTACATTCTCTGTTATAGACTTGAAGAACGCTTTCTTTTTGATCCCTATTCATCCTGAAAGTCGATATTTGTTCGGTTTCACTTTGAATACCCAATCGTATAGATTTTGTAGAGTTCCTCAAGGCTATACTGAGAGTCCTAGTATTTACAGTCAAGCATTGCAGAGACAGCTTGATTCCTTTACTTTGCCTGAAGGAGTGGCTCTCATACAATATGTCGATGACATCTTGTTGGCAGCTGATACGCCTGAGCAGTGTGAAAAATGTACCTTGTCTTTGCTTTCTTTTCTTTCTACACACCATCATAAAGTATGACGGAAGAAATTGCAATATTGTAGACCGAAGGTGACCTATTTAGGACACCTTCTGTCTAAGGAGGGCCGTGCACTGACACCAGATCATATTCAAGCAATTTTAGACACCCCAGTACCTTCCACTCAGAAAGATGTCCGTGCATTCATTGGTTTGACTTTGTTTTGTAGGCAATGGATATTGGGTTTTTCACACATTGTTAAACCTCTGCTAGCACTTTTGACTAAGAACACTCCGATTCCCCTTCCATGGACAGATGAATGTCAAAATGCTTTTCGTCAGTTAAGACAAGCTCTTTGTTCTGCACCAGTGTTAGGCACTCCAGATTACATGAAGGGTTTTACACTCTATGTACATGAGAATGATGAATGTGCATTGTCAGTTTTAGTGCAGACACATGGTGATAAGCAGCGTCTCTGTGCATATTTCTCAGCAGTACTTGATCCTGTTGCTCGTGCATTACCTGGGTGCTTTTGTTCAGTTGCAGCAACAGCTGTGTTTATACGTCAGAGTGAAGGGATAGTTCTGTCACATGAACTGTTGGTGCTAGTACCCCATGTTTTAGATGCCCTTTTAAATCAGACCAAGACACAACACTTAACTAGTGCCCGCTTGACAGGATATGAATTGACACTGTTAGCACCTCATATTACCTTGAAGAGATGCGCAACACTGAACCCAGCAACTTTGTTGCCATATCCTGCGACTCAGTCTCAGTCAAAGGAGCCTCATGATTGTATATTCCTAACTGAGGAACAGACAAAGGGTTGCATCAATTTGCAAGATACGCCCCTTCCAGATGTAGATGGGGAACTGTGGGTTGATGGGTCTGAAGTTACCAGATGGCATGACTTCAGCTGCTTATGCAATCACCACGCTTGAGACAGTAGTGGAAACAGCTCGCATACCTCAGAAGTTGGCTCAAGCAGCTGAACTAATAGCTTTGACACGAGCATGTGAACTTAGCACTGACTTATGTGTGATCATTTACACGGACAGCCGCTATGCTTTTGGAGTGGTTCATGATTTTGGCCTACTCTGGAAGGAAAGAGGTTTTCTTACATCCCATGGGATGCAGATAATGCACGGAGACTTAGTGCATAATCTCTTGTCTGCACTTACTTACCCGAAGAAAGTTGCCATTATGAAGTGTAGGGCACACAAGAAAATCATTGACAAAATAGGACAAGGCAATGCCTTCGCAGATCGCGTAGTTCGTGAAACTGCAATGCAGCGAAGCACTACATCCATGTACGTCGTAAAATCACAAGCTGAGCGTTGGCATGATGCTAGAGAGGAAGTATTGGATATACAGAGATCTGCCTCTGTGGAAGAACTTGTGCAATGTTCTAAAGAAGGAATGATAGATGATGAGGGTTGTTGGCGTAACAAAGAAATGAATAAATGGAAATTGCCTGCAGTCTATTTACAACCTATGGTTTAAATGGCACATGGGCTGGCACATGTTGGAGCCCAAGCAATAACTAAATTGCTTACACAAGTTTGGGAGCATCCTGAAATTGCCAGCACAGCTAAAAGAGTGGTACAGTGCTGTTTGATCTGTTGGCAGTATAATCCTGGAAAAGGGATACAAACTCCTACAGGAGGGTTTGCTACACCAGCCGCACCTTTTGAAGTCTTGCAGATGGATTACATCCAACTTGAACGCTGCAATCATCTAAAATATGTCCTAGTGGTGGTATGTGTCTTCAGTAAATGGATAGAGGCATACCCTACAAAGGATAATACTGCTCTCACCACAGCAAAGGTGCTTCTAAAGGAGTTTTTTCCTAGGTATGGTGTTTGTAAGCTTTTGTGGAGTGACAACGGACCTCATTTTATGGGGCAAGTTGTTGAGTATGTCCTGAAAGGGTTAGGGATCAAACAGAAATTCCATACAGTCTTCCACCCGCAATCAGCAGGATTGGTGGAAAGGTATAACACTACTTTAAAATTGAAGATGGCAAAAATACTGGCTTCCACGTCCCTAAAGTGGCCAGATGCACTACCTTTGGCATTATTATCCATAAGATCGTTGCCACACTCACGATCAGGTCTTACCCCGTATGAGGTGGTATTTGGGAGACCGATGAACATTTGGGGAGTTCCTAAGCCACGCCCCATACATAATGTACCTTGTGTTCTGTTGAATGATTATTTGGCACAGTTAACAACAGTTTGATCTCTATTCATCAACAGGTTCGAGAAGTATTTCCTGACAGATCTACAGGTGAGGCCCACGAACTCCGTCCTGGCGACTATGTGATGGTCAAGGTCTTCAACAGATCGAACAGCCTGGAACTGAGGTGGCGAGGTCGGGGGCAGGTGCTCCTTGCGACAAGGACAGCAGTTCGAGTGACAAACAAAATGAACTGGATCCACAGCACACACTGCAAACGTGTGTCGCCTGCCTTGGTGGAACCTGCTGCACTGACTGACCATCGAGAGATTCTGGAGACGGAGAAAGGTCAAGCTATCTCACCTGACAAATCTGCGGTGGTCTTCCTAGACCACACGATTCCTGGAGCATCGAGATACCACTTGAGACCGAGGAAAGAATCTGCAGTGTTGAAAAAGACTGGTTGAGCTACAGCCCTTGGTTAGTGAAATGGAATGCCGATATGACAGGGGGGGGATCAGCCCTGCGTAGTGTAGTGACACCCGTCTTGATCTTCGGTGAAGAAATCAGCGGCTGCCCAAGGGATAAGAGCTCCAACGATTGTTTCAACGAGTTTGCAGAAAGATCAAATTATCACTGTTGCTAAAATGCTCAACAAGCGAATCATTTGTGCTGTAGGGTTTGTTGTTGCTATGGTGGCTATGGCAGCAATTACGTGGTACATTGAGAAGGTGGCTCCTGTTCGACAGCTTTTTGTTGCCACTACGCCAGTACCAGTGGAACACCACTACTTCACTCTTCCCTACCATGAGCAGAAGCATCGACAATCCTACCTAAATAATACCTATATCCAGATGTTGCATCATACGCATAATGCCACGAATACTACCAACTGTTGGGTGTGCGGGATGATACCTGCTCACCAGAAAAAGGGAGGAACACCTTTCATTCCTCTTCCCTTCTCTCACAATGGTTCATGTCAAGCTTAGTATGCCCTTTTGTTTGCTTCCGGAAAGCCCTCAGTAGGTGGAATCATTTTTCGGTTAAAGAAAGAATGCTTTGAAGATGGTTATCCTCAAGCTAAAGGGACTAAATGGGAATGGGAATGGGAAGAATACCAACCGGACAATATTTGGACACCATATGTTTTCACAAATGTGAGAGCTATTAAAAACACTGGACCCTTTGTGATTTCTGTAACTAGAGCTAAAGCAGATTTATGAATTGGCAGTGTTGGGAGAATTCCCGTAGGACGGAGTGAATGTATTTCTACATTAATTATTGAAGGAGCTAACATCAGTAGTTTTACGTCTTCGCATAATTCGTATTTTGTATGTGGTAATAAAGGATACTATCAATTGCCTGTTGGGTGGTCCGGGGTATGTTACATATCATTTTTGTTACCACCCGTGTTCTTGGCCCCTCCATCATATCACCTGAATTTAAAGTTGTATAATGACATTTCCAAGGATAGATATAAATGAACAATAAGTACAGAAGAATTTGACCAGACAGACACCACTTTGCAACAATATGTTGATTTCAATTTGGGTTTGTTCTTCTTTGTGGGTGCTGCATTGAATAGTAGAAAGATCAGGCAATTGACTTGTGTTTTGGAAGCTGTCACCAATCAAACAGCTATGGCACTTGGGAACATTACAGAGGATCTACAAATTGCAAGGATTGTAGCACTCCAAAAAAGGATGGTGCTTGATGTGATTTTAGCTGATCGAGGTGGTGCACGTCGCATCATCGGTTGCAGTTGCTGCGTATTTATACCGGATCACTGACCTTCAGTATATGATGCAATCTCAAAATTGCATAAGATTGCTGCAGAAATTCACCCAGAGACTGGCACATGGACATTTTCAAACTGGATATGGACACTCTTTGCTACTGGAAGCTACTGACTATTCTACGTATACTACTGGTGATACTATTTACATGCTGTACTTGTATACAATGTGGTCCTATGCTTTGCTCCATGTGCATCACTGCTTATACACCTGCCAAAAGAAATACTGCAAACCTAAAAGCACAAAAAATGTTAAAAAATGAAATTACTGAGATGATGAACATCAATGTACAGGATGCATATCTAGATTATTCCAGATAAACGAATGTCTTCAGCTAATGCTGAAAGGGCATCTGTTGTAATTTAGCAGCGATTAGGTTAAGCATTAGCAGAAGACATCTTGTATTTAGAGACTATCTTGTCCATTGTGTGGAATCCATTTTGTATTTCTGGAAGCCATTTTGTTTGCCATGTGCTCACCATGTGCGCTGTCCTACCTTCCTGTCAACTGCTCTTGAAATCTGCCTAGAGACGAGATATATTTAGCCTCTTCTGCTTTGCACATGCTCAGTTGATCTTACAGCTGTCCCCAACTTGTAACTGTCAGGATGTGTCCACCAGAATTAGCTAACTGTCAGCCCCTCCCACTTGTTGCTAGCACACTCTCTGTATGACCTTATATGTATTTGAAACCAGCATTCTGTACCTTGTACCGCCTTCATTTGAGCCCCTGTGTGGGTATAAAAGGACCAAGCTCCTTCCAGTCAGTGTGCTACTTCATGCATTACCGAAGGGTGCTGTGTGAATGTAGTTTCACCTCATGAGGTTTAATAAACTCTGTCTTTTCTATTCCAGTTTCTGTGCCAACATCTTCCTATTGGTCTTAGGACTCTGTGCAGAGAAGGGAGAACCCTTAGCACTGGTAGGCCTTGCTGAGGCTCACCACCACAAGAGGAGAGCTGCGAAATCGATCTGGCAGCGGGGCAGTCAGTGGAAGGCTGATGGTGTGGATGTGCAAGGTCATATTGGGAGGAAGGACCGAACGTGCAGTGGAGGGCACAGCTATCATGTAGAAGGGAGACATGTGGTATACAGGTTGATGAACTGGCAAGGTGGGGATGCCATACAGAATGTCAGAGCATGTTGGTGAATACATGTTCTTCTACAATGGTGACAGTGCATACATCGAAAAGTTGAGCGGCAGAGCGTTTTAGTAATGTAGTTAATTCTATATGCAATACATACCATAAAGGAGAATCACAAAATTGCGGGATGAAATAGAATGAAGTCTGCAAACAATGGGGATATATGTACAAACGGACTGTCCGGCGCATGCGGATGGGCATACATTGCAGAGCGGTTTTAGTAAATACAGTTAATTCTATATGCAATACATTCGATAATGGAGAGTCACAAAATCACGGGATGCAATGGATTGTGGTCTGCAAACAATGGGGATATCTGTACAAACGGACTGTCCGGAGCATGCGGAGCGTTATTAGTAAATTCTATATGCAGTACATTCAATAACAGAGGATCACAAAATCACGGGATGTGATGGATTGTAGTGCGCAACCGATGGGGATATATGTACAGACGGAGCATGCGGATCGGCACACATTGCAAAAATACGTGAGATGTAAGAACGTGCCGGTATTGTTTTACACTGAGGTCAATTGACATGGGGGGGAATTGGTAAGGGGCAATGTTAAAAGACAGTTAGAAGTAGTACATGCCATGACCAAGTGGTCAGTCCCTGACCTGGAGTGATGTGCGAGTGGGGCCCCACAGCGCTACAGATGGTGGTTGTCAGGAGCGGAGACGCTCAATAAGGGGGGGTGTATTATCTGAGGGTGGCAACAAAGCCACGCCATTCTTCAGCAGAATTTAAACCTTGGTTGATTGAATCAATTCTATCGATCCAGTGGCATTCTCGGCGCTGGAGAATTTGTGCGATGTCACCTCCTCTTTCTGGGATTTTAGCAATGTCGATGACCTGCAACTTGATCTCATCGGCTGTGTGTCAATGAAATGTGAGACCAAGGGCTTGTTTTCTGTGTCAGGACAAGCGACACAATTTCCACATTTGTGGTGGCCTGACAATGGTGGTAGACCCCAGGCAGATTCAAGTGTGCCTCCTTTCTTTCTTGTGGTCTCCGTGGAAGATCTGACTAGACGGTCCTTCAGGTTTTTTTCCCTTTTGTACGCAAATAACGGGACATCCATCGATAGATCTATACTCTTGATTATATGCCAGTGTTTGGTAATGGGGCTGCACATTTTATTGGTGTGCACCAAAAGACACTAATTCGCAGTATCCCTTATGGGGAATTTTTAAGAATTCGGAGAATCTGTTCGGAGGACAATGAGTGGCAGAAACATAGCCAAAGAACAGCAAAAAAATTTGAGCGCAGAGGATACCAAAAACAGTAATTGAAAAAGGCCTGGAAAAATCAAAAGCAAAAACAAGGGATGAAATCCTAAAAGAAAAAATACCTCCACCTGAAGAAAGAAAAATAAGATTCATAACAACTTATTCACAAGAATCAGGGGAAATAGCGAAAATCTTGAGAAAAAATTGGAAACTTCTAAAAATGCACCCCACTGTGGCAGAAATTGTAGGAACTCACCCCGAAATAACTTACAGGCGAGCAGGTAACCTAAAGGACAATTTGGTCCAAAGCCATTATTGGAAAAATCAAAGCAAGAAGAAACATTGGCTTAAGACATCTGGCTTTGTAAAATGCTCAAGCTGCAAAGGCATGTCAAATTGCAAAAAATACCAAAACTTTCACAGGCTACAATCAAAGGAAATGGAACATCCGACAGCTAATAAACTGTAAGACAACATATGTGGTATATATCATCAAATGCCCCTGCCCCCTGAAGTACGTGGGCAGTACTATAAAAGAAACAAAACTTCTAATTCTTGAACATGTGAGAGCAACCACAAATAAAGACAGGAGTAATGCGGTAGCTAAGCACATGGAAGAGAAACACAACAGTGACTGGAAGGTTTTGAAATTCTATAGAATTGAAAGTAACAACAAGCATGCAAGAGGTGGCAACCGTGAAACGAGACTGCGACAATGTGAATCACAATAGATTTTAGCATTGAGAACATTTACTCCGTATGGTCTGAACCAGGATGAGGAGATGTACGTACATCTCCTATAGCCAACACATGTAAATAACTTCGCGATCACAAATTAATTTTATTCATATTTTGTAATCATCAGTTTTGATTTTCTATGAATCAAAACTCCACAACGACGAACTTTCTGTATAAACTCTTTACCTTTGCCTAAATCTAAGAAAGGTTTTTTTTTTGATAAAACAATGACAAATTAAAAAAAAACTCTTAGTTAATCTGCAAACCACTGAAACCAAAACCATGACCTCCAACTTTATAAGGTTGTAGGCCCACTGGAGGGCTCAATTACAATGATCAAATGAGAAATCTGTTTATCTTGAACCAATAATATTGTTGATCATTAAGTTAAAAATTATGTTTAATTTAATTTGAATGGCCTTCAGTAAGAGGTGTTTGCAACATAAAAACATAAAAAGGTTAATGATGCGAAATGTAAAAGATTTGGTTTGTACAAGCTATGGTTAAATGTAAAGGAAATCGGGCAGAAATACAATAAGTCCTTTTGACTACATCAACCATAATCCTGCCTGTGAGGAAACAGGAAGTCATGTGATTAACTTTTTTTAAATGTTGTATATATGTAGAAACAGAAGAGATAACCTCCGACCGTGATCAAGGTGGCAGCCGCCACCGAAATGCGTTGGTGATGCAATGTTTTGAGATAAAGAAATAAAAGCCAAACATTGGGAAAAGTACCCGGGAGTGCGAGTCCTTTCTTCCTCGAAGAGCAGAAGAATATATATATATATGTTTTATATTCATTCCCCATTTCTGATAGGAGATTCTGATAACGTTAAGTACCCCCGCTGTGACCATAGCTGTCCAAAGTCATAAACCACACTGAAACCATACTGGCTGTCGGTATAGATGGTGACTAGGATTTGATCAGAAACAAGGCATGCACGGGTCAAGGCAATTATTTCAACTACTTGTGCAGAATCTACTCCTTGTAAGAAAGCAGCTTTCACAACCCCAGAAATGGTACAGATAGCAAAGGCTGCTCTCAAGTAACCCTCATTGTCTCTTAGACATGAACCATCAACAAAAAGGACTTGGTCTGATTCAGGTAGAGGTTCATCGAAAATGTAGGGTGTTTGTTTGGTACAGAGTTCAGTCACATCCAGACAGTCATGGTCCTCACAAACTTCTTCCTCAACATTTGGAACAGGCATCAAAGTAGTGGCATGTAACACAAAGCATCTCTTTAATGTGACGTTTTCAGAAGCCAACAAGAACTGCTCATATTGGATGAGCCTGTTATTAGTCAAGTGCTGTGTTTTGGTTCTCGTCATCAGGAGCTCAACCGAGTGTGGAACATAAACAGTAAAGGGATTTCCCATCACAATACTTTCACATCTTTCAATGCTGGCACCAGTTTCAGCAGCAGATTTGAGACATCCAGGCAATGCTGAAGCTACAGGATCTAATGAAGCTGAGAAGTAAGCCACTGGTCTACGGACACCCCCATGTACCTGGGTGAGTACGGATAGAATACAACCCTCCCTTTCACAACAGAATAATGAAAATGCTTTGTTGTAATCAGGTATTCCCAGAGCTGGGGCGCAACACAGACTTTCTCTCAGCTCCAAGAAGGCCACCAAGCAGTCGTTATCCCATGGTACCGGATCACTCACATACTTGTGCCTCAATCTCTGCAAGGGCTTCGCCTTCAGTGAGAAGTTGGGAATCCACTGGCGGCTGTAACTAACTTTTTCCAGGAACATTCTGACTTCCTTCTGTGTGGTAGGCGGATTCATTTTCAGGATCGACGAAATGTGGTCTGTTGACACTTTTCTCTTGCCTTTCTCAATGCGATCACCCAAATACTGAACTTCAGGCAAGCAATACTGAAGTTTTCTCGGGGACACCTTGTGTCCATTCTCTGGCAAGTGAGTTATTAGGGCAATGGTTTCATCCCTACAAGCCTCCTCCGAAGCAATCAGGAGGTCATCAATGTACTGCACAAGCACTGAACTTTTGGCAGCACCAAGCTCTTGTGGTTCTTTGTCAAGATCTGATTAAAGAGGGATGGATTCTCAGTATACCCTTGTGGAATAGGACACCATGTTAGCACACTGTTCTCTAGCCGGAAAGCGAATAAAAATTGTCTTTCCTCATGTAAGGGTATCGAAAAGAATGCTTGACACAAATCATAGTAAACCATTCAGCTTCGCAAGGAATCTGGAATAGGATCACAGATGGATTCAGAACCACAGGACAACTTGGGATCACAATTGAATTGGCGCTACTCAGGTCCTGAACAATCCTGTATTTGCCGCTCGGTTTCTGTGACCCCATTATTTTTGAATTGCACGGACTTCCCATGATCTCCTTTAGAATGCCCTGTGCAATTGTAGACTCAATTACTGGTGTAATTCCTGTCACTGTTTCCGGGGTCAGGTTGTGCTGAGGCGTTCTTGGAAATTCAGCATATGGCTTGATCTGTATGCGAACTGGCTCAACCCCTCCAATCCATCCTATCTCTTCTCCTGTGAAATCCCACACCAGGGGAGATACGGTGTCTCTCAAGTAATATGCCATATCATCCACTGTTAGCACGGGAAACATGTCTACACAGTGATTCTGATTAACCAATTTTACTGCAATGTCGTCATCATTAGTATGCAATTTCACTATGTTGGGCGTACAATAGATGGTACAATTCAAATTACACAGGAGGTCACGTACCAACAAACAGACCGGACTCGAATTGAGCACCACAAACAGGAGTAGATCCTAAAATGTTCCTATTCTCACAGGTATCTCGTGATCATTCACCTAATGGCAACTCCTACAACTTGGATCGATTTATTTTATTTTTATTTTATTTTTATTTTATTTTTATTTTATTTGCTTATAGAGCGCCTGACTAGACCCCCGAAGGGGTATCTCCGCGCTATAACTGCAGATGGAGGTAAGAGTAACAATGTATTCAGGAATGAAGTAGCGTTAGTAGCTGGGAAACAGATAGGTTTTTAGATTTTTTCTGAACATCAAGTGGTTAGTGATTGACCTTAGTTCAAGCGGTAGTGAGTTCCATAATATGGGTCCAGTGTGGGCCAGGGCACGGCCACCTTGTCTGGTTTTCTTGATTCTGGGTGTTTTAAGAAGTTGCTGGTTGCTGGAACGCAAAGAGCGTCCTGGAATGTAAGGCTGAAAGATGTCAGTGAAATACTTAGGGCCTATCCCCATTAGGCTCTTGTGTATGGTACAAAGAGTCTTGAACTGAACTCGTTTCTTCACTGGGAGCCAGTGAAGCTGAGACAGTAGGGGGCAAGATGGTGTCCTGGGAGGAGCATTCACGACAATCCTTGCGGCAGTGTTTTGAATGACCTGCAATTTCTTGAGTTGCTCCTCGTTGGCTCCTTGGAGCAATCCACTGCAGTAGTCAACCCTACTAATAACCAGCGCCTGCACCAGAGTTTTTCTGTGGTGATCCGGAAGATAGGGAAAGACACGTCTTAGCATCCCTATAGCCCGGAAACAGGTGCCGGCTACTTGATTAACGTGGTCCTTGAAGGTAAGTTGTTGGTCAAATAATACTCCCAAGTTTCTGATCTTACTCTTGGGGGTAGGGACAGGGCCCAGTTCTTGAGGCCACCAGTCTGATGACCAGTGTGTCACCGCCTGACCGAACAACATCACTTCGGTTTTCCCGACGTTACACTGCAGACAGTTTGATGACATCCAGTCTGCAATGGCTCTCATGCCATCTGCAAATGATCTTTTAACTGCAGGTGTAAGATTTTTAAAGGGAAAAAGGAGTTGGGTGTCGTCAGCGTACGACACAGGGGTGAACCCGAAAGATCTCGCTAGGTTGGCAAGGGGGGCCACATATATGTTGAAAAGTGTGGGGCTCAGACATGAGCCCTGTGGCACCCCCTTATTGAGCTCCCTATAGGTGGATGTGTGGGCGCCCAGCCTAACCTCTTGAGAACGCCCGGACAGAAAGCTCTCCAACCATGTCAGAGCCCCTCCCCCTATTCCCACCTCCTTTAGGCGATGGAGAAGCACCTTGTGTGACACCGTATCGAAAGCGGCGGAAAGGTCCAACAGCACCAGAATCATAGAGCAGCCATCATCCAGTGCCATTTTGATGTTGTTGGTCACTGTTTGAAGTGCTGATTCTGTGCTGTGGTTCGGCCTGAACCCCGATTGAGAGTGGTCCAGGCCTTCCGTCGCTTCCAGATGTTGGGAAAGATAGGTATTCACGTGCTTCTCCGTGATCTTGCCCAGGTAGGGTAGGAGAGAGATGGGACGTAGGTTGGATAGGTCTGTCCAGGGAGATGATGCCCCGATTGTCCCGAGAGGGGTAGGTTTGGGACTACTGCGGATCTCATAGTAGAATGGGTAGCACCAGTATCAATCAAGAATGTAATGGGATGACCGTCTACATTTACCTCCACATATGGTCCACTCTGGTCTACCTCTAAGATTGCTCCAAGTGTACAGTCTTCCACCACCCTCAGGCGCTGTCATTGTAACAGGTCTGGATCTGTCCAGAGTCTCCATGAAAGGCATTTGATGATACACTTGATTGTTCTGTGAAAATCCTCTGACATTCAGGTACTTGCACTAGCTGATTCGGACCCGCCTCCCTTTCCCCCCCGTTGCTGATGGATCTAGTTCTCGTCACGGTATTCATAACATCAGGTACCTGTATACTTTCCTCATCCTGAAACTGATTTGCTGGATTTGCTCGACACTCGTGGTTACAGTGCTCAATTTTGTGACAATAATGACAAGCAGTGGTTTTCTTTAGTGTACAGATGTCTACTCCTACCTTGGGCTCCTTTTCCTTTTCCCTGTCCAATATTGGTTGGTACATTCTGAATCCCTCCTTGGTTGTTCCCATGATTCCGACCTAAAGTCCCTCCATTTGTCTGCGCCTGTTCTACCCTGTTCACATTCCTCATCTAGACCAGCATTAGTTTGTCCTTCATTTTCCTTTGCTTAGAATCCACCTAATCGCTACAATATCTGGCATACCGTAGGCTCTCATCCATGGACTTATTTTGCCAGCAGATTAAATGTTGCTGAATCATAACACTAATCTCTAGTCTAAATCCTAGCACAAACTTGGAAACAAAATGTCCCGTATCCTTTGGATCTAAAGTATCCAACCCACTGTACTGCTTGAAGGCTTACAAGAGCCATTCGTAGTAGATATGTACCAATTCCTTAGGATCTTGGATGGTTCGATCTATCTTGACCCAATCTATGTCTTATTTTATTTAGAATGTTTTGTATAGCGTGAACGTGACCCTCGAGGGTATCAGAGCGCTTTACATGGAGATAACACGATTAGCACTTGGTCTGATCAACATGCAAACATATGTGTGAGAGACAAACAAATCAACGATTAAGAATAGCTTTAACTGTGGTTGGAGTATAATAGAGCCAGTGCTAGGCAGGATAGTCTACATAAGAAATTGCAATCTGAATCTATTCAATGACATCGATAAGTTGATTTAGGGTAAGAACTTAGTCAGTAGGTATGATTTGGCTTCTCTTTTGAAGGCGTAGGCGGAGGAAAGTAGGTGAAGGTCCGGCGGTAAAGAGTTCCAAATCTTGGGAGCGACAGTCGAGAATGCTCTAGCCCCAGTTTTCTTTTTGAGGGTTCGTTGGGGTTTCAGCAACAAGGTGAGGGCACTTCATGAGGATCTGCAGCCCCCTGATTTTTCTAGCTTTTGAGCCAGGTAACTGGGGATGTTGAAGTGTAATGCTTTGTGCGTCATGCAGGCTATTTTACGTTGGGATTCTTGCGGGGCACTCTTAGACTGTAACCATGTACTTACCTGTTCAAACTTTTTCATAACCAAAGGTGAAGGACCATGACTTATGGGGTCTCTATCTGGTTCAGTCAAAGGCCAATAAATAGCAATGTTACAAGCAGACCATAAATTGCTAGGAACCACAATGTCAAACAATGTGTTCAGATCAATCCATAACACCTTTGAAATCTTCACAAAGCGATCGACTTGCTTATACCATTTTGCAGGTTCCTCCCTCAGCCAAGGAAAGTCATTTGTGAGCACTGCCAAATCACCCCTGCTCCAAGGCACATGCACATACCCTCCTCTTGGTACCACTCACAATGAGTAAGCCTCAACTCCCGGTATACCCCCTCCTGGCAGTTCCCTATCTCCCACCCCCTTCCTTACACTCTTCTTCTTTGACCATCTTTCTTCCCATTTATCGAGCATGATCCATGTGCGTATCCCTATGACCAGTTCTCGAATGTGTATTTTCAATCCTATGATTTTATTTCTATTCTAATTCTTGATCGATATAAGTCAACCTGTGGTTTCACTGTAGCATTTTCATTTTGGTCAAATCCACATAATTTTTTTGAACCAATTGTGTCAATTTCTCATGCTCACCTTGCTTTACGAGTGACATCCTTTGCTGCGAACAACAATTCATTCTGTTCATAATGTTCTATCCTTTCCAACTGCAAGCTTCCACTGATTATCTCATCCACTTCTGCTTTCAGCCTCCCTACGTCCAGCAGTTTTGCCTTCACTGCAACTTTAATCGTTCCATGACTTGACACGCTACTCTGTCCTTCCTTTTTACCACTCTGCTTTCTTTGTCGACTTTCTGATGCTGTGGTCTGCAAGACATGCTGATCTCCAGAAGCTCCCTTATCCGTGCCTACATCTGATATCCTTCCCAAGGGTCCTCTAAATGGAGCTTCCACATCCTCAAATCTGAATTCGAATTTGTCAATTACACTGATCTTATTGTACTAGATCCACCACGCAACCTCGATGAGTATGCTTTCATTGCTTTCCTCATCCTTCCCTGACATCTTTCCCTGTTCTTTACCTAAGCTGCTCCCATCCAAGCATCTAATGCCTCAAACTGTTTTGGTCTGGGTGGAGGCCGTAATGTAGACATCACTCCCCTCAACTGATATAATACCTCTAATCGAAATGAACCATAGCGTGGAAAGCCATATCTCCCTCTTTTTCAGTGATATTGTGCTAATTTTGAATCCAAACTATAGTATGGAGTCCTACTTTTGTTGCCATGTAATGTGCTGGAGAATCATTGAGCCACCACCCCCCGAGCTATCCTACATAGATAACGTAATACTTTAAAACATTGCATGATTGAATTGCATTTTCCTTTCAACCGACAAGATTTTCTCGCTTTAACTTCCTGATGACCACCAACCAATTCCAGCACATCGTTACACCAATCGACCTATCACAGCACACTCTGACATCACCCTTTTCTCCTTGCAGTGGGTCACCCTCTTTTACAATCTCACTATACACATTCACTCTTGCAATCATCAAAACAAGTAGTTGTCTGCCTTTCTAATAGATCGATAGAATTCAATCACTCAAGAACATCTGCACACAGCGACCCTCGACCTGCGCTGGTCACTTGAATTGATATAGTCCACCCTTGCACATGAGGCATTTCACACAATACTAACAGGTCCACTCACACAAGTACCCTGTTTCAGGTGGTTTGTCGATAGCGCTTCACGGCTTCCCAACAAACCAACGGTCAGACAATCACAACAAATCGGTGTTTTCTACACCACAAATATATCCCGGGATCTTAGGCTACTCTTGACCCCGATAACCAAAACAAAACAAAACTCTTGCCCCACGTATGGTCCGAAAGCCACATTCACTCGACTATCCTAACAACTCCGCAGGACATCACACAATCAGCACACTCCCGCAATCTAGCGGACATTGCTTCCCTATCGATACTCACTCCCCCGTTCACCGCTGTTCTCGCCGCAACATCAATCTCTGTTGGTCTCTGCCAAAGTCCGTCGCTCTCCGCTCTCGATCATTGGGCTCTATTTTGGGGCTCTATGGGTCTAAATTTTGTCTAGATTCTCCCCTTACTTCAAGAGACAACCATCCTACACTGCTACCAACTGAAGTAGCCGGGTTCCACGTTCTAGATTTACTCAGGAACCCCTGGCTAATGTCTCTTGAAAGTGTGGAGGGGAGGAAGAATCGTTAGACAATTAAGCATTGCAGTTCCAGTGACCATGACCCTGAAGAATCACCGACTCTCAAACCAAAGTTAAATTTGTATTATTACAAAGCCAAGAACAGCTAGACATACAGGACGAGGGTATAGAAATACACTGGAAATAATAAAAAGCCAAACTTATGGGCAAAATTAAGACAATGCAGTATGCACAGAATAACGAATTCCAGTATCAGGTCACAGAAAATAACAGCTCTGATGTCAAGAGTCCCCTTCATTGATGGTTCGTAAGTAAAACGCATTTACTCTGTCCCTACACTACTACTAACGTGACATCCCTACTTAGTACTCCCCAAGGTAAGGTCTGAAAATGTGTCAGCTTGTGAAGTCTTCCTAAGAAGACCATTCACTCTTGAATTGGTCAAGTAGAATAAGCTACAGAGCACGTTCTAAGATTCTCTCTTCTCTCAAGGCAAGACATAAGTCCCTGGAACGTGTCCCTAACTCTAATACAAGAAGTGGTACGAGACTTTTCACAATGCTGTGCAACATCACCCCATCCACGCAAGACACCTCCTCGTAGGTAACTTTCCAATAGGCAGCAATACTCCCAGCCCTTGACTCGATGACATTGATTCCCAGGCACTCTCGGTGAAAAAGAACACCATCCCACATTAGCAGCATTGCCGTTCAATGTATCTTTTCCTCCCTAAGCCTAACTCCAAAAACAAAGATATTATTCTAACTAACAAAGATGCAGTTTTCCACCTGCAACTGAAAACCTGAGAAAGGACTAGTTCTACATACACATGAATTATACTAGCAAACCTAACATGAGAGCGTCAGGGAGAAATACACGTTAGGCCTACAGAATTTGGCCAGCATAAGAAACAGCATGTACAATTTTACACATTGAGTATTTTCATCTAGCTATATGTAATTGCAAGGTTGATTATATGCTGGTGCGGACCACTCATGATTATAATGTACCCCTAGAAACGACAGAGCAAATTTGCGCTCTATCACAAGGCTGGGCCTACTTCACCAGGAAGAGGTGTTCTTCGGCATGGAGATGCTCGATGGGTTGGGCCTGGAAGGGGACGTGTATCCTGTGGTGGAAGACCTGCCCTTCATAGTGTTTTTTTGTTTCAGAATGTGAATAATCTTCGCTCCGCTATCTCACCGTTCCATGTACAGGTTATTAACAAGCCTGTCGGTATGCATCCTGTCATCTGTATACTTCTTAAAGGCATCAGAGTTACTAATCCTCCCAGGCCTAAGTATTCTTTTTTATGGGACATGTCTTTAGTCTTAAACCTTTTTGAATGATGGGCAAATCATGACCATTTATCTAGAAAACAGTTATCGGTCAAGTTTGCCATGCTTTTATGTCTATCCACGACTCAAAGAAATTTGGATGTGAGAATTCCGGACATTGCAGGTAGAGTATTTACTCCTGAGGAAGTTTCTCTTTCCATTATGGGCAGGACACAAACTTTTTCAAGATCTATTGAGTATCATGCATTTCCTAATAATGATAAGCTCTGTGTGGTAAAATGCCTGAATGCTTCAGAAGAATGTACTCGTGCTTTGAAAAATTATTCTTCTGTCAAACAATTAATTGCTTTACAAAAACCTTTTAAACCAGTGTCATCGGCCACTATAGCCAGGTGGTTATGGCCTGTCATAGGGGAAACTGGTATAGATACTCAATTGTTGGAGCTCATTTTCTTTGAGGTGTCATGGCTTCCAAATCTTTTATGTTAGGCTCCACTGTTCAAGACATCATGAAATCGGCTTACTAGTCCTCTGACTCTTCTTGTAAGTCTCCCCCATCACCCCATTGTACACCTTTGCAGACATATTTTGCATTGTTCTTTCCGTGATGGTTGTATATGATGAGAGACTGGCCGTGTGTTGTTGTGTGTGAGGTCAGAATGGTTGTGTGGTAAAATTTGGGTGACATATCAAACGTTATTATATATATTATTTTTTGAAGTCCAATAAAATATCAACATAATTGTTGTATATATATTTAACAAATGAAAATTTTAAACGTGTTTTACCTTTTTGTACACTTAGAAAAATCAAAAAAGAAAAATATGAATACATTTAGAAATATAATAAAAATATGAATAGTACCATGAGTATAAGTATGGTATGTTAGATTTGTACAATGGACAGCTCTAGTGAGCCTATAGAAAGAAAGATATGTTGTGTGGGAGTTTTAAATACTTCATTTTTAATCTCAGGTTGCATTACATCATTCCAGAATGCCCACACCCCACAATCCTCTCACAAACCCAGAATGAAACATTTGTGAGTAGCCATATTGTGTGAGGCATGGGATCTTTGATCCCTGAAGATGTGTCTCCTGCAAGAGGAGAATATCCGCCCGATGTTGTTTAGCCTGTTTCAAGACAACATTGCATTTAATCTTAACCAGGACTCCTCGAACATTCCACATGACAACTTAAAGATGTCCACTGGATTCTATGTGGTTAATGTCAGCCATCAACTAGCAACGGGATCCCAAACTGAACGACTATATGAGAGTTCCGTGTATTACCATAAACAAGGAAACAAGAATATTCAAACATCCTCCATACCACCCCTCCACCCCTATACTTCAAAGTATCTGTCGAGGAAGGGGACATTTCTCAACCCTTATGGGGGCTGAAGAATGAACCCTGCCAAGGAAGACCCACCTCCCTTACCTAACAGAAGTCTTCCTAGAGGAACCGAACTGGGTTGCTCTAAAGGTGCAGGAAAACATCTTTTACCAGCATTACTATAAGTACACACAATATTTAAGTTTTGGGCTTAGCCCCTGAGTATGAATTGTTGCAGTAAGTGGCAGCGGGATCCAGGCAAAGTGGAGCTATGGAGAGCCATTACAGTTCCTCATCTCGGTGTGTGCGCCTCCAAGACGAGCAAGATTTGTTCCACTGCTTCTCAGCAGACTTATCAGGGAGATTGCATCCATCACGGAGGGACCAGTCAGAATCTATCTGTGGTGGAGTGTGGGTCTTCAATTTCTCATCTGTCCACGTGACAAACAGTTTTAGAGTTAAAGACTACCCAAAGGCGGGCTTGATACAGCAACATATATTGAATTTGCAGGTCTCGCAGACATCTCTTCGTACGTCTGGTCATGGTGCTGAACCATTTTAGTATAATCAGGAAAGATTATGATGGGCTTTCAGTCAAAGAGGAGGGTTTCCTGGCTTCGGGCATATTTAAGGATTGCATCTCTGTCGAGAAAACTAAGACTCTATGCAATCACCAGTCTTGGTCTTGAGTGGGGGTGCTTCTTCACCAATGCTCTATGGGTCCTTTCTATTAAGCAATGTGAAGAAGAGAAACATAAAACGATAATAACTTTTAGTTATTATCATTTTATGTTCCTAACATGTCCTGCTGCTTTGTGGGCGGGCTTATGGGTGGGGCCTCTCTGCTCACGCAGCAGGGCAGGGCAGGAGTGGTTTGCCCACTCCTAAGTGCGCAATGATGGTTTTATCAGCTCTCTCGGGGCTCAGACCAACAACAATGCTACATTGCAGGGTTGTGATTGGCTTAGGGGAGGGAGCCTGGCTGCCTGCTTCCTGTTCTTGTAGTCAGAGACAGGATAGCAGGAGCAGCGACGCGGGAACGACCTCAAGGTAAGTTTATGTTTTTTTTATTTTGCCCCTCCCCTGCACGACACTACCCGTGACCTCCCCCACCCCAGCTCCACCTTGCAACCCCCCCACGCCCAACACCCTCCCACCTGCAAGCTATGCTGAGGTGCTGTGTTACTGGAATATCTGGCCAGCAGCTGATGGGCATAGATGAAGACTGGCTCCTGCACTTCATATTTAAAGGTCTACCATGTTTCACTGGCGACGAGGATTGGATGTGTTACCCTACTCCAGGAAAAAAGAACAAGAAAAGGATCCTAACGTTGCATGTGCCTAGGATCATGATTTTATTACCCCTGTGACCAGCTTTGCTCTAATCCTTGTGTTCAGGATTTTATTGAATTCTGCTGGTTAGTGCTTGGAGCTGCGCTACTCTACAAGGAGCCAATGTGTAGTTAGATATCTGCCTAGAATTTGTCTACAGTTGTCTGGAACGGATCACATGATTCTGTGCCGACCATAAGATTTGTTGCAAAGCGTATTTCTTGTTTGGTGGTGAAGTGTTTTCATTTTTGTCTTTAAAGTAAGTTTCATTGGGGATATTGTTTGCTGCTGCTGGCTGTTTGTTAACAGGCTGTGTTGGGCTAAAATAGGTGTTGTTGCTTTATTCTTTGGGAGTCTGCATTTCTAAAATCAATTGTCCTTCCTACATATATATTAAAAGTGTGCAGAACGTAGCAGAACGTAACAGCGCCACCATAGTTTTTTACATTGCCTGAGATCCACCTATTAAATGGCAGAAATGGAACATGGTGTTTGAGAGATATTCCAGGATGCGTGGGGCATCACTGAGTTCAGAAAGGAAAACTGTATTGCTTCTATACTGTTTAGGCTCAGAAGGGCAAGAATTGTTGATAATTCCCAGATATTGGGGGTGAAGATTTGAGTGAATATGAACTCTGTATTGCTATATTGGATTGGCACTAACTGCCTAAAGTCAATACCATCTTCAAATGTTACCATTTTGGTAAAAGGAACCAAATGGAAGTTCCCCTTGAATCCTGGATTGCAGTCACAGCACTGGTGAATTTGTCAATGGTACTTTGCTTCACCGTCGCACCTGTGAGATTATCCTTGTCATGATGGCGCAGTACCTGCCCTGCACCTCTCAAGCTGTTATTCAGAACCTTCAGAAGCACACAACCCTCCAGACCCCCTATCAGGGAGCTAAGGTGCAGCACGAGCAGTCAGTGATCAGGAGCAGCCCCTTGCCATCGCTCCATCAGCAGAATATGTATTCCTCCCGGTAGAAAGGTGGGGTAATTAAGATGTCCTCAGGAAGAGGATCCTTTAGCCTCGACCCGTCTCCAACCTCAAGGCAGACCAGTGCCTGGCTTGGCCGCATCCGTGGCTCAGGGACTCGACTTGACGCAGTCCCCTAATGGGGCATGCAGAAATATTCATATACCATGCTCAGGCTACTTGCCACTAGTCCAGGATTAAGTGTGTAGGGGCCCATACAAAAACCCCAACTCCCCAACACCCATAGAAGAGCACTGACAGCACCATCACAATAGGCCCACCATGTGCTCAGGAGTTCATGTAGGTGTTAATATTGTAGAGGGGTGATACGGGGCCTAAGGGTAGTCTACTGGCAGCTGGCACATTGTAAATTTGACGTTATATTCATTACTGTTCAAAAATTCTTAATAATCCGTAAGTTCTTGACCTGCACATTTCCAAATCAATAAAACATCATCTATGAAGCGGCCCCAAAATAAAATTAAATCAGTTCATCTTGCAGCTCTCTTGCTCCAGGCATGCTCCTTCTCAAACCACCCCATGAAGAGGTTGGCATAAGAAGGAGCAAACCTGGAACCCATGGCAGTGCCCCTAATCTGGTGAAACCATTCACCCTCGAACTAAAATGAAATTGTTTTTTAATATCAGGGCACTCATTTCCATAATCATTTTAGAGTGTTCCTGTAAACTTGCATTGCAACTCCCAAAAAAATAGTTAAGGGCCCATTCTCCCTTCTCGTTCTCAATGCATTAGAGTAGTCTGCTGACAGCTGGGGCATGCGTTACACAAAGGCCTATAGGGGCAATGTAAGAAACTACACTACACCAGTTATTCTGTTAATGCGGTCAGCCATGAGCGCTGGCTGCACGTTTATTTATACCTTCTGGTCGGCGCCCGGCACAGAAGGTTTTAAGTGGATACAATGTATTGAGGCGGCCAGGTGGATCACTACATCCCTCCAAACTAATCATAAAATAAAATTAAATAAAACAACAAAACTAATGAAGTACAGCATCCAGAGGCCTGCATGGGCAGCATAATGTTCAACACACAAAGTCCTTCAGTATTTGGCTTGGCCAGGGATTTTCTTTCAGTCTATAGGGTGTCCCCGCTAAGTTCTCTTTGTATTCACCTCTCTTGGAGTATTCAAAGTCTGGCGAGTCCCTTCTCCTTCTCTTTTTACCTAGGTTCTCCATTAACCTCTTCTGTGCCCATCCATGGCATCTCTTCCTCTTACTCGAGGTATCACGTCTCTCCTCTACTAGAGGTGTGATTTTCTTAAACCAGGACACGTTGCTCCCCTTTGGACAGTGACCATGATGCCTTGAATATCTACCACTTCCCATTCTTCTCTCTCAAATTTCAATCCGGATATCTGTCTCTCACCACTACTCTATCTTCTGTGCACAACTCCACCATCCTGACTCTCCTACCCTGGCTGGCTTGATCATTGTTCTTTTCCTCTTCGCCTTCGACAATCTGGTCTACCCCGGGGAACCATACTTTAGCTTTTAGACACGCCTTGGTCTGCCCGAGGCCATGGTGAGAGAGTTCCACCGCCCTCTTCCACAAACTGAGTGGGATCAAGATTTGCGTTCCTCGTAAGACCAGCCCCTCACCGCTTTCATGATTCTGTCTTGACACTGCCAGGGGCCTGTTCGTGCTTCTTTTCCCTCCTCCGTCAAACTGCGCACACCATTCCCAGAAATGTTTCCACCGGCGTTCCCTCAGAGCATCTTTGCCAGCCATCGGACAGGCATCTTCTATTGTGGCATCCACAATTTGTTCCAGGGATAATGCTCTTGGGCAGGCTGACTCAGTGATCAGTCTGATGAAACCCTCAGCTCCTCTGTCAACATCTGGCTGATGGCGAGGGTCCCCTGCCATGGGATGGAGCAACAGATAGACTGCTGGGTTATTGACACCAGGCGGATACACCACGACAAAGTTGTAGTGTTGGAGTTGCACTGCCCACCTTTCAATGTGTGGAGGCCCCTTTCACGCTGTTCCCCCGAACACTGGCACTAAAGGCTTATGGTCCGTGATCACCTTGAATTTGTGCCCATATAGCTAGATGTTGAAAGCTGGCATGACCATCTAATGGCAAACGCCTCCTTTCGATTTGAGCGTACCTTGTCTCTACAGCTGTTATTGCTTTGCTTGTGTATGCTATCAGCACTCATTCTTCACGTGCATCCTGCTGCAGGAGAACTGCCCCGAGGCCAACTGGGCTGGCATCCACTACGTGCTCCATGGGGTTTCCCGGCTTGAAGTAGGACACCTTCGCTGCTTGCAGTAGGGCTCCTTTCACTTCCTGGAATGCCCTCGCCGCTTCACTAGTCCACTGCCACTTGGTGTCCTTCTTAGTTAGAGTCCTGATTGTTGCTAAATGGGGTATGACACAGCCACAATAATTCGCCATGCCCAGGAAGCTTCGCATCTCTGTCTGATTTTCTGGAACAGTAGTTGCACGGATGGCTTCCACTTTTGACAGCTCAACCTGTAGACCATTCTTGGAAAACTTATAGCTAAAGAATTCCACTTTTTTAGTGTAAAATGCACACTTGTCCCAGTGCAGCATTTGACCCTGGTCCACGAGCATTTGCAGAGTCCCCCGTAGGCATATGTGGTGTTCTTCCGGCATGTGAGAGAAAATCAGCACGTTGCCACTGACATTGATGACTCCCATTAACCCCGAGAGGGCCTCATGGATGGTGTCTTGGAATACCTCCGCCCCCGAAGATACTCCAAATCTGAGCTGTATGAATCTCCGCAACCCCACGTGCGCCGAGAACGTTGTAATGTAATGACTTGCTTAATGCAGAAACAGCTGATGGTACCCTGAATTGAGGTCCATCTTCGAAAACCACTTCGCCCTGTCGAAATCAGCGACGATCTCATTTATGGTCGGGGTAATGTGCCTTTCGCTTCTTATCGCTTGTTAGGCCGTCGCATGTCTACACATAGTCATATTACTCCTGGTTGTTTGGGAGCGATCACTAGTGGAGATAACCACAGAGTGGTACCCGACACCTTCTCAATTACTCCTGCCTTCCCCAGTTTTCCAGTTCTGCCTCCACTAGCGGTCACAAGTGAAATGGCACTATTCTGTGGCGTAGAGCCACCGGCTTGACCGACTTGTCGATGTGTAGCTTGACCTTTGCACCCTTCAGACATCCAAGCCCCTCTAAGAGTCCCGGAAACTCAGCCATAATCTCCTCTGCATGTGACAGGTGGATTTGCTGTCCCAACATCACAAGGCCTGAGTCTTCCGCTGAGGGGCCCCCCAGCAATGTTCCCGCGCTGTCTTGGGTCAGGTGGAATTTCGTTTGCGATGAGATGTTTCCATGTGTCACCTTCACCTCAATGACACCCTGTTGCAGAATGGGCATGTCACCCACATACGTGAAGATCTTCGCTTTTGTGGCAATCAGCTTCGGTCGAGGGTTTAACCTGTGATAATGTTCCGCATCCAGTATGTTGACTGATGCTCCTGTGTCTATGAGGGCTATTACTAGATCATCCCCAATTTGTACCTGGCCAATATTCTTCCCGTATTTAATTCCAAAGTTAATGTCAAATGCCAGTTGAAAATGTTAAATAAAGCACCTACGTGGAATGATGCTGTCTCTGCAAGTGATTACAAATCAGCGATTAACTTTGGAATTAAATACGGGAAGAATATTGGTGTACTTTTGACAAAACTGGATTACTTACTAAGAATGATACACTGTGAGGAAAAATTCTTACATTCAGCAGTGCGACGGAGAGGTGCACCATGCCGCGCACCTGTTTTGGACATCAGTGGAGGTCACCATTTTTTATTTGCATGGCCTGTGTACGAAATCACAAAGACATCGTCCTCCTCATCATCATCCATTAACCTCATCTGTTGATACAGACTGTCCACTTCCTCAGCGGCTTTGGCCGCCCTGATCATCAGCCTGGCTTGCCTAAATTTGTGTGTCTCTCCACTCACCGCGGATGCTTTTGCTGCACTCAGACACACTTTCGCGAAGTGTCCTAGTTTTCCACACTTCAGACATGGCTTCCCGAATGCTGGGCATCCCCTTGGCGGGTGATTTTCTAACCCAGAGTTGCCACAACCCCGACCTCCAGAGCGCTTTGGTGGCCCTTCTTCCTCTTCCTGACCCTTTCTGAATGGTTTCCACTCTCTCTTACTTGACTGTGACTTGGTGGGTCTGCAGGGGTCCTGTCACCCTACGGGCCAATGTCGATTCCATTTCTCCTGCTCGGGCATCCGCCAGCTCATGAGACCTCCCCAATACCAGTATTTGATCCAGCGTGATACCTGGTTGACGCAATAACGGTTTTCTTAGTTATGACGACTTGCAGCCCTGAATTAGTTAAGCTCTGATTTATAATTGCTTGTCAATCCCAGTGCAGGAGCTCGCCAACTTGCAAAGCCCTGCAAAAAGCATACTGACCGACTCCTCCTCCTTTTGTTTTGCCTGTCTCAACTTGAAGTGCTCGTAATCGGGGTTTACACGTGGGTCAAAGTACTGGTCTAGGGCTTGTACTGCTTTGTCATAGTCATTCACATCCCTGGTACGAGGCAAATCTTGGAATAGTTTGTATAAATCATCACCACCCATATGTAGCATCATGGACCGTTTGACTATGCCATTGGTTTTGTGCATCACAAGAAAGTAGTTTTCTAGCAGTCCTATCCACTTCAGCCATCTTGGCACCGCTGTGGCTGGGTCCGCCAGCTGACTGAACGGGGGCAACACTGCTAGTTTGGGGGGAGCGCCCAGTTCCACTGTTTCTTCAACATCTCCGTCGTCCTGTACCGACATGTTGTTTGCTCCTTGCGCTGTTGTGCGCTTTACAGCAACCTCTTACTTGGCCACACACACTCCCACATGCTGATGCGGGTCTCTCTTAAGTTACAGGTGTTCTCCCTCACTCACACGTTGCTGTCTGGTACTCTGGAGGCCTTTTGTCTGCTCTTGTTACTTTCCTTGTTCTCTCTCTTTTCCTTCTGTGGCTAGACTTCCTGCGTCCTTTTTATATGCACTTTGCTCTATTCGTTCTTTATTTTCTCTTTGGTGGCAGCCCTGTTCGCTATTGCTCACACTATGGGCCTGAACCTCGACCGTGCACACACTGCTGCAGCCCGCTTCTCACCTAGGCCCAGGAACTACGTGGCAGGCCACGCGTCGCCTCTAGACGTCAGCAGGGCCTACACGCAATGCTGCCCTCTGCCTCACGCCATCTGCTGCAGTCGCTGGGGTAGGAAGACGGTAGACAAGCTCCGCCTCGAGCGAGGTCACTTTGGACCACACATGCTCCCTTGCACGCTCCTCTGTCGGGGTAAGCTTCAGACGGCCACGTGGTCACAGCGACCCGCCTCTTCAGCCGTGATGCCTCACCTCCGCAACTTCCTCACTCCGGAGGCCAAAGCGCTGCAGTCCACTACCCCACTCCACAATCTTCTGCGCGGGGATGTCTTCCTGCAGCAGGTAGATGCTCCTGCCTTGTTGCACCTCAGATTCCAGCAGCCGCGTTGCCCTGGTAATGCACGCAGTGTGCTCGCTCTGCCTCCTCACCAATGTAGAGGGGTGATACAGGGCATTAGGGTAGCCTACAGGCACCTGGGGCATGGTTTACACAAAGGCCTACAGAGGCACTGTAAGAAACAACTCTACACAAGTTACTCTGTTGGTGAGGTTAGCCACGAGCGTTGGCTGCACGTTTATTTATACCTTCTGGTGCGTGCCCAGCCCAGAAGGTTGATAGGACCTCAACCGTACACGATAATTATAGTGTGTTAAACTGTGGCTGTCGGGTGATCGTCAACAGCAGAGTACAGCAATTTTAAGCCAGCAATTAACTGTGTTGAAGATCCAATCCAGCCTAGGAGTAATTTACTACTTTTGTGTGTCCTTTCTTGCCTGTAGTAAATTTAGAAGTGCAGTTTGTCCATAGCAATGGGTTTACTTTTTTGTGGTGGGCATATGACCCTCTCTAAACCCCACCCTAATACTCCCTAAAACCCATTCTTACTCTTCAAAAATCCCCTACTATTCAGTAGTACGTCTGCCTCTTTTCCAATCATGTTCCTGGTATCCTCCCAGATTTGTTACTAAATAGTAAACTTATATATCTGAGTATCTTCCCATAGAAGACAGGAGAGGTGGAGGTGGATATTTATTGTAAGTCTGTGAATAGCATTTAGTAGTGCTTTAGTAGTACTACTGTAGTCCTACTAATCTACTACAAAATGTAGTTTGTAAATGGGGCCCAAAAACATCTGGATGCCCTAACCCTATCAATTTCTTGACAATTGGCTTGAAATCTTTTTGATACGAACTACCACTCTTAATGACTATTACTTTTCCTCATGAAACCTCTCCTCAGTAAATGTAATGTAACATTGCAAAAATTATTACTTACCTTAAATATTCTTATGTATCATAACTGTTCCTATGTAAATCACCTTTTACCATTTGCCTATTGTTTGTACTATATACAACAGCAAAATAAATAAATAACTGAAGAGTGGTGTGACGAAATAACAGGGTAATTGACACGTGTGGAGGCAGAGCCCATGATTCCCCACCAATGGCCTGTCAAACAGGTGTGGTCAACAGAACCAAAAGCCGGAGGTATCTAGGATTGGGCAGTGGAAAGACAGAAGAAGAACAGTCCAGAAGAGGTCTCTAAGCTCTGTGATGCCTGAATGCAATTCTTCAGAGTTCATGATTGAAACAATTTTACAAGTATCGCCAAATATGATTTAAGAGGAGATAGCACCTGTTCTGTGAAATTTCTGCAGCCCAAATTTACTGAAATGCCTTGAGACTGGGAGCAGCACACATCTCCCATATTACGCAAATCCCATCCATTATAAAGTCTTGCTGTGAACTAGTTTGGGTATGCCTAGGGAGTTAATTCAGTAATCCCCTAATCTACAGAACATTACCGGCAGTGTTTACCCAATCCACTAGATTCAGAGTTCCACCTAACAGGCGCAGGGTTTTCTTCACCATGGAAAAGGATGTTCTGTCGCTTACCTTCTTTAAGAAGATAACAGTAGATGGGTACAACAATGTCTGAAGCGGCAGCTGCTGTGACATAAAAGTGGGCAACACAGGAGGAGGTGAGGGGCAGCACTGGAGGGGAATAAAAAATAAAAGGCACTCACCTGCCAGCCGCCACCTCGGTGTTCTTCTGCATCTCTAGTCTCAACTCCCGGCAGTCTATGCAAGGCTCCTACAGCTAGATTCATCAAGCTCAATTGCGCTCGCAAAGGGCCTTTGCGAGTGCAATTTTTACATTTGGGATTCATCATCCCAAATGCAAAATTCCCTAATAAAGAATTCGCACATTTGCGAGGAATTGCATTTAAGGAATCTCTATTTGAGATTCCTTAAATGCAATTCATTAACCATTTTTTCATTGCGAATTCGCAATTTTTAGTCGCTATTTACCACGAAGTCTGACTTCGTGGTAAATAGCGGAAAAATAGAAAAAAGCACTTTAGTGCATTTTTCTCACTTGCATGTTACACACACACACATGTCCTTTGGACATGTGTGTGCGCAACACCTGTGTAAATTTGCATATCAGGGGTGCTACAGGGTGTCCTTTGGACACCCCTGGCACCCTTGAATTCGCATCCCTATTTGCGATTAGCATAGGAATGAATGGGAAGTTATTCCTTATTTGCGATTAGCAATTAGCTAATCGCAAATAAGGAAGCTGTAGGAATCGCAATATATATTGCGATTCCTACATGAATCCCGTTTTGCGAGTCTGTAATAGCGATTCCTTATGAATCGCTATTATAGACTCGCAAAACAGGTCTTTGATGAATCTAGCAGCTAGTCTCCTATGCCAATCACAGCGCTGCTCTCATGCTGGTAATGCATGACAGCAGTGCCATGATTGGTCTGATCGAGCAGGTTTAACACTCAGTTAGGGACTGTGAGCTTGTTCTCCACCCAGCTGTGCAGAGCAGCTCGGATTGGAGAGATCTAAGTGCGCATGATGATTTGGCCATCCTAAAACAGTCAGCCAAACCGTCATGCACACTTGCAGCAGTGCCCACCACTCCTCCTCCTGTTACAGATGCTGTCTAGCAGTTTAGCCTGGCCTCTCCCTGCCCTTGACTCGGCACAGCGTGGAATAATAAAAAGCTAATAATTTGAGTTATTATTATTTTATTTCTCAGGTTTTCACTGCTGAGAGTGAGAGCAGTGGGGTGCTGCCCTTCCACCTTAATGGAGGAGCAGCCGCTGAATGTATGTGGTTGATGTAAGGTCTAAAGCACATGATGTACCGTTTAATGCACTCTACAGTAAATCTCATGAATATTATGAAATAAAGTCTTGTTTCGCATTGCCCAAAGAGAAAAATGAGATCTGTGGATTAAGTGTTATGAAAAAGACAGTCGGTAAATCCTTCCCAGCATGTTGTGGATAGGTGTGGCACTAGATTTGAGATGCCCCCAACAACTGCTCTATTACCTTTTAGAGAAGCTCTGAATTCCTTGATGTTTGGGTAGTAATGCCATAGTTGACAGATCGCTTAACGCCTAATCACCCTTATGGGCTTATGGGTAGTTGGCAATCTACAAATGTGGTTGATTGGCTGTTTTAAATGAGCACAGCAGAGCTCTGGGTATGGCTGAGTGATGTGACAGTGTTGGTAACCGGATGGTTTAGTAGATTAAATAATTCCTATTGGGGTACACACTCAAATTGTGCAAGGAAGTTCACACCAACGCAGCATTTCAAAATATACACTTGTATATGCAAATGTTCCCAATAATTATGGGGTCTTCTCATGTAGGAATGTCGATCTCATTTATTGTGAAAGTTGGAGTACGTAAATGTCAGTGTCATCATCAGCCATTTGCACTACAGCTCTATTGAATAAAGACATACACACATCACAACCAACACCACCATTCATAAGTATAAATCAGATTCCTTATCCTCTTTTCTATGGATAAATCTGGTTGAGGTTTCTCATGTGATGTAACCCCACAATACCAGCTTCAATATTTTTTGCATAGCCACCGTTTGCCATCTCAATTTTTAGGATCTTGTAAAGATATAACAGGGAAGGTTTTGTGAGTTTCAATTTCTTAGGATTTTTGAAGGTCTCAAAGCTCTCTCGACCCGCTACCCCTTCTCCATCACTTTATTAGACATACTTAATACTTTCCACCATTGTTTTACTCCCAGAGCATGGTTAATTCAACCACAATGGCAGACCGGCATTTTGTTAAAGAATTTTAATAAGTTAAAACAAAATCAGTTCTTTCTTTTTTTCTCTAAAAACGTCAACACTGTAAACTTTAGAAAGGTCCATGACAAGACACAGGAGTGACAGTGTCCACTGACTTCCTGCTGAGGAAAACGGAGGCAACGGAGGGGTGGAAAAACCAACATTTTTCAAGGACTTCCACATCTTTTTACAAACGCAGAACAAGTCGTCCATTAAAACCCCACCAGTGTCAGTGCCTCTGCTGCAGAGACTTTTGTGTCACTATTCACACAGAAATTTCCAGGTAAGGGGTCTATCTCAGTTGAAATTCTCAGCGTCTGTCTGAAAATGACAGGCTCCATCCATGCCTCGGCCACCTCTGGCATTGGTTCTTCCAACATGAGGTGGGCCGAGCCCGACTGGCAACAAGGCCGCCATGCTGCACCATCCCAAGCTGGATGCAGACTTCAATAGATTCTCCTCAGTTTGTGTAGACCTGGGTTCCAATGACGCGCATGATCTCCTTCTGAATCTTAGGATCCTGGGTGTTTATGTTGGCATCTCCGACTTGACCATCCTCATACCTGAGTCCAAAAAAGAGAAAATATGTCACTGCTTAGGAATGAAGATCCTTCTTGGTCACCACTTAATCAACATCCCTGGCCCGCACAACAACTTTCCACAACTAGCGAAGAGAAGATGCACACCTAATGTACCACACCCATATGTACCACAATGATTACACTGAAAACAGATCTTTCACTTTCAATTGAGAAAATACTCAGAGGTGGTAAGACTGGATTCTGGAAGGATGTTTATCCTAACAACTGTCAAGATAAACAACAATTGTCTCCCGATGTACATAGGTGGCCTAAAGATTGAGAGGGAATTCGTGCGACTCAGCACAATTTAGCACAGCACATGGGGTCTTTAAAATGGCTATCTATTGAGCCACATTGTGTTTTGCAAGTGTCTGAGGGCCTTAGCTGTAGGGAATTGCTTGATTTAGCTATGTGCTACTGGAGTATATACAATCTCTAAATGAGGAGATAATCTCTATTTATTTTTATAACTGAATAGAGCCTTGAACTTCAACCAATGCTTTCAGTCGTTACTGGGATGTGGTTTCATTTTTAGCGGTGTGCTGTTGTTCACCAGCTTCCTGTCACAGCTCATGTCTGTCAGTTGGGTCATCGGGTGAGGGGGGGAGGGTGGCTCTCAAGGCCCTATGCTTTTTCAGGGCCCCATGCTGTGCCTCAACATTTACTTATAGGTTGTAACTACAAACCCTTCTAAAGTATTTTGTAACATGAAATATTTTGTAAAACTAAATATATGATCACATAAAATTATTTAAAAAGGAACATATTGTCAATACAGAACACTCAAGAGCTGCTGCCTTTCAGTTTAGATCAAAGTTGGGATCATAAGAGTAAAATCCCTATTCTCATTGCATAGCATAATGTAGATAAAATTGTGTGGTGTCTTTTCATAATCAATTAGCAGGTTAATAAAATTTCCATTTTCAATTGATATTTTTTCTTTTTATTGGTAGCTTCTCTGTTCTACAAATATAAGTGTTTGAATATTGCACAATTTTGAATGAGCTTCTTAATTTTTTTAATATATATATATATATATATTTAGTATTACTAAATGCTAATGCCGTTTGGCCTGGGCCAGTCATCCATGAGCAAGCCATTAGTGGGCGGTATAGCCAGCTGTGCCTGTACCGGTCGATAATGAATTTTGGGAGCTCGACTGAATACAACGGAGATTAGATTAGATTAAAAGCTTATAGAGTGCATGGTTACTCTAATGGAGTGTCCCCACGCTAAGACATCCCTGCCTGAGAGAAAAAAACGGGGCCCAATCCAAGACAGCAGAAGTTAGCACCAATCTCCCAAAGGAGACCAAAAGAACATGTTTTGAGTTTTCTGTGAAACAGAACTTCTGAAGGCTGCATCCTTAGCTCTACCGGTAATTGATTCCAGGCTTTAGCTGCTAAAAAAACTGAAGGATCCACCTCCTAAGCGTGCCTTATGAACTTTTGGCACTGTTAGCTTAGTCGTGCTCGCAGACCTAAGATTCCGGATAGGTCTGTAAGGAGTGAGTAAGGGCCGGAGATAGCTAGGTCATTTCTCATTCTAATCCTATTGCAGAAACACAGGGGCATATTATCAAGGGGGTTTATCTCCGCTTTCTTGGCTTTAAAAGCCAAGAAAGCGGAGATAAAATGATCTCCCTATTGCCTAGCTGTCGCGAACACCAGTTAGCGACAGCTAGTGAGAGATAGCGACCATCTTGGGCCCCGCTTTGCATGTCAGTGATATTTATCACTAATGACATGCAAAGTGGGCGTGCCAAGATGTTAGCGACTGGAAACAGTCGCTAACATCGCTATCTCCTATTACCAACTTTTGGAGATATTCGCGCTAAGCGCGAATATCTCCAAAAGCTAACACCTGCCCCTGAGCAGTTCTTAGCCATGTTATCCAATGGTAGGTGGATAAATCGTAAATCATACGTTCTTATATAGCGCCTTTTCACCGTAAGGTCTCAAGGCGCTTGCTTTGGGAACCCGTCCTAGCCTTTCCCTGCAAGATTACCCCTACTGGGCATCCCAAGGTGAAGACCAGGCATCCCATCGTGGTGGGGCCAGAGTGGAGATTAAGCAAGCTATTGCCCAGAGTTGCAGAGTGTGAACCCACGATTCGAGTAGGCACCAAGGCGAGAATTATCGAGTCCGTGGACATTTTGAGCTCAAGACCCTGCCGCGTCAGGGATTGAACCCTGGTCCCGGGTCTGACCTCTGCATCAGGGACTGTCTCCTCTAACCGGTGAGCCACACTTCTCCACATGGCTAAGAGCATTAGCTCAGTAATGCATGAATATCGCTGACTTTTCAGCGATATTCATGCATTTCGGCCGATTTTTATCGCTTAGGAGATAAACCTTGATAATATCAAGGCTCCTAAGCGATAAAAATCGCCGCAGCTCGGCGATAAAAATATCGCCGCTAAACCAACATAGCGATAATTATCGCTAGTTGTTGGTAATATGCCCCACAGAGATTTAAAAATGACTCTGTACTGCACCAGTAGCCAATGCAGCTTCCTCAGGGCTACTTCACAGGAGTTCGCCTTGGGACGTTCAGTAGCATCCTGGCACAAGCATTCTAGACTTTCTGCAGTATTCTCATATTGCTTTTAGTGAGCCCTAGACAGAGAATATTTCAGTAATCCAATCGAGATGTGATCAAAGCCAGAATTTTTTTTAGCATATAGAGGTAAGAGATCAAAAACTTTCCTTAGCATCCTTAAGAGGCCAAAGCAAGTACCAGCCAGCGCTGATATTTGTTCCGTAAAAGATAGTGTATTATCAAACCAAACTCCCAAATTTCTGATCTTGGGTTTGGGAACCGGGGTTGGCCCTAATTCTTTTGGCCACCAACTATGAGACCAGATGGAAGGCTGTTTACCAACAACCAGGATGTCAGTCTTGCCTGCATTTAATTGGAAGCAACTGGAATTCATCCAGTTAGCCAGATTAATTAAGCAGGCTTTGAATTTAGGCGCAGCTTCTAAATCCATCTGTTCTAACATGATGATCAGCTGCATGTCATCAGCACATGACACCAGCTTCACCCCATGTTTCAGTACTATATCGGCTAGTGGGTGCGTATACACATTAAATAATGTTGGGCTACATCAATTCCCATGTACTGCCTCTGAAACCGGCATCCCATAATGGTTCCAAAACGAGGAATCAGTGCTGCCATTCTACCTTCATCTGCTGCTATTTTTAGAGCCTCAGAGGCCAGGAGTATGGCGGATTCCGTGCTATAAAGGGCCCTGAAAGTAGACTGAGTTTCATAAAGTACCTGCTTTTCTTCAAAAAACTTAGTCAGTTGGGAGTTGAGAAATTTCTATGCAATTTTAGTGAAGAAAGATAACAGTGAAACTGGTCTTAAATTTTCTGGAGATGTGGAATCTAAGGACGGATTCTTCAATAGCGGTGCCACCATGGCTTGTTTCCAGTTGTTAGGGACCTGCTTTAACTTGAATAATGAGTTCAGCAAGTTAGTAAGCACTGGTGCAATATCTTCCTACCCTTGTGGTAGCATATTTGGAGGGATAATGTCCTTGGGAGAGCCTAATGGAGGGGATAATTATCGGTGCTGGACTTCAGTTCCAAGATTTTTCTTTGGGCTTTTCCACTTTTGAATAGCGCTATAAGTTCAGGTTATAAGGAAAAATGTTCTGCAGAATGAATAGGACACTTTCAGCAGTGTGGTTGTGTCATCTAGGAATATTTTCCTGATATTTTATGAATGCTCCTCATCTGGTGAGCCCTTTTGAAGTGGGAATGTTCTTGAGCCAGAAATGAACTGATCTCGTGATGGGAACCCTCCTGCAGTGCGCATGCCTTTGCTTTAGGGAATGAACTGCTCATATGATGGAAGCGCTCATGCATTAGAAATACACTTCTGGTATGACAAGAGTACTTGCAGTAGTGAGGCCTTGGGATTAGGAAAGAACTGCTCATATAATGGGAACACTTCTGCAGCAATGATGCTTCAGGATTAGGAGTGAAATGCTCATACCATGTGAACACTTTTGCAATGGAGGTGCCACAGGATGCCTCAATGCTAAGAATAAACTGCTTGTCTGATGGGAACACTCTTGCAGCCGGGTGCCTAGAATTGCCTCAATGCTAAGCATGAACTGCTTGTATGCTGTGAACTCTTTTGTAATGGGGGTGCCTCAGCAAAATAATGAACTTCTTGTATGATGGCAAAATTCTTGCAGTGGGGGTGCCTCAGCAAAAGAATGAACTGTTTGTATGATGGCAACATTCTTGTAGTAAGGATGCCTTGGGATGCCTCAGCGTTAAGAAGGAACTACTTGTAGGATCAGAACACTCTTGCAGCGGGGGTGCCTCGGGATGCCTCAACGCTAAGAATGTACTGCTTGTATGATGTGAACACTCTTGCAGGGGAAATGCCAAGGCATCAGGACTACATATACAGAGGTTGTACTCGTCCATTGGAAAAGTTTCCCTGCAGCATGAATGTAAGAATGTTCCTAAAGCATTTAGACATAGTCTTACCCCCGGGCTACTCCATCATTAGGAAAGATAGACCCAGCCGAAAAGGCGGTGGTGTAGCTATCATCTTCAAAGACGAATTACAGCTCTCCCTTATCAATAACACCGAATATGCCTCCTTTGAATACCTGGTAGCTGAACTCAAAATACAGGGTTTCCCCCCATCCGCCTTCACAATATATATAATCCGCCCGGAAACCAATACCCATTCATTGACGAGCTATCCAACCTTCTTACCCCAATCCTCAATTACCAATTCTAAAAAGTACAGTTAAACGAGGGGGGTGACAGGTAATAAATCGGCACACAGCAAGAGTAAAGCAAGCGGTAACAGCACAATATGAAATTAATGCTACAAAGCAAAGAAGGGAAGGGCACCACTTCCCTACACGTCTAGAAAATTAATTCTAGATAATACTTTATCAGATCTTTGCTGAGCACTTAGTATATCTGCTATTGATATATAACAGTATGATTTTAGTCCATATCTCAATAATTGTCCAGAGTTATTTAGTCAGCAGAAAGTATCCAGGTTCTATCAAACGGTGTAAAGTTGCTCCAATTGAAAACACAAGGGTATATAGATCATTACTGCATCCTTCAAATTTATTTCTTTTCTTCTTCCATATTTCGTGAATAACAGCCACAGCCAACACGTGTTTCGTCTGACATTCCTATCATGCCATTAGACTTCTTCAGGGCTGCAAGCCAAGAAGATAGTAGTAAGACCCTTTTCAATGTTTACATGTTAAAGATTAAAGTGCACCATTTAAGTGTAGGACATAGTGTTACCTTATCTGTGAATTTTCTAACCAAAATATGAAAGCACCCTGTAAAGTTTGTGCATACCCTGGTGTTTGTTTAAATAAATCAGGAACCCAAAGTACCAAAGTTGTCAATTATTATGTAAGGTCAAATTATATTTACCCAAGTTCACTGTCGTTCTGTTGTTAATATATCTTTACTATACCCAAGAGTCGAACTCTGAAAGACACATAGGAGGCAGCCCTAAGTCTCCGCTTCTACCACAAAGTCTCAAAATTCATTTATATATCATAACGTAAATCTGAGTTATCTCACCTCATTATAAGTAAAGTATTTACAGATCTTCGTATAATCCAACTGTTTTCTTTCTTTATATTCGTACACCGCAAAATATCTCGGCAGACACGGGTACGTCTCAGTACGTCTTTTAATGTTTCAGAAAACAAAAAAACGAAGAAACGAAAAAGGGAGTTACCTCTTTTAGATTCTAAGTTAACATTTACGGTTAGAGGTCCCTGCTTTACAAAGTCTTACCGTTCGGTGTGAGCGTGTTCGTTCACTCCGGTCTTAGGATCGGCAACTGGCGTGTAACATGGGCGCCATGTTCTTTAAATATCACTTGCAATCTAGTTTTAAACGCGGTCGCCATCTTGTAATGTATAATAGTATTATTATATTCTTGGCGTCCTATTACCTGTATCTATTAGTGTCATATAAATTATATGTAGATATCTCTTATTTCGTTTTTATTTAGTGTTTCTCCTATGTGTCTTTCAGAGTTCGACTCTTGGGTATAGTAAAGATATATTAACAACAGAACGACAGTGAACTTGGGTAAATATAATTTGACCTTACATAATAATTGACAACTTTGGTACTTTGGGTTCCTCATTTATTTAAACAAACACCAGGGTATGCACAAACTTTACAGGGTGCTTTCATATTTTGGTTAGAAAATTCACAGATAAGTTAACACTATGTCCTACACTTAAATGGTGCACTTTAATCTTTAACATGTAAACATTGAAAAGGGTCTTACTACTATCTTCTTGGCTTGCAGCCCTGAAGAAGTCTAATGGCATGATAGGAATGTCAGACGAAACACGTGTTGGCTGTGGCTGTTATTCACGAAATATGGAAGAAGAAATGAAATAAATTTGAAAGATGCAGTAATGATCTATATACCCTTGTGTTTTCAATTGGAGTAACTTTACACCGTTTGATAGAACCTGGATACTTTCTGCTGACTAAATAAGTCTGGAAAATTATTGAGATATGGACTAAAATCATACTGTTATATATCGATAGCAGATATACTAAGTGCTCAGCAAAGATCTGATAAACCAATTCTAAAAACATCTTCCTGGGAGACTTTAACCTCCATTGGAATGATTCCAAAGATCCCTCAATCGCCCTCCTCTCTGACCTTCTCCAAATTAATGACCTCAAACAAATCTGTCAGTCACCAACCCATTCCAAAGGAGTCATCCTCAACGCTATCATCACCAGCAAGGATCTAGCCCTCCTATCTAACATCATTCCCATTGACTGGTCCGACCATCACCTTATCCTGTTCTCCATAACTACCTCTGCCTTACCCCCTCCTACCAAA
This sequence comes from Lissotriton helveticus, assembly GCF_964261635.1. Lineage (NCBI taxonomy): Eukaryota > Metazoa > Chordata > Amphibia > Caudata > Salamandridae > Lissotriton > Lissotriton helveticus. The sequence continues at coordinate 189,643,735 of NC_136062.1, read as the reverse complement.
ACTATTAAACCAATGAAACAGATCAGAAATCTCAGTCAGATCCCCCCCAACTTACTTGTATCCAAACTTCATGCTCAACTTCTCGCTATCCCTCCCTCCCTTAACACGAATGAACTTACCGAACGATATAACAAAGCAGTCATCGATACCCTTGACCTTCTGGCCCGTCTCAAGTTAAAAAAACAAAGAAATATCCCCTCTAAATCATAGTTTAACACAGAGCTTAATAATGAAAGACGCAGTCTCAGACTGACGGAAAGATTATGGAGACAGCACCCCTCCCCTTCTAACCTGGCCTGCCTCAGACTTGCTAGATCGTCCTACAAAAAACATATCTTTAGACAAAAAAACTTCCTTCTTCAAGACTCAACTAGATCGAGCTCACAGCAGGCCTAGAGAGCTATTCAACATTGTGCGCAATCAAACCGCTTCCGTTCCCCCTGTCCCGCTGGCCTCAACGAACAAATGTGAAGAAATAGCTCTCTTTTTCTCTGACAAAATTAAACTAATTGAGCAAACCTTCCTCTCTACTGCAATCCCTACCGCCAATCCGAACATCTCTCTTAATATCCCCCTCCAACATAACTCCCTCTATACCCACTACTACCCACCATAACTCTGATCTCCCTCACCCCCCCCCCGCCCTCCAATTTCCTGGACTCCAACCATCTTAATTCTCTTCCTAAAAACAATGCCGCATGGCTTAACTTCCAACCTGTCACTGAAAGAGACGTCTTTAACATCATTACCAAACTCAAGCCTTCCTCCCACACCAAAGACCCTCTCCCCTCCAAACTTGTCCAAAACCTCAAACACATCATCACCCCTTCCTGGACCTCTATCATCAACAGCTCCCTTGCCACCGGCTATGTCCCCACTTCATTGCAACTAGGCCAAATTACCCCCATTATAAAAAATCCCTTGGCAGACACAAACGACCTCAATAACCTTCGTGCCATCTCCAACCTTCCTCTTCTTTCTAAAGCACTGGAAAAATGTGTCCTTCTCCAACTAGATAAACACATTGAACATTTTAATTTACTTGACCCCCTCCAATCTGGCTTTAGGAAAGGATGCAGCACTGAAACGCCATGCTAAACATTGTTGACGACATCCACCACTCACTTGACAATGGCGAATCTAGCCTTCTGATCCTCCTTGATCTCTCTGCAGCGTTTGATACTGTTAACCACTCTGCTCTACTCAATGCTCTTAGAGATCGATTCGGACTGAACGGCACGACACACAAATGGTTTGTCTCATACCTACAACACCGTTCTCAACAAATCAAAATTCAAAATTGCCTATCTAACCCTACCCCCGTCTCCTTAGGAGTTCCGCAAGGATCCATCCTCTCTCCCTCTCTCTTTCACCTTTTCATGGAACCCCTCACACTCATTCTTAAACAAGCCGGGATCAACTACCATCTTTACGCCGACGACACCCAAATCTATTATAAGATTAAAACTCATGCTGACATCCTTCACCTCAACAACACTCTCATCAAGATTCAAGCCTGGTTCCACATTAACCACCTCAAACTCAACCCTAAAAAAACGGAAATTATTCTTTTTTCCCCCAAAAATAACAAGCTCCCCATTCAGAACTGGATCTCTGACCTTAATGCCCTCAACTGCTCCTTATCTTTGTCCTCCTCAGTCAAATCCCTAGGGATCTCCATTGACAATCTCCTTACACTCAAGACACACATCAACAACTCTGCCAAAGGAGCCCTCTTCACTCACCTTAAGAAAATCAAGCCCTTCATCCCGATCGATGATTTCAACCTAGCAGTACAATCCCTTGTCCTTTCTCGCATCGACTATGGTAATGCCATTCTCACCGGAACTCCCAAGATCCACCTAGCACCTCTCAAATCTGTGCTTCACCTTGCAGCTAGACTTACCACTGACTGCAAGCGATTCGACCACATATCCCCTGCCCTTAAAACCCTTAAATGGCTCCCCATTGAAGGTAGGTCCACTTACAAAACAGCCTGCATTACACATAAAATTCTCCATCAAAACACACCGACCTACCTCGCTAACAAACTCACTAAAGCCGGTTGCTCCCGTTCCCTGAGAAGTACTAACACCCTCCTTTTTATCCCCCCCTTCTAAAAAAGAAAACCACCCAGTCACGTTCCTTTTCCGGCAACGCTCCTTGCATTTGGAATGCCCTTCCAACTGACCTTCGCTGCAACCCTTCCTACTCTAGCTTCAAAAAAGAACTCAAACTACTTCTTCTCAATAAATACTGGGGACCCTAATCCCTATCTGTTCTCTTCCACTGGCCATTCCTGTCCTGCCCTATTTGCATCCGCCCTCTCTCTATCATCCTTACTCGTCCTTCCTTCTCGTCGCTTCCCCTCAAACCCCCCACCCTACTTCTCCCCTCCCTCTCTTCCTATTTGTGCCTTATCATATTTTTGATTATCACTTCTTCCACATTCTGATATGCTTACTTCCCATATTTATCGTTTTGTAATCTGTTAGGCTGAGATTTATATGTTATATATATATACATTGATGCTTTGTATATTCTCTGTCTTATTGACCCTCCTGTCTCAAAAATGTAAAGCGCTCTGATACCCCTGGGTCCAGCCAGCGCTATAGAAAACCTCTAAAATAAAATAAATAAATAAAGCATGAATGTCCTTACAGAGAATTTGCTCTAAAAGTGCATGCCTAAAGGAGGAGTGTTCTTAAAGGAAGAAGACTCACACAGTTAAAATATGAATTCCTGATGCCTCCTAAATGCATATTAGAACTGTTCTCATTGCCATCAGACTGGCGCCTGAAAAGCCAGAGGCAAATAAAATGCTTTGTGTCACAGACCCTGCCTATGTTGACATCAGAAATGGCATGCAAGGTCTACGTAAGACACCCCCACAATGTCAGTTCTTCGTATTCTACCCGTATCAGAGGACAAGAGAATCATTTAAAGCATTACAAAATATTTCAATTCTCAGAGTGAATTGTTGTGGCAGGGCTATGCTTAATCTGCATGAAGATAGAATGCTGGCAGAAAAAACCTTCTTTGGGGTGAACTACCGCTTGCTGCACATTCCTTAGCGTGGATTGATTCCCATAGTAGGAACAGGGGAACAGAGGAGTGTCCTAAAAAGTAAATCATAGCTGCCAATCAACTAAAGTAAAAAGTATAGCAGACCCAAATCAGCATATTTATTTTTATTTAGAAGTTTTCTATAGCGCTAACAAGACCCGAAGGTAGCCGAGCGCTTTACAGTAAAAGGAAAGGCATGGTGAGCAAAAAGATACGTAACAAATAAAGGCAGTCCTCAAAGACAATGTTGGGGGAGGAGAAGTTCGTAACAGTAGGCCTTTTGGTAGACGGATACAGAGATAACACATAGTTCAGAGGGAGATCCTAGTTATCTAGGACCCAGGGAACGGGTGAGGAACAAGGATTTGAGTTGGATCTTGAAGTCCAGATAGGAAGGTAGAGTTCTGATATGAGGGGTGATAGAGTTCCATATTTTGGGGGCATTTCCAGTGAAGGAGCAGTCCGCAGTTTTCTTCTTTCTGGTTTTTGGTGGGATGAGCAACAGGGAGTTGGAGCTTCTCAAATATCTGCTTTGGCCTGCTTTTGTGAGCTTGTTAGCCAAGTAGTCTGGTTTACGGGTGTGGAGGGCCTTGTGTGTTAGGCAGGCCGTTCTGAAGGAGCTACGCATTTCCACCGGGAGCCATTCAAATTCTTTGAGTGCTGGGGAGATGTGGTCAAATTTTTTGCATCCTGTGATCATTCTTGCTGCCGCATGTAGTGTTGTTTTTAATGGAGCCAAGTGTGATTTGGGTATACCTGTAAGGATTGAGTTCCCATAGTCCAGTCTAGATAGAACTAGAGATTGGGTGGCTAGTTTAAGGTCTTTGTTTGGAATAAAAGGTTTTATTTTGTTCAGCAGTCTGAGGTTGAAGAAAGCACTTTTTGCCGAGTTCTTAATGTGGTAAGTCAAGGTTAATTTGGGGTCAAGGGTGAAACCCAGAGATTTGACGGACTCAGTTGGCGTGAGAGAACCTTTAAGAGCATCGATCGACTTCAGCCATTCAGTGATTTGAGGATTGTCTTCTTTGTTAGAGATGAGAAGAGTTTCGGTCTTGTCGGGATTGAGTTTCAGATGGTTTTTTGTCAGCCAGTCTTGAACATCTTTTAAGACAGCATTTAGTCTGTGGATGTCATTAAGCGAAAAGGTTTCCAGGTAGATCTGCGTGTCATCCGCGTAGAGGTGGAAGAGGATATTGGCATTCCTGAGTAGTTTGGCGAGCGGTTCCATATAGATGTTGAAGAGCTGAGGTGAAAGTACTGAGCCTTGGGGGACACCCTTGTTGACTTGCTGCGTTTCGGAGGTGAAGTTCTTCAGTTTTATTATTTGCGAACGGTTGTGGAGAAAGGAAGAAAACCAATCAAGAACAACTTCGCCGAGGCCAGCTCTTGCTTGCAGAGTTTTGATGAGGAGCTTATGGTCTACCGTGTCGAAAGCTGCGGATAGATCAAGGAGTATGAGAAGGCAGCACTTGTCAGCGTCAAGAGAACCGTGAATGTCATCTATGATGTTCAGCATCGCGGTTTCTGTGCTGCGGCCTTGTCTGAAGCCAGATTGGAGGGGATCGAGGAGATTGATGTTATCCAGATGATGAGTCAGTTGCAGAAGAACACAGCGTTCCAGTGTTTTGGCGAGTAGAGGGAGGTTAGATATCGGTCTGAAATTGTTCAAGTCTGCAGAGTCAAGACCGGGTTTTTTCAGCAAAGGAGTGACTTGTCCCATTTTTAGGCAGTCAGGGACCACTCCGCTTTGTAGGGAGCTGTTTATGATTTTGCCCCAGATGGGAGCTAAAGTGAGCTTCATTTTTTTGACTAGTGAGGGAGGAATGGGGTCTGAGATGTGAGCTGATGGTTTGGATGTCGAGATCAGCGAGATTATCTCAGTTTCCTGCACATGGCGAAAGCTTAGCCACGGGGCGGGGGGGGGGCCAGAGAGAGGGGTCTGAGGGATGGCCGCGTTACTGATGTCTAGAGATAGTTCAATTTTTAGGACCTTGTCGTTGAAGAAGCTGGCGAAGTTATCGCAAAGTTCTTTGGACGCTTGCAAGGGTGAGGGTAGAGGCTTGGATGTTTGATGTCTGATTATGTTGAAGAGCTCCTTAGGTCTGTTTTTGGAGTTGGCTAGAGCCTCTCGGAAGAAGCTGGATTTCTTGCTTTTGATATTGTTGTTATACTTCTTGCGGGCTGTTTTTAGTTGTAGGCGAAGGGTGGTTGTTGGGTTGTTTCTCCACTTTCTTTCTTTGGCTCTTCTTTCTGCGTTGAGGTCCGTATTAAACCATGTTCTAGATGGGGTGGCGCGGCTTCTTTTGAGCTTTGGAGGAGCTAGATTATCGAGAATGGAGACTAGCTCAGAGTTGTAGTGGTCAATGAGTTCGTTGGTCGAAAGATGTGGGGAGTTGTCTAGAAGAAGTGAACTTAGCTGCCCTTCTAGAATGTCTAGGGGGACGTGGGAGAGGTTTCTTGACCATTTGGGTGGGTCTTGGGGAGGTTTAAGCGGGATGATGGGGTGGTTAATGTGAAATAGGATCATATGGTGATCTGACCAGTCAACAGGGAGTATGTGGTTGATCGTGATTGAATTCTTTTGTGCAATGATGGGGTCCAGTGTGGCTCCTTTGTAATGTGTCTCCTCGGTGCAATGTTGAGTGAGGTTGTTGTCGGTGAGGAGGTTGGATAGTGATCTAATTAGAGGGTTATGGGATTCATTCCATCGGAGATTCAGGTCACCAAGAATTATGTTTTTGGAATCGTCGAGAGCGTCTTGCGCGATCAGGTTGGATAGTTGGTCTCCAAACTCATTGTTTCTGCCCGGGGGGTGATAAAGAAGATGGCAGAGTAGAGAGTCATTGTCTTTGGTTTTGATGGAAGCGGATAGGCATTCAAATGAGTTGTATTCAAAGGGGGAGATTTCAGTGATGTTCCAGCTGTCCTTGTGGATGATAGCAACTCCACCTCCTCGTTGTTCTATCCTGTCTTTGGAGATGAGGGAGAATCCCGGTGGAACCAGCATGTCTAGGCAGGGGGGAGATGACTTATTAAGCCAGGTCTCAGTGATGAACGCAACGTCTATGTCGTGTGTGAGGATGGCTTCAGCTATGTCCGTTGCATGTAATGAGGCCGATCTGCAGTTCATTAGGAGGCAGTTGGTGATTCTCTCCTGAGTGCTGGTGGTTTTGTCTTTAATTTCTCTGGGTATGGCGGTGAGGACTGGTAATCTTTGTCGTTTGAGGGTGGGTTGATCTTTCCGGAAACCAGTGATTACTTGGATTTTAGATTTAGGTGAGACTGAGATGGGAGAGTCGTAGGTCGTGGCTAGTAATGCTGCTTCACTGTCTGACATGGGGGCTTCTGATCTGAGTGGTCTGGTGGTCAGGTGTTTTGAGCCTGCTAGGGAGTGAGATGGGTTAGTTGTCGGAGGCTTGGTCCGTGAGGTTCTGGGGAGTTCAGTTTTTTTGGGACTGGAAGCCAGGACCTTGGGATAGGGATCAATCGGGTGAGTGTTGAGGGCTTCTGTGGGTCCCTGGGTGATGATGGCATTGGCGAGGAGGGGCATTAGGGGAGGGGTATTGGAAGGTTTGGGGGTATTACATTGAGTACTGAGGGGTACTATGGGACCCTGGGTGATGTTGGGGTTGGCGAGGAGGGGTGTTCGAGTGGGGTGTTTGACGGGAGTACAGGCAAAACCGAGGTTGAGGAGTGTTTCTATAAGGCCTTGGGTGATGGAGTCGACCTGTTTTTCCAAGGCTGAGAGCCGTCTGGTTATGGAATCAATGGGGGTGTTGTGGGCATCTGCAGTGGGGCCGGGCGTGTTGTGGTTAGGGAGAGTGGGTTGAGAGGTAGGGACCGGGGTAGAGGGAGGGGGTGGTGAGGGAAGAGGGCTGGGTGGGAGATTGGATATGGGAGGGAAGGGGAGAGGGTCGGGAGGAGGATGGGGTGGGGGATGTTTGAGAGTAGAGGGGACATTAGAGGGGAGGCTCGTTGGCTGTGGACTGCCTGTTGACCGGGGGTGAATGTCCACGGGGGTGGGCAGTAACTGTGGGGGGTGGGGAGGTAAGGGGGGGGCGATGGGGGTGAGAGTTGCGTTTCCTGTTGGTGGTGGATGGATGGGCGAGGGGGGTGGGATGAGACGGGGGGGAGCCCAACGGGCTTTGTGTGGATCGGGGTGGGTCGTGTCGCGATCATCTCTGACTGTAGAGGGAGAGGATGGTGAGGGTGTTGATGCGAGATGGGTAGGAGGGGCTGACTTGAGAGAGGGAAATAAGGAGTCAAAAGCTTCCAGATTATCATTGTTGGCTTGTATGAGGACTGTGCCATTGGTGAAGATAGTCACGGTTGTATAGCCCCTGCTAACTGATCTGAACGGAAGAATCGTAGTTAATTTGCAGCTGTGGGCAGTGGAGGTGGTTTTGGCGATGAACATCCGTGATCTGATTGTGAAGACCCAATATTCGGGTCTTTCGGTGTGGAATATTAGGTCCATCTTCGTCGGTCCTGAGGTGGTCGAGTGGTAGATGTCAGTGATTAGGGTTTCTTTATGTTTACGGATGAGTTTCTGCTTGAAAGTGCGTCTGAGCTTTGTCGAGAGGAGGGGGGGGGAAGATGATGGTGAAGGAGTTCCGACTGTGTGGTTTGAGGTGGGCAAGTGGGATTGGAGGAGGAGGGGGCGATTGGTCCCGGGCCATCGTGAGGATAGTAGAGGGTGGGAGAGCCTGGATGAGTTGCGATCCGAAGCTTGGAGCTAAGGTGGCCCAGAGTATCGAGCCACGGTGTTCCCGTGGAGTGATTGAGGGTGACGTTCCAGGCCGGAGGAGAGGGTCTTAGAGCCTGTGTGGTACTTCTTGGGAGTATGCAGGTGATCGGACTCGATTGGTTGATGGACTTTTTGTAGTCCATCAACTAGCGTCTTGAGAAAGGAGTTCATAGGAGTGAGATGAAGATTCTGGTCAGGAGAGGGCATGCAAAGAGCCTCCCAAACGTACACTCCAATGGCCAGCTCAGTACAGGATCTGACCTGACGCAGTCCTAAGGTTGCTGACAACAAGCTCTATTATCCATGATCATTCTGATAGAGCTGCACCTTGTCTGGTGTAAAGGTAAGGATTTTTGAGTCTACAGGGTCTCCTTGGTCATTTTGGGGAAGTGAATGTGAATAGTGGGAGAGGACGTTCCGTTGTGCCCCTGTTAGATGCCCCACTCGAGTTTAGCAGTCAGAAACTTCACTATAACGTCAGGCAATGTCTTCGTTGGCCGCCATTTTGAGGTCAGGCACAAGGCCGGCGGCGGTGGGCAGCAGAGGGAGCCGGTGGGAGACTTTATTATTACAAAAGGAGGAAGATAGGGCTGTCGCTTAGGCGCCCGCGTATTAGACGTTGCCTTGCAGGTGGAAGATGCACCTCCGAGGGACATTCGAATCAGGCGGCGTCTTCTTTGTCCGCCATTTTGGGGACAGGCGGTGAGAGGGCAGCAGAGGGAGCCAAGGCGGGGACTTACAGTTACACTCGCGGTGGATCGGGGTGTAGCTTAGGCGCCTCTGCCGTGGTAATTACCTTTAAAGTGTCAGGGGCGACTCCGGGGTAAGTTAGGGTCAGGCGGCGTCTACTTTGTCCGCCATTTTGGAAACAGGCAAGAAGTCTGAGGCGGAGAAGAGCCTGCAGCTTCGTTGAAGGGATTGCTGTTGTTAATCACGATCCGGGCTGTAGCTTGATGCTCATTAGGCCGTCTGAGATCATCATTGCTATACTCCGAGTAGGGCTATAAATGTCTATTAAAAGTGATGGTCAAGAATGACAGCACAAAGAAGACAGTGTTGCACATGGAAACCATTTTAAGACTTGATGAACATACTTTGAAAGTTCTGAATTGTATGTGGCAGAGATCCATACAGTAATTTGTGAGGAGGTCTGTGTTGTCATGCAATATGTATTCATATTCTGCAAACAGTATCTCAATTCGTCAATCATTTTATAAACAATTATTTCCATAAACACAGCAATAATGCTAATGGCAGAAAAATCTAATTAGTGGAAAGGTGTGGGTGGCACAGCGAATAATGGTGTAAAGTGTGTGTATTTACAATTAACAATTAATAAATATGTTTTTCTCAAAATACCAACAGTATGAGTGCTGGATACATAAGCTTAATCACAAACTGTTGGCCTTGTAGTGTTGAAGTATCAACTCTAAGGGGGCTATTCACAAAAGGTAAAGATACATGTGAGTAAATCTATACATGTAAGATACCTTTTGTAGGAAATGTACTACTTTAGGCTGTTCAACATTTACGAGTGTTAATTTATGATAAAGTATAGGATGTCTCCACCTCCGAGCCTAATTTACAAGTTCAAAATTACTACCTCCAACATTTCACATGTAGGCAGAGATGTAGCTACAGTGTTAAGATCTCCTCATGGTAAAGTACAGGGAAGAGCTTAAAAGTTTATTAACGTATAAAAAAAATAATAAGCGTATTTTTAAGTTAGATATGACCTCAATACATTTCTTTAATTTTAATGTAGAACAAAATAAAAAAAACTACAGCACCATTTCCTTAATTTTTAATTCAATAATCAATTAATTTTAATATATCAAATCTTCTTGAAGATTTACTAGCGAAATAACAAAACAATCTAAGGTAAAATCTTTTAATGTTTAACATTTTTAAAATGTATGGATGTAATTAATTACAATAAATGTAATTCATTATTTAAAATATGAATAGTACATTTATTTTTACTATGACACTCAGTGCCATGGGACAAAATAAACTAATGACGTGATATATAACTATTGCAATATTATATATACAAGAAATCAAAATGTATATGCACATACAGGTAATTTTTATACATACAATTACAGATTATATTAAGATTATATTAAGATGCGCTCGAGAAGAAACATCAAGTAAATTAGTTAAGGCAGAAATGTTTCATATTTCAAAGAATTAGAAAAAGCACTCGTTCACACGAGGGTCCCAATGTGGGAACAGGGACAAGTACAAAAAGTCAATTGCAGAGCTGAGAAGCTCTGTCAGGGATTATTGATCTCTATAGTTTGCCCCCATGTCAACAGTATCCGTTTTACTAGCATGATTCTTTAGGAAACGGAAACGCAACTATTTCTGTCTAAAAACTCTTCTATCCATGCCTCCACTCCCTTGATACACAATGTTCATCTCATGTTTGAGAACCTGAGTATTAGTGAAGTTGAACACCTACAAAAACAAGATCTGTATATCTTCTTCAGTTTCACCACAGATGAATAAGCTTCTTTATAGCTTTTAAGACACTAAAATAAAATTTTCCTTTAATCTACCAACAAAAGTGATGCATTGTCATAATGATTAACTTGATTATAAAAATTAGATACTCAACCAACTCTCAGTTCGTGAACAATATAAGAAGCTTTGAAAAGACCCTTTGTCTGAACTGCAACAATATATTGCTGGGCTTACATGCATCTCTCTCAAGGCGGGATGCTCTGGCAAAAAGAACTTAAATTCTTCAAGAGAATGCACCCACAGACTCTCACTATATATTAGAACATTGGAATGTTGGTAGCTCCATTCAAAACAATGGAGTGGTCCGGGCTTATAATGGCTGGTATAAGCCCGGAGCTCCAACATTCCAATGTTTCTTTGTTCACAGTTCTGGCTGTGAACAAAGGCTTCAGGGAGCCTGAGGGGATTTCAATCCCCTTGCGCTCCCTTAAGGCTTTGTTTTATTTGTTAGAACATTCTGCCCTCTAGTGGCAGAATGTTTTAATAGCCTTATAGCCCTTCGTAGCAGGGCTATACCGGCAATTAAAGTCCCGCTGCTTTGTTAAAGTCCCTTGCCTTCGGCTCAGGCCTTTAACGCTGCAGCAGGCCTTTAATAGCCGGTATAGCCAGCTACGGTGGGCGAAAAGGCTATATTAATTGCCCACATTTGAAATGGATACAGAAAAAGCAGTGGACAGGCTATTATTGCCTTACATTTTTCCTTTCCTGAACCCTTAAGCAAATATATTGATTTTTGTTTCTGAAGCCATTTGTGAAAAATACATATGGCAGAGATAGATATATATACAATTAATATATGCAAACATCCCTAAAAATGTGTCTCGTACCATTATCACCAATACTCTCCGCTGGTTTAAGCTCCCAATGGAATTCATTACAAACAGTGCCAAAATAGCTCTTGCCAAGAATTACATCTTGTTTAAAACGTTGTATTTCCAAATCAAAGAGACTGTGATGGGTGCATGATTCACTCCTAATCTGGCTTATTTGTATGTAAATGATTTTGAACAGTCTTTTAGTTTGGCTCACATTAACAATCTATTACAAATATGGCTGTGTTACAAAGGGGAAAGAAAAAAACCTGGTTTCTGTCCTAGGGAAAGTATTTTAACTTACAAGATACGTGAGGATATTTATATCAGAGTAGAGTTCGTGTTTTCACCTTCAACTCTCTCAGGTGTTCCCTTAAGTAATCACTCTATAAAACTGCCATGTTCTTCCAACAATGCAGATCTTTTTTCAAATGCCTCTCTTTCTGTTCAAAAAGAACAACAATCTCAAGGACTTTCTTACAAGACCTCACTGCAATGAAGAGACTACAAAACTCTCTCTTCTACCTTCATGTAGTTTGTCTGACTATTTCAGGCCATTTTAAATACGGTAATTGTTCGAAGTGTGATCAAACCAGCAATGCCAAGTTTTTCCACATATAGTAACATTACACAAGCACTACCTACCAAGACAAACTGTATTATAACAAATGTCAGTTATGTCACTTACAGTATAGAATGTTTGTGTAACATCATGGGCGTAGACCACACCACTCAAAATGTCAGGCATGGGATATTTCAACACATGAGTAGGATAAGATGTAATGTTGAGTTTACTTCTTTAGTACATATTTGATCACAATGCCCCAGATTTCAAACAGACAATAAATAAAGAAGCAAAAACCCCATCAGCAGGTGGCACCATCTTTGACATCCTTCTATTCAGAGTGCACCAATGGATATTCTACTTGGACACTGTCAACATTGAACATTGAACTGAACAAACATTTTGAATGGCTAGCCCTAGTGATCTTTAATGCTGGGCGAAGCTTTCCCAGCTGTGTCCTACAGGTGACTCCTTGAACTTGCTACTGTTCACACATTGCCCCTTTGTAATGAACTAATGCATTTTCTTCTTCTAATTCAATTCTGATGTCTAATTCCCTTAATGTTGTTTTCTAGTACAGCACTTTGATAATTCTGTAACTATCTAGGAAAACTCACTGTATGTACATTTATAGTTTTGTTCTTAAAATTTGCAGTATTGTAATAGTCATACATGACGTGCATTTTGCATTTTGTTATTTGCGTCCCCAATTATTGACAAAGGACGCTTTTAAATTGATTTATAGATGGAGTCATTGGACCTACTTACTAATTTTAAAAAGTCACATGCTATGTCCATAGATTCAAGGAGGGCAGCGAAGGTTAAATTCTATTGCAAGGGACTAGAGTTAGTAAAAGTCCCCGCTTTCCCATATTTAGGGATACTCTTTGATGACCGGCGCTCATGGCGCACGCAGCGTGCACACAAAAAGAATGTATTAGCTGGAGCATCGGGGGCACTCTAGACTTTGCAAAAAGAATAGGATCAAAACTACTCCCCGCAATTATGAAGATCTATAATGCTAAGTGTCTTCCCATGGCGACTAATGGGAGCGACATCTGGGGCTAAACGGATGTCAGAGAAATCCAGGGGGCCGAAAACACTTTTTTGGGTAGATTGCTTTCAGTCCCTGCTTCCACACCAATTGTTAACATACACGAGGAACTAGGAGCAGGTTTAATCTCTGACTAAATTGCGGTTGCCCCTTTATTGCGTTGGCTGAGAATTTGGGCACAACCTACTTCAAATCTTAACCAACTGATCATCCAAGATTGTCTTCCCCTAAAAAAGGTATTAGACATTCTGTGGATCAGATATATTAAGGACCAGATGGAAACCCTTGGCTGCCCCGCATTATTTTTGAGTCCCTCAGCACTGGGTAAACCAGCCATTAGAGATCTCAAGCAGCAGTTCTCAGACAGACGAAGAGTATTAAGGGAGGAGAATGAATTGAAAAAACCCATGGTGAGAATATTTGCCACACTGAGCCTGGGTCGACAGATGCAACCATATTTATCCTATATAAACAAACCGTACCATCTCTTTGTTTTGATAAGTTTCAGGCTGAATATTGTTCCCTGGCTCCTTGCTTTTCCTAAAGGGTACTTCAAAGAAGGAACATTAAACCCTTGTCCTTGCGATAAGTTCTCGGACCAAAACACTCTTCACATAATATTTTTATGTGCATATTACAATTCACTGCGCAGAAAATGTATCATTCCTTTGCTTAGAGGTTGTAACTTTGAACAAGTGAGGCCGGTGCTGGTATATTTACAAATGTTAGCGTCACCTATGGTCTGTTTTGGGGTATCAAGTTTTCTAACAGGAGCAATTAGGCACAGGAATAGGTCACTTATGAGCTCCCCTGTGGAAACGGCTTTGGATCATGTTATCTAAAACGTATCTTTTGTTTTTATAGGTAAAGATGGATAAGTGTAAGTTGGGCCAACGTTATTTTATTTATTTATTCACTCCCAGGCCTTACCATGTGTTGGCGGGCTGTACTCTCATTTTTGTTGTTATTTTCCTTGTTATGGACCCTAGTGGTGTGCTCATTTTTGTATGAATTACTGTATTACTCAAAGGAGTGTATTTTATTCTATTATAGATAATGAATTTGAGTGGAGCAGGACTCTAAGAAGATTAATAATTGTCTTATGGGTTTTTTACTTTCTATGTCTGTCTGTTACATGGTTACAAGATGGGGGATCTTAAATGATTTTATATCTATGGATTTTATGATCATAGATTTGATCTGTCCTGTTTTGTTATTTGCACTTTGATAGCTATAATCAGCCGAATAAAGTTAATTTTGACTGACTGACTGATAATGGGCCTTTTAGTGCAGTCCTCCCAGAATCTTGATCACTCTATTTCTATGGCCCGGTACATTTTTTTTTATTTGGCTTTATAATCTTGCCCTTTCCTCTCAACCACTTCATCTTGGTATTTATCCTCTCCTTTTCTGAAAGGGCCTACTACTGACATTTATTTGTTTTCTCCTTTAGCCCAACAATTGTTAGGCAACGGGACTCATAGTTACTTTTCTATAACTATCATCAGAGATTCCTTATAATAGCTTTTTGATAATATTCTAAAATCCAGCATCTTGTTCATTACAAATTTCGTTTTGCATATATATAATGTTTATAGTTTTAGAGTGCCTCTGTATGAATGACTTTTTTACTCAGGCCTTTTGGTTCCTCTTGTACTAAGACACCATATTGGATGTCCCATTATCTATCCGGGCTATCTTTCCTGGTGCAAGTTTTGGCAGAAGCTTGTCTTCCGAGTGTACTGTGGCAGGTACGCTTGCTCAGTCAATCTGACTGCATGGTTGTGCCTCTTTCTGTTTATTGTATAACTTAATGGCATCCCTATTCATAATCTTTTACAAAATGAATTTCTTGGATGTGTTTCACTTTCTATTTTTACTCACAACTCGTCAATATACTTGTTTCATTCTACTTTGTACCTCGGGTTTTTCTGAAACATTGTATTTTCAGCAGTTTTAAAATTGATGCAAATTCTGGCTTTCTTTTTTACTATTTGTTACAAGGTCCAGTATACTTGGCTGCCCCTCTAAATCCTTTGTGTGTCTTGTCAAAGGCACTAAATTACTAAAAGAATGATCAATATCTAGGCTCAATATACACACAAATTTGCGTGCAAGCGTTGTAAGCTGCATAGTCAACTTTTATTGTGATAAATAGAGATTTCAGCTCCTTTTGCGCTTATGACGAGCTTAGCTCGTCATGAGGCACGGTGAAGCTCTGCTAATGATGAGCTGAGCTCGTCATAACTGCCGTGGAACGCTCACGCAGGGATAATTCCCCTCCTGTGTGGGGCGTTCCATTGAGTGGGCGGAGACATGACGAGCTGAGGTCACGCGCGGCCCCCCTCCCCCGCGTGGAAATTAGCCCCGCAGCGAAGGGGTAATAGGGCTGGCCCTTTCCATACTTGGTCTATGTTGTCGATTTGGTCCCTTTTTCAGGCTAACTTCAGCATACTCAATTGGTTTTCTAAAAACTATTTCACCTCTCTGGGTACTGGACATTGTGCTCCACAATTTCTACGTTGGAATTCATTCCCAGGTCTGGTGTGGTTTGCCTTTCAGGTGGATGGCCAGCTTTTGAGTATGTCCTTAAGATGATCTGTACAATTTAGACACATTGGGTCGAAATGCTGACACTATAAGGCCAACAGTTGGTGTATCATACAACTTATGAACTAAATATTCACACTGTTGGTCACTTCAGAAAAGCATTTTTATTGATTGTTAATTGTATATTTACATATACTTTACCCTGCTATTCACTGCACAAATCGCGCCTTTACACTATTTTGTTGCTTCTGCCATCATCGAAACGCATAAAACTTTGTGTTCATGAAAATTATTTGGTGTGAACTATTTCCAGAATAAAATAGGAATGGATGATTGCACACCAACACAGGTTTAGGTTTAGGTTCCATTAATTGTCAATTATTGCACAGGGATTTAAAAGTGTATTAATTAAATCGTCAAAATGTTTCATGTGGAACATTGATTTTTTCATGCACAAACCCAGGTGCCACATGGAATATTTTAAACCTTTGCCTCTTTTGACTCCAGAGCTGGTTCAACAAAAGTACTCTAGCGTATAAATAACAAGTGGTGTAACACGTCAACCCAACTTTAGGGCAGAGATACTGAAAAATGTAGGTCATCGGGGAAGGAAGAAACTAAGATCTTTTGATTTGCACAATTATGAGAAATATATTCATCTTCCAGCATAGCCAGGCTTGATGCATGGGCTAATCAGACAAAGAACATGTCCTCGGTTTAAGATTGTAGGCACAATGGGGGATATTCTCAAGAACCTGTGATAATAACCGCAAAATTAGCTTAACACAACTCTTCATATCGCAGTCTATTGTGTGAAAATAATGCTGTGTTAACTAAATATTCACAAGATAAAGCCAACAGGACGCCGCAAAAATGTGAAACACAAACGCAAAAAAAGTTGTGATGAGGCCAATGGCGATACAAAATGCCGCGAAAACCAGTGACAGACCTGCAAATCCCACGCGTCATGTGGGAAAATGCACTATAAAAGCTACAAGAAAGAACACACCAAAAAAGCATTCAAAGTGTGTATAACCATGGATGGACCCGAACCGAGTGCAGAGGTCAATGCAGACCACCAGCAGGGAACAACGGGGTCGTGGAAGGCCAAGGAGAAGAGGGAGAGGAAGACGGGGTGCAGTCCGCAGGCAAACCAGATCTGCGTCACGGAGGTGACAGAACACTACCATCAACTGACCCACAATTAGACTAATGTGAATGCAGGCGGAGTGTCGAGGAGGTCAATGGAGGAAACCAAGAGGCGCTGGCATGATGTGAAAAGCCAAACCAAGAACAAACCCGCTGCCAACAGGAAGGCAGCAACAGCAACAGGAGGTGGGAGTCCTGTGCCACAGGAGGAGCTGGAGTAAATGGAAGCCACAGTCATCAGTGTGGAGACGGAGCAAGGAGTTGGGAGTACGGACACAGCTCAATAGGACCTGACACAACAACAACAGGGTAAGTAATGACCAGGGACTGGGGGCACGGGTGAAGATGGGCACAATTGCACCAATACACAATGATGTGCAGCACACTTCACAGTCACAATGACCCAGGATCTTGTCCCTGATCCCTGTGGTACACTGCAGCACACACACATAGCAATCACAGCACATCCCACAATAAAGTGGAACGAATTGCAACACAGACACTGCAGAACAGAGGACACAACTGGGTCCGCACATGCGCAGAAACAGGCCAAGCACATCTAACATAGCAGGAAACTGTGAGATTCAAATGTACGTGTACAACCTCACATCCGTCCTGTAGTCCTGTCCACTGTCCCGCATCAAATCTGCAGCACCTCCCAGTCACAATGTACATTGTCATACAGTCTGCATGTAAACAAGAACAATGCGCCAACACACGTCAACACAATGTCAACAGGCATCTCCCCTTCACATTGCAGAGGGACAAATAACACCTCCAGCAGAGCAGACCAGACAACTCATCAGTGATGCTGGAGAGGACCACCACACCTTCGACACCGATTCCCCACAACAGCTCATGGACATCTTAGGCAACACACCCCCAGGAGCAGGGCAGCCAAGCTACATAGAGGAGACCCCAGCCCCTGCACAGACCACACAGCAGGAAGCACCCGCCACCACGCTGTCCCACAACACTCCACCGAGCCACACATCGCATTCAAAAGCCAGGTGTCAGAATGCCAAAAGGAGGTGGCCGAACAGGTTCGGATGGGGTCAGAGCACATGGAAGCCGAACTACATCACATACGTGGGTGTCTAAGTCCCATCAGGGACCACCTACACCCCACAAAGGAGACCCACACTGCGACAGAGACACATGCATTTGCACATTTCCTGTACTGATCCACACCCAGATCCCCAGAATTACCATTCACACACCCACACTGGACCTCCATACGAAGGCCCAGTCCACTCCTCTTACTTATTGAGTGGGTGAAGACAAAGCTACATGTCCAACATCGTACCCGCTGCTCGCGGGGGCATGGTTGCGTCCGCTGTACACAGCACAATGTAATGTTGTAGGGCCCGGGCCCCACATGCATACATTATGACCACACAGACACACGCAGATAATTTGTGGAACTGGCTACGGGCACGTGCGCCCAGCCCCTTTATTGTCAGGGTCACATGTACAGTGACACCTCTGCTGGATGTGTGTGGGGTGAGTGCAAGCCAGCCCTCACGGAATGGTATGTGCTGGCAACAACTACAACAGTGAACACACTTAAAACGGAAACAGAAAACACCAGCATTACAGAGACAACTGCGGAGCATCACGGTGGTAGCCAATGCAAGTACAGAGGTCACCCAATGAGCAAATAGAAGTGTCAGTGAGTTGCAGTGCACTGAGGTTGGGGCACTAGAGCTGAGCGCGCTCATGTGAAGAAAATGTCTAGGATTGTGTCCCTTCTGAATATTCCTGATGCAGCTGCAGTGGGGTGTGTTACACCTGCATCATCTTCCTCATCATCGTCCCAGGTCTCCCACACTGCCTGAGGTGACATTGCTGCTTAACCTCACAGCACAAAACTCTATCAGAAATGGATGATGATTCGTGGTGCACTGAGTTAGTGGCACCTGGAGTGCTGAGCAGGGTATCAGGCAGATGATGGCATCCACGACAGGTGTGAGCTACTCTGATAGTCTGGCAGTAAGACTCATCTAACTCTGGCAGTTGGCTTTTGGAGGTGGTAATGGCGGTGGTGGTGTGTGCCTCCTGAGGTGATGCAACGTTCGGGCCGGTCAGGACTCCATTTGATGTGTGAACCCTGGTTGACCACAGTTGAGGCCAGAGGCAGTAGACAGCACAGGGCCACATACACATGGTATTGACGACCCAAGGCCATCGTCTCAGAGGGCATCCAATATCTCAGAAGACAGGGTCCCTGACTTGAGCTGCTCAGAGTTAGTGGCCAGGATGCACAGCGGCTGACACAGGCACACCGCCACGGGACGGTGACTTGTGGTGCACTGAGGTAGGGCTACACGGACTGAGTGGGCCCTCGTCGATGTCCAAGGGGAATGTGGCGGAGGGCTGCGGGGGACAGAGGAGAGTGTCCTCCGGGGCATGATGCAGAGGGCAAAAGCCATCCGGAAGCGGCTAATTGAGGAATGAAATGCTACTGCCTTGTTATTATCACCAAGTCAGTATCAGCTACATGAATATGTAGACAACCCACAGTCCATAGACCCAGACGCCAACAAAGTTCAAATAGAGTGTCCATGAATGTCGGGGAACAGACTTAGTGGCACCGGGGCTGAGAGGGGATGCGGTCTGCGATGAGGTCGGTACAATGATATGAACTCTGCCATTGCTAAATCAAGACTCAGCTCCAAATGTGTGACCTACTCGAGCGCAGTGTAGGCCGAAGGCGTTGCCAGTAAGGGGCCACAGACACGTGTGGTTGTAATGCTATGCACAGAGTCAGTGACACCACATTGAAGTGAGTATAGTGAATTGAACTCTGCATTGAAATTGTATACTTGGCCATTGCATAATCTAGACTCAGTTCCAAATGTGTGACCTACTAGGGCGCAGTGTAGTCCGAGGGCAGTAGTCCGCGTGGACCCACAGACACGTATGGTTGGAAAGCTATGCACGGACTTGGTGGCACCACATCGAAGGGAGTATCGTGACATAAAATCAGCAATAAATAATGTTCTCTACCATAGTGTAATCAAGACTCAGTTCCCAATGTGTGACCTACCATTCTGCTGTGGAAGCTGGTGTAGTATGTCAACGAGAAAGGAGTTCTGCGGGCCTTGCTTGCCGAGGCTGTGATGGTCTGAGGAGGCTGCCAAGGTCACGGGCCTTGTGCTTGGAGCTTGCAGCGGCACGTGGTGGGCCCTCTTCGACACACACCGGTGTCGGGAGGTGAGCAGTGAGGCCTGGGTGCGAAGGGGTGTCCAAGACGGGTTCGGTGACCAGCGGCCCGGGGAACAGCAGGCGCACAGGATCTCAGGCAACACCGCTCATGGCGATGGCATCGATCTTATGGTGGGGTGAGAGGCGCCACCCTGGCAGCGACATTGGTCATTGCGGAAGAGAACCACACCCAGAGTTATGTGCTTTTTAATCACACCTCTACGCTGGCCTGGCGTACGCCGGGCCAGCCCACTACGCACACACTTACAGGGGGGGACGTAACAAGCAACATTTCTACGATCTTCCCCATTGGCTGGGGTGACATGGTTGCGTCCACTGTCCACTACACTCCAAACACCAGTGGTGAATGAGTTTTTAAGACTTGATTATTTTAATTGTCGTTTTTAATTGTTAAATAGCATATGCAAGCATCTATTAACTGTGATGTGATGTTTTTATATGTATGTATTGTGCTTTTATGATTTTACGAAAATCGAATAAAGCTTATATATTACTTACCAGTGGTGTATGTCGACATGGATATGTGTGTGGTCTGCATATTACAGTCTGTCCAGCACATCCATGGTGTACATTCTCATTCATGGGTCAGTTGCCTCCTTTGCACATGCCGGGGCCCTACGTCCCCCACAATCTGCTATTGTGCGGCTGAGGTGCCATGCCGTTGATGGCTTATGTACAAGGCTGGGCCTGGCTCCCACAGTGAGTTGTGCTGTCGTGTATGGTGGGTGGGCATGTTGTTTGGAATGTTGTATGTGAGTTTGTCACGTGTGCATTCCCAGTATTTTGATTTGCATGATTGTGGAGTTGAGGTGTGTGATGTGTTCATTTGGTACTTGCCAACGAGCACAGCATTTCTGTAGGTACCATCCTGGTAGTGCTGGTTGATGATGGACTGTCGTAAGATGTAGGACTCCTGCACACTGTCTGGGTGGTTGGCATCGACGTTGGTTGAAATTCCCCGGTGGTCCACTATTGCCTGCACATTGATGGAATACGTGTGCTTTCTGTTGCGGTTATTGTGTGCAGTGTTGCCAGGGAGCACAAGTAGGACATGTGGAGTCAATTGCCCCCAACACGTGCGGGAAGCTAGCTATGGGAGGTATAGATAGTGGGGTACTAAGGTGATGATGTCATCCACGACCGTTGTGAGGAACTTGATTGGGCTGGCTGTGAGACTCCTCCGACTCTGACAGTTGATGGCTGGATGGTACCAGAGGCCAACACGTGCAGCACGGTCAGCAGCATTGTCTGAGGTGGGATGTTTGTTGTCCGCTGTGTTGGTTCCGTCAGCCTGTGGGCAATGGTGGTCAGGATGCAGAGGATGGTTGTCCCTTTGAGCCTGTAGTGGGCAATGACATTCTCTGGTGTTGGGTCTGTGAGGGTGGTGCGTTTTTAGGGGGTCGCTGTATTTGTCTGCCCTGCCTCAGTCTTGGTCTTGGGAGGGGCATTGGGGTCCAGGGGAGGGTGGGGTACTGGGGGTGGTGGTGGTGGGTGTTGTGGCCCTCTTGGGTGTCCGACCTGCATGATCAGTGGCTCCATGGCATTTGTTGCCCTTCGGGTGTGGCTGTGGGCTTGGATCCCTTTTCTGGTGCAGGCTGTCGTCTGACTTTACACCAGATCAGAGCAGGTGTTCATTTCCTGCTGCTATCTTGCCTTATCCCCTGTTTTGGGTTCTCATTGCTGATCTGACTGGTCGTTGAGACTGTTGCGGAGTGGTGTTGTCGCGGCTTTTTGCACGGGAACACCTACTCTGCATCTCATTAGTGATAGTTGCCAGGGTCATCTGTGGCAGTGTTTTTGCCACTGATAGCACAGGTAAACTGGTGATATGGGCTGTTAGCACCAGCTTGTGAATTGGGTGATAAATTTATCGCCACTTTGGCTGCAATGAAGTGCTGATAACTCGGCGATAGATACTTGAGAATAAGCCCCAATATCGTTTAGTTTGTATGCATCCTGTATCTAAGGGTTCTCCTTCAATGGCAGCCACAGAGACATTGAGCATCAAAAATCCATGGCCTTTTTTTACCTAAAGTTTTGCAGCTGAAAAATACCTCTGTTTGACCATGCCATTTTATATATTGGAAGTATAAGGGCCTTTGGCTAAACCAGAGGTTGAGCAGTCAGAGTAATGAGTGAAACTCTTTGACTGGCAAGGAGCAAGGAGGAGCAGAGACACCACAGTGTCCAGAGTCCATTCCACTGGCGCATCAGACAGTGAATTAACATTGGTCCAACAGTGTCAGCCTGTAAAGGAATGACAAAAACAATGAATTCAGAACTCTTTCTTTTTTTTAGTATTGCTTACTGATAGAACCTTTTCTGATCTTGTTCAATGAAGTGAGGAGGAAAATTGACCCTAACTAATTAGGATAAAAAACAAAATTCAGAACAGCAGCCCTCCTCAAATAGGGAACTTCGATGTTGATGAACTTCCAAAATGAGCAGAAACATTTTCATCAAAGTCTTTAAAACTTTCAAAATGAGCAGAAACATTTCCCTCAAAATCTTTACAGTAAGTAGCTAAGGAGAAAAGGGGCAGGATTCATAGAGAGCGGAAAGGGAAAAGGCACTGAGTGTCAACTGCAGTAGAGGCACCGAGTATAGGTAGGTTAGATATACAAAGGTATGGCAAGAATAAAAAGAAGCAAGGTATAGGTACCTGTAGATCTACTAAGGTATAGTTAATGCTAGCGATGCCAGTGTGTAGGCTGATTTGAGTTACCACTGTAAAGGTATGGTTAGTAGTATTAGGGTATAGGCAGGGCAGCTGGTATTAAGGAGAGGTGGAAATACTAGGGTTTGAAGAGGGGCAGAGGGGCAAGGGAGATAGCCAGGTGCAAAGATAGGAAAGTCAATGTGAAAGGTATTACGGTATGGGGGAGTTGACAATACTAAAGTGATATGGCTGAGGGTAAAAAATTATTAGTAGTTGGAGTCAGTCAAATACGGTATACGTAGCAGCATGAAGAGAGAAAAGAGGGCGAGGGTAAAGGTATGATCCCCTCTTATGAAAAATAAAAGAGGTATAGACAGGGAAGAGAAACTAAGGAACACACAGTGTTTCCTCCCATTAAAGAGAAACAGAAGATTTAAGTGATTCTTTAAAAGAGCATTCCTATGATTTTTTTCTGACAGGAAGGGCATTTACCAGGGTTGATTCAATATTCTGGAAATGGCATTCCTTTGGAAAAATTTTAAGACACTGGTTCATGGAAAATTTCTCTCCAAAAAGGTTTCCCCAGGTACATATTTCTCGTGAATAAGATTTGCATTTATTCAAACATCAAATCGTGATCGTCAAAGGAGGGAAATGGCTGCTTTGGGCCCAGAAAACTGCTTCTTAGCCTTATATCAAGTTTTCCTGAATTGAAACTGTGTTTTTGAGGCAGATGAAGGTTTTCACCTTTTTATATTTCCTTTTCTTCTTCTTGCACCTCTTATACAAGTTGCCACGGCGGCGCTACTCCTCTTCTCCAGCAGTGCTCCAGAGTGGATGACAGAACATAGAAATCTACTCAAGTTGGCCTCTGGGTGAAGAGCAGGACCAAGTCTCTAGGCAGTACAATGCCAACAAAACTCAGACATTCACCTCACAAGTTGCCTTAGGTTACATATGGAAACATGATGGATACAGGGTATGGAACCAAGCACCATGTACACTTCCAAAGGGACCGGGTACTGACTTATTTTATGTTATGGAATGTTATGTATGTTATAACAATTGTAGAGTGCCAAAAATAGAAATGACAGGCTAAGAACTACCTGCGCTTTAAAGGCTTTCTGGAATTCAATAAATCAGGCATCTTATGAAGATTGTAAGGACGCTTATTGCACAATGTAGCTTCTCTCAGTGAGAAAAAATTCCCACCTAAGTGAGACCACTTAACTGTAGAAACAACCAGCAGGTAGGTCTCTAAAGATCGTAAAAAGCGAGAGGGATTTTAATTAACAAATCTTTGAGCTAAATATTGTGGTCTTATATGGTGGACAGCTTTAAAAACAATGGATAATGCTTTAAAAGTGATCCTTTTAATGATCAGCAGCCAGTGAAGAGCTGTCACGGCTCCAGAGGAGGTGAAGAAGTGCGGAAGCATGTGGGCCTGATTGGCTGTTTAATTCTGGGGGGGAGATAGCAAATCATTCTGGACCCTGTTTCGCCTATTCAAAACGCCTCAATACAGTCCTAAGAAAAGGTAATTACAGTAATCGAGGCAGCTCAATATGATGGGCTGGATTACTGCACAATAAACATTCTTGGAAAGGTAGGGCAAGATTTTCCCTATCAATTTCAGGAGGAAAGAAACAGTTGGACACCATGGGCCTCATTTATGAAAAGTGACGCATCGCTGCGTGAAAACAGCGATGCATCACTTTTCATTGCGCCCTCCGTGCGACACCAATGATGCGTCATATTTACAGTATGACGCATCATTGCGCAAGGAGTTACAGATATGTCAGTATTTCTGACGTATTTTTATGGTGCAAAAGTGACGCATTGCTGGAGTGTGTCACAAAAGGGACACAACTCCAGCACTGTGTCCTTTCACATGGGGCAAGCCCCATGTGAAAGGGCCTGCGTCAGTCTTATGCCTGCTGTGAGGCAGGCGTAAGAAATTTACGCATTTGTGTCCTAGAAGTGGCGCAGTGAAATCTTATAGATTTCACTGCGTCACTTCTATGACCTTTTCTTTTGTCAGAACGCCCCCCTGCATACATTATACCTGGTGCAGGTATAATGTAGCGCAGGGGTTTACAAAGTGACGCATCTACCTAGATGCGTCACTTTGTAAATATGGTGCAACAAGGCACATTTTTTATGTTGCTGGTGCGTCATAAAAAGTGATACTTTATTCATGCACTGATGGAAAGATCTGAAAGGGTCACTGCCTGCCTTGTCTGGAGTTATGATCAATTGGGTATCATCCACGTAGTTCATACAGCAGAGGCTACAGGATCTAATTAACTTCACCAAAGGACATATGTGTATACTAAATAGCTTTGAGCTTAGAGAGTACCCTTGAGGAACCCCTTGCTGTTCTGTCTTGTATTCTAGCGTGTATAGTAGTACATAGACTGCCTCAGATGTCCCAGTGAGGTAGAACCTGCCCCAGTCCAGCTTTTCTTCTCAACACCAATCTCTTGAAGGCACTCGAGTTGAATAGTACGCGACACCATATTGAACGCTGCAGACAGATCAAGTAATACCAGGGCAGAAGGCTCTGCTTGTCCAACAGCATTCACAGGTCATCCACCACAGCTGGCACGGTGGTTTCTGTGCTTTGTGAGGGGGGAAAACCTAACTAGGAAGAGTCTAAGATTTGGCCTTCCAATAATAGCCCAGACAATCACTAGTTGATGCATTTCTTTAAGATCTTCACACCATGTTGTCCAAGTCAGGCAAGGCATATTCCCAACAGAGTTTCTCTGTAGTAGCTCACTTCGGTTGTATTGCTGTAATTCCATTGACAAACCAGCAGTATAGCTTGACCTGTGCATTGCAGGTGCACTGACGGGCGCAAGCGGACTTGCATTTGGCACACCCGCTGCACGCATCTGTTGCATGCAGATATGTGGAATTCCTATAGTCCGACACCCAGGACGTATTGTTTGGGGTCAAAGGGCAACAAGTTTTCTTGTGCATTTTGTCCTTGGGACAAGTAGGCCCAACCCCCTGCAGCACAAAACCTTTGGCTGCCAGTTTGCTGTTACACATTATGGCTCAGGGAAGGGCACTGTCTGCAGTTAAGGTAATATATTTGTCCATATGTTAATGCTGTTCAAACTTGTGTTTATGGTTCATTAATTAAAGCCTTTATTATTAGGGTGAGCACTCTAAGTAAATGTTGTAAGCCCTGACTGCACTACCAACAGTGGTTCCAGTATAAAAATGTGCACACACGTTTTCAAAGTTTAGCAATATGAGGCTATATATAATGCTCCCAGAATGCTCTGATTTGATGCAAATATTTGCAGAAGCTTGAAAGCAACAATGATGATTCTTAGCTTTCAAAATAGCATGTTCGTAAAATAATTAAAGCAGAAAAAAACATTTTGCTAAATAAGTGTAAAATTTCAGATACCATTTCTTTTCAGCCTCATTTAGTAACGTGTTGCTGCATGCGAGTATTTCCCAAAAATATTCATAATGGAAAATCCGTGTAACCAGTTTCAATAAGATTATGGGAAACACAAATAAACAAGCATTGGCAAAGCCAGTAGGTCTGAAATTGGTGGTCAGCTTTTTAGTTTTGTCAATGTGTGAATTGTTTTGGCATGGTTTTTGTAAAACCTTCTGGGTGTGGGTGCTGCTGGGCCCTCACCATTATAACAAACATTGGCAAAAGCAAAAATAGTTTTTGGTCTCAATAAGTTCACACTGCCACAGTAGTTACTGGCACTGAACAAAACTACTTTGTGTGCCTATATGCTCCTTGTGAAAGAGCAGAATGCTGTCATTCACAGTGAAGCCAGGTGATACAGAGAGAGAATTTTTAATAAATGCAAAAGGTCATGGTCAACGCAAGACCAAATTAGGGGGCCAATTATTAAAGAAAGTATCGAAAGTGCACCCATGGTATATGTCCTTGCATTAAGTGCAGCTACACAGCTTTCGTGAATTCCCAAGAATTTACAGAAGTAGGACAAGAAATAGTACTCCTAGAAAATATTTGTGAACTGCATTTTAGCATGAGCAAATTTGCATGTGTAGATTTGCTCATGCGAAAATCTGAGTATTTGTAAGTTCACTTTCCCTCCAACCAGTGTTTTCCCAACTCTGGAAGAAGGTTTACGTCTGGAGTAAATTTTCAACATTTCTCAGTATTGGAAAAGATTAGAGAAGAGTTGTTGAAAACCCTTAAAACATGCAAGTTAGTAGGTTTTAAGCATGGGCGTAAAATCCGTTCCGCTCGCGGATTTTGCGGATTTTCGGTAAATTCGCAATCCGCGAACTCTCGCGAACTTGCCGAAAATTCGTAAAATCCGTGCGAAGCGGATTTTTTGCTTGGTCGCACTTGCCAACTAGAATACTATACAATTTCGTGGGAGTAAATACTTGCGAACACGTAGATGCGGCGGGCAGCAACAATCTCGCAATTGCGAGATTGCAAAATTTGCAATTTCGCACAAGAAATCCACCAGCAGGCAGCATAAACCTTGAAAATTATGATTTTTATCAGAATAACTCCTCAGGTTGACATTTGCCTGCACTTTTTCTTTGCAAGGAGTCCATTTTGGGGGGGGTGGGGGTGGGAGGAAGGAAGTGTCCCACAGTCTCCAACTTCCTGTTCCTGTCCACCAGGCTCCTCCCAGTGCTTTCTTCATGTGCTGGTCACTTTGATTTGGATCTTGACCTGGAAGGATTACTTTTGTGGATGCTGCTGGATATTTGGATTTTTGCAAAACTGAAAGCACTCAGCAGGTGCAAAAGTTCAATCTTATCATTAGTAACCATTCCCTGTAGTGCTTCCTGAGGGGCCCCTTCAGAGTTCAGCAAATTACAGATAAGGAAGCAGGTGCCAGCCAGACTGGAAGTTTAAATTCAGTGACACATTAATCAACCCCAAATTAATTCATGTCAGTTGAAGCAGGGCAGGTGTGCTTGCTTTTTTTCACCCCCATAATCTACAGTGATAAACCGACCAGAGGGTGGCAGTGATGTACCAGAGGGTGGCATGGGTGTACCAGAGGGTGGCAGTGGTGAAACAGAGGGTGCTGTGAACCTGTGATGATGAACCAGATGTAGAAACAACATAGTCGCGGCCGTTGCGAGCCGACAAGTAAGTTCGCAATTGCGAACTGGTACAGAACCCTCGCGAACTGGCAGAAACCCTTGCGAACACAAAAAAAAAAATCCGCAAATTCGCGAGAGTTCACGGATTTTGCGGATTGCAAATCCGTAAATACGCAAGTTCGCGGATTGCCAATTCGTAAAATCCGCCCATGCTTAGTAGGTTTGCACTAACTCCAAAGGGCATTCTAACCCTGGAACTATTGCTTACCACTACCTTCAGCCCCAGTATGTAGATCTGCGCCTGCGGGAACGTGGCAAAATAAGGGGATTGCAAGTATTCATACACTACGATGGTATGAGCCCTGGCATAATCAGAGAGGCTATATCAGAGCTCTTATATAACGAGATTGCTGCCATAATTTATCGACCTCACTACATGGCACCAAAGGGACAAGTGGATTATGTTACAGGAGAAGTAGATTTATGATGCAACCTGCCCCATTGACAAGTAGATATTTTATTAAATTCCACACCCCTGGCATGGCTGTGCAGCCTTGTTGTTTTTATTCCACCAAGCGCTAGTACCACTGGCACGCTCACCCAAAATGGTTGCTATTATTCTCCCTCTGAACCGTGGGAAAAATGACAGCACAAGCCAAGAGAGTACAGCGCGTTAGAGCACTTTCATTTTTGGTAACAACCAAGACAAGCATTCTGATGGTTGCACAGCCTACAGTGATTAAAACCGGAAGTCTTAGAAAACAGCATGGCTCACAGTAGCAGAGCATAATTTTAAAAATCTCAATAAAGAACAGAGCCATGGGAAGCACTGAACTCAAATGTCTGTGACGTACGAAAGGAGGAACTCATGTCAGGGGGTGGGGTAGCACTTCATGCAGTTCTATACATCACAACGGAAGACCGTGGTATGAAGCTGTTTAGGCACCATGTGTCCAACTCTGGGATACTGCAAACATTTCCAAATCCAGCTGTACACTTTAGAATATTTCTGAGGTTAAGAATCTGTGGGAAGAAGTATGCACTACAAATGCTTTCATACAGGGACCATTATTGCACTAGCCATGTTCTTGTGGTCTTCTTACTTTTGCAGTGAGGATTTTATAGAATATCTTTTATGGTTCTGCAGGTTCTATGTCATTCATATTTTTCCTCAATACTCACACGAAGAAGAAGCGTGTGCAGACATGGTCGGATACTGGACACACCCAAATATTCCCATGCTTCTGAAGATCCTTTGAAGTTATAACTGCAAAGGAAAAACAGCATAAAATGGTCTAAACCCCAACATAATACAAACAATAAGTGAGTGAGACTAGCCTTAATGTGATCTCTGACATCAAAGAACCCTAGGTGTTTCATAAAAAAATCAGGGGCATTACATTGATCAAATACATCAAAAGAGGCTAAAACAAGACAATAATTGGATTGCGCGTGCTGTGGCCCAACAGTATGAAACAATTTCTCATATTTAACGAGTTAAAATAACACTCTGTTGCTAAATGCAAATGTATTATTAGAATATATCACCCGACAAACATAAAGAAACAATTTTGGTGTTAGACATTCAACAATACACATACAATGAAGGTGTTTGATCCTGTATCTATACATGACACTGCTTAAATGTTTTCCTTTGGATGTAGCGCCGGCTGAAGACCTCCAAACTATGGGCCTGATTACGATTTCGGTCGGTCCAGCTTCCGCGGTCCTGTTAGATGCGTTACCACAGCCACTGTCTCGTTGGAAGCGGTCGGTTGACTGCCAGATGATGATGCATACCTCCTGTAGTCTGACTAACCGCTGAAAGACTGCCAACTTCGACAGTGTTTCTCCAACTGCTGAGATGGGGGTCGGTGAAAAACAGCATCCATAGAGCAGTACAGAGCTCTCAAACCTCCATCCGGATTATGCTGCGTGTTTCCATAAACCCAACCGTGGCTGTCCTATGGCCTGCCTTGAGTCATCAGAAACTATGGATTTGGGGTGCATACTCACCCAATCAGCTTCTCCCTGACAGTCTCTGGGGTGGATCCCTTTCTCCAGGTCCCCCCTACACCACTGCAGCGGAACTCCAAAGACTGAGACCCTGTGGGTGCCTTAATGCAGGTAAGTCTGTAGGTGGCATGTATCCCCATTGCATGGACTGTGCACAGATTACCATACTCCAATAATGGGGTATATCGTGCACAAGGCATATTCCCACATATGTCATGCATGTGTGTACAAATCACATGTTCCCTGTGATTTTGTATGCACTTGCAGCAACATATTTGGGGGTATGTGCACCGCCATAGATGAGACCGCCACGGCAGAAGCAGGTGCATCGTAATATGGTGGGGGGAACTTTCCCGGCCTCAGTGGTCAGAACCGGACCACATGTGGGGGGTCAGATGGTCGGTACAACCGTCATCGTAGTCAGGCTGTAAGTCTCGCATACAAAAACTCCTATTGGTTAAATAGTTCTAGGGAGGTTCTGATTTTCGACCACAGGCAAGGTAAACTTGTAGGGCTATATGTATCAAAAAAGAGTTTTGCGATTCTAAAATTGCGATTTTTAGCTAATTATAATTAGAGAATCGCAAAATGCAATGTATGTAGGATTTGCTAAAAATGTTGCAGATCCTACATATTCCTTATTTGCGAATCCCAAACTGAGATTTGCAAATAAGGAATACCTTCCCATTCATTCCGATGGGCTAGGCGGTCCATAGGAATGAATGGGAAGGCATTCTCAATTTGCGATTACCAATTAGAGAATCGCAAATTGGGAATGCAATTTCAAGGTTGCAAGGGTGCCAAAAGGACACCCTGTTGAACCCCTGAAATATGAATGTGGGCACATTTTGCTCACATACATGCCCTAAGGGCCTTTTTTAAAAATCTAAAAAGTGTTTTTTTTTTTTTTTTAAAACGCAAATTACCACCAACTTGAAGTTGGTGGTAATTTGCAATTCCTTAAGGACAAATAGCAAATTTCTGGTGCTTCCAGAATTGCATTTAAGGAATCGCTATTTGCAATTCCTTAATTGCATTCGCAAAATAGAGAATCGATAATTTTGCAATTCTCTATTTTGCGATGGCCTTTTGGGATAATACATCCCAAAAGGCTTTTTCCAATTCACAAACAGGCCAATTCTGAGAATCTGCCCATTTGCAAACGGGAAAAAGGCTTGATAAATATAGCCCGTAATTCCGTCTTGAAGCTTAGGCCATCTTCAAACATTTTCAGAGGCCTAGTTTATCGTTATAAAGTAACCCTGGGCGGGTAACTCCGCTCGGCCAGCAGAGTTTGCAGAGATTTGCCTACTCCACGCTCTGTTGCGAACGCGGAGGTAGGCAAAACTCTGCCTCCGTGGCGTAGCGGAGTTAGTCGCTCCCTCCTCCCTCCCCCCACCCAAATTCTTTCAAAATGATAAAAGAAGGCAATTACCTGCGTGTCGACGCTTCCCCTGCCTGGCAGCTCTCCTTCCTGCTCCTCTCGAATCTTTCTTCATTGAAAAAACACACTACGTTGTACATCATGTGAGTGCGCACGTGCAAGACATACAACATAGTGTTTTTTTCAATGATGAAAACGCAAGGAGCAGGAAGGAGAGCGGCCAGGCAGGGAAGGCGGCAGACACGCAGGTAAGTGCCTTCATATATAATTTTAAAGAATTTGGGAGGGGGAGGGAGCTGAGCTCCACAGAGTTTTTTTCAAACACCGTGGAGCTATGCGTAGAGGCACTATGACAGCTCCGCCCACCCTTACTTTAAAGTCCACTGAAACAGACACCAGGAAACTGCAATATAATTTGAACCCGATGCTTGCAATATTCTGTGCCTTAGTGAAGTATAATAAATATGCAGAAATTCTAAACTAAACCATGGCCCAGCCCACAACAGGTACAAAGTTCTTACAGTATCCATCATATGTCTATAATTAGATTTATGGTAAACATGTAAATAAGTAATCAATATCTTGGGCAGCCTTTGGTAGAAAGTGGTCCAATAATCTAACCAGGCATGGGTTTCCATTAAACACTGATACCAGAGAGATCAGAACTTTGAAATAAGCAAAGGTTTAGAATTCCAAATACATGTTACCAAACACAATGACTGAGGGAATTCTATACCATACTGGGTAGACAGTTTAATCTCGAAAAAACACAGCTATAAATAACTGTAAAGTTTTACAATAGGAGTGAGACCAGGATTCAGACAGGTAAGTAGCTTTTCGCCCATATACTTCAGACTTTACCAGGAGGGGGGAAAATAGGCAATACATAATCGAATCTGCCAAAATCTTACCAATCACCACAGTGTAGCTGGCATGTCTTTCGTTTCCACATCCAAGAAGGTTAGCAAATATATGGGAGGTGGATGAAGATGTTAAGAGACAGAGTGGATGGCAGAGAATAGTGAGAGTTATCAATGACTATATTTGCCTATTTAAGTGTCCCATTAAATCTAAGGTAACCCTGTAGTCAAGCATCAGACAAAATGAAAGAAAACCAAATGAGCAAAGTTTGTTCAACAGTACATAAGTGGGTGCATGTCTGACTGCAATGACAACTTCATCATTAAAAGCCAATGAGGTTCAGACTATTCTCAGACTTTTAAACCAGGTGCTTATAAATGTGTAACCCCCCAAACCTAACTAAGAGGCCCAGGCATGTGTGATGTCCCTACACTTAAGAGTTGATGTAAACTATTACTCTCTGCCCTCTCTACCACTTCTACTATCAAGCCCAGGACTTCCCTTCTGTCATGACTGACAGTGTTGAGACAGAAGACTGGCCGTTCTTGACATTTTGAGGCATTTATGTGGGGGTTGCCAAAGAATGCGGTACCAAGAGAGAAACACTGAGTAAGCCTGCTGTCCATAATATTTTCTTCATAGTAAAATAATAAAAGGTGCCCAATATTGAACATTAAGACTCACAGGGTTTCCAGTGTCTACTCCCCTATTGGCTTTTATGCAGTTATAACCGAAGAAAACACCTAGGGCTCCTGACATTCCTTTTTCTTCAGAAACTCATTCCCATTGTGTTTCCCTGAGAAGCATCTCTACTTCAGGGAAAGGAGTGAAACATAACTGTTCATCCAATAATACCCTAATTTAATTTGATTCCTTAGTACAAATTGTATGGTGGCCTTGGGCCATTCTGCTGCCTGATAAATCTCCACAAAGTAACCCTTAATGGGACTACCAGTACTACTCATAAAGGCTGGAGTACTTATATTAGTAAAGCAAAAATCACTTTTAGCAGGGATGCTAAATGGTTAATAGGATAGAACCAGCTTTTCTTAGCAGAGATGCTATACTCCAGAAAAGACAGAAGCATCACTGCTGATATACTTTTAATGAAGAGCATCAGCACTTTACAGCCCTGCAGTACCCCTGAAAGAACAGTACCAGCAAATTTGAGAAACTGTCTTTAATCATATCAGCACTTATCAGCAGGGCTGGTATACTTTCAATGTGACAATGCAGGGCAACCCATTTCAGCAGTGATAGGCTACTTTTGATGGAAGGGTGCCATCACTTTTAAGTAAAGGTCTAGTAAAGGTTAGTATCCGTCGCCTGAGTCATACTGCTGTATGTTTTCTGGGGCAATGCCAGCACTTTTCAGCAAGGCACCTACTCCAGGATGGTATTCTTTTAACAGGACAGTGCTGGCACTTGTAGGCAGTTTCTCCAAACTTTGGATTGGATGATTACAACACTTCTCAACAAGACTGTAATACTTTAAATGGGGAAATATGCAAATGTATAGTGACTAAGGAGGTAACTGAATATTCTCGCTTCCACAGTAACTTTATATACATTGGAGAATCCAGCTGCTGAATGTCCTCCACAATGCTACACTGAAGGTGGAGGAAATTAAGCTGGTGCATTCTACTCTGTATTGAGAGTTTCTTCAAGGAATTTGACATACACAAATATTAAAATTCTTTAATGTTATGTGCGATATGTCAAAGTATGATAACTAATTCATGAAGACAATTTCCCATTCATTAACCAAACTGTATTTGGTGCTAATTGATACCTTTTCCATGAAGCATCAGAATACAGACACACCCCTGTCCAATTCCTATGCCTTGCCTCATGTATTGTTCTAGATACTTTAATGAAATTGGACTAAACAGGAGAAGCTTGCTATCAAAAGCAAGAGAACAACCTCAGCTGCTGTACTCTGTAGACCAAATCCAGAGAAGCCTACATTGGTATGTGTCTATAGCAGTGATTGGGGGTGAATGGAGACAATTAGTATTTCTCCATGACAAAGGCTCTGGGTGCTTGACATTGCTTTGTCAGTCACTCAGTCAGGCTTCACCTGATGCAAGTTAACACTAGCAGAGCCCTCATCAGGCTCATCGAAGTAGCAGAAGAACAGAATAGCTGCTTCTCACAACTTACACTGGAACCTGCTCTGTCATGGCAGCACAGGCTGGAAGCAAGCAGGGAAACTGTCCACTGACATTCTGCTGAAGACAGGGGCTCTACCTTCTTCACTAACCTGCCATTACAAAACACTGCCTTTACCACCACTGATCTAGAATTAGTTGGGGAGAATGTCAAGTAGCCACTGGTGAATCTCAGTGATGAAAAATCAACATACCACACCAGGACATGGCTGAAGTTAATTTCACATCACCAACCAATCCGCAGCAAGTGACTCTTGGTGGAGGATAAAACTGTAGAAGCAGCCGCATGGTGGCAGGGTCAGAGTCCAGTCAGACTGAACCAGCTTTGGTGACAAGTTTACTTACTAGCATTAATCTTGCTCGAGTGTCACAATATATACGGCTGGGTGCAGACCACGGAAAAGGGACTTACAAGTCACAAGGCTTCAGCTCCAATTCCATTATGGATATCACACCTCCGCCACTGAAGGATACATTTTCATACAAGATGATCGTTTTACCAGCAATGTTATGTTATGTTATGTTAATTGTAGCTTATATAGGGAGTAATCGCCTGCAGGTCTCTTAGCGCTTATGGAGAAAGCTCAGGTAGATTCTACCATCCCAGAAAAGCACCAAACCAATGTGCTAGACTATAGCCAGGGCTTCCCTAAATACATAAGTCTTAAGACACTTCCTGAAAGGGAGGAGGGTGGGTTCCTTACTGAGGTTCTCCGGTAATTCATTCCAAATTTGGGGAATTAAGACAGAGAAGGCTCTGCCACCTCTATGCCATTTTGGCTTGTGAGGGGGCCAGAAGGCCCACCATGGATGAACGCAGAGTGCGTCCTGGTGCGTATTTCATCAGACGCTTCTTGATATAGCCAGGAGCCTGGCCAAAGATGGCTTTGTGGGCAATGCAAAGGCCCTTAAACTTGGCTCTCTGTTTAACTGGGAGCCAATGCAGCTTAAGCAGCAAGGGGGTGGAATGAGCCATTTTGGGAAGCCTAAAAATGTGCCTAGCTGCATCGTTCATGATCACCTGCAGCTTGCTGATTAGTTTCTCAGGAAGGCCAATATAAAGGGCATTGCCATAGTCCAACCTGGACACGATCGTGGCCGATACAATCATCTGTAGAGTAGTAGGCGAGAGCAAGGGGGCCAGTTTCCACAACTATTGCATTATGCCCAGTCAGGTGCCAACCACTGAGTACACTTGATTGGTCAGGGAAAGGCAAATGTAATCCATGAAGCTAATTCTTGCCCTGCAGTCAATTTCTTTTAAAATCAATCTAATCATTTTCTGGGAATGATGCATGAGCACTATTACGCCAAAGCACAGCCAGGTAAGAATCTACTTAGAATTAGACTGGATTGCCATGACTTACAGATAGGCACAACACTATCTGCAGTATTTATGATTGGCGTGAAGATGACACGTTCTTACCTTCACAAAGTGCTATACAGTTTAAGTTTCGACTCTGTAGGAATCTGGACTGGATTGAACGACTCTGTAAAAAAGAGAGGTCAAAGTTAAGCCTCACCACAAATATCTAAGAATGCAGAACACCATATGACATCCAACTATGAGAATATTGTTGGATACACAGAAGAGCCTTTTAAACTTCCCAGCAGAGAGTAAAGAAAGATTACTTACCTGATACATCTGTTCCCCAGCATAGATATCTTCCGCAACTTTCCATCCTCTAAACCTATACCTCCCTAATTTGTTGTTTCTCAGAAAAACAGCAGAGTGGTGAAGAAGAGAATGCATAAAACAAATGAGCTAATTCAGGGGTGTATTCACAAACTGTACTTTGTAATACGTTTAGTAGTACTGCAACAGTACTGCCCACATACTACAAAATGTTATCCAAACCTACGTGTGGAGATCTATGCCTTGTCTATCTTTTCTGTGCGAAGATTTCCGTAGCATGTGCAGAGATCTCTGCACAAGCAGGTATATATTTTAGTAGTAAAACTGGTAGGAACCTGAGGGAGTGGTTGGAAAATGGGAAGGAATTAAATAGAGGCAAGTACAGGTTTAATGAGGATCATTCAAATACAGACACCCATCCACAAAAGAGTAAGAGCCTGATTACGAGTTTGCAGTCAGAAATTATACTCCAGCTCAGACTTGGAGCGAGTCCAGTAACAAACTTGGCCACTCATACGAATTTAAGAGGCTCCTCTAGAAAATATCGGAGGCAGGGACTAAAAGATCACCCCATAGGACATAATGTTAAATAAAATAATGAATTTCAAATTTTACTTTCAATATGCAGATATATATTTGAAGATGTTAAAAGTTATATTGAACCCGGTCATTTGGTACTGCATGTTGGGGGTGACCCTGGGCCTCTCCCGCATTTCTCTCCTCTCTCTCCCCCACAACTCTTGTTTTTAGCATATGACAGTGCTGTTTCTTCCCTGTACAGCTGGAGAATTGTTTATTAGGTTTTACGCCCTATTTTTTTCTGCACAGTTGGGCCCGTTGGCCTTTTGGCTTCCACCTTAGGGTGTTACTGGCAAAGTTCCATCGCATTTCCGCCCCCCCTTCCTTACCCTCACAAGATTCTCTCTACGGAGGATTTCCTTGATTGCTAGACAGGTAATGCAGAAATAGGGGATCTACACATTCCCTCTGCTGAATACACACCATTGTGTCCTCCTGCACCCCCTCAGGCGATCCCGTCTACTATCGTCTTTTTGCTCCTCTATTTTATTAGCTTGTTGACCTTGTTGCACACATCATGTCTGTGGCATATTAGTGTGAATGTATACAACAGATTTGCTGTTTCTTGCAATCTTACTGTCAGTAATTGCATTGCTTGTTTAAAATACAATAGACAGATTTTCAGTAAAAAGTTATATTCAATAAAAAAATGTATCACGGAATTTTATATTTAGATTTTTGCTTAAAAATAATTTAATAAAACTTTTTTAAAACGTAAGTAAACTTAAATAAATACATTTTAACAAAATGTACTAATTAATAATTACATAAAAATAACTCTATAAACAATACAGTGTGGAAGGGGATTTTTTTTAAAACAGTGCAAATATAAATACATAAAAATTCAATGAATATTTTATCCATGTAATTATTTAGTAAATATTCAGTTTGATGTGTTAATGTGCAGTACTTTTTTTTTAGAGTTTTATATAGCGCGAACTAGACAGCTGCGGCCCGTGGAGGGAGTTCCGGTTGGGCAGACAGGCGGGGCGGGGGAGGGGCAGGGTGGGGGGTGATAAACACCAGATTATGGATGATTGCAGGTAAGTAAACAATTAAATTAATAAAACGAATTTCGTAGCGCGCCCTGCATCGCATTTTGCGATGCAGGGCACGGAACGAAATTCGTTTTATTAATGTAATTGTTTACTTGCCTGCAATCATCCATATTCCGGTGTTTATCACCCCCCACCCTCCCCCGCCTGCCTGCCCCACGGAACTCCCTCCACGGGCTGCGGCTGGAACTAGACCCGAAGATATCGGGTATCAGAGTGCTCGCTATACATAGCACCAGTTGTGTTACATGAGGACACGTTTATTTTTGTTAGGTACGGGGAAATTAAATGATTTGCTCAGAATCACAGGATATTGAGCGTCGTTGCAGAGACTCGAACCCGGTTCCCCAGCTTCGACGTCGACCGCTCTAGTCGTAAGGCTACATCCTCTCCCCTTTAGTTTTAGATTTAGGTTAATTTACAATTTATTTCACATTCAAAGATCTTCATATTTTTCCACTAATTTTTAAACTAAGATTGCCGCCCTGATGGTGGAAACCACTGCTCATGTGTGAAAAATCATTCATAGTTACTTTACACTCATTTATCCTGTTCTAGTAGGCTCCACTCCCAGTTTTGAGGGAAAAAAACAAATAGCATAAAGAGCCGAAGTGTAGACAATGATGACAGGTTAAATTTTTAGACGTGGTAGCCCCTCAGACCTTTCTAGAGTTATATTTCCTAAGAGAACTGACACCTCAATCTTACTCTTGAGGATACAAACAAGTAACTATTCTGTTTGCCTTATACAACCAATGTCAAATGTTTGTTTCATAGATTGTGGAGAGATGGGTTGAGGTTCTGATATGAAAAGACGATAATGCTGAGTACACTGGACTACAATTGCACTAAAAATATACGTCGGACATAGAGAGGAACAGTGGATAAACGAGGCTCCTGCAAGGTTTATTAAACCAAAAGAAAAATACTGATACAATTCCTAGCACAAAGAAATCAGGATAAGTGGGAAGTCTCAAAGTGGTTCGTTCAAGGAAGAAAAGTACATTAAAGTACATTAAATACAAATATCAGTATAGATGAATAACTGTGAATAACAGAGATGTTTCTCACCAAGGGCATTTGGGTCACATCTACTAGACAACGAGGTGCTTAGCTTGGGTTATCTATAATTACCCTCAGGACCTCATGGTGAAAAACATCACTGTTTATTCAAAGCTGCTCATATACAAATATAACCTCAAATCCTCTCCCCCTAGTTAGGATCAGCAGTGCAAGGGTAAAGGAGTCATGGGAGAGCCATGCACAAGATATTCTCATCTCCCTCAGCCTCTGTACCCTTTGCGTACATGAAATGATACCTGGTGTCCTGCCACCCTTCCAACCATTCTGTGGCCATCCTCTCTGCATCCAAAAAATATCTGACAACCTGACAGCCTTTAATGCCATATTTGGCATTACAAAAAATTAACACATTTATACTATCACTACCATGGGCATT
Source organism: Lissotriton helveticus (assembly GCF_964261635.1). NCBI lineage: Eukaryota > Metazoa > Chordata > Amphibia > Caudata > Salamandridae > Lissotriton > Lissotriton helveticus. The sequence continues at coordinate 189,605,139 of NC_136062.1, read as the reverse complement.
AGCCTCTTGTCCCTAAATCTCAAGAATTAAAATACCTGGTTATTGTCATCAGCCGTCATCAGCCAGGCTAGCTTGAATCCAGTGGCAAAGTGAGCAAGGGACCCACGGCTGATTAGCCAGACACCGGTCCAAGGATGCTTGTTTCCGGTCCAGGGAAGACATGGCTTGGCAGTTCGGGCTGGACTGTTCCCATGAGGCACTGGATCAGACTGATTTGCATATGGCCATGTCTGAACTGGGGTGGTGGAGGGGGCTAAAGAATGATGATGGATTAAATCCAGAGCAGTTGACTGGGGGTGAGTGTTTGATTTGCTCAAACGCTCCGTCCATCATCCCCTTTGGTATCGCTTTATTGTAGGTGAGCATAGCTAGTGAGTTGTGGCGCGATTATCCTCCCACGCTGTAATCAGGGATGGTTATTTTGGCACTTTTCGGGTTGTAAAATTAAATTGGTCAAGAATGTAGTGATTTTTATGGAGTGCTGATAATAAGCAACAACAGGAATTATAGGATTAGCGATGATGCAAGGACTCACATCCTGGATGGGGGATCAGTAATGCTGAGAGATAAGTTATTCTGCTAAGAACTGAAGCAAATATGAAAAACACGTGTCCGATCAAAGGAGATACCAATGTAAAATGTATGCACTGCCATTGCAAAGCTTAAATATAATTTTAATAGGTACTGAAACAATGTTAGGCATTTCACAAGAGCTCAAAATATCAGGGAAAGAGGGGAAAAAAAAATGCTGCAAAGTTGTAGAAATTCAGTAATGGAAGCTACCCAGAGTCCTCGTTGTCCAATGCGAAGTTCAACTGAAAAAAACAACTGCAAAACAGGTGGCTCTAGGTTGGGTTTATTTCTAGATGCATCCAACCAGGAAGAGAGCCTTGCACCCAATTGTCAGGGTGGAACTCTCCCAGCACAGAAGTCTTTTCCATAAGAGAATGTCAGGTAATGTTACTCTGAAGCTCGAGATATCACACTTCTCCCTACTTAAACTAAACAGAACATAACAAAAAGTCAAAGAGTTCATGAAAATGATCATACACGTTTACATAACCAAAACAGTTTAAAAATTCTTATTAACAATAGTGTCCCAATAAAGCTTGACGTATTATTTATAGATAAACATAAACGATGCATTAAACAACAACCGTTGGACAGGTCTCAGGACAGGTCCCAACTTAATTCACAAGATGCTCCACATCTACACCTGCGCTCTCTGCACTCTAGGCTGGAGCTCTTAATCATCACATATTCCCCAACTCTCCTCTTATTTCAAACAAACATCCCAGTAACTCCAAGACCTTCTTTTGTTTCCACACATTCCCCTCACTCAGTAGTCTTACTTATGGATCCAATCTCACCACTTGGTGTCATATAGATATGCTTTGCCTACACACTGTGTTAAGTTATCATGAGCTTATTAGGAGTTTAAACACCATTTTACCTTTCTGCTGCTTCTGCACACGGCACATATTGTTGTTTTAGCTTTGAGCCTAGTAGAATGATTTACTGCACACGAGAATAATATGTTGTTGCTCTGATATCAGCTTTGCTTGGTGAGCTGTGTCTGTACAGTGAGTGCCGAGGTCTTCAAGGATATCGCAACACAGTGGTTGTTGTGAGGTCTGATCTTCGCACGTTCTAGACATAACATACATGCAGCTGCGGCCAAACTCTGGCTTTAGGCGCGTTTAATTTTGCAACGCACAGAGAATACACACACTTGATGATGCTTCGCATGCAGAGAGCTGGTGGAAGATGATGTGATCCCTTCCCACTAGGATCAGAGGTATGGGGCTGCCCTGCTAAAACCCAAAGAGACCTTCTTAGATATAATATAATCTACTAGCAAGAGAGGGTGGGAATTAGGTGTCTTTTAGCCTTCTTCCCTCTAGCATTTTAATATGCTTTCGCCCTTTGTATTCTATGGACTAGTAACTATGATGATTACTTTGTTTCTTATAATATGTTTGCTTGTATTAGCTAAGATACTGCGCTTGAGAACACTGCATTAGAAAATAAACATTTCAAATGTGCAAGCGTCCTCATTTACTCCTTGTTCTGGATTGATATGATTGTATAACGAAAGAGTGTTCATGTGTTCCACGTTACCTGAGGTGTTCTAAGTCCATGTTCTGGTTTGTCTAAACATTGGGAGTGTGTAAGAACCAAAGAGACACTGTTGCTAGTCTGGTAGGGGATTTTGGGTACTAGGATGTATGACATTACAACGCATGCTTTTACATTGCATGCTTTTACAACGCGAGTTTTACAATGCATACCATTACAACGCATAGTGCTTTGGGGCGCTGGATAGTGAATTATTTAATTTACTATTCCAACTCCAGTCCCCGTGCATAGTAGGGAAGGTGTTGGACAGTAAATTAAATATATTCCCTATCCTAGAGCGCCCCCCAGCGCAATGCGTTGTAATGGTTTGCGTTGTAAAAGTTGCGATGTAAAAGCATCGTGTGGTAAAAGTTGCGTTGTAAGTTATGTTTCCCTGGGTACTAAGGTGAGTTTTGGCACACCCTAATTCACTACGGTTCCAAGTCTCTATGCACAGTTCTGTGTGAGAACGGAATCCCTGCGACATGGCGCCCAACTGTTGGTGGTCTTATTACATGACACTTGAGTAGTGCAATATTCAGTCCTTAACCCCTTCACTATTGTTTCCGGTTAACGGAGGTGTCGGACAAACCTACCTATATTTAAATAGGTCTTTTTAAGCTTGATTCTTCCAAAACGGTTTCCTTGAATTACTACCCAGTTGTGCTACAGAGTTTACTTTGTACCTCTTTCTTTCTGTGTCACTATGGCCGCGGTGGACATTCCGCAACATAGTCGCATTGCGGTGCGCAATCATTTGCAGACTTTTAATGTCCCCGTGGATGGCATGGCCGTAATAATGGTGGTGAGTGCAGAAGTGGCTTACCAATCCGAAATATTTTACTCGTGGGTGACCTTCCCGTCGGTGAACGCAAATACTGCTGTGTTCGACACGTACACTCCCACTGCTGTGCCGCAGGAATATGCTCCATATAGCGCACAGGAAATTCCGATAGATGCTTGGCAGCACCGAGTGTGGTTTAATGGCGCCCTACCCCACTCTTTGACAGCTCCGAGGATAGGTCCTTTGTCCATTCCAGGCGCGACTTGGCCTGTTTTGGCTAGATTTACACCTCATCCTCAGCACGGAGCGTGTAACGTTGCTGAGTTAAGACAACTACATGTGGTCGCAATTAGCGTGATTAGGTCGTTAGTGCAATACATAACCCGTAATCTCCCGGGAGGGCCCCAGGTGGTGCGGCGCTTCCTGCCGGACAGGGCGGAATGAAGCTTAGTCCTGTAATGGTCAACGCTGTGATGGGCAAGCACCCCCTGGATAAGGATGATTTTCCTTTCTGGCCTGCCGAAAAGTTTGACCAGCTGGAAGCGGTATTTCCTAACACGACTCCTGGTGAGAAACACAGGATTCTGACAATTAGAATGCCAAAAGACTTGACCCCGGAAATTGGTGACTGTGAGTTGTGGGGAAAAACCTTTGCGGCAGTCTATGCGTAGTGCTACGGCACTCTGTCTATGACTATCCTGCCGACGGTCATTAAACGTGTTCAGGATGAGCATGGACCTGAGGCGGCGGTTGAATTGGGTATGCGCCTATGTGGCTCCTTTGATGTGGTTTCCGATCTCATACTTGCGAATGTCAAGGGAGATGCGGTGAACTTTCAGGTGTCCAATGCTTTGCAGGCGGTTCCAGATGCCGACAAACCCCGACAGTTACCGAGGATTATTGTGGCGGCTTATAAGACCGTGGGCCGCAAAAGCATGGGTCTCAAGCCATTTTCTAATAAAGAGAAAAAACAACCCCAAGGGCAGAAGTCTGAAACTGACGAACAGCCCAAGACCAAAAAACAAAATTGGCCGATAAAACAAAAACAGGGTAAACAACAACAACAGAAACAGGAGTCTCGTCCTGCATCTCCATTGCCTGCGCCCACAGAACGTATTTATGACTTGCGCGATCGCGCGACGATAAAATCACCTGGTCGTTTTCAGGTTTCTCCGCGTTCTTTTCAGGACTCATAGGCCTCATCGACCGGTGGTGGACGTGGCGGCAGGGGTCGCGGTGGCCAGCAAGGTTGCGACCAGCCCCGCCCGAAAGACGGTAAAGGCAAGCAGGACGATTCCACACCAAAAAGACCCCAGTTATAGAAGAAGAAAGTCGCCGCTTTAACAGCGAGATATGCCACAGATAGTGAGAACGCAGCTTCGGACTCAGACATGGGCTCCGACCTTGCTGGACAGCGCGGCGGAGATTACCATAGTGCGAGAGGCCCTGCGTCCGCTACTGAAGGTGACAGCGACTGACCGTTATGTTGTTGTGGAGACAGCTGACACTAGAGTAGCTCCCCCTGATAGACTTTATGAAATAATGCTTTATTGAAGGTGACATACAACGTACCATAAAAGGGGTATTTTGGGAAAATCTTACGACTACCTATGAGATTTTGGTAGCGGAGGCTGACTGGCCCCCACCTTTTGTGCTCGCGGCTCCGAGAGGGGAGGAGGTAATCCTCCCTAATTTCGCGCACACTGTCTCGAAGGAGCATGCGCTGAATTTTTCCGAAGAGTGGGCTAAAGCCCTTGCGCCGGCTCTGTACCGTACACACTGTGGTTGGCATAAATTTTCCCCACACCACGTGATTCCTTTGCGGTCTATGCCACAGCCTCAACCTCAATATCCCATCCGACGCGAAGCAAAGGCTTCCGTTGCGGAAATCCTTGAACAATTGGAATATCAAGGAGTAATTTAAACGTGTGTGTTACCGATGAATAAGCCTCTTTTTACTGTGACCAAGCCTGATGGATCATATCGTTTGGTATTGGATTACCGGCATTTAAACTCGCATTGCCGTACCTGTGCAGTACAGAATACTCACGGCTCTGCTTTATTGGATAGTCTTGTGCGTAAGCGGTTTAAAACCACGCTTGACATATCCAACGTGTTTTATGCCCACCATTTGGATGGTCTGAGTTCCCAATGGACCAGTTTTACGTGCGGCGGCGAACAAAAACAGTTCAGACGTTTACCAATGGACTATAAGAATAGTCCAGGAGTATTTGCTGCCCGCATAGTCTCTCTCTTAGAGAGAGTGGACCCAGATGCGTGTTCGTATGTGGATGACATTCATCTCACTGACGACGAACTTTGGGCGCATCTGTGTAATGTTGACCGCATAATTTGTAGCTTTGCGGACTTCGGTTACAAATTCAACTTTTCAAAATCGCACATTGCAGAGTATACAGTGTTGTTCCTGGGCTACGAGCTCAACAATGAAGGCCGAGGATTGGCTCCTCACTTCTTGGAGAAATGCGCACAACTGCGCGCTCCGACAACTCTGAAAAAATTACAGTCTTTGCTGGGATTTTTGAATTTCGGGAGGACATACATTCCTGAATATGCCCAGCGTATCAAGCCTTTGTATGCTTTGATACAACCTACTTTTACCAAATCGTGCTGGCTGCCAGAACACTCAGCTATTCTGCAATCTTTGCAGGCTGATCTGCTCGAATCTAAATTTTTACTGACTCGTGATAACCACACCAACCTGGTGATAAGAATCATCCCTGGGGCGGTGGGTTTCACTTACCTTACTTTTAACGAGGGAGACGACACAGTACCTATTGCCCACAAGTCACACTTGTACACTTCGGCTGAAATGCGATTTTCCACTGTGGAGAAAGTTTTGACAGCAGTGCAGATGGCGATTCTTAAGGATCGTGCTCTGTCACAGGGAAAACGTATGTTGGTTGTTACCCCGTTTCCTGCATTAGAAGCAGTTACGAAAGCCAGTGTACCTAATTCTAAAGCTTTGCACCCTCGGTGGATACAATGGGCAGCATCATTGACATCTCCGGATGTCACCTTTATTTTTGATGCCTCCTTATAGTCGCAGGAGTTTTTGCAATATGAATTTGTTCATCCTGCGCCTTTGGCTATGCGGCTTTGGAGGATTTCCATTGCATCATATACACTGATGGTTCAGCGCAAGTTGCGCATGGGTCTAAGCACGCATACGTTATCGCTTGCGCCATTGTGGTAGGTGCCATGGTGAACGATGAGTTCAAGTCCAGGGTCGTGCACACGCAGACTCCAGGGGACTGCACCGCACAATTGGCAGAGCTTCGTGCTCTGATGCTTGCATTGGAGTACGCTGATCCTAGTGTGACAACTCTTATTGTGAGTGATTCTTACTACTGTGTCCAGTCTTACAATGAGGACTTGTTCTTTTGGATTCAGAATGATTTTCGTGTTTCCAAGGGTAGCACAATAAAACATAAAATGATCTGGGTCCGAGTGGCTGAGCTTAAGGAGCAATTGCCACTCGTGTTTGTAATTCATACTCTTGGTCATCAGCGCGTGGGAGTCCACGCTGTTGGCAATTCGCTTGCCGATGAGGCAGTAAAAAATCAGCAGTATCGACATATTTAGTTGCAGCAGTTACACGGTCCAAAAGTAAGATTGACGATGATATCTTGGCAGCTGTTGCTGCAACTGAGAAGGGAGGTAAATATCCAAAGGGGTTCCCTTTGAAGTATTCATACCACTTAAGTCCCGATAAGGTTCCTTATGTGAAAATACCTGACGTTGGGGAGAGATTGATTCCCAACGCGGATCGCAGACACACATTGCTCACAGCGGCCCATGAAGAAGTTGCGTCCGCGCATGCGGGCGTTTCAGCCACTGTGGCTCAGTTACAACAGCGTTTTTGGTGGCGGGGACGGTACAAACAGACGCATGATTATGTCCTTCAATGTGACATTTGCCAGCAGATTAAGCCTTCAACTGCTGCGCGTCTGCCCCAGACGCAGTTGTTCATTTCTAACAAACCACTTGGATGTGTTTATTTAGATCACTGCGGTCCTTTTCCTTCTGGTACTGCGTATAAGTTTATCTTAGTAGCAGTTGATTCATGCACACGCTTTGTGTGGGTATGGCCTCACCGCAGCGCTGATTCATGGACTGTCATAAGAGATTTGCGTGTCTTTGTAGGGATTTTTGCCTGTGGTACCTTCCATTCGGATCAGGGTCCTGCTTTCGCCTCTAAGGCGTATAAGGATGCCACGGCTTCTTTGGGGGTTCAAGTCAAGTTTTCGTCTCCATACAGATCTGAGGGTAATAGTGTTGTGGAACGAATGAACCGTGACTTAAAGCAATCATTGACAGCTCGAGTTATAGGCACTGGCAGGAACTGGCTGGCCCACCTCAATGGCGTGCAGCATGCGCTTAATAATCTCCCTAGAAGGTATCTGGGTGGGCGGACCCCATACGAAATGCTCTTTGGTATCAAGATGTATGTACTGGACCTTGACGGTCTAGACTCGGCGACTGTTGCTGCCTCCTTTGACGTAGATGAACATTGCAATGTTTTACAGACTCTACAAGAGACGAGAGACAGTCTTGCAAAGGAACATTCACCCTCCACCTCAGATGATGCGTTGCAGATCCAGGTAGTTGGCTGGCTACCCCAAGTTGGAGAATTGGTTCGAGAGAAGATCGAAAACAGGAAATAATTTGGTCCCTCTTATCGAGCTCCAGCGCTTGGTGTGAAGGGCACAAGAACAGTCATTTTACCACCACTTCCAGGTTGTAAGGAAAACTGGTATATCTCCATTGACAATGTCAAGATACACAGAGTGGCCGATTCTTCTTAGTATGACACCGGCAGTCTCATGTCCTTCGATTGTGAGAAATTCTGTATTGGCCACGGCTTCGAATCCTGAGCCTGAGGTTGCCCTCGAGATGCCTGCAATTTCTAGTCCTTTATTGAGTACATTGCGTGGTACTCAACTTGATGAAACTGACTACACTTCCCCAACTGACTTATCAATGCCTGATTTACAAACTCACTTGGCCACAGAATCCAGATTTTCATTTGACACTGTTACACACACATCAAGAAATCCTTCACGGATACCTGTTTATGCAAGATTATTTAAAAAACATTTTTTAATTCCCCCTTGGACATATATTTGGCTGGTGCTTTTTTCGATTTACCTTTTTATGTCAATTGGTTTTGTGTTTTATTTTTTCCGTATCGTCAATGGACACTATGTCAAAGAGAGAACATGAATTCGACATCGCAATGGAACCTTGGCACCCCATTCCTCCTCGCATACTGCACACAGATTGAAGAGAGACTTGGCTTTTGTTAACATCACGGCTTGGCCTGTCCTGATTGGGATTGTATGGGATGCTGTTAAATTTCAAATCCATGGCCCTACTGAGGTTATCAATGTCCCTAATGTGCTTAGAGTTAAATTGGGGGATGTAGTTAAACAAAACATACGTTCTGACGATTGGGATGTGCAGGCCGTAGAAGCATTGTTTTCTGATTTGAAATATTATGCTGCCTTTGATGCTGAGGATTTGTATTTAGAATCTGCTAATTATGGTGATTTATTTTGTTACCAACATTTTGGCAATCACTACCTACATAAAACTAATACCAGGTGGAGCACTGTAAATTATACACAATGGGAATATTGTCCGGCTCCTGTACAAGGCAGTTCTGTTTCCTTTTTGAAAAAGTACACTTATTTTACTGATTTTAATCAGTCCAATCCCAAAGTATTTTATTTTAAAATGACCGAAAAGGCCATATCCAAAGTTAGACTTACCGATACTAAATTATTGTATTCAAAGTCATTTCTAGACCAGCTAGCTGTTGGAGGCTACGAGTTGTGGAAGGAAACAGTTGACCTTAAATCTGTTTGGGGTTCTAAAAGTTGGCAGGCACAAGGCACTGAGGCTTTGCACCGTGCATGTCTCATCTCGAACCATATGTTGTTTTTAAATTCTACCATTTCGCAGACGACATGCTTTGGATTGGCTACTTCTTTCCCTGATTTGGATGAATATTCGGGTTGGGGTAATGCTACCAAATTTTCGATCAGTGAGTTGCAAACTCTGATGTTAAATTCTTCTTTTAACATATCCAGTTTGGATCCCAATGGCTGGTTGCTCTGGCCCAGGAGTGCTGACTGGTGCCAACATCGTTTTCTGGGTTTGGCTCAAGGCTTTACACAGGTCAGGGTGGATCCCCGTTTTGAAAGTGACCATTCTGTAACTACCTATTCTGTAGGCAAATTATGTCAGAATTGGCTCAAACACTCTACTTTGGCGTCAGTTAAACAGCATTTATCTAAACTGACTGACGATGTTGAACTGAATGATTTCATAAAAGGCCCGGCTAAAGGTAGATCTAAAAGATGGATATATGCTGTCTATAACGAATTCTGGAAAACATTCCAGATTGAGGCGGCTACCCGCCTTAGGGCTATAGATCAGGCTAATTTAGAAAAGGTGCTTGCAGTGGTAGATAATACAATTAGCACGCTTTCTTCCCGCATTTACACATTGGATAATATTGTGTCATCTGTTGTTGATATTGTGCAAGATGAAATGTCTGTAATATACCATGGTCAAAAAGTCTCGAAGGAGCATGCGCTGAATTTTTCCGAAGAGTGGGCTAAAGCCCTTGCGCCGGCTCTGTACCGTACACACTGTGGTTGGCATACATTTTCCCCACACCACGTGATTCCTTTGCGGTCTATGCCACAGCCTCAACCTCAATATCCCATCCGACGCGAAGCAAAGGCTTCCGTTGCGGAAATCCTTGAACAATTGGAATACCAAGGAGTAATTTAAACGTGTGTGTCACCGATGAATAACCCTCTTTTTACTGTGACCAAGCCTGATGGATCATATCGTTTGGTATTGGATTACCGGCATTTAAACTCGCATTGCCGTACCTGTGCAGTACAGAATACTCACGGCTCTGCTTTATTGGATAGTCTTGTGCGTAAGCGGTTTAAAACCACGCTTGACATATCCAACGTGTTTTATGCCCACCATTTGGATGGTCTGAGTTCCCAATGGACCAGTTTTACGTGCGGCGGCGAACAAAAACAGTTCAGACGTTTACCAATGGACTATAAGAATAGTCCAGGAGTATTTGCTGCCCGCATAGTCTCTCTCTTAGAGAGAGTGGACCCAGATGCGTGTTCGTATGTGGATGACATTCATCTCACTGACGACGAACTTTGGGCGCATCTGTGTAATGTTGACCGCATAATTTGTAGCTTTGCGGACTTCGGTTACAAATTCAACTTTTCAAAATCGCACATTGCAGAGTATACAGTGTTGTTCCTGGGCTACGAGCTCAACAATGAAGGCCGAGGATTGGCTCCTCACTTCTTGGAGAAATGCGCACAACTGCGCGCTCCGACAACTCTGAAAAAATTACAGTCTTTGCTGGGATTTTTGAATTTCGGGAGGACATACATTCCTGAATATGCCCAGCGTATCAAGCCTTTGTATGCTTTGATACAACCTACTTTTACCAAATCGTGCTGGCTGCCAGAACACTCAGCTATTCTGCAATCTTTGCAGGCTGATCTGCTCGAATCTAAATTTTTACTGACTCGTGATAACCACACCAACCTGGTGATAAGAATCATCCCTGGGGCGGTGGGTTTCACTTACCTTACTTTTAACGAGGGAGACGACACAGTACCTATTGCCCACAAGTCACACTTGTACACTTCGGCTGAAATGCGATTTTCCACTGTGGAGAAAGTTTTGACAGCAGTGCAGATGGCGATTCTTAAGGATCGTGCTCTGTCACAGGGAAAACGTATGTTGGTTGTTACCCCGTTTCCTGCATTAGAAGCAGTTACGAAAGCCAGTGTACCTAATTCTAAAGCTTTGCACCCTCGGTGGATACAATGGGCAGCATCATTGACATCTCCGGATGTCACCTTTATTTTTGATGCCTCCTTATAGTCGCAGGAGTTTTTGCAATATGAATTTGTTCATCCTGCGCCTTTGGCTATGCGGCTTTGGAGGATTTCCATTGCATCATATACACTGATGGTTCAGCGCAAGTTGCGCATGGGTCTAAGCACGCATACGTTATCGCTTGCGCCATTGTGGTAGGTGCCTTGGTGAACGATGAGTTCAAGTCCAGGGTCGTGCACACGCAGACTCCAGGGGACTGCACCGCACAATTGGCAGAGCTTCGTGCTCTGATGCTTGCATTGGAGTACGCTGATCCTAGTGTGACAACTCTTATTGTGAGTGATTCTTACTACTGTGTCCAGTCTTACAATGAGGACTTGTTCTTTTGGATTCAGAATGATTTTCGTGATTCCAAGGGTAGCACAATAAAACATAAAATGATCTGGGTCCGAGTGGCTGAGCTTAAGGAGCAATTGCCACTCGTGTTTGTAATTCATACTCTTGGTCATCAGCGCGTGGGAGTCCACGCTGTTGGCAATTCGCTTGCCGATGAGGCAGTAAAAAATCAGCAGTATCGACATATTTAGTTGCAGCAGTTACACGGTCCAAAAGTAAGATTGACGATGATATCTTGGCAGCTGTTGCTGCAACTGAGAAGGGAGGTAAATATCCAAAGGGGTTCCCTTTGAAGTATTCATACCACTTAAGTCCCGATAAGGTTCCTTATGTGAAAATACCTGACGTTGGGGAGAGATTGATTCCCAACGCGGATCGCAGACACACATTGCTCACAGCGGCCCATGAAGAAGTTGCGTCCGCGCATGCGGGCGTTTCAGCCACTGTGGCTCAGTTACAACAGCGTTTTTGGTGGCGGGGACGGTACAAACAGACGCATGATTATGTCCTTCAATGTGACATTTGCCAGCAGATTAAGCCTTCAACTGCTGCGCGTCTGCCCCAGACGCAGTTGTTCATTTCTAACAAACCACTTGGATGTGTTTATTTAGATCACTGCGGTCCTTTTCCTTCTGGTACTGCGTATAAGTTTATCTTAGTAGCAGTTGATTCATGCACACGCTTTGTGTGGGTATGGCCTCACCGCAGCGCTGATTCATGGACTGTCATAAGAGATTTGCGTGTCTTTGTAGGGATTTTTGCCTGTGGTACCTTCCATTCGGATCAGGGTCCTGCTTTCGCCTCTAAGGCGTATAAGGATGCCACGGCTTCTTTGGGGGTTCAAGTCAAGTTTTCGTCTCCATACAGATCTGAGGGTAATAGTGTTGTGGAACGAATGAACCGTGACTTAAAGCAATCATTGACAGCTCGAGTTATAGGCACTGGCAGGAACTGGCTGGCCCACCTCAATGGCGTGCAGCATGCGCTTAATAATCTCCCTAGAAGGTATCTGGGTGGGCGGACCCCATACGAAATGCTCTTTGGTATCAAGATGTATGTACTGGACCTTGACGGTCTAGACTCGGCGACTGTTGCTGCCTCCTTTGACGTAGATGAACATTGCAATGTTTTACAGACTCTACAAGAGACGAGAGACAGTCTTGCAAAGGAACATTCACCCTCCACCTCAGATGATGCGTTGCAGATCCAGGTAGTTGGCTGGCTACCCCAAGTTGGAGAATTGGTTCGAGAGAAGATCGAAAACAGGAAATAATTTGGTCCCTCTTATCGAGCTCCAGCGCTTGGTGTGAAGGGCACAAGAACAGTCATTTTACCACCACTTCCAGGTTGTAAGGAAAACTGGTATATCTCCATTGACAATGTCAAGATACACAGAGTGGCCGATTCTTCTTAGTATGACACCGGCAGTCTCATGTCCTTCGATTGTGAGAAATTCTGTATTGGCCACGGCTTCGAATCCTGAGCCTGAGGTTGCCCTCGAGATGCCTGCAATTTCTAGTCCTTTATTGAGTACATTGCGTGGTACTCAACTTGATGAAACTGACTACACTTCCCCAACTGACTTATCAATGCCTGATTTACAAACTGACTTGGCCACAGAATCCAGATTTTCATTTGACACTGTTTCACACACATCAAGAAATCCTTCACGGATTACTGTTTATACAAGATTATTTAAAAAACATTTTTTAATTCCCCCTTGGACATATATTTGGCTGGTGCTTTTTTCGATTTACCTTTTTATGTCAATTGGTTTTGTGTTTTATTTTTTCCGTATCGTCAATGGACACTATGTCAAAGAGAGAACATGAATTCGACATCTCAATGGAACCTTGGCACCCCATTCCTCCTCGCATACTGCACACAGATTGAAGAGAGACTTGGCTTTTGTTAACATCACGGCTTGGCCTGTCCTGATTGGGATTGTATGGGATGCTGTTAAATTTCAAATCCATGGCCCTACTGAGGTTATCAATGTCCCTAATGTGCTTAGAGTTAAATTGGGGGATGTAGTTAAACAAAACATACGTTCTGACGATTGGGATGTGCAGGCCGTAGAAGCATTGTTTTCTGATTTGAAATATTATGCTGCCTTTGATGCTGAGGATTTGTATTTAGAATCTGCTAATTATGGTGATTTATTTTGTTACCAACATTTTGGCAATCACTACCTACATAAAACTAATACCAGGTGGAGCACTGTAAATTATACACAATGGGAATATTGTCCGGCTCCTGTACAAGGCAGTTCTGTTTCCTTTTTGAAAAAGTACACTTATTTTACTGATTTTAATCAGTCCAATCCCAAAGTATTTTATTTTAAAATGACCGAAAAGGCCATATCCAAAGTTAGACTTACCGATACTAAATTATTGTATTCAAAGTCATTTCTAGACCAGCTAGCTGTTGGAAGCTACGAGTTGTGGAAGGAAACAGTTGACCTTAAATCTGTTTGGGGTTCTAAAAGTTGGCAGGCACAAGGCACTGAGGCTTTGCACCGTGCATGTCTCATCTCGAACCATATGTTGTTTTTAAATTCTACCATTTCGCAGACGACATGCTTTGGATTGGCTACTTCTAAAAAGTTAAATGCTCCTTCTTTCCCTGATTTGGATGAATATTCGGGTTGGGGTAATGCTACCAAATTTTCGATCAGTGAGTTGCAAACTCTGATGTTAAATTCTTCTTTTAACATATCCAGTTTGGATCCCAATGGCTGGTTGCTCTGGCCCAGGAGTGCTGACTGGTGCCAACATCGTTTTCTGGGTTTGGCTCAAGGCTTTACACAGGTCAGGGTGGATCCCCGTTTTGAAAGTGACCATTCTGTAACTACCTATTCTGTAGGCAAATTATGTCAGAATTGGCTCAAACACTCTACTTTGGCGTCAGTTAAACAGCATTTATCTAAACTGACTGACGATGTTGAACTGAATGATTTCATAAAAGGCCCGGCTAAAGGTAGATCTAAAAGATGGATATATGCTGTCTATAACGAATTCTGGAAAACATTCCAGATTGAGGCGGCTACCCGCCTTAGGGCTATAGATCAGGCTAATTTAGAAAAGGTGCTTGCAGTGGTAGATAATACAATTAACACGCTTTCTTCCCGCATTTACACATTGGATAATATTGTGTCATCTGTTGTTGATATTGTGCAAGATGAAATGTCTGTAATATACCATGGTCAAAATCAATTGCGTTCTGTTATGCAGTTTGCTTGGACCCTGCAGACGCTCAAGGCCGGAAAGGTGCCATGGCATTACATGAATACCTCTTCTCTATTTGCCCCGTTTAATTTCACTGATAAGCAACGTTTACTTTCAATGAAGGATGCTTCTTTTTCCATGTTACACATTGAACGTTTGGAGTCCTTACCATTTTCTGTGGCAGAGGCCACTACTGCAACGTGGCTTATCCACGGATTAATAACTCTACCGTTTGCTCTATTCGAGTTTAAAAATTGTATGAAGTATTTTGCCATTGGTAGATACGAGCCTCTTGGTAGCTCCTATCTCCATGAAGCCTGGTCGGTTCCTTTTACATATAGATGCCTTAGGGAGGGCAAGGAAGTTTATCTGAATGGTGAAGAATGCACTGACACACCGGATCACTCATTAATGTGTAGAAATATCCAATTACACGGCTCCTGTAATCAAGACGAGTCTAATTTAGCTTGTTTTTTGAAAGGTACCCCCGTGCCCGGTATCGTTCCCACATTCACATTACTGGCAAATGGGAGTTATTTACTATTGAACAATGAGGATTGCTTTCGCTTAATAAAAGGCATTGCTTATGTCGTTACCGTCAGTGAGCGTGTGGTTTGCTGTAAAAATATGATGTATCCACCCACGCATGGGAAGCTGGATGTTTCCATCTGGCCGAGGATTCCGACCTTGAAAGCAGAGTTCAATAAGATGAGTCGCATAAGAGCTCTATTGTCCCAAAAAGAAGTTGTCCTCACATCTGCTCGTGAAATATTTGTCCTTCCCGTAGCTAACACCCGCACAGAGGTGCATGCTTTATTAAATACAGACCTGCCATTGCATTTCGGTGAGTTAATTCACACACTCTTTAATGCCTCCT
This sequence comes from Lissotriton helveticus, assembly GCF_964261635.1. Classification (NCBI taxonomy): domain Eukaryota; kingdom Metazoa; phylum Chordata; class Amphibia; order Caudata; family Salamandridae; genus Lissotriton; species Lissotriton helveticus. Next base: position 189,589,823 of record NC_136062.1, on the reverse strand, counting down.
CCACAACTGGGCTGGCGCACTTTTTTAAAGTGGTTAGCAGCGGCCTTGTGACTTCATTTCAAAATATATTTGGGGTCATTCCTGCTTTCTTCCATTCAATCTTTTCCAGCCTATTTGGTGTATTTCCTATTTTACTGGCGCTGGCAGCCGGCGTTCTTTTGCTGTTTTGTTTCATTCAAAATGGATGCACATCCTGTGTTCCAAGACGAGCTGTCGCTGCTGGCACTGTTTCGCAACAGAATGTTTGAATACTATGGAGCGCTGCCACTCGCCACATTAAGTGCAGCTTATGGATTATCGTTTCGATTTTCCTATTTTACATATGTCCAGCCTGTCTTTCATTGTCTGAGTTGCGATTTCGACTGGGCCCTGGATTCGTATCTCTACAATACGGTGTCTCCTAATGTGGATTATAACCAGCTCATGAGCCCCTTAGTTGCTCATGAATTGTTTTGTTCTGATGGAGGGATTATGGCCTTTGCGGCGATGCATGGAATACTGGGTCGTTGGAATGTGTTCGCAGCGGCGCAAGAATTCTTGACACACAGCTTCATCGAGAACCCGCCGAGTTGTCCTCTGATGGTTCTAGAGGCTCCGGTAATTGAAGAGCATGTGTGTTCTTTCCCGCTATTGAATTGGATGTCTGAACTATTTTCGGATGAGAACAGTGACTTCCTTTTGGAAGCTGTTGCTGCTTATTTTGCATATTCAATGTTAGGCTGAGGTCTGTCGACACCTTTATTGACATTGAACATTTTTTATTATTTTTTTGGGGGATTATGCAAAATAAAATATACGCCCCAGGCCTATTGACTTTGCTTAAGGCGAAGACTAGACTGTCATGGTTATGAGATTTTGTTTTTTTGGGTGACATTTTTTATTTTTCACTTACTCAAATATAAACTGACTGTCGTTCTTGAACTCTGCATTTCAAAAATGTGCCCCTTATCTTATCTTATCCGTGCTCGGATCAAGGGAGGGTGTCATATAGATATGCTTTGCCTACACACTGTGTTAAGTTAGCATGAGCTTATTAGGAGTTTAACACGCCATTTTACCTTTCTGCTGCTTCTGCACATGGCACATATTGTTGTTTTAGCTTTGAGCCTAGTAGAATGTTTTGCTTCACACGAGAATAATATGTTGTTGCTCTGATATCAGCTTTGCTTGGTGAGCTGTGTCTGTACAGTGAGTGCACACATTCCCCTCACTCAGTAGTCTTACTTATGGGTCCAATCTCACCACTTGGAGAAGTGGGAAAAACCGCAACAGTCATTTTTTGTCATCTGTCCTTTCTTCACACAGACCCGTCCCCACTACCAAAAACCCAGGAGGGTATGAAGCCCAGCTCACTGCACCACATGCATTGCACTTCCACCTGGCACTTGATCACTGTCCACCACAATCTTTTCCCCATCCACACGCATCATGGTCCTAGGTTTGCTACCCATCATCACTTTAAATGGTCATATACTAGTAACACTAATAGGAGTAGTGCAATTGACCCACACCAATCTTCCAATAAATTGCACTCCTCAAGCTCGCTTTCTCACACAAACTTAGTTTCACATCTTCCTTCAGACTTATATTCCAACTCTCCTGAACACATTCCCCTGGAAACAGTAGAGGAGCACATCACATGTGCAATCTCTCGCTGCCGCAAACAGTCCTTCATCTCATACAGCACCAGCTGTACCCCATTATCAGTTTCCGATGACTCATAAGAGCTTGCCATTGCTCAGGACTTCCCTATGTGTCCCAAGATAAACATCTTCCTCACAATCCCACCCTTGACACCAGAACATCCGCCTCACAATCTTATCCTCAACACCAGTGAAAAGAAGAAGTGGTTGGAATAGGTGGTGCTATCTGAAATTTATTTACAGATGTATCAACCGGAGGAGAGAACCTTCCAGCGAACTGCCGGTGGGAAATTTTCCCACACATACGTCTGTTCGATAAGAGAATGTCACAGAATGTCATTCTAATCCTTCAAATGTTACAACAATTTAAAGGATCCTATAATTACAGTCTCCAGGCTAATGAAGTAACAAAACTGTCATGAGGTTATTGAGGAACAAATGTGCCTTTTTAACAAGTGCTAGTAAATGGCTCCTACAGAAGGATAACATGTTACATTTGTGATGTCACTGCATTCGCACACGCTGTGTTTACACGGTCTCCAGGCCACATGGAAAGAGTAGCACATCCTGATGTAGAGCTGGTTTCAACATGTACACAAATATACACATAAGTGAAAACAGTGTTGCCTCACACAATGTACAATAAATTACAGAAAAGTAAATTGCACTACAGAATACATGTTTTATAGTGACAAAGAACACTCACAGAGGCTTGGTATATTCCCGCGCGGGGGCAGATGCTTATGTGGGGAGACTGGACCAGCACCTGAGCCAATAAAAAGGCATAAACATATAAATGTCAATCCACGGTGTTAGTGGTGTTTATGTATGTGTAAATGAAAAGAACTGTTCTGAAATATGAGGAGAAAAACACTACCAAAGAGAAGCTAGGATGAATGATGGAAAGCCATAAAAAGTCTGGCAATGGATGTTACGCCATCAATGGATAAACAATATTTGTCAAACACTAAAGGCAATTGGGAGCTAAATATAAGCTATTTTATTTACATGAACATAGTTTATCAAAATGTAGAAAGCCATTTTTTTTACTGTTTTCCTGTTCTCTCTTGTTCCAAACCAGCCAGGAACCCTGTGCTAACAGTCTTTAAAACAGCTTTAAAAGTTTCATTAATGGATCCCACCTCAAAATATGCCCGGCCTCATTCCTTCCTTCCGCCCACAATGGGTCCCTTCCTATTCCGGTTTTATAACCAGTCAGGCAGAGACTACTTACGCTGTTTTATTTTCATTTTATTAGTGTTTGTTTCGAGGATTCGCATGGCTCTGCTTGCCTAGAAGTTTTTTCAGTGTTCTGTGTACCTTTCTTATTAAATCTCAGCCTCTCGCAGAATGCATGAAACAACACATCATTTCAATATTGTAGCCAATATGTCAGCCTCTGCCAGTAAAGAGGTAGCTATCTGTACAGGATCCTTCTTCATACCTCCTGGTAACCGGCTCCAACCACAAGTAATATTACAAGTAGATTATTAAAAACGTATTCTAAGCATGCAGCAATTATTTAACATTCATTATTTACCTCTTTTGAAGTAGGTTATTATTTCCACCTTCTCCCTTTCTCATGTTACTAGAAGGAATTTCAAAATACCAATTCCTGCAGAAGTGATGTAAAGTGGCCCTAAGGAGATGTTTAATAAAAAAAAACACCAATAAAAATACCCCGCTAGTCCTCCCTACTCTCTGCCACTTTAATCTTTTATTTTTTTGGTTGAATGAGATTGCACCAAGTAGTAGCTCACTTCTCGTTTTTTAGTTTTTCAATTTTTTCACCAAACCTGTGTTTCAATACAGTGCTTTTTTCTCCCGCATTGCTCAATGGGAGACACACCAATTAACATTTGTCCTAATGTTAGGTCGCAGCTACCATCACTATGACCCAGCTTTAGTGTTGTGGGATTGTGCGCTAGAACCCTTGAGGTTCTGGGCGGACTCAACAGAGGAATTATGTAACTTGCTGGGAGGTTTTAAGGTGTGGTTATCAATAGTTATTACGTAAGAAGAGTGCAGTGTGTGATCGTACACTGAGGAATAAACACGTCAGTTAAAGAGCTCAGTCTGTGGAGTATTCATTGCATGCTCCCGGGCTGAGGCGGACGCTACATCTGACGATGAATAGGGGATACGAGGCCCAAAGAAACGACAGTGCTGTACTCACTGAGAGTTTGCAACGGTACAGCAAACTGCTCATACGTGCCATGTAAGCCACAAGTCAATGCAAAGCAGTCCAAAGTTGGTGTTTGTGGAGTCAAAGCTCTGCTTCAGCCCAGATACGGGCATTGAAAAAGTTGAAGGCCCTACCAAAAACAGCATTCGAAAAGCCCGCCAGAATCTGCGGGTAAGGCTGAAAGAAGAGGTTTTGCACTGCGCCACAACACAGAGCAATTATTGATACAAAGCAAAACCAGGTACGATTCAAAAAGCTAAAGGCAGAGGCAACTAGGTGCGAGAAAAAAAATTGTTTCTGACCATCAAGAAAGAAGATGGTGCATTATGACCTCCGATCCGGTATGACACAAGTGGAAGGACACGGACACTGCCTGCAGAAGAGTCCAAATGCTCGTAGACAGATTGTGGCCTATGCTAGTCACAACCTGTCTGACACAGAACATGCCTATTCTCAGACAGAGAAGGAGAGTCTGGCTGGGGTGTAGTCTTGCAGACATTTTCATGTGTCTCTATACAGAAAGCTTTTCACTGTCATTACAGACCATCAAGCGGTGCTCCCCATTTTTGGAAACCCAAAAGCGAAGATGCCCCCTCACACTGAGAGCTGGGGGTTACAACTGCAAGAGTATGACTAACAATTGTACGCAAGCCTGCTGAACACTTTTCACGAGTACCGCTACATTATCACAGATCGACATCCAAAGCGGTTGATGAGTACGGTAAATTCATTGTGAAGTCCAGCACGCCAGCAAGCCTATCTATTGAACAGATTATTGCTGCTACTAATACTAACAAGAACATGCGTATCCTCAAAAACATAATTTCAACTCAACTGTTGAAGAAAAATGCTAGACCTTCTGCTGACGATGTTGAATTAAAAAAATTAAAAAATGTACAGGATAAACTTTCCGTTGTCAGGGAAAGTGTTGTATTGAGGGGCTCGAGAATCGTCATACGTGAGAATCTAAGTCAGCAAGTCATTGAACTAGCCCATGAAGGACATTGTGGCATTGTAACCACCAAAAGCCCCGTAAGAGAAAGAGTGTGGTTCCTGCGCCTCCATGAGCTAGTGGAGCCCGTACTAAAACGGTGTTATCTTTGCAACTGCCTTTCCCCCATAGTGATGCAAGCATTCACTGACAATGCCCAACCTTTCTGCACATGCTTGGAACAGAGTTGCAGTTGATTTCTTTGGGCCTTTAGGAAATGGACATCATCTCATGGTAGTCATTGATAAGAATTCACGCTTTCCTTTAGCAGAGGAGTTATCATTAACAGCCCAGGACATGGTCATCAAGCGACTGGATGATATCTTTGCAGGGTGGGGTATCCCTGAATTCTCAAATCTGACAATGGGCCGCCTTTCAATTGCAAAGAATTTGTTTTTTAGTTAGACTAAATATTGAGTATCAAAAGAGTACATCTCTGTGGCCCAAAGCTAATTGTGGAACGAATCATGGGTACCCTCAAAAGGGTAATTTAACGGGCATCGATGGAGGGAATTGAGTTAAACCAAGCCCTGTATCCAGCCCTCTGTGTGTATTGTTTAGTTCCTCACTCCACAATTGTGATAGTCCTGCTACCTTGCTATTTAGGAGAGCCATAAGACCCAAGCTGCCACAGTGGACAGTGGACCAATCCGTGAGTGCTAAGGTTTGTGTCACAGACACTTCTCAAAAGTGCAAAATGAAAACGGATGCATTGACGAGCTCAGGAAACAGTCTTCAAGGAATGTGACTGGGTCCTGGTTAAGAAAAAACGAAACCAGAAAACAGACACTCCATTTGCTGTCAACACTATGAGGGTTGTGACGTGCAAAGGACACATGGTCAAGGCACATTGTTCTGGAAAATCCATCACACGGGACTCGTCACACTTTAAGCACCTACCTCGATATTTATCAGCTCCTGCAATCATGAATGAGGCATCCCCACCTACCAGTCTAGATCAAGCACCAGACCCTGTGTCAACAGTGCATAATGAGAGTGTGTCTCAACTGTCTCATACCACTAATCTGGCTGACTATCGCAAGCGCCTCAACAACTTATTGAGTAAATGTAATGTGACTGTTGTTTGTACTTTTTATTTAACAAAGGGGGTGACATAGTGTTGTGAAACTGTGCTCTAGGAACCTTGCGGTTCTAGGAGGACTCTACAAAGGAATTACGTAACTTGGTGGGTTGTGATAAGGTGTGGTTACTAACAGTTATGATGCAGGGAGTGTGCAGTGTGCAGCGGTTGCTCCTCCACAAGGAATAAAGACATCTCTTACAGAGCTCTGTGTGGGGTGCATTCATTTGCATGCTCCTGGCATGGGGAAGACGCTACACGGGCAACCCTGTGGCAGGCAAGCTGCCAGGTCAAACATTTCCACTGTCTGAGTCTGTTGAGGATCTGCCAGTGGAAACTATGCCGTTCCATAGCTCTACACGAGGCAAGGAAATGTATAGTTTGGCAGGATGGGTAAATCGCTAATTTATTGTCCACTGAGGTCTACATTCAAACCTGAATGCTGAATAGTAAAGGGTATGAAAAAATAATGTACACAGAAATGACACACTATTCTATTTCATGGAGCCTGTGACCGGGTAACATTGAGACATTCATGGATTGTACAATGGAGGAGAGTGCTTTATACATGGGGAGATCCAGAACTACTTGAGATGCTCAGCCAGCAAGAGCACTTTCAGTCTTCTCCAGAATAACACCAGGGAGTGAACAAGAGCAGGCATTTGGGGAGAGTTACAGTTATATGGCCACAGCAAGCTTTGCCATAAACGATGATTACGGCATTGTTGCACCAGCTGCATTCCATACAGGGTTCTCAAAAATTGGCATTATCATGTTACATGTCTTTGTTCTGCAACAAATCAGAATGCAGAAACGAGCACTTAAATAGTGTGGAGAGCAGAGAGTATTTTGGAATTTCTGCCACAATCTCATCTCTTCTGTCTATGGGCCACCGCACTGGTACTTACAATGTGATTTGGAATACCTTGAGGAGAAAGAAGGATCTTATCCTTTTGAGAATAGACAGTTCTATCGCTGGTATTAGGTATTTTATACAGTGATCCTGAATCTTGGTATTGAACTTGCTTCCACAGTAGAACTTGTATAACATTGAGGAGGAGCATTCTGATTTAATTACAGCAGAGGTGATGCCACTGTCTGCTAGGAAGGCCATCCATCATTAGACACCTGGACTGGTTACAATTTGGGATGAGAGCAAATACATGGTAGAATTTGTGTCTGTAGCAGGCACCCAGGACTCTATCAATGCAAGGCAGCTTTTTAGTTTATGATCATCTGACTTTGGTGAAACAGTCATGGAGTTAAAAAGCTGGTGTGGCCAAGATGGGGTCCATGAAAACTCAACATGACAAAGAGAGAGATAAGAGCCAGGAGCAGTTAGAGAGGAATTAGGAAACCCATTCTAAGTACTCACCCCCAAGACATAAGGGAAGACAGGATGAAGAGGGCGATGAAGAGCGGTGCACTGTGAGCAATCATGTTAATGAGATCTAGCAGTATACTTGACATTTGGCAAACTAGACAGGTTTATTTCTAATCTGATTAAGTTAATGATGGTTTACCTATGGAAAGTCTCAAAAGATTTAAAAGCTAGGGGTCAGAATAATAGACTAAGAAACTTGTAAGATACAAAGCAGCAATAAAAGGCAACGAATAGGAACACAACATCTATTGCACACCAGCAATTCAAACAAATAAAAATCCGTTCATATTAGTTAACAGATTACTTTTGCTCTGAATGCAGTTGAAATATTGTACCCCAGCATGTAGATACTCCACATTGCATGTCTAAGCCTTTGATGACAAGCACAGTATTCTCATTGTTCATATTCTAGCCAGCCCCCTTAGAAGACATTTCTGACATAATCGAGGTGGCATGTCTGACATGTTCACCATTGGCTCAATTGCACTATCTTGTTTTTACAGCTCTCGAGCTGTGTGGACATTCTGCACCCTCTAGGGTTTCTGAGGACACATTTCCTTAAATATAACCAGGTGAAATATGTCGCAAACAAATGAACTGGTATTCAAGGAAAATATTACACCAATTTACAAAAACAGCAATAGATTCTACATTTCATTCACTTGGCAATCAAAGTGTTTATGTAGTGTCCTGCTCCGCGAGCCCGCTGCCTATGCACTCCTATGGGCATTCAGCATAACATGAATACTCAAAAAAAGTAATACATATCAAGAGAGAAACTCACATCCAATCACAACAGGAGTTGGGATGAAAGAATCCTATATTATTTTATGATCACAAACTTAATGGGCAATCTTGACGTGTGCTTCCGCCTGGACTTTATTCTATAGACATAGATTCAGCCAAACTGTAGTCATGTAGTGTAACAGGAGCAGAGGAGAATCTTTGAATATGTTTTCAAAGATTCAAGTGATTGCAGTGATACAAGTTTGAGTTGTATACTGTTGTGTGCTCAGGAGTTATTTCTGATCTTCATTTGATGAGATGACAAGTTTGTGGCTTTGGATAGTGTGCATGGTTGTGGTATGTGGTTGCGAGGCCTGGGAGTGTTTAGTGTTTGCGCAAAATAAGTTGTGGTCTCCAGTTACACTGGGCATTGAGATCGTGGGCTAGTTGTACGAAGCATTTTTGGGGTCGCAAAAAGACCAATTTGCAAAATCGGGCCTTACCAACTGCAAAATTGCTTTTTGGGATGTTCAAAGCCCAAATTGTGATTTGTTAGCTTGTTACCGAATCCCAATTTGGGTTTTGCGATTCAGTATTTGGAAGGGGCATGTTTGAGGCATCCCTTTCTAATACTGAATTGAAATGGCATGTACAAATTGTTTGTGACAGAAATGCGGTTGCTTAACATTTGAAATTTACTGCCATTGTGAAAAATGGTGGTAACCTATTAACAAATGGGAAGGGGTCCCTAAGGGAATGGTTAGTAAAATAGTTTTTAAGAGCAGACAGTGGTCCCACAGACCATGCCTAACCTTAAAAAATGAAACTTCAAAGTTTCATTTTTTTCTTTTTACATGCATACCTATGCTGAATTTAAACGGGCTGCATTACAAAAAATATAGATTGCTTTATTTAAAAGCAATCACAGACATGGTGTCCTGCTTACCCTAGCAGGCCACCATCCCTGTGATTTCAGCAAATTCTAGTGGGTCACAAAATGCGACCAACCTCCTTCATGTCATGAGGTAGGTCTATTTGCGCCCCAATAAGAATCACTAAATGAAGCTCAAAGAGTTTCAAACATTAGGATTAGCGATTTTCTAATTGCAATTCGCAGAAAAGCGCAATTAGGAAATCCCTTTTCCTAACTTTTGTAGATTCAGCCCTGTGTCTTTAAAAGTTATTCACAGCCTAAAGTATTTCAAGATGATGAGCGAATTAGCTGGAGCAGTTTTGTTTGGGAATTGAGCTAGAGTGCAATCAATGAGCAGGACTCCCTGTCGGCTAATCCCTATGTTACTTAATTCTGCAATTGCTTTGGGTTATGTTGTCCATGGACGTCACAGATTGTTGGCTACTGGAATTTGGGGATGGGAGGGAAATATGGTCTATTTAAGCCCTTTGTAAATGCCAGCCACTGCTAGGAATATCACTGTGTCTAATCCCTTTTTGAGCCTGTTCTCTTGTATAAGAACAACTGAGTTCAAAGGATAGGGGCGTGTGCCTTTCTTCTTCGCTGCTAAGTGTGCAAGGTTATGTGTGCCCACCCCCCAAAAATATACAAGCTTTAATTGGCAAATAAGATAATATAATTCCATTATGTCCATGCAGATCATCCACCCCTCTTATACCTTATACTTAGAAACCTCTCTGCCCAAATTAATCTTATTAATAAGGATCTTAAAGTATTACTAAATGCCCTAGTAGAGGCAACTGGCACGCTGAGAAAAAGATACACGAATCTAGGCCGATTCTTTCCGCCATTGTCAATGGGTGTCTGTTCCAGCTACTGGTTTGGTTGAATTAACAGGTCTACTGCTACTCCCAGACCTTTTATTAAAGACGGCTAGTGGGTCTGGGCATCATATGCTATGTTATGATAAGAACAATAGTTACTTACCTGTAATCTGTGGTTCTCCAGTATTGGTGTCTTTCATAGATTCACATGCCTGAATCATTCCCCGTCGTCGGAGTGGGAGTCCCACGGTACATAAAAAAGCAATAATATGCTATAAATACATAGTAAATACCAATAAAAACAAACCAGGAAGTAAAGTAGCCAAAGCTACAGTAGAAAAAACTTCCACACCTATGACTATCCTAGTCATTTTGTATAGTCCAAAATACAGCCAATCAGGCGCCAGCACCCACCAGAAGGTTCTCCCCAGAGGCTCAGGCTCTCAGATTTTCTCGCAAGGAGTGAAGGTAAACCAATATAGCCTAAAAGCCTCTGAGGGGAGGTGGGCGGTTTGCATGTGAATCTATGAAAGACACCAATACTGGAGAACCACAGATTACAGGTAAGTAAGTATTGTTCTTCTCCAGTATTAGGGGTGTCTTTCATAGATTCACATGCCTGAATCAGGGTAGCTAGCAGTACATCTGTGCTAGGCAGATGCCAATTGTAGTCGAGCTTGTCAGCATATAAGGCATATAACAGTGCAAACTGAAAATACACATATCATTTTAAGCATAGCAGAGTGCAATCATGCAAGCATGTGTAACAAATAGAACATAGGAAGCGTCTCACAGCAGTAAAAGGAGGTGGGAAACAGAGGCTCACCTTATTGGAAAAGATTCCGTAGAACTGCTCGACCCACAGAAGTATCAGCTTCGCTGGTTATCTCCAGACAATAATGTCTGGTAAATATATGGCGACTGGCCCAAGTAGCCGCCCTGCAGTTCTGCTGAAGGGGAACTCCAGCAAATAAAGCCGTAGATGACGACATTTGCTCATGTAGAGGGCGCTCTAGGAGCTGCTTGCAACGGTCGTCCTGCTTGTGCATGGCAAAAGGCAATGGCAGAAGATATCCATCTTGCAATAGTCTGTTTAGAAACTGCCTGCCCCCTACGAATTGAACCGTAGGTGATGAATAGTTGGTCAGAACTGCGCAAAGCGGATGTTCTCTGCAGATAAAATTTAAGACACCTTTTGACGTCCAGCGTATGTAACGCTCTTTCCGCCGGTGTTTGCGGGTTAGGAAAGAATGACTTTAGAATTATCGGTTCGTTGAGGTGAAAATCCAAAGGTACTTTGGGGATATACTTTGGATTAGTGCGGAGCATTACAGAGTCACTTGTAAACTGCAGGAAAGGATGGTGAACAGTGAAAGCCTGGATATCACTGACTCTCCTGGAGGACGTTAAAGCCAGCAGCAATGATACCTTCCACGAGAGATATTTCAGGTCTGCCTTGTGGATGGGTTCGAATGGGTGACGCATGAGTTGTGACAGGACCACATTTAGATGTCACGCCGGAGGTGGACGGCGTACTGGAGGGAACATTCTAAAGAGGCCCTTGAAGAATTGTTGTATAATCCTCGCAGAATAAAGGGAATTGGTCCCATCCTGTCGATACCTTGAGATCACAGCCAGAAAGACCTTCAAGGTTGCGTGAGACAGGTCTGATTTTGCTAATTGCAGGAAGAAAGGCAGAATCTCCTCCGGCGTTGCTGAAAAAGGGTGAACCCCGGTTGAGCGACACCAGATGCAAAAACGCTTCCATTTAAGACTGTATGTCTTTATGGTAGCGGGCGCCCTTGCCTTGGCCAGAATCTCTTTGCAGTCTGACGGGATGTTTAGGTGGGCGAACTCACGGTACTCAGGCGCCAGGCCGCTAATCTCAATGATGTTGGATCCGGATGGTAAACCTGTCCGTTCTGAATGCTGAGAAAGTTCGGGATTGGATTCAGCTGAATCGGTTCGCACTCCGACAGAAGAAGGAGCTCTGTAAAACAATACTGGCGTGGCCTTCTGGGAGCAATTAGAATCAGTCGGCATGGTTCCCTCTTCATTTTCCGCAGGACCTTGGGTACTAGTGGAATTGGTGGAAAAGTGTACGCATATGTCAGAGACCAATCTATCGAAAACGCATTCCCCTGAGAGTCCTTTTGCGGATGCCAGCTTGCGAAGAATTGGCATTTGCTGTTGGTCTTTGTCACAAATAGGTCTAAGTTTGGTCGACCCCACAGGTGAAAGATGCGCTCCACTGTCTGCTGATGCAGTTCCCACTCGTGAGTGGAGACCGTCGTCCTGCTGAGTGCGTCTGCCAGGACGTTCTCTGTTCCCGGAACATGCACTGCTTGAAGATTTATGTTGTGCTTTAAAGCCCATTCCCATAGGTCTTGTGCTTCTTGGTGTAGGAGAGTGGGGTCTGCAATCCTATGGTCACCCCAGATTTTTGCTTTTTGCTTCACTGGTTTATGACTTTCCCTGGCTGTGGGCCTGCTAATCAGACCCACAGCCTAGCTGTTCTCTCTCTAAATTGACATCCATGTACTTTAAGTGCATTTACCAATTGGTACTGGGCCACCTTATCAGTCCCTGTACCCAGGGCATAGGTGTACCCAGGGCCTACCAGGGGCTGAAGCATGTATTATGCCACCCCTGGCTGGCCATCTAAATCTGACACAACTGGCTGCCTGACAGCTGGGGCAAGGTGGTGTAAACACCCTTTGCTGTAGATATAGTATACCTATATCTAACCCTAAAATGGACACATATATTCCTATCAGTCACTCCTATGGAAGGCCTTATCAATCCTGAAGGCAGAGTGCTTGGAATTATGTGAGATGGTGCTCTGGCATGAGCTGAGCCTGTTTGCAGCTTGCGGAACCATGTCCTAATAGCTGTTCCATGATAACGCTATACCATATACTCTTAAGTGCATTATCAACCTCGCGGTTAAATGCCATCTCTGGTATAACATTATCAAAACATGTCGAGTAAGGTGTCATACGATTTGGAATACTACCCCTTCGCCAATTCTGGTGATGGGGGTAGCATTCCACCCTTTTAGAGGGACACGACATGTATGTAACTGTGAACCCCGGTTAAAGTTAACTCGAGCATCAGCATCACAAAATGGATGCTGCCACCACAGACACAAGTCTGACCTCCTGCTGATGGGAGTCCTTCCAGCGAGGATGGCTTGGACAAAGGGTTTCCTGCCTTGGGAGGTGCTAGCACCACCCCAGACAGGATTTTGTGTATTGAGGTAGGGAGGCCTGAAAGGAATGAGACATGCTTGTGGCACACAAGGTGCCCTGTGAATACACCGGTTCAAACCAGTTGCTGGGGCATCCCAGCCCCAGCTCTGGCAGGAAACCGGACAAAGGATAGGGGGTGTAGCCACCCCCCTTCCTGGTCCCACCCAGGGGAGGGACCTAGTCAGTAGTGCAGCCCCCTTTAGGAGAATAAAGGTAGGAGCTGGTCCCATTCCAAATTAGATTATCCTGAACTATTCAACATGAAGAAACTCTGGCCTTCGACGTTCTGCTCCACAGAAGACTGAAGAATCTCCCTTGTGGGCAAGGAGTGTCTACCCTGCAACTGCAGGCACCATCAAGCATCCAGCGGCTTCACTTTGTCGTCTTCCCTCGAGGATCCAGACTTCAGAGCCCAACGAGACCCAGATTCCCAGACCTCTCCGACCTCTACCTACATCTGCAGCAAAGCTGAGACCCGTGGGTGCGACGAGACACGTGGGACCGGCCATCTTGAACGAACCTGCACTTCGCTTCCAGCACGACTCCCGAGGTAAACTCGACCAAGTGCTTTGGGGACTGAGAAGCCCCAGCCCCGAGCAGCCCCTGCACAGAAGATCAGCCCTCCAGCATCCACGAGATCTGCGTGGGGCCCTTCTGCATGGTTCCTGCTCAACGCGTTGTCTGGTCACTTGCCGGCTAGCTAGTGGCCTCCTAGACGACGAACCTTTGAATTTTCACTGCTGGTCTGGTTGCTTCAGACAGGCCCTTGCTCCCTTCCAAAAGAGGGGCACTCCGGACTCTCCTAGTCTGCACCAGACGCTTTCTTCACTCACCGCATGGGTTGCCTTTGCCAAGGCCTGTTGAGTCCCAGCCCGGATCCGACACCGCCGACAGAGAGAGCCTGCGTGGGACAGCTCGTGCCTCCATCCTGGTCGTCGAAGACACCTCCTGGTCTACGTGGCTTCAGAGTCAAGCGTCCACTCTTCACCTGATCGCGACGACGACATCTGGTTCCTTCCTGGTTCCACTCCAGTCACTGGCTAGTGACTGTGAACATTGTCCCCTCTGCTTTCAGGTCTTCTTCTTCAACAATCCACCCCTGGATTGCACCGGACATATTCCTCCCGGTCGCCTGCAGTATCTTTTCTTTCAGGCTCCATTGACTTCAACGCGGGAACCCGATGCACTTTGACACCTATGCACCCGTAGCCCGTGGGTGAGGTAACGAGAGCATTTCGGTGCTCAAGGGTAGTTTAACTGTCCTAGTGTCCAGTTCCACAGTCGTTTTAGTCCTATCTAGTCAGGATTGTCCGTACTCACCTTTAACTTGAACTGTACTGTCCATAGACGTTGTTACGCATCTCGCGTGTGAGTTCACACTCTGCACACGCGTTCCGTGGGCCTCCTATTTCTTACCTGAAGTTAGTATAGCGTGGTCCCATCGATCCTACAGCCTCTGGACAGCTCCATTCCTTTTATCAACTTTCACATTCCACTTACTTAGTATATGGTATGTCGTGCCCCTAGGGCACCATTGTAATTTTGTGCGACTTGTAGTATTTTTCGTAAGAGATTGTCATGTGCTTAGCCCTCTGACCTCATAAAGAGTTCAGAGGTGTTGTTATTAATAAATATACTGTTTATTTTCATAACAACCTGTGTGGTGCCCTTTCACTTGGTATTCAAGGGGTTATATTGTGGTAAAACAGCTGGCTTCACATGCCAAAAGAGTTTAGCCTAAGACTGCTTTGTCCATGCTACCATTAGGATAGCTGGTCTATAAGGTTGACTTACAACAAATCACCATAAGGGTTGTTTGGACTGATACAAGGTGGTCACTAGAACTAGTGAACATCATATATCAGGCCAACTTCTCACACTTGGGACAGGAGAAGTGATCGTGTTCCTCCCTGCTTTTTGACGTAGTGCATGCTTGTTGTGTTGTCTGTTCTCACCAACACATTGGCATCCTGAATGATTGCACAAAACGCCTTGAGTGCAAGAAAAATGGCTCTCAGTTCCAGACGGTTGATGTGCCACCGCCTTTGTTGAGCAGTCCACTTGCCGCTGATTGTGAGGCCTTGAAGATGCGCTCCCCAGCCCTCGAGAGACACATCTGTAGTGATGGTAAGGCTTGGTGCCTCTTGAAGGAATGCGCACCCCTGCTGGAGATGTCGGTTTTGTGTCCACCAGAGGAGAGAATTCCACATGAGCGGTGTGATCCTGATGAGATCTTTGAAGGTGCCGGAGACCTGTAGCCACTGTAGGCTCAGTTCTTCCTGAAGAGGTCTCATTCTGAGGCAGCAGTTTGGTATTAATGGGATGCAAGAAGATATCATCCTCAGAAAAGACTTGTACAGTCGAACTGAAACTAATCTTCTTGATAGCAGATTCTGCGCCATGCGTTTGATCTTCATTTGCCTTTCCTCCGAGACAAAGGCTTGGAGCTTTTGGGTGTCCAATGTTGCTCCTAAGAAAGCTCGTCTTTGAGAAGGTTTCATTTGGGATTTGTCGAGGTTGACGGACAGACCCAGAGACTGAACAGGTGTAGACACTGTTGTAGATGATAATGTGCAACCTCGCGAGAACTGGCCTTTATAAGGCAGTTGTCTAAATATGGGAAAATTTGAATTCCCTCCAGCCGGAGGTGCGCCGCCACCGGGGCCAAAACTTTCGTAAATACTCTTGGCGCTGACCGTAGTCCGAAAGGTAGGACTTTGAATTGGTATACCCTGCCAGCCACCCTGAAGCGCAGGAATTTCCTGTGGCGAGTAGAATGGGGATATGGAAATATGCATCTTGGAGATCTAAGGTGACCATGAAATCTCCCGCTGCCAAAAGATGTAATATTTCCTGAAGCGATAACATCCTGAATGTTAACTTCTTTAAATACTTGTTTAGAACGCGAAGATCTAGGATCGGGCGACACTCTCCGTTTTTCTTCTTTATTAGGAAAAATCTGGAGTAAAACCCCAGTCCCCTCATCTTCTGAGGTACGCTCTCGATCTCTCCTTTTTGAATCATCAATTTGATTTGGGCAAACAGCTCCTTCAGGTGAGCTGGAGGTGGTCATTTCGGTGAGACATTTGGAGGAAATTTCTCGAATTTTAGGGCATGGCTCCTGGCCTTCGATATCCAGGACCCATTTGTCTGACGTTATAGACAGCCAATTTGAGTAAAATTTTGATATTCGTCCTCCAATTTTTTCTCGCGAGTGGGGCTGTGGTGGTGGCAGGTGAAATGTCTCATTGGCGCTTATCCTTTCCACGGCAATTTGTCTTTCCCCTGTTTTTGGTATAAGTAGACTTTCTCTGGCCATAAGATTGGTAGCGCTGGGTGTGAAAGCGCTGATTGCCCTGTCCGTAGGAGGATTGCTGGTTGTATCCACCTCTGTTGGAGGACGATCCCCGTCCTCTCGCTCCTCGAAAGGGCAGCTTGCGGAATTGAAGGCTGCCCAAGGATTTCGCTGTTTCCGTATCCTTTTTAATCGTCTGTAAGGGTTCCTCCACTTGGGGGCCAAACAGATATTCACCATCATATAGCATGTCCAATACCTTATTCTGGACCTCTTGTTTGAAGGAAGTGGAACGTAGCCACCCCTGCCTACGGAGAACCGCAGCACCCGCTAGTTGTCGAAAGCCAGTTGAGGCTACATCAACTGCTGAATCAATAATCTCTTCTGAGATTCTTTGGCCTTCTTGTAGGATCTTCAGTGCCTCAGCCTTGGAAGGCTCAAGAAGGAGGTCAATGAACGGTGCGATGTCCGACCACATCTGTCGGTCATATCTTCCCAAGATGGCCAATGAATTAGCCGCTCAAACAGTCGTAGCCGCCATGGTGGAGACGCACTTCCCAATAGAATATAGGCGTTTGCCATCTCTGTCCGGCGGGGCTGTAACAGGAAAAGAAGGATTTCTAGCCCTCTTTTGTGCTGCTTGGACAATTACAGAGTCAAGCTTAGGCTGTCCAATAAGGCACGCAGGTGATTTGTCCGGTGCCCTGTACTTTTTCTCCATCCGTGGCAGGACTGGAGGAATGGATGCCGGGGTTGCCATGACCTTATTCCCCTCCTGCCAAATAAAGTCAATGATGGGTATAGACTTGATCTGTTTTCAGGGCTGGTCTTTAAAATCATATAGAAAACAGTCTTGTTCCATGTGTTCCATATTAATATGAAAGCGTTTAGTAGCACGCTCCATCAAAAGGTGGAAACTGCCCACGTCCACCGGCGGTGAAATTGAGACAGTCTGAGGTGAAGGAAAAGGAGTTTGCACCTGGTATTCATCCCACTCCGACTCATCCTGTACCTCTCCTTCTTCTCTTTGATCCTCTTCATCCGAAGACTGAACCTTCACAGGCTGATTGTGTGGTGGAGGTGAAGAAGGATTTGCTGGTTGAGAAACTGGCAAAGGCGCTTCAGTAGCCGGAGTAACAGGCACCGAGCCTGTAGATTCAGATGGCGGAAACCTTCTATAATAATCATCCAACATATATTGTAAGTTGGTAAGTAAAGCAAGTGGTACTTGCGAGACAGGGACTCTGTCTACAGGAGACGCCATACGTACAGGTGATTGTATATACTCCTGTTCTTCTTCTTGATATTTTATATTTAACTCAGAAGGACTAGTGGCTGCTCCGAATGTCCTTTGAACCACTTAATCCTCACTGTCAGAGTCTAAAAGCTGGTCCGAAACCTGCGACGGCGACTTCTGAGGTGAAATATGTAGGGGTGAGAGCTGGAAAGCTGGTTCACGCCTTTGTACTAAAGACTGTTTTGGTGTCAAGAACACCGTAGACGGTGACCAGACTTGCAACGCAGTGCAAGATGACAATTGCGGCGTCGACGGTGCGTCCACCGTTGCCGATGAGGCAGACGTCAATGGTTCAGTCGTCGACGGCATAGACCTCGTCAACGAAACAGGCTTCGTCGACGGCACAGGCTTCGTCGACGGTATGGACTTCGTCGATGGAAAGGACTTTTTCGACGGAACGAGCTTCGTCGACGGTACAGACTTCGTCGACGGTACAGGCTTCGTCGACGGTATGGCAGTCGTCGACGGATTGGGCTTCGTCGACGGTAGGATCGTCGTCGACGGTATCGGCTTCGTTGATGCTTTCGACGACGGTGGCAACTTCGTCGACCGTGCGGAGCTCGCCTACGAGCCCGTCGACTGTATCTTCTTCGTCGACGGTAGAGCTTTCAGAGGAGTCGACGATGAGGCGTCGACGACGGCCGTCGTCGACGATAGAGGTCTAACGGATACATTGACCATAGTTGGTGAAGAAGCTGCCGTCGACATGATCATCTGGGGCTTGGGAGATGAGAATGTCACCGTCGACGTAGATGTGGAGTCGACGGAGGTCTTCGTCGACGATGAGACAGAAGATGGCGTCGTCGACGATAAAGAAACAGTCTGAGGTGACATTTTTTCAACTGCCTGAGGCAATCTTTTGGTGGACCGTTTTTGAGGTGCAGAAGAACCCTCCATATCCTTGCCTGTGGGATTAGCCTTAGAAGTGGAAGGCTTGTCAGATCCCTTAGAAGGTTGATGTTTTTTAGCAACCTTAGGTCCAGGAGAAGGCAATACCTCAGGCGCAGGCCTCTTTCTTGACGCTGCAGAGGAACCATAGGCTATACTGCCAACCTCAGACACAGGATTATCAGAATCCTTAAGCTTTTGTAGCCACAAAAGCCACCGACCCTCTCTGTCTCTGAGAGTCTTCTGAGGAAAAGTCCTGCAGATCTTACAGTCTTTGACTTGGTGATCTGGGTACAGGCAATAAATACATTTCTTGTGGGGGTCCTCTTTAAAAAGCCGAAGCTTACCACAAGAATCACAGGCTCTAAACAGAGATTTCTTTGAAGACATCCTTGAAGAGAAGATCCAAAAGGAAGAAAGATAAGAAAACTGAGCAGAGGAGACTCCCTTCACACGACGTGCGGTAGAAAATCTGAGAGCCTGAGCCTCTGGGGAGAACCTTCTGGTGGGTGCTGGCCAAAATGACTAGGATAGTCATAGGTGTGGAAGTTTTTTCTACTGTAGCTTTGGCTACTTTACTTCCTGGTTTGTTTTTATTGGTATTTACTATGTATTTATAGCATATTATTGCTTTTTTATGTACCATGGGACTCTCACTCCGACGACGGGGAATGATTCAGGCATGTGAATCTATGAAAGACACCCCTAATGCTGGAGAAGTTATGTTATGTTAATGAGACTTGTAAAGCGCACGGTCACCAGAACGGTCTCACGGCGCTGAGTGGGTAACAGACGTAAATCAAGGAAGGAATAATATTATCCAGGAGAAGACACAAGGACATCAGTTAAGAGTAGGCTTGCCTGAATAACCAGGTTTTCATTGCTTTCCTGAGTAGCAAAATGCTGATCTTATTTATTTATTTAGTTTTTTCTATAGGGCGAACATGCCCAATCCCGGGTGTCAGAGCACTTTACAACTCAACAGCAATCATTTTCGTTCACAGTTTACAAATTTACAATAATATACATATTAAGTTTTACTTGGCGACCACTTGGGTTATAGTAGTACATGACATGACATATGTGCATATAAAATGTAATATCATCCCTCAAGAAAACGTTAAGTCACAACTGGATGACAGTTACAAGACCAAGCCAATAACCATGTGGCTTGATAGAGGTACCTTCATTAGCCATCATCCCTGAATCTTGCTTATGGACTTATATGGTATCCAAACAGGTCTGACTGAGGTCCATAGGTGAGACTAGATGAAAGCCCCTGACTTGTGCTATCCCCGGAGTCATTACTCAGATAATAGCAGTACAGTCATCCTGTTTATCTTCACCTATTAGCACAACTGAAAATAGTAGCTTCAGGAATGACAAAGGTCTCAAAGGAGTAGAGAGAGGACCCTAGTTAGTTAAGGGAATGAATTTACTCATGAGAAAGGACTTAGCCTCTTTTTTGAATCGCAAGACCAAGGAGATTCCTCTGATATTCGGAGCCAACGCATTACAAATTCTTGGCACAGCTCCCGGGAATGCTCTGTCGTATGTTCTCTTCTTACGGAAACCTGCTGGTTTCAGTAGGAAATCGGCGGCCCCCCTCGAAGATATAAGGCCTCCAGAAAACATAATTTTCTGGGCAAGGTAAAGTGGTGTTTTGTAGTGTAGAGCTTTGTGTGTAATACACACCATCTTTAGCTGAATTCTTGCCTCGTATGGTAGCCATTTGAGCGCTTTCAGATGTGGAGTGATGTGGTCAAATTTTCTTGTACCTGTTACGAGTCTCGCTGCAGCATTCAGGTAGCCTTTTAGTGGTGCTGTTGAAATCTTAGGAAGCCATGCTAGAGGTGTGCATCCATATTCTATCCTTGAGATAACCAAAACTTGGACAGCCCTTTTCAGGTAAGCAGTGTCGATGAACGGTTTCAGTTTTCTGAGATAGCTCAGAGGGAATCGGGCATTTTTTGCCATAGTGTTGATATGAGCTTGAATGTTTAAATCCTTATCCAGTGTGATTCCAAGTGACTTGGTAGAATCAACTAGAATCAGAGTACCGTTTAGCGCAGTGATCAATTTGGTACATCCCTTGATCATCGTAGAGGATTTAGAGGGGGAGATCAGAAGGAATTCTATTTTCTGTGAGTTTAATTTAAGATGATTGCTTGAAAGCCAATGAACGGCCTTTTGTAGTGCTTGGTACAATATGTTGATCTCTTCAAGCAATGTGATCTTTATATACAGCTGAGTGTCGTCTGCATACATGTGGAAGGAGATGTTAGCCTGCTGCAGTACTTCAGTGAGTGGCTAAATGCACAGGTTGGGGATAGAGTTGAACCATTAGGAAATCCAATATTACTTGTGGATGGAAGGGATAGCATGTGGTTCACCAAGAATCTTTGCGATCTGTTCTCTAAGAAGGAATTAAACCATTTTAAGTCTGTACCCGAAAAACTCATCCTATTCTCCAGTCGGTCTAATAATTTGCCATGATTTACAGTGTCAAATGCTGAAGATAGGTCGAGGAGGACTAGTTGACAGGTTTCGTCTAGAGCAAGTAGAGCATCATCCACTATGTGCACAATTTCTGTTTCCATGCTGTGGTCTGGTCTAAACCCTAATTGGCAGTCGTTTAGTAGCTTATATTCTGTGATGTGACAGTTCAATTGTTGTTGAGCACATTTTTCCAAAACCTTGGCCAGTAAGGGAATGTTTGTTACCGGCCAAAAGTTGTTCTCTGTAGGTTTTTTCAGTAGAGGGATGACCCAGCCTGTTTTAGGCAGTCAGGAAAGGAACCTCGGGAAAACAAGACATTCATTATTTTAGTCCAACTAAGGATGAGCATGAGGTTGACTGTAGGGGGGAAGAGGATCATTGTAATGGTTGTTCGGTTTTAAGGACAATAAGGTTTTAGCAATGTCTTTCTGATCATAATGTTTGATGGTTGACCAATAGGCATTATTTTTGGGCACTGTTTGTGCAGGCTGGGCTGGCTGCTTCTCTTGTGTACTCTTTTGAGTCACAAGTTTATCAGCAGTAACCTTGAGTTCTCCACTTCTAGGGAGCTAGCTTTGGAAGTAAAAAATGCTGAAAAGTCTTCACAACAGATTGAGCTGTTAATTAAGAGGATTTGGCTAATTTGTTTGACTGATCCTTTAGTAGATCAAAGAGTTTTCTCAGTCTGTTCTTAGCATTGTTAAGTTTTTTTCCCAAAAAGTTTTTTTTGACTGGAGCACGCTTTTATTGTAGGCTTTCCTGATCTTTCTTAGCTGATTAAGATGTGGTTATGATGGGAGCTGTCTCCAGGGGGCGTGGTTTCGGCGCCGACCGGGATGGCTGCGTGAGCGAGTTGCTCCGCGCCGAGTCCCGTCTTTTCTCCTGCAATACTTGGCCCCGAATCCCCTGGCGGCTACGATCGAGCTCCGGAGGGGTCACTGACCCAGTGTGGAGCATCTGACCCCCGTCGGGACCCTGGGCGACGTGTGAGGGCGGACCTGGCGGCCTGGTCGGATCGGCCGGTGCGCAGAGGCAAGATGGCGGCGCCGACAGAATGAGAGCGCTAGAGGCTGAGCCGTGAGGAGTGCCGGGCCTGCTGTAGGCGCCTGGGAGGCCCTGGCTGGTCGGCGCAATTGGGAGAGGACCGTGGGAGCGGGTCCGGAGCGGCAGGAAAGTTCGGCGGTGGAGGACTGGTAGGAGCGGCGCCCCTCCCCCATCTGATCCCCCGGATACTGGCTGGAGGGCTGAGCCTTGCCTTGCGCTGCACCGGTGGGGGCGCTGCTGGCTTGTGGAGCCGACCCGCCACTGAGACTATCACGGCCGGGGCCGGGCTGCCAGGATCGACGTGGATTGGGGCCCGAATACCTAGCTGAGGGCCGCTGTGGAGTGGAGGAGTGCAGCGAGTTGTCGGAGTGCTGAGGGGGCGGCCGCCAGCGGCGCTTGGGCAC
Source organism: Lissotriton helveticus (assembly GCF_964261635.1). Classification (NCBI taxonomy): domain Eukaryota; kingdom Metazoa; phylum Chordata; class Amphibia; order Caudata; family Salamandridae; genus Lissotriton; species Lissotriton helveticus. The sequence goes on along the minus strand of NC_136062.1, from coordinate 189,567,398 downwards.
CCTGAGGAGCGGACAGGTTGGGCAGCAGCCGGCGGACCGGTCACAGGGGGTGGGACCGCCCGGTAGGAGTCAGTGGTGCATCGGGCCGGTAAAACGGTGCTTGGACGCCAGCGTGCGCTTGGACCCACGGGGAGCAGTGCTGCCGGAAGCAGCGGGATCAGTCAGTCCGGGGAGACGGGCTCCTGACTGCATACCAGCTGGCCTTTGCAGAGGGGCTTGCACCCTGGGACGTTGCAGTCTCTGAAGGCGCAATCAGTGTGTTAGTGGGGCAACACGGAGCGCACTTCTGGACCGGAGGTTGGCGGCTGAGCGCAGAAGGAGGACGACTGGCGCTGCGTGGTCAAGCTGGAACTGGGGTTCGGAGAGCCGCGCAACCCGAGATCTGCCCTAGGGCGACGCCAGGTGGGCCAAGGGACAGACCGGCCGTCGTCGGTGGGGGCTGCTCGAGCGGCGTGTTTCCCGCAATCAAGATGGCCGCGCGGGGAGCTGACCTCGCCGCACCGCCTGAGCGGGGGGAAGGGAAATCCGAGGCCGCGGATGGCGGTCTCCCGGCGGAGTCCTCACCACAAGAGCAGAGGCTGAACCTCCGCCTGGATGCAATACTGGCCGCAATCACTGCTACGAAGGAAGAGCTGCACCAGGACATAGCGCAGGTGGCGACGGGGCTTGGCCTGTTGAGAGCGGACCACGCCAAGCTCTCTGACAGGGTGAAATCCAACGAACAACTGATCCAGGAGCTGAAACCGGCGGTGGTCACTGCGGAGCATAAACTGGACGACGTTATTAGCCGACTGGCGATCCTGGAGCGTCGAGCAGAGGACGCGGTAGGGCGCAACCGGCGGAACAACGTGAGGGTGGTGGGGCTTCCAGAGAAAATTGAGAAGGGTGATGCGGTGGCTTACATGGAGGACTGGTTCCGGACAGTGGTGGCGCCAGAGGGTCTGTCCCCCTTCTTCTCTCTGGAAAGAGCGCACAGGGTGCCCGCCAGGCCGCCCCTGGAAGGCCGACCGCCCCGACCGATGGTGGTTAAACTGCTGCACTATAAAGATCGGGATCTGCTGATCCAAAGGGCGAGATCTCAAGGGCCCTTCCAGGTGGACAATAGCAAGGTAACAATTTTCCGGACTACACGCAGGAGGTGCAGCGGAGCAGAGCTTCTTTTCTGTCAGTGAAGAAAGAGCTGAGAGAGGAAGGGATCCAATACTCCTTGCTTTTTCCAGCCAAGTTGCGGGTAATCATTGATGACAGGACTCACTTCTTCCAAACACCAGATGAAGCATGGTCCTGGCTGGAACTATACCGTGCGGGGACGGATCGTGCACACAGGCCTAACACGGATCGGCAACAACCAGTCAAGATCAGGAAATCTCAGCGCATCCGCTCCCGGAATAGGCGCCAACGGGCCGAACGAGAGGCACAAATGCTGGCCGACAGGAAGAGTGCATTGGAGGCCACGGCGAGCATCACGGGATCGCAGCAGGAGGGCGCTTCCAGAGGCTCGGCATCGGAAGAAGAAGGGGAGAAGACCGAAGACGACGACTCGGAGGTGGGGGGAGTGCAGGGACCAGAGGTCACCCCACAGACATCGGATGGCATATTTAACGAGTGAGGCTCGAGGCCACTGAACTATTCTGGGATGCCTGATGGGGTGGACTATCCCAACTTCTATTGGACTGCCAGGTATGGGGCTGCGTTAGCAGTGTGGGACTACAGGCGCGGGGTGGTAGCTCTGCCGTCCTGGTTTGGGGCTCCATTGCCCTTTTCAGACCCTTAAGGTCTTCTGTGGTGACGACCACAGGTTAGCGTGATGTGTTGGGTGTTTCAGGTTTGGAACGGGGCTGAAGCTGGGTTATTAGGCCCTGTCCTGGGGAGGGGGTTGAGGGGAGTTTGGGGACATGTTTTGAGGGGGCTGTACAATTGCTGCAATGCGGGAAACATTTATTGGCTTGCGCCACTGTTGAGATTGATGCTTTATGGGGACGTTACCTAACCTGAAATGTGTCACATGGAATGTCCGTGGTATTCGAACAATGGTGAAGCGCCACAAGGTACATGCCTACTTGGTGAGGCGGGGCGTTCAGATTGCGATGCTTCAGGAGACTCACCTGACGCAGAAGGAGTGCGGGGCCTTGCAGAAGAGGTGGCGAGGTCAGGTGTTTGGCACGACGTACTAGGCGTTCGCCAGAGGGGTGTTGATATGGATACGGGCGGGCACTCCATTTCAAGTTACGAGTCAGAGAATAGATCCAGAGGGTCGATATGTGGTAGTTGAGGGACGGCTGTATGGTAGGGAGGTGGCGCTGTGCAACATCTATGCCCCCAACGTTGATCAAGCTCATTTCTTTGAGGATTTATCGCGCTCACTGGCGTATTATTTGGCAGGCCCTGTATTGCTGGCGGGGGATTTTAATTCCATATCTGATGTGCTATTAGACAGATCGCACCCACCTCTGGTGGACTCCCCAGTGCGCCGACTAGCGACCCATAGGCGGGAATGGCAGGAACAGTGGGGCCTGGTGGATGTCTGGAGGGCGCAACACCCCGACACTAGGGATTACTCTTACTTCTCCGCGCTGCACGACCTTCATGTTAGACTGGATTCAGTGCTATGCAGCAACTCACTGGCGAATGTAGTAACTCACTCTGAGTATTTGTCCAGGACCATTTCGGACCATAATCCGCTGTTGCTCTCTATGCAATGGCAGCTGGTGAGATCGGCGGTTCCTTCATGGCGACTTCGTCCGGATACGCTGGAAGATCCGGCGTTCTGCGACACGGTCCGCCAGGGCATAGACAGCTATTTTACGGATAATGCTGGGTCGGCGGCGACTAGAGCGACTGAGTGGGATGCGATGAAAGTGGTGGTGAGAGGGGTGTGTATGGGACGGTTTCTGACAGTGAGAGGGACTGTGCTGAATGACCTTACGAAAGCGGAGGAAGTGCTGCGAGGGTTGGAACAGCGAAGACCCGAGAGGCCGGAGCTGCAGGAACGATTGTTGCAAGCTAAAGAGGTTGTGGCGACTGAGACGGAAAGATTGCGGTGTTATGATTATAAATTGTATGCTGTAAGAGTGCATGAGGAGCGGGACAAAGTGGGAACGCTCCTTGCCAAGCTGGCTGATCCGAGCCCTAGAGGGTGCCCGATCATGAGTGTACGACGCGAGGACGGGGAGGTGATCTATTCACAGTCAGCGGTCTTGGGGCGCTTCCAGTCTTACTATACGGGACTATATGCAAGCCACCTCGAAGCAGAGGCCACGGAAATAGGTGATTACTTAGATCGGATCCCCTTGCCGCTAATGGATATGGAAGATGCCCAGGACCTGGGGGGCCCCATCACCCTAGGAGAGATAAGAGGGGCTATTAGTCATATGGCACGGAACAAAACCCCAGGGGTGGATGGGCTGCCGATCGAGTTCTACGCTACATTTTTGGAAGTTTTAGCACCCAGGCTGCAGATTGTGTACGCGGAGGCAAAACAATTGGGGCGGTTGCCTGACTCTATGAGGGAGGCGCTGGTAGTGCCGCTGCTGAAGCCGGGCAGGGATGCGTTGGATGTATCATCTTACCGTCCATTGTCTATGTTAACTGTAGATTACAAGATCTTAAGTCGTATCCTAGCTACCAGGCTCCTACCGCAGATGACCTCCTTAGTACATAGGGATCAAGCGGGATTCATCCCGACTAGGAGCACCTCGATGAATATCCGTCGATTGATCGGGGTCATTGATGATGCAGCCACGGCAGACCAGGGCCCGGTGGTATTGACGGTTGATATCGAAAAGGCGTTTGCCAGCTTAGAATGGGATTATCTGGATGGCGTGCTGATGAAGTTCGGTGTCGGGGAAGGGTTTCGGAGTTGGACGAGAGTGCTTTATTCCTCGGCTAAGGCGCGGGTGCGGCTGGGAGCCATGGTCTCTCCGGCTTATCCGGTTTGTAGGGGCACGAGGCAGGGCTGCTCACTATCCCCTCTGCTCTTTGCCTTAGCAATGGAGCCACTGGCAGCGCAGGCGAGATCGGGTACCGTCTACGACGGGATTGCACAGGGACCTGTATCGCACTATATATCGTTATATGCCGATGACCTGTTACTGTACCTGGCGGATTCCGGGAGGGCGTTGGAAGGCGCGGTGGATATGCTGGGCAGGTTCGGGAGGCTGTCAGGCCTCAGGGTGAACTGGACCAAGACCTGTGTATTTCCGTTGCGGAAGACCACGCACTGCCCACAGCTCACAAGACCGGTGGTGTGGGAACCCTCTTGTTTTGTTTACCTGGGAGTGAGCATCTACCATGACGCAGCGGACCTCCTTGAGGGGAATGTGGAGCGCTGTATCCGGACGCTGAGGGGCTGTATGGATTTCTGGGCCTCTCTTCCACTGTCCGTGTTGGGTCGGGTAGCACTGTTGAAAATGGTGGCACTCCCGCGGCTACTCTATTACTTTAGAACGTTGCCGGTGTGGATCCCGCAGAGAATCTTTAGGGAGTTGAGGACGTTGGTGACCGGCTTTCTTTGGGGCCAGGGTCGCCGAAGGGTGGCACTGACTACCTTGACAAGACCCAAGTGTGAGGGGGGGATGGCCGTCCCCGATTTTGAATTATATTATCTAGCGGCGCAGCTCCAGGTCCTGACACAGAACGTAGCCAGAGAATTCAGAGGGCCAGATAGCGACCGAGGGGTCGGCATTCAGAGACATGTCTTGTCGTCAATCATGATGCAACAGAAACTGGCTGGAAGGGATCTTACGATGGAGGAAAGGACGCTTAGATTGTGTTGGAATAGGAACCTGAAGAGAGCTAGGAAGCACCGGCCGTATGCGCCGGAGATACCGCTGGGAATGCTGACTGCCCTACCGCACGGGGGTGATTGGTCCCAATTACTAGCGTGGGAGGAACTGGGCTTGCAGATGGTGGGAGACCTCTATATGGACGGGACGCTGGTCCCATACCAGACTTTACAGGACCAATTCGGCCTGCCGAGTGGAAGCTTCCTGTTGCATGCGGCGGTCGTAACAGCGATGCAGCGGCACTGGGGGGGTGGACTGGTGGAGCCGGAGGTGACGATGGCATGCCAGTATGTGGTGATGGCCGCGGGCACCGTCAAGGCGGTGACTTGCCTCCACAACAGAATGCTACATGAAGGTCTAGTGCCTTTGGTCGCACTGAAATCGCGATGGGAGGCCAGCATAGGTAAGCCAATCCCGGACTCCATATGGGGCCAAGTGTTGCACAGGACCTGGAAAGGGACGAGGAATGCACGGTTTCAGCAGGTGCATTTTTTCATTGTACATCGGGCATATTTGACCCCGGAGAGGTTACGACGACACTTCCAGGTGCTTGATGCCATGTGCCCGAGATGTCTAGACCCAGAGGTAGACCTGGATCACATGCTGTGGGGGTGCCCGAAGTTGGGGGACTACTGGCCGGAAGTGGGAGAACTCCTGAACGCGGTCACGGATAGGGAGGTGGACTTTGACATGGCTGCATGTCTGCATCTTTGGTTCCCGCACACCAAGAAGACCAAAGTGACGAGCAAATTCATTGGTTTGGGATTAATACTAGCGCAGCGCGAACTCACTTGGCATTGGAAATCTAAAGAGGGGCCGTCTGTGCGGCGATGGAGGAATGAATTGTTGAAGTGGTCGGGATGTGAGAGTGTGCTTAGGATGCATCAGGCGACTAGAGCTGGTAACGAGAAAAGTTTGGAACTGGCGCGGTCCTGGGAGCTGGTGGTACAGGCTTTAAGGGACTATATAACTGAAGGCACGGAGGTGGATCAGGAATAGGAAGGGACTCCATGGGGACTGTATGATTGTCTGAACTTCCTGGTGTATGTCATACCTCAGAGCAGGAAGGGATTATTGGGACCCGCATTAGCAGCAGTTGGTGGGGGGGAGAATGGGGGGAGTTAGGGGAGGGGGGGGTTTGCCGCCGTGCGGCAGCTTCCCGGAACCGGGCGGCCCTGGGAGGTCATAATAGGGATTTGCGAGAAGCGACAGTGGAGCGACCTAGGGCTGGGTGGAGCGAGGGGTGGGTTGGTTGTTATGGGATAAAAGCGGATGCGATGTGATTTAACTGACCTATGGCCTGGACAGGGCATGCACTGAGGCACCTCCAGCGAACTGGTTCATTGAAGCGCCGCCCAGCCTCCGGGATGTGGGCTGATTGGCTGTGTATTGGATTGCCATCGAACTAAATGTTGGGGGCCGTCAGTGTATAGGTTGGCCTATTGAACGGGTTGATTTATGTTTCTGCAATAAAAAATGTATTTTTAAAAAATAATGGGAGCTGTCTCCATTTCCTTTCTGAGAGTCTGAGTTTCCGTCTTTCTTCATTCAGAGAGCCATTGAACCATGGGTTTTTATCTTAAACTTGAATTCTTTCAAGTTTTAATGGGGCTATGATATTGATTATTTTAGACATTGTACTGTTGTAATGATCCGTAAGCTCGCTGACGTCCAACATTTCAGGAGGAGGTTGAAGTTCACTTTCGCAACTTGCTGTTAGCGACTCCATGTTCAGGCCTTTAGTATCTCTAACCCATTGCTTAGGTTTGACTGCTTGTGAGGCTCTTTTCTTCTTTAAGGATGTAATTTGGAAGATGATGTGGTGATCAAACCAGTCGCAAGGGACAATAGTGATTGAATCTACCTCGTTTTCTTTGGAGATGATCTTGTCTAAAGTAGCGTCTTTAGAGTGAGTTGGAAGACCACAAACCTGCACTAGAGAATGGACTGCTAGGACGTTTTGGAAAATATTGACCTGATTATCTATGAAGTCATTATCAGGTCTGGGCGTTGTTACAAAAAAACTCTGCGAAGTTCCGCGAGTGGCGGAGTGCAGTGCAAACTGCAGTTTGTGCTGGTATTGCTGCAGCTCCGGTAGAAATTCTCCCCGAGCGGCAACTTGCTAACTTACCGTTCGCGATCGCGAGTGGTGAAAAAACTCCACTGCACATTGCGAAGCGGAGTTTTCTGCACTCCGCGAGCTTGGCGGAGTGCAGAGTTCGGAAAATCTGCAAACTCTGCGAACAGAGAGAAGTTCACCGTCCAGGCCGAGTCATTATCATGTAGACTGAAGTCCCCTAGAAAGATATCGTTGGAATGTGGATCACAATTTGCTGTAATAATTTTCATTGGTTGGTCTATTAACAATGCATTTCTACCTGGGGGTGGTAGAATGTGTGTAGTTTAAAGGTTTGATTATCTGAGAGACGTAGAGAGAGCCCCAAGTATTCACAGTCTCAAGAGTGTCAGAGGGAACTTTAGAGATGATTGATCTGTGGATACAGGCCACTACTGCACTTGTTTTGTTTAGCCTATCTATCAATCAATCAATCAATCAATCATGCCACTTGTATAGCGTGCTACTCACCCGGGAGGGTCTCAAGGCGCTTGGGGGAGGGGGTCCGCTACTGCTCGAACAGCCAGGTCTTGAGTTGTCTCCTGAAGGCGAGATGGTCCTGGGTCAGCCGAAGGTGGATGGGGAGGGAGTTCCATGTCTTGGCCGCCAGGTAGGAGAAGGATCTGCCTCCGGCGGTTGCTCTTCGGATGCGTGGTATGGCGGCGAGGGCGAGGCTAATAGACCGTAGCTGGCGGGTGGGCGTGTAGAAGGTCAGGCGGTCGTTGAGGTACTTTGGGCCCAGGTCGTGGAGAGACTTGTGTGCGTGGGTGAGGAGCCTGAACGTGATCCTCTTGTTGACGGGGAGCCAGTGCAAGTCCTTCAGGTGGCAGGAGATGTGGCTGCGTCGGGGGATGTCCAGGATGAGTCGGGCGGAGGCGTTCTGGATGCGCTGGAGTCTTTTCTGTAGTTTGGCTGTGGTTCCGGCAAAAAGGGTGTTTCCGTAGTCCAATCGGCTGGTGACGAGTGCCTGGGTGACCGTCTTCCTGGTTTCGGTCGGGATCCATCGGAAGATCTTGCGAAGCATGCGTAGGGTGTGAAAGCATGATGAGGAGACGGCGTTGACTTGTCTGGTCATCGAGAGGGAGGAGTCCAGGATGAAGCCTCACAATATTGTAGTTTGGAGGAACCAATAGGTCTAGGCATGGGGAAAACGCATTATTGAGACACATTACCATTAGATTAGCTACGTCAATACCCTGGTTCAAGATTAGGACAGCGATATTTGCTGTATGTTTCATTGCTGAACGGCAAGTCAGTAGTAAGCACAAAAGCGGTTTCAGAGTGGTATTTTGAATAGTGTCTTGCCCTACAGTGATTAATGTTATTTCGTATAGGTTCCTGACATTTAGCTTTCTAGGATTCACCTGTGTTATTCTATTTACATTTAACTAAACCGCTCTAATTTGTTGATCCTTTCTCTGTGGGGGAGACTGGATGACAACTTGTACGATTGCAATAAGGAGTGAGTTTCGGAGACCATCAGATAACTGAAGATTTTGCGTGGACGAAGAATCCTATTTGACAGAGGCAAAGGGGTTGTGTTAATCTTGTGTAAAGAGTGTACTGATTTATTAATATGGATGGTTTTGGAGAGCTAGCTTTCTGTGCGAAGTAGAATATTCTTCATGTTCCTGAGGATGTATGTAGTTCTGCATGATTGTGGTTATTTATGTTTTCTTCTAATGATTTTTCCTTCAACTGTAGGAGTAGATCGGAACTAGTATAGTGATCTAACCTAATGAAGTTCTGACTGAAGGAAGCTGCATCCGAAAGACCCACGCTTTGCGAAGTATTAGATGTAATCGCTAGAGTTGTGTGAGGGATGGCTATATTTTAACTGCTTTGCAACTAGGGGCCTATTGCTAATTGCTTTGGGTATTACCAAAGACCGATTAGAGGCTAACCTGTAAGTCTTAGCACTGCATCTTGTGCTGCGTGTTTAAGTATGAGGGTTATTACCTTTGAGTGGTGATACTGACTCCTTGTGCTGTATCCTGTTGTCACTAGTTTCAGTGTTGCTAAGCAAAGATTTAGTTTGCTGGATATCATTCAGTGGGGAAGGAGTTCCAAAGGTTAGGGGCAAGGACTGAGAACTGATTGCGCCCTGACTCTTCAACCTGAACTTAGAAATAGACATAAAGTTTAGGTGGGCAGAGCGTAATGAGCGCATAGGGGTGTTTTTATGTATTCGGGAGGAGATAAAAGAAGGGCTTTCATTATAGAAGGTTTTGAAAGTGATACAGGCTACTTTAAAGATCGTTCTATGTTCTACAGGCAGCTAATGGAGATTGTTCATGAGAGGAGTGATATGACAACATTTAGGTTGTTTATGGATAAGATGTGCTGACGATTTGGAGCCTTCTAACAAGGCATTAAGATAGTCCAGCACAGAGGAAGTTGGCACATTAGATCTTCGAGATGATAAGAGCAATAACCGCTTGAATGAGGCCCTCCAATGTAAGAAATGTGGTGATTTTCTTGATTTTATGTAGCATGATAAAGGCTAAGGAGATCACTGAGCCAATTTGAGACTTCTTAGAGAGTTTGGCATTGATGATCACTCCAAGACTTTTTACAGGTTTTTTTGGGTTGGGGGGAGTTCCCAACACAGGAGGCCAACATGAGTCGGTCAGGTATTCAAATTTGTTTTTGCTGATTACAAGCTCGGTTTTATCTGCATTTAGTTTCAAATGGTTGCTGTTCATCCATTCGAGGAGGTACAGCATGGTAGATGGAAACTATGCCTTGGAGGATTCATGGGTATTACCGAGCCTAACAAGTAATTGCATGTCATCAGTATAATTGTAGACAAAATTCATTTTTTTTTTAGATTGTGGACGAGGGGGCGAGTTTATATATTAAATAACTGATAGGGAGCTCAACCCTGAACCACCAATAAAGCAGAGGGTTACCCAATGCAGCCTCTTTTCCAACACCAACGGATTTAAACCTCAGTCGGGCAAAGAATATATTAATTGCTTCTTGTTATCCTATGGCTTGACATTAAGGGCCCAATTAACTATTTTGTGATAACTGAAAGCCCTTAAACGTCTACAGGAAACACTACATTTGGAGTAGACCCAACCAAATGGTTAACATCGTGGAGAAAATTGACCCAGAGGATTCTACTGTGTAATGAGTTTCCTCCAGAAATTAAAGGTTTTTCATTTAGCACAGAATTCTAAATCAGGCACTAAATATAACGACGAGTAGGCGACAGTGAATACAGAACTGAGCAAGCATGCTCGCATTTGACTGTAACGAATGAATGAATGTCACATTTACATAGCATGCCACAGAACTGGGTCCATCCATGAATTGGTTGGTGGTGAGAGAGACATTAGAAGGGCAGGAGAGACCTTTGTAACATAGACGGGTCCCTTGGGGCAGTCTATCATAACAGAACTAGACCTGAAAGCTACTCAACAATAAAGGCAGACACTCAGGTGTGTAGCAGTGTACGGGGAAGGTGGCTGGACTCAGACTACAAAATAGCAGCTTGAAATAGGGTATCTGGGGTACAATATCATCAGCAAAATCTAAGAGGAATGATGCAGAGGAAATGAGAAGATGTGTGCTATTTTGTGGCATGATAAAGTACATTATATAACGACAGTCATCTGAAAGCGCCACTCCTTTCCCCATACAAGATACGCTTCTCATATTTAATCAATTAACCTTTTCCTGAATATGGATTCAGTCCTTGAAGCGTGGTTGTGAAGTGAACAAAAGCACACATATTCTTCTCCATTCCAGGTGTGCAGATAAAATGGGGGAACACACTGCCCCCTACACATTATCTAGATATCAAAAAAGTCACTTCTCAAGGACAAGCGTGGCCCACTGATGTAAAGTCTGGCCAGAGAAGAAGCTCAGAATAACCCACCTTGAAATGGATAGAGCTACATAACCGTGAAAAATACTGTGATGCTGCCCGCACAATCTTCTAGCAATGCAGGCAAGCTGCACGGACAAAGTCCAACAGAGGGTTAAGAGGAAGGACTGGTAATGCAGGTAAACCAATTTTTTGCCTTTGCAGTATGACAAAATGAAGTTCTGGTGCCGTTCCAGGATGGTGCACGACTTGCTTGTCATCTTTAAAGGGATACTGGATTGCAGAATTTGTGCCTCCTCCATGGTCTCTAGGGGAGGAGACTGAATGATCACCATTGTGAAAGTAACCATGGTCAGTACAGAGGAGCAGAAAGACAGTTAGAACCGACCTATTAGTAAATGGGGCTGTTCGCAAAATCAGAACTGATTTCCAAAAAGTCGGTGTGCAATTTCTGACCACTGTATTTGAATCAATTCTTAGTACATCTGGCTCACATTCTGATTCCTGCACAAGTATTCTTAAGAATTGAACATTTGGTCACATCCTTAGCACTAGTGGTTAGTACCACAGACAAGACTGACACACTGGCTCGATGAACTTCACAATGTGTTGATCAGTTTGTCTACCACGAAGCTTTGAGTTGTATCCATAGTCCTACTAATACATATACCATGCGGTATTTCTTCATCACACCCAACATAAACCAAACATTTTAATGGATTTGAAGGTTTAGATCACTAGTGCACAAAACACAGGTTATTTTTATTAGTACTGTTCTGTCACGCCGGGCTTAAAGGCATATCCAGATTTTAAAAACAAATAAGAACTATCATAGCAAATCAATTGGTTTACTGTTGTTCTGTCAGAAAAACTGAAATGGGGTGTGATACAATCACATTATGGGAAGCCCATTATGTGGTAGCCATCCGCTACACAAAATCATTTAACATTAACATTATGCCCAATTTTCTTAAGCATCCCAAATTCAGTTCTTGGCTACCTGTCTGATTAACAAGCCCTTGGAGTAATTTAAAAATCCATATATAAAAAATGCAATGAAACTGCACCTAAAATGTATTATGTATTACCACTTTGACTATGTATTGTCTTCTTGCAGAATCCTGAATGGAATGCTGTCATTATATTTAGAATGGTAGAAAGTACCATCTGAAATAATCGTACAAAAACACAGGCGCAGAGAGTTCTGTGAGGTGACAATGCACCACCACGGCAAATGCATGTGGCATATGCTGGAATTGTGTGGACATTGTCAAAGAAAAGCAATTAGGTCTATATTGGTTGCAGCCTAAAGTGCCTGTGAGAAAAATAAAAAAATAAGACTGAAGTAGAAATATGAAAACAGGTACACAGGCAAAGTACTCAGCTGGTGTAAAGGCAGCTTTCTTACAGAAATTGAAAATGCTTGCAGGTCATCATTAATAGTAAGATAAGCTCTCCTCAAACAGTAGTTTTAACCAATTGTTTCTTGCTCTCATAGGTATGCCCTCTATATAGTGTATACATCTGGGACAATGCAGTTCTCCATGGGCTCCACTTGCTGGCAACGCGGAGTAATCCCTGTCCGAGGTCTCCTAATTTGTTTAAACAGTAATAAATGGTTACACATATATTCTAGTTAAATTTGAGAGCACAGCCTTATTTTTTCTTCAACACCATCCATTAATACCTAGGTAGAACACACACGTTGTACCGCGCAAGATACAGTGTCATTCTTGGACTGCATGCCTTCCAATTGCTGTGTCCTTCACCTACAAATGTAGTCTCACGGGGGAGAGGAGCTAGCTCGCGACCGAAATGGCCGCTTGAGCCCAGAGCTCCGCTGCGATCTTCGCCTATCCTTCAATTATCCTGCTGTGTTCACGCAACATATTGGCCCACAACAACGCCTTTGCTATTGGAAGGAGTGCGGGTGCTACCGACCAGCTTGGGATGGACATTGGGAGCATAACTCGGCAATTTGGTGGAGGAGCTGCAGCGCGACAGACAGGCCGCTGATCCCCGGTCTGGCGTGAGAGCGGTGTGTGCCTTGCATCGCTCTGCGTGCGGCAGACTCTGGATCCTCGTGGTGCCCTGCGGTGGACGATCGCCGTGCCTGGAGACGGGGTGTCTCACACTTCACACAGGCGCACAGAGTGTCATCGTCAAGCCAAAAGTGGGGGCCCGGCGGGGTGTTGAAGGGCGAAGAAGCACCACAGCGTGGAAATTGTGGGAGAGAGGAGTGAGTTGTCTCTCCGCAGGCCATACGCTTACAAACCTCGCTAAAAGGCCCCGGGCAGCACAGGGGGGCACCGCGATTCTGTAAAGTATTCGGCTGCAGTGAGAGCTCGTCGACATTGAGTGGGCACCTTGGAGCTTGGCATGTGCTTAGGACTTTCACCTGCATTGATCTGGCACGGCCGGCGGGCACACAGGAGTAGCGGTGGCTGGCGGTTGGGGAAACACACCATCTGCCTCTTGGAGGCCTTGCCTTTGCCCCACTGTGGAGTGTGAGATCTGGTGCCCTGGCAGTTCGGCGGCATCTGCAGTTGGGTGCACTAAAGTGTGTCCTGGGTGGCCAGGGCACTACAAGGAGCCCCCCTTGCGTGGACAAAAGGCATGGTGGGTTGTTCTGGCCCCATTCCCCCGCACCTAGACGTTCCTGCTCCTCCCGTAAGTAATAGTGGAGGTGAGGATCGGCGGCCCCTAACGTTGTGAGGAACGTAGGGGTAACAGTGGATACCAGTGTCACGCTCGGTGGTGGCTGGTGTCTGAAACGGCACATAAGGGACCTACATCTAAACCGGCGCTCGTGGGGTGGGCTCAGCGGGGAGAAGCTGGTCCCGGACGTATTATTCTTGGTCCACTAGAGCGGTAAGCCCAGCAGGCGGGCAGAACTCTGTCTGGGCGTACAGGAGCGACGGTGGTGGAGCTGTGGGGGAAGCGCGGCTCTGCTGGTGTGCTGTTGCCACATAGCACACGAAACGCAAGTACCAGCCCAGCTGTTTGAGTTGCTGCATTTTTGGCACCATGGGTAGAGGGGACAAAACGCAATTCAAGCTCTCCTTTGACCAGAAGCGAAGTCCCATGATGCCGACACGAGCGAGACCACTAGGACGCCATCCCCAGCGGGATGTGTGGTGGTACAACGCGGTACATAACACCGCGGTACCATCACAACGCAGGTTTTACAACGCAAGTCGTTACCACGACTTGCGCTGTAGGGTGCTGGACTTAGGAATATTAAGATTTACTATTCCAACACCAGCCTACGTACAGTAGGGAAGGTGTTGGAATAGTAAATCTACTATTCCTTAGTCTACAGCGCCCTCCAGCGCAAGTCGTGGTAATGAATTGCGTTGTAAAACCCGCGTTGTAATGGCACTGCGGTGTCATTACCACGTCGTAATGGTTTTTTACCTCCCCAGCGAGTGACGATTCGGACCTGGACATACGCAGTATTCTCAAATCGATGGAAAAGTCCATGCAGAGTGGCATTACCGAATTGGGTACAAAAATGGACGCCCTCACATACAGGATGGACAGGATGGCTGACCGACTCGACAACCACGGGGAACGGCTTGATATGTTGGAAAGACGGCTCACTGAGGTTGAGGAAGCTCACACCACCTTAGAGGCTGATCATAAACAACTCGGAAAGGTTCTACGCATCTGGCAGGACAAGACGGAGGAATTGGAGGCGCGTTCCCGACAATGTAACTTACGTATCACAGGCCTGCCAGAAACCACCCCCACGGGAAACATGGAGAAGTTCATGGAGCAGCTGCTGGTGACACTCCTGGGAGAGAGGGTCTTCTCAGCGATGTTTGTGGTGGAGAGGGCGCACCGCTCCTTGGGCCCCAGACTCCCGGTGGGCGCTCTTCCGCGCCGATCATCGCAAAGCTACTTAATTACCGCGACCGGGACGCAGCGCTCCAAGTGGCCAGGGAGAAGAAAATCCTGAGGTATGAGGGCTCAGAACTATCGTTGTTCCTGAAATTCACCATTCGGGTTCAGGAAGCCCACAGACATTTTGTACCGCTGAAGAGGCAACTCCGGGACTTAGGGATTGACTACGCCATGCTGTATCCGGCGAAGCTAAGGGTCAATAAGCAGGGTCGGTCACGCATCTTTACTGACCCTAAGGCCTTACAACAGGCGATCAAGAATTGGTCCAAGGAACAACACAAGAGCCCGGAGAGACAGCTGCTGGATGAGCCAGCGGGTGGCACGCTTGACAAACAGGACTGAGGCTGAGAGTTGCTGGCCACGAGGGCGTAAGGTGATGGAAAGGGGGGTGGGGGTGGACGGATGTGTCTTGGTATGTTGCCTGGATACCTGTAATATACATTACAGAATTATGAGTCCTGAAGGGGATTGCAGGTTTAAAGTGAAAGGCACCAGAGCGCAGTGCCACTTTGGCTACATTGGACGCCAGAATGGTGTTTGTAGCGCGGGCGCCATTTTGGAGCGTCCCGACGCTCGAGTTGTGCTGGGAGGCGCCTATTTAAAGCCGCCCTCTCCCGCGCAGCGGGAACGCGCAGTGGGACGCCGTCGCTTGCCGGAGTCGTGCCAGAGTCGTGCCCGTCTGCGCTCGTCCGCGTCGAGGTAGCGGCAGCGGGACATGGACTCTGGCCTCCTTCTGTAACATCTTCCTCATTAGTATGGTGACGCTCAGGTATGATCGTGCAACCCTTCTGTCTATAAAAGACAGTACTCAGGTGTGTAACCATGTCCCTTTATCCCCTCTTTCGGGGCCCTATGAGTGTGCCTGTGGCTCCTTCTCTCTGGCATCACCCACTGGGGTGCGCCCAGTTGACAGGACTGCCCATAGTACACCTACGGGTTGTATCGGCCAAGTACTTAACATATGGAGCTTGAATGTTAGATCGTTGATCAAGCACCATCAGGCACTACGGGACATGATCGATACAGACCTTCCTGATATCATCTTCTTGACGGAAACTTGGCTACAGGACACCAATACTGCCATTATAAACCTGGCTTTTCCATCCACCTATACGGT
Organism: Lissotriton helveticus; assembly: GCF_964261635.1. NCBI lineage: Eukaryota > Metazoa > Chordata > Amphibia > Caudata > Salamandridae > Lissotriton > Lissotriton helveticus. The sequence continues at coordinate 189,551,640 of NC_136062.1, read as the reverse complement.
GTTTGTTCTGAACCGCTCGACTAGGGGAGGTGGTATAGCCATGGCGATCAAATCTTGTTTCCCAGCTGAGTGGAAGGCTCTGGATCTGCTTAGGTGTGAAAGCGCCTTGTTCAAGGTAAAGGCGAGTCATCAATTTACCCTCAGTGGCGTGCTTATCTATCACCCACCCGGGAATGACACTGCTTTTAAAGCCGCCCTTGCGGACGTGGTTAGTTCGCATGCTCCCTCTTGTGCCAACTTTAATATAGTGGGGGACTTAAATATTCATTTTGACCAAACGTCTTCCTCTTCCATCAGCTCTTTGCTGGCGGACTTGGAAGCGATGCAGCTAAACCAACTGGTCTCCTCTCCCACTCATATAGGAGGACATATACTCGACCCCTTTTTTACCACCTTAGCTCGGGCTACATCAGCTGACCCGATGGTGGTGGGCTGGACTGACCATCTGCTGGTTAAAGTGATATGTCCCCTTGACAATCCTCAACTTAAACCTGTTGACAAACAGATTCTAAAGCGCAACTGGCGCAAACTCAAGCTAGAGGAGTTTGTCAGGATTTTGGAGGCGCAACCACTAGGCAAACTGCAGAATGCAGAACAGGGATATGAACAGTTCTGCAATTGGGTCCTTACTGCCCTCGATTCTCTTATACCTTTGCGTTGGGCAAAATGTCATGCTAAAAATCGGAGCCCTTGGTATAATGAGACTCTTGCCGAGCTCAAGAGAACCTGCCGGCAAGCAGAGAGGGCTTGGAGAAAATCTTTTGATCCCATGTTAAAATCACTGTACTTTGCTCAGCTTAAGATCTACCATAGAGCTATTTGTCAAACCCGGGCCGCATATTATGCAGCTGAGTTTTCCAATAGCCCTAACCCCTCTAAGTTAATCTTTAAAGTACTTAAAGACTTGATGGGGAAACGGGCCACCTCGCAAGTAATATGCACGGACTCGCACTGCGAAAACCTGGCATCCTTTTTCGTAGAGAAGGTGCAGAAAATCTACCGTGGTTTTATTCCATCTGATCCCGGGGATACTCTGAATGATGTGAAGGTCTCGGTGTCCGAAACTCTGTCCACCTGCCGGCCATGTCTAACGGGGTATTTGACACTCTGAGCCTCAAAATTAAATCTGGCTCCCCCCTAGACCCACTGAAGCCGGAGCTCTTCGCCCGCCTCCCGCCTCTCTGCCGGGAGCCCATTTTGGACTTGATCAATCTCTCCCTCAGTGAGGGCATGGTGCCGCCATCCTGGAAGCAAGCTGTGGTCAGCCCTATTTTGAAGAAAACCAACTCTGACCCCTTGCTCCCGGAGAACTATCGGCCCATCTCCCTCTTACCTTGGACCGCCAAGGTCACTGAGGCGCACGTGAATTCCATTCTGTCTGCTCACCTCTCTCGTAATAACATTCTTGACGAGAGCCAAAATGGGTTTCGTGCTCAACACAGCACTGAAACTGCCTTGCTCTTTATGATCGAGCACTTGCGGTCGGTGCTGGACGTGGGGCAGACTGCGGCGCTCCTATTGTTAGATCTGAGCGCCGCGTTCGACACGGTGTCTCATGACATTCTGTTGCGGCGATTGGAGGAAGTGGGTATTGTGGGGAAGGCTCTTCAGTGGTTCCGCTCCTTCCTCTCGGACCGGTTTTTCAAGGTAGCTATACCACCTGGCCAGTCCTTGCTTCACCCTTTGGAACTGGGAGTCCCTCAGGGCTCTGCCCTTAGCCCCACCTTATTCAACTTGTATGTGAAGCCGCTGGCTGCTGTCGTCAGGCAATTTGGCCTCACCATGACATCGTATGCCGATGACACGCAGCTGGCGGTGACACTCAGTGGGGACCCTGAGGTGACTGCGCTCAGATTCCGGGCAGGACTTATAGCTGTGGCTAGCTGGATGCGTAACAACTGCCTACAGCTTAATGCCAAGAAGACCGAGGTCCTGATCGTAGGGAAGCAGGCGGACCTCTGGGGAGATCAGTGGTGGCCTTCCGAACTAGGAGTGACCCCCCTTCCAGCGGCCGAAGTTAAAAATCTGGGGGTCTGGCTGGATTCTAATCTATCTTTTACCAGCCACACGAAGAAGACAGCAGCCACCTGTTATGGTATTTTGCGAGGACTGAGACCAGTCCTCAAATTCTTCGACCCCCCCACTCGGCAACTGGTGGTTCAGGCCTCCATCCTTTCCCGGATTGACTACGGGAGCGCCTTGCTGCTAGGAGTCAACCAGGCGGAGGCTACTAGGCTTCAGAGGGTGCAGAACGCTGCTGCACGGGCCATTGTTGGCATTCCTAGACGTTGTTCGGTTTCGACTGTTCTGACCTCTCTTCACTGGCTTCCGGTCAGACAGAGAATCAAATTCAAGGCTCTCTGTCTGACATTTAAGATTCTGAAGCTTTCTTCTCCCCCCGCCTTGGTGGGCCTCATCTCTTTTTACGTCCCCACGCGGTTCCTCAGATCTGAATCACTCCATTTGGTGAGTAAGCCTAGGTTCAGGCTGAGCAGGATGGGAGGACGTTCCTTCCGTGTTCTGGCGGCTGATCTGTGGAACTCTCTTCCTGTGCACATTCGTGCCCTTAATAGTCTGACTCTTTTTAGACGGGCCATTAAAACCCACTTGTTTTCCCCTGTTATCTGATTTCCCCTCTTTTCAGCCTGATCTGTTGTGTTGTGTACATGATCTGGCGCCAGGACGCCCCTTTGCTGGGGCAGCTGTTGCGCCTAATAAATGTTATTAACATAACATAACATAACATACATGTGATGACTCTGTGGGATGAGTGCTGGCAGACTGTGCACCAAATATCCGGAATGGGTACTGGATAGAGAGTCTAGTAGCCTGCGGAGGGGATGAAACCCTCAGGCGGAATATGCTTAAGCGTGAATACCGAAGATAGTTGTTGAAGACGCAAGCGCGCCTGGGCTTGATAGAGCAAATGAAGTTGAGCACTAGAGGTCGATACAAGGAGCTACCTCCGCCCTCGTGTGCCTTGCACTGCTGTTGTACGTTTTGGGAGCCCATGAGAGGGAGGGGTGCCTTTTGGGCTTACATGCGGCAAAGTTGGGGGAGGTCTGCTGTGGGAGGGGGGTGGGGATGAGGGGGAAGTTAGTTTTGAGTAAAGGATGTCGGGAATATTTTTTGTCTTTGGCTATGGTACACTATACACGAGAATGCACTGACATAGACTGCGTGATGAAGGCAGGCCGCAGTGATGGCGTCACATAGCACACACAACTCTGGTGGCTCAATAGATTGTATGCGAGCCGTATCCTGGAACGTCAGGGGTCTTAACGATCACCATAAGCTCCGTAAAGTGCTTATTTATCTGAACAGACACCACGTGGATATTGATCTGCTGCAGGGGACCCACCTGCTGCAATTTAGCCCTATGCTGCGCAGTAGGGGACTGCCAGGTAACATCAACTCAGCATGGTACACATCGCACGCTAGAGGGATACTGACCTGGATTAATCCCAGAACAGCATTCACTATCACGCAGTTGCATGCGGACGCTGACGGACGAAATGTCATATCTAGGTGCCAGGGCCGGTGCTCCGACTTGATCATAGTTAATGTATATGGTCCCAACTATGACAGTCCTGAGTTTTTTGTGACGTTAGCTACTGTTACTAAACCATATAGGAAAGCACGGATTCTATGGGGGGGCGACTTCAAATTTGTGCATAATCTAGACTTAGACAGATCGACAGGCCCTGCTAGGAAGCTGTTGGCGGCTGCGAGGTGGTTACACAGTGTTATGGTTAGTATGGATCTGCGCGATGTGTGGCGGGCTCGCAATAGCGATAAAGGTGGCTACACACATTACTCAGCATTTCACAATATATACACGCGCATAGATTATTGGCTTGCCTCATCCTTGCTACTAGACCAGGTACGCCAATGTGTGGTATTGCCCCGCACACTCTCTGACCACTCTCCGCTTATGTTGGTGCTTGCTGCGCCAAAGAAAAGATTGCCGTCGATCAAGTGGCGGTTTCCCCCCTATTCCCTGCTGGACCCGTTGTTCAAGGAGGAGCTTGCAGAGGCCATGGAACTTTTCTTTGTAACTAACATTGGTTCGGTAGATAATTTTCAGACAGTTTGGGAAACATTTAAAGTATATATTAGAGGCATTGCAATGTCCAAACACTCGGGCGTGCTCAAGGCCATACGGAAAAGGTTAGCGGACCCATAACTAAAACTGAATGACTTGGAGCAGCACCAGGCTGCTGGGGGGGGGGGTGCAGTATTGGAGGCTGAGATCAAAACTTTGATAGAGGAGTATCATGACGCTGCTGACAGCAAAGTGAGACATATGGGTAAATATGCAACGGCTAGAGCTTACGGTGAAGGAGATAGGCCAGGATCGGTACTGGCTCGAGTGATGAAGGCGAGGCGCGATAAGACGCAGACATCGCAGATCAGGTCACCGCCAGGGATGCTTCTAACGGAGGAGACGGAAATTGCAGATCGCTTTAAACAATTTTACACGGACCTGTACACTTCCCGATTAGATGGGGCTGAGGAGCAAATAGTGAACTATCTCGAGCATATTAAATTAGAGTTCCTCCCTGATACACACAGGGAACTTGAAATGCACCCTATCGAGAAGGATGAAATCTCTGAAGCCCTGGCGGGTATGAGAACCAATAGTGCCCCGGGAAAGGATGGCCTAACGGTTACCTTCTATAAGGCTTTCATAGATCTGCTGCTTCCGCATTTGGCCACCCTATTTGAGGATATGTGTGTTATGGGCACGATGCCTCGGACGATGAGGGAGGCTCTCCTGGTCGCCATTCCTAAACCGGGGAAACCCCCGGAAGAGTGTAGCTCATACCGCCCCCTCTCGCTGCTTAATGTAGATACCAAGATATTTGCTAAGATATTAGCTAATAGACTTGCCCTTATGGCAAATATTCTTGTTGCTCTGGAGCAGGCTGGATTCATACCAAATAGGAACCTTATATATAACAGTTGCACTGTGTTCGGCACAATTCAACATGTGCGACAAGAAAATAAGGCGATAGCGGTTTTCCTAGCTATGGAAAAAGCCTTTGATTTGGTGGAATGAACATTCATAAGGCAGGTACTAACGGGAATGGGACTGGGGACGGTCTTCTTACAGTTGATAGGAGTTTTATACTAAAGGCCTAAGGCACGCATTCGCCGGGGGGACATGATCACCGACCCCTTCCCCATAACTAGGGGAACCAGGCAAGGTTGCCCCCTGTCACCGCTACTTTACACCCTGGTGGCGGAACCATTAGCGTGTGCACTAAGGGAGTATCATGGCAATGAGGGGATTGGATTCCCGATGTAAAGGAGTGTGGTGTCGACCTATGCGGATACACTATTGTATGTGAGGGACCCTGAAAACAATTTGTCTTCGGTCAATAGGGAGGTTATCCACTTTGGGGAGCTGTCGGGCTGATGGTTAACTGGGCAAAGTCGATAGTGTTCCCCCTTACTCCAGCAACGGTGGAATTCGCAATGAACTATCCACTGCAATGGTCTACGGACTCTATTCGATATCTGGGCATTAGGCTGCACACCGACTCAGAAATTGTATTTCGGGAAAATTACGGGACAGCCATAGACAGGCTTGAAGACGATGTAGAGTTGTGGATCCGCCTCCCTTTGTCCCTGATGAGAAGAAATTCAATTATGAAAATTGTGATTCTGCCGAGGTAACTATTTTTATTTACGAACATACCAATAGTGTTGCCGCGCTCCTTCTTTCTGCGACTTTGTAAATCCATGATAAAACTAGCCTGGGCTGGTAAGCAAGCGAGGGTACAGTGGAACGTTCTCACCCTGCCATATTATTTGGGGGGTCTTGGGGCGCCGGATTTTGAATTATATTATAGGGTAGCGCAGGGTGCTCATGCTCGGGCCTGAATACATGGTGAGGCAGAAATACATTTCCTCCGCATGGAGAGACTATTTGCGGAACCACTCCCCCTACCGGCCACGATATTTGAGCCTTTGGATCGCACAACTGGCATCTTAGACTCTATTAATTCTACCAGACATGCTTGGTACAATATAATGCAGCAGCAAGACGGAGCTCTATTGTATTCCCCTATAATGCCAATTGAGTGGATGCGATGGCTAGGGCCATGTAGAGACAGGGGAGTGGTCCGTGAGTTGCGCACTCTGTCAATAGAAGTAGCTGGTGATCTTTTCCAAGAGGGGGTGGTTAAGACTTGGGAGCAGGTGGGGGATGCGGCGGGTGTAAACAACCTGCTGAGCAGGTTCCAGTATCACAGGGTAAGTAGGGCCCCCAGAAGTGCGGGAACTGTCCTACGTGATCAAGACTAAAACCCCTCGCAAAATGATAACTGCTTTATACAAATTAGCCATTGCGCATAGGGAAAATAGATACACCGCGGCTAGGCTTGCTTGGCAGCGTGACTTGCAGACCACGACTGACGATTCCGCGTGGACTTACTGTTGTATGAACACCAGGAAGATCTCACTCCACGGGCAGCATAGGCTTGTTCACTTCAAGTACCTCAATAGGACCTATTATACATCGGAGAGACTCTGCAGGTACGGCCTCCGGGCAGAGGCGTCTTGTGAGAGATGGCATGCTCAGACGGCAGATATTCTGCACTTAGCTTGGCACTGCCCGGGAATATATGCATATTGGGTGGAGGTATTTAGTGAGTTGGGGAGAGTGTTGGAGACAGACTTCATGCCTGACCCTATAGTAGCATTGCTGGGAAACTCTAAGAAATTACCTAAGGCACTGCGTAGGATGGTGGATATAGGGCTCCTTGTAGCCAAGCAGAGGGTGGCGATGTGCTGGATGAGGGGTCCAGTCCCGACACTCCGGCAATGGTCTAAAGGATTGATACACTATTCAGATACTCTTTTGACGCTGGAGCTGGAATAACATATGTGGTTCATAACATTGGATATGTTCATGTTTATTACTAAATTTTGATTATGATGTACATTTTTCTAAAAATATGTTTTGTATCAGATTATTGTATCAATTAATTTGCTTATTTTGTCATGTTGCAAGTTGTTGCTAATAATTTTTTTCACAGTGTCTAAGTCCATTTTTGTCTTTAAGTGTATGTTATTGTGAATTGTAAATATATGTAAGTTCATGTGTGAATCTGATAGTCTATGTTTCTTTTTCAGTCCAAAAAATTGTTTTGATTAACTTTTAAAGAACCAGGAATGGTCTAATAAAAATTTGATTCGGACAGATGAAAGAGTTGACTTTTCGTTAGTCCATGAGTAGTAGGAGCGTACGGTAGTACGCAGCCGGGTTCATTGTTTTGTGTTTTGTACTTTCTAAAAGTGGCATTTCAAACACATAATTTAAAAACCATCTTTACTAAAAGATCTGTTATTAAATTCTGAGTTCAGAGTGCCTAAACTTTATTCCTCCGTCTTGTCTCAATGGGAAGCTATGCTTGTAATATGTTACATTTTACAAAGACAAAATTGGCAGTATTTCACCACAGAACGTCACACACACCAGTACATGTCCTGCCTTTCAAATAGACCTGCACCCTGCCCATGGGGATACCTTGAGCCTACCTGAGGGATGTCTTACATGTATGGAAGGGAAGGTTAGTGCCTGGCAAGTGGGTGCAAAAAGGGTCATTTCCAACACATATGAAGTCTATTTAAAAATAATAATAGGAACATTAATTACAGATATCTTTTTCGGCCACTGTGATTTTGCTTGAATATTATTTTTAAAGATTTAGATGAAAAAAAGATCTATATTAATCCAAGTTCCATAACATTTGACAAACATACCAATTTGCTAGTCTCCTAAAATATTGTAGTATTGTATCTAAGGCCCCGATTTAGATCTCAGCGGACGGGTTACTCCGTCACAATGGTGATGGATTTTCCATCCGCCAAAATATAAATCCCAAAGGATATAATGGGATTTATATTTTGGTGGATAGGACATCCGTCATCATTGTGGATGGAGTAACCCGTCCTGCAAGATCTAAATCAGGCCCTAAGTTACTGAACAACAATACAGCACCGATGTAAGAGTACTCATTCACAGAGACCAGGTGTTAATACACTGATTCAGAGAGTAATAGAATATACTGTTTTCAACATGGGTAAAAAATAAAATATAATAAACTTAAAGCACTGAAGGTAAAACTATCCTTTCGCTTAACCAAGCTTGAGTGTGCTCTGGAGAAATTGCTGAATTTTGTTGAGACACTGTACGCTGTACACTGGTCACAATGACCATGTTTCTGACTGCTAGTGCCTGCAGGCGTAAAACACAATATGAAGTAATCCTAACTCATGAAAATGGCTGTGTGTCAAAGGATTTGGTATTTCATCTCTACTGGGCTGCTGTATTGGTAAGGATAGACAAACCTTTAGAATCTTCTGCAGCAGGCCGTGGGAACACTACAGCTCTTACCTGTACCATTTGCAGCAGATTCTTAGAAAATCATGTGGGAGTTCCTGTTCAAGGTATCATGGATAAAGGGATGTTTCTAGATCTGCAGTTTGATGGTGCACTGACTGCGGGTGTGCCAGGAACCAACAGAGATGGTGATCTTGTGTGCAAGATAAGTAAGGGTGCTGGTCAATGTAGCTTTGTAAATAATGCAGCTGGTTTTGAAGATGGTGTGGGTAGCATGCAAAGCCAATGAAATTACATCAGAATGGGGGTGATGTGATAATATTTCTTCAGAACCTGGATGAGACATGGTGTGCTGCGAAGTATAGGATGCCCCTAAGAGGTACCAGTGTGGACTCCAGGAGACCAGGGACTAGGGCATTACCACCATTAATATGCAAGAGTAAAAGGGCTTGATCAGCAGTTCTGATGGTGCTTGCTTGAAGAAAATGTTTGACTTTCTTTAGAAGAGAAAGCTGGATAGTAGGATGTCTTTCTTTCTTCTGCAATGTGTTACTTGAGGGAGAGGTTGGTGTCCAGGGTGAATGTTTAGGTTCAAAGCCATAAAGCCATCAAGGTGCATGTCATTGGGCCAGGTTTGTCCTGTATCTTGTTTGTTGTTCTTGGCAAATAACAGGAATGCTGCCTGGGTTTGGTCACTCTCTCTTAAGTTCGACTTATGGGAAAGTGCCAATTCTGGAATTTCTAATAATCTTTTAATGTGAAACTAAGCATTTTTTAAAGTAATCTATACTGCTAGGGAAAAAATGCAGTCTCCCCTTTTTGCTTTAGACGTACCCCATAAATCAGCCAGACGCTGTAGGATTCAAAGGAAACCTCTAGAGTAAATGTGTTAGTGAGCTCCACCTACATGTGACCCCCATGACTTTATCCATCCAACACTCATGCGTAATGCTGCATAAATACAGAATGATGTCAGCTTTAAGGACAACAGCATGATCAGAGCTCTACGACCTCCATCCATTTGTCCATACAGGATGGTTGAAGATTGGCAGTCAAATCCCAACCAGCTAGAGCGGTCCAGCTGATCCCCTTCTTACCTGAGGAATGCTGTTCATGCGATTGTATCTCAAGACTAGCTCATCCTTGGATGGCATCCGGTGCTGCCCCTTTCCCATTCCTGTCAGAAGAGAAAAATATTTCTGACAAGATCCAAATATACAATGAATAATGGAGCATATTCCTCAACAAACATAGAAATGCAGATGAAATTTTATCATTTGCATAAAAAAGGTCTGGTAATTGGCTGGAAAACGATAAACGTGGAAATGGGATCACCGTTCTAAATAATGCGTGGATTTGTGCATATGAACCACTGTTACAGGAAAAATAGAATGTATGGGAAAAAATAAATGGAGATGTGCCTATGGAGATGCTTTTGACACTCAAAACAGTATCTCTGGGGGGATTCGAAAACAACACCATTACGAGTTGCCCACTTACGATCAAGAATAACCAGGGAAATTGAATTTACTAGACTAGATTTGCCTTGTTATTGATCATTACTGGCCAGATTTTCTCCTGGGAATTCTTGAGGGACAAATCCTGGCACACAGGATTACTGTGTTACATGTAATCACGGGGGGCTAGGAAACACCCCATTAAGTAACCACTGAAGTTTACTAGCAATTTGGAATGAGGGTCTTCATGGTTTAAAATAAGACCTAGGTGATGCTGTATGAATGACAAACACAGCATGTGGTACTTACCAGTACAATATTATGGTTACCACAAGAGGTAAGGTGGTTTAATCTCTGCTATGGCACTTGGTCTTAACACAGTCTGTGGAAAAGCCACCTTCTTCAACCTATGCTTTTTACACTAGACATGGTATATGTCTATACCATTGTCTTACAAAAATGTGCAATTTCGACACACATTGCACTCTGCAATATTGTTATATTGGTTAATGATGACTACAGCAAAATCTTGATTTTTTTGTAATGTGTTTCATGAAGTTTTTGTACTTTGAAATAAATATTAACTGAGTTAATAGAGGATAATAAAGATTTCTACGTGTATGTTCAACATGGAGAACTGAAGAAAACCCACATACAGATAAGAAATGTAGGCAGACATTGAAATACAGCCAGAATAAAACAAAGTGATTTAGGAGCAGCAGACACATAGATACCACGGCACAGAATTACCGGAATAATTTTGACAGGGGACTCAACATTAAACATGGAATGTTAAAGAGAATAACACAGCCAGAAGGAGCATTGCCCACGAAATACAATTGACAGATCACATAATTATTAATATTGAAAGACAAAATTGATATTCCAGAAAAATGGTGGAAATTATTAAGTAAAAAACTGCATAAGCAGAACAGGGAATAATAGTGAAAATGCTCTAAGTATTAGTAATTTTTTTCACTGGTAAAAGCAGGTAGAGTAGTCCACTCCAACAGTGCTCAACAAAGCTATAAAACGATACCAAATGATTATGGTGGGCACCGGGCAATCCCCGGTGCGCCGCACGCATGGGGGCCGGTTTTGGGCTCCTGGGGGCCGTTTTTGTTACAGGGCCGTTTTTGCAGCATAGCTGTAAATCCAAATGTCTTTGTTCGCCTTCCACTGATGGTAATTGAGAGGAACAAATGTGCAAAATGCATGTTATTCCAAATTTTACTACAAATCGCTAAATGCATCTGAATGTAGGAAACCTTAATCAATTAACACAGTAGAGAGAAGGAGGAGGAAGCACGGGCGCTCGTTCATCTCCCCTAGTCATGGATACAATTAAATAAAGAGAACGAGCACAGAGCTACGATCTAGAAAACCCAGTCCTCAGGGACATTGGAAAGAAGTCTCCTTGGCGAGAAACCCATTTGGTTTTTTAGAAACCTGAACCAAGCTCCCCTGGCAAGTAATATCAGGATGGAATTTCTGCCCCATTCCAGGTAGTTGAAAACTCATAGCCTGCATATGTCATTAGAACTGGAAGGTGCCTCTTGGATGATCTGTGCCTTATCTGCTGCATGTGGTGGAGAAAGGTGAATAAGTTGTGGGTGAGCTTTAGGCTGTCAGATTGGTGATTACTTGTGTCTAGGAACTTTGTTTAAGTGGGTAGTGATGAGTAGCTAACTAGCTGGGTCATCAGTTACGAAAGAACCTAGCACAAGAGGTAAGGTAGCCACTAGATCAGAAGAACCAACCACGTATTATGTACTAAATACGCAAACCAAATGTTAGCACAGCCACCAGCTCTGTGGGAAGTATTATGCAAGTCCTAGCAAAATCACCAAATATGAAACAAACATTAACAAAGCAACTAAGACCCAGCAATTCAGGAAAAAACACGCTGTATGAAAAAGTAAACTCAATAAAGAAACCAAATAACTGGAAGTACAGTAGCTGACGTCATGCAAACAATATGTTAAAGCTAACTAACACCATTTATCCGGACAACAATCACAGCTACAACAGCCAGGAGCTATGGAATGGATCTAAAGGCACGAGGAGACGGAACTAGAAAACACAACAATCAACTTTCAAAGAGCCAAACACAAAAACCAGCCCAGCTAACTGTGGCAAATGAACCAGAGATGATCACAGTCATTACATCCATTGGATTAGAAACACAGCAACTAGCAGAAACTCCAGGGATTATAAAATAAAACAGAACTTAAAGTAAAGCCCCTCTGGCTACCAAGGAAGTACAAAGGTAATAGCAAAGTCAGCACTCACAAAGGAGCCTTATATAAAATAGAACCATAGGCAACAAAAGAATGTATCACCATTGCTTGGAAGAAGGCACACACAACAGCTACAACAGGCAGCAACTAGATATGGACAAACAAAACACAGCATTACAAGTGAAAGAGACACTACCATAATCATAGCTCATAATGTTAGACCATATCAACCATAGTGGAAATAGCATTCTAGAGGGAGCACCATCCATCAACCAAAACTGAATATACACCTGAGATAAAGGGTAGCCGTCAGTCACAATGGTACCAACACATAAGAGTTAGCGCAGCCATCAGCCATAATGGAACCGACACACAGAGTTGGCATGTGTTACATGTATATGGAACAAAAACACAAAAGCTTCCATAGCCACCGTCTGTAAGTAAATCAACATGGAAAAGCAAGCACATTACCCATAAAGTAACCAACACAGCAGAGTTATGAACAACCAATTAACAATATGTAACCATTACACAAAACGTAGGAAAGTCTTCAAAACGATTCAATTAGCGCATCCATCACCGATAATCAGGCAGCTGAGAAATGTGTAAGTGCTCAGTAATGAAATCAGCATGCACACTTCAGCATAGTACACGGGTATGAAGGATATACACGAGCTAGCACAGCCAATAACTATAATGGAACTAACTCAGAGGAGCTGGGACAACATTTACCTAAGAAGGAACCATAACACAAACCCTAGGATAACCATCAGTTAATAAGGAACCAAGAGACAAAATAGCAGAGACATCAGCAGTAACTGGTCCAGTATATAACAACTAACAGAGGGTAGACAAATGACAAGAGTTACAACACCCATCAACTTCAATAATTGTCATGGTTCCAATGCCACCCTTTACTCAGATCTTGAAACCTGAATGGAGCGCCAATGTAAGCCGCATTTAAGCATTCAGAAAATGGTTGGGTTGGAGACATGAAATATGAGCTGGAAGACCAAATAACACTCCACAGCTCAGAGAAACAAAAAGCGATTAGACAATGAAAAAATTACAGAAAAGCTTGTGCTGCTAGTGATCAAAAGGAGGAGTGCAATGCCAGAGAAATTCCAAATTCTGCCCCATGGAGTGAGCGAGAGAGAGAAAGGGGCGTGAGAACTGATCATTAGAAAATATGCAGAAACCACCTCGTTTTTAAAGCTATAGAATAAAGCAGAACAATCAGCCAGAGAACGCAGCTAAACTGAAAAAAGCAACAAACTCAGAAAAAAGACATATTATATTTGAGTACTGGGAGCGTGGGAACAGAAGCCTGGTGAATATCTATCTATCTATCTATCTATCTATCTATCTATCTATCTATCTATCTATCTATCTATCTATCTATCTTTATTTATTAATTTATTTCAACTTTTGGTGCATTGATGTGCATTGCTATAAAAATACATATTTAACAAGGACTCATGAAATATGACAAATATACAGAGCTCACCACCATAATTACAGGACCAAAGCTATCTGCACAGCCTTTACATTGTCTAGGATTATGCGAACTGGAGGTCAAAATTAACCAGCAAAGTTACCTAAATTATGAAGCAAAATGCAAATTGTGGGGTACATTCTGTCAGTACTCTTTGTATCCATTCGAGAAAGAAACATTATGTTAGATTATAATTTAGAATTATGTGGTGAAATATATGGGAAATGGGGAAATACAGTACATCCATATTTAGATGGTAGATGCTACTGCCACAGATTAGTCTAACTCCATTGACCCTCAACATTGTCCAATGTTTTATTAACATATATTCAAGAATGATAAACAAAGCCTAAACATTCGAATTCAAATTAGTACCCATTGTTAGCAGTACTATGAAACAAACTGCTTTTTACAACTAAACTACCACAAAATAAATATGGAGCATAATAAGTTGTCCTAGCTCCATCCAGTTTAGTGTTAGCGCCCAAGTTTGTCAACACCACACACAAGGCAGGTGGATGAGTTGCCCAATTTATGGCCCAATTGGTACACCACTATTTTACGAACCTCTGGAACAGTGATTGTATATTGACTGAGAATGATGCAAATGTATTTTATTATATTGCCTTATGTCTGAATATGAAAACCCAAATAAAACTAGTTTTTAAAAAAAGGTGTCCTAGCTCCATCTCGGGGTTCTGGTGACATGTACAAACCACTCGGCCTTCGGCTTCATGGTTTATGATGTCACCAGAACCCCAGAATGGCAATAGTGAACTATATTACATAATTACCATTATATATGTATACAGACAACAGGAAAAACAAAATTGAAAGCAGTACAAAAGAAGCGCACTACTAAGAAAAGAAGTTGTTGATTTCACTCCTGGAAAATCAGAAGGTATAGCCTTGTAGAGTTTCTGACACAAAAGAAGTAGATAAGGATCAGTCTAGTTGGCAGTAAGACCTTGACTCCTAAAAGATGGAAAACATTGTCTCATGAATGTTCAAGATCAGAGGGCCTTGTGAGAAGACATGAGCCTGGAACCTGTGACTAAAGGGAAGCAGGATGCTACAGCACATGTAAATTTGGAACAACTCCAATAAAGACATATCTCTCTGGAAATAGGTAGACTGGCATATCTCAAGAAAAGTCCTAACTCGGTACCTTCAATGATCTAAAAGATCTTGATATAGGTAATCTCTGACAAAGGACATACAGAACCAGGTACCACCTCCCCCCCTCCCACCCCAGAAGAAGGGAGGCAAACGAATCTCTCAGAAGACTTTGGCGTAGAAAACAAAGAGATATTTGTGACTCAGGAGTTTCACAAACATGTTCTCATATGAAAGAAATGCAGATCCATTAGTGTATAAGTGAGACAGGTGGTGACCTATGCCTCAGAAACCCAATACCAGTTATCCAAGTCTACTTTCGGAAGGAGGGATATTTACTTGCAACATAGGTAGCCATAGAAGGCAGAACATCCAAAGGAGCTGGCGGGCCACCAGGCGGATGGCAGTTGTACCTAGTCTCACCAGCAGATGAAAGCTGTCCAAGGTTAAGAGCTCTACTACTAAGGGAAAATGGACACTATGAAACCACCAGAGTGTGAGAATGCTACAGCTCAGCAGGAACCTGGGATCTCAGAAAAGCCGTAGGCTTACAGTGGGATTCCTAAGTGCCCAGGGAACTGAGTTTGAAGGCATATAGAGGAAACAACAGATATATGAAGAAACAATGCAATGGTAGGACCAGTCTACAAAGTAATTCTAACCCAGCCAGTGGCTTAACTAGTAGTCATATGTCTTCAAACTGTATGCCTTATGTACTGCTTTGTCATTCCAGCCCTTATGCAGCTTTACTTGTCAAGGAGATCAACCAATGGCTTGGACTCAAGCCCTACAACCAACAACACTCAGTTATAAACATAATACGAGACAAGCATTAATGTAGACTATGTTTGTAACACAAACATCAGAGATGCCACCGGTATCAGCAATGTTGTAAACAACACACATGAGGTTAAACAGACACCAACTAAATTGTAGTGTACACAGAAGGCCTACCACACACATCACTTATAATGGAACCAACAAACATGAACTAGCAAACCCTTCAGTTATAATGGAACCAACACACAGGACATAGGACAGACAAAGGCATCAAAATTCAACATATAGTTCAATAATCATCTATAAAAAACCAAACATGAGAGTTAGCAAACACAACAGCAGTACATATCAACAACAGCATCCATCATGCTAACACATGAAAGGTCAAAAGCAACTCAAACAAATGGAAACTGTTGAACTGGGTGAGCAAAGCTATTAAAAAAACATAATATCATGAATTTGTTGATTGGCAGAGTGAGTCGTGCAGGAAAATGGACCAGGCTAGAAGGGAGCATCTGGAAAATATAGCCGATTAAACACAGAGAACAGCAAGGATTCATACCCAAGATGAATGATATAACAGACGATAAAGCCATGAAAACAGAAGCACTCCAATAGATGAAAATTAGGAAGGTAAGAGAATGTAGAGTTCCTTGCCAAATGAGAAGATGGGTAAAGTTAGATAAATGGGAGACAACCTTACCTGAGTATCCAAAGGAAATACTGGAGATGGGGCTCAGGTAGATCCCTTTGCCATAGGCTGCTCCATGCAGCTTGCAGGAAAATAGCAGGATGAGCAACATGGGTACAGCTGAGCTCCCTTCTCCCTTCACTGAATTGAACTTTACCTAATGACTGCTTACGGGGACAAGCTAAACATAGGGACAACTAGAGAGGGGAAGTGAAATCCTAAACAAAGAAGCGACTAAGGAGCTCAATGACACCAAGGCCCCTATTGTAGCAAATGTGCCAACCCCTGTGAAAATCTGCATTGTTAAAAACTGATTCCTCAGGTTTCTGTATCAGTATTATTGCTTGGATAATTAGCACCTGGGCTAATTTTGCATGCTGTATAAAAGAATTCAATAAAAACTGCATGCAGTTTTACTGTGTTCGTGGAAACAAGATTTTTGAAACTGCCCCAGTTCTGTGTGGTAATGTTTTTACTACATGGATCACAATGAGAACTCACGATATGTCTGATAGTGTGGGATCCATTTCATGAAAGAAAAGGTCATACTTGCTGTAAACTAATAATGGTGCTGTGTATCAAGGTTTTGCTAATGTACTGTACTACAATTGTACAATTCCATTCTAATTGTTCAACTGCTTTTTGCCTGGTGACAAAGAATGAGTAAAATCAGTAAGAAGTCCACAGATTTGCAAATATCGAATTATACCATAAACAATGGCAGGCAAGTTCGGTCCTACACAGAACCAACCTGGTCTGCAGCATTGCGATCATTCTATGTTGTTATGTTATGTGAATTTGTAGAGTGCGGTTAATCACCCGTGAGGGTATCCAGATGCTACCACACTACCATTCTCCCCTATTTCCATCTTTGATCCTTTACAATCATCTTGTGCTTCTCGTCTCCACCACCCAGTCTACTGTGATACGGATAATTAGCTTTGCCTAGAGGAAAACCTTAAGTTACTATTATGCATCTTTATCCACTTTTCAGACAAATTAATCCTCGGAAGGTAGGGGGTGCAGGGCTAATTTTCCCAAAACATACCTACTCTTTCTGAATGATTAGATCATGGAATAACATCACCTTATTTCCGTGACAAGTGGTAAAAGTAATGAAGGATGTGGCCTGATACTGAGTTTGCACCAATAATGTCTTAACACACCATTGATCCTTACCTGCAGCTTTGTGTAAGAGGCATTCACTAGCCCATTACGTAAGATAGAATGCCAGTTCTCAATATGAGATCCGCTGCAAGACAAGAAACAAAAGCAGTTATGTAAACAGTCAATATAATCCACCTCTCCTTGCTGAGTAACATATGTACTATCCCTGTCATCCATTACCCAACAAACCCAAAAAAGGGTTTCATGCCCCTACCCTATCCAACTCTCCCATCTACAATCATCAAATCATTGCATAATGAATTAACTTTTCCAATCATAAATTTAAAGCATTGTATGAGCTAAAGTCTTGCATGTCTATCATTATAAAACAACTTAAGGGTGTTCCAGTGATAAAGCTGTAGATGACAAAGGGCAGCTTAGAGACCTCGGGGGCTTGTAGGGATCTTTCTGGACCTGTGGTGCCCTGCTATGGAACCCAGATTGCTCAGCCCCAGATCTCTCGCAATACAGAAAGGAATATGCAGTCTATATGGAAACTTTCTGAAAGCACCTCACAGTAATTGGAGGCAATTTTGCAAGGTCTTAAGCAGTGTGCCAATATCTTATGTAATGGGTTTTAAGCCCTATGAGGATCAGATGCAAAAAATAACTCACACTAACGGTCCCATTTGAAGTTTGGCTGTTAGAAGTACAATTTTCTCCAAAAGTGGAGGAAAAACTCAATTTTATAGAATTTTGTGTCGCTATGTAGCAGCAAAGATAAACCTGTCAGATGGCTTCAGAAAAATTGCCTATTTTACTTCACATGTACAGGCAATGGGCATATTCATCAGTACAATTTCTGGCAAATATCAATGGCTTTTCCAGCAGACTTTTCTACCAGATGTACAGGAGCAGAAATTATATCTCTAAGTAAGAACATGGTTAACACCTACATTCCCTATTACATTAATGTGGTTGGTACTTGCTCCTCAATAAAGTGGTCTATACACTTTTCTGCTCTTTCAGTTATTGTTTTACGTCTGAAATGTTTGGAGGAGAATGTGGTGGCTCATCTGATCTGCATACAGTGAAATCACTTGAGCTGTTTTTGGTGGCTTTTCCTTGATTTATTGTTATTCTTATTTTGTCATTTATACAGAGACCAATGTGATACTGTTACGGCTTTAACAATGGCAGACCCAGCAGCATATTGGAGTAATTGGTACACATTGACAAAGCTGCCAACTTTCTGCTTGTAGTATTTTCGGCAGGCCTACCTATTGCCACCCTCCACATGAGGTCAAAAGTACCTATTCAGAGAGTCTGGCATTTGTGGCTGATGCGCATAGCTACGTTTAACAAGCATTAGCAAAGCCAATGGGTCTGGCATTTTGTAAAGTATAACAAAAACATTTGAAAATGGTTGCCCATGCGAATGAACTCTTGCAAACACATGGGCAGCCGTCTTTGAACTGTCTTGTACTTTTTTCAAAACGTTCAAAGATGGCTTCCTATCTGTGCATATGGTGCAAGGAAAGGGTTGGGGGAAATTTCTGAATTTTTTTTAGTAAAATGTAAGAAAAACATTTAAAAAATAGCTGTCCCTTGTGTGAATGTGCCATCTTTGAGTGCTTTTTACTTAAGTGTAACAAAAGCAATTTGAACATCGCTGCCCTGCTGTTCACAAGCAGGCACACGCAGGTGCCCACACCGGTCTGCATCGAGGTCTTCTCCAAAATGGCACCGCTTGCAGTACCCATGTTTGGTGCAGCACACTGCAATCAGCACTGTGGTAACTGTGGTAATTAGTGCAGATGAGACATTCACCTCTTTTTGGCAAATGTCCCCAATCGGCCAAACTCGAAATAAGCCCCTGAGACTTTGAGAAAGGAAATATGATGATACTGCTTTCACATATTTTTGAGAAAATACATAAGTGGCAGTAGATGCTTAAAGGTCAGAGGAAGGATCCTTATTCCTCTTAATGGCATACTAATTAAGGAGAGTTTTTGCAGTTTCCCTGGGGAAGGTCACATTTCAGTGTGAATGAGATGTTTTCTTAACCTAACTCTTCTCATGCCTCATCACATACTCTAAGTACACCATTAAGGGAGATTGGGATAGAAAGTATAAGTCATGTGATTAGAGTCAGTGAACATTGCAAGAAACACAAGCATTTACAATGCAACGGTCTCGCCTTTGCCAAAGTTAGAGCTATTGGCATTGCAAATGACAACATTTTTATTTATGTGTTGGTTTTGAAAACAGATAAATAAATGGCATTGTCATTTACAATGTCAATAGCTTAATCTCTTGCAAATGCGAGACCTATTGCATTTGCACCCACACACACACCCACACACAGAGAGCCACACACACACACAGAGCCCCACACACACACAGAGCCACACACACACACACATAGAGCCCCCCCCACACACACACAGAGCCACACACACACACACACACAGAGTACCACACACAGCTCCACACACACACAGAGCCCCACACACACAGAGAGCCACACACACACACAGAGAGCCACACACACACACACAGAGCCACACACACACACACAGAGCCACACACACACACACAGAGCCACACACACACAGAGCCACACACACACACAGGGAACAGAGGCCAGAAAAAACTATCACAACGAGGGAACAGAGGGCAGAAAAGCAAGCACAACGAGGGAACAGGGGGGGGGGTAGAAAAGCAAGCACAACGAGGGAACAGACGCATGAACAACTGGGATAGGTGCATACATTTCAGGTAGGAAGGGGGCGCACACCTTGTGAACAGCTAAAGTGGTAGCACACAGTGCATGAGTAGCAACAGTAAAAAAATTGAATTGGACATGGTGGGTGTCGAATTTTTGTAAGTAAGGGGGTACAGATATAGGTGGGACGGTGCTATTCTTACACGTGTGACATTTTTACGACCTTAAAAAGTGTCTCATATGTGCCTAAAAATAGAGTGGAACACTAAGGCTCAGTGTGTGTACAAACACAGGAAGAGACGCAGCACGCACAGGAGACCACAGAGGCAGTAATCACTTTAGAACACCCAAGGTGTGGAGAGTGACCACACCCTGGACAGTGCAGACACGGAAGAAAAATGAAGAAAACTAACTAAATGCCCAAAAAGATCCTGCGAACGCCTAGAAGTAATTGGCTTTGCAGTCCTGCGCTTTTCCAAATCTGCTCACCGGTTCAACGACATATTTACAACAAGGGGTGGTGATGGACAGAGTCTCTGAATTAAGCAGAATACTCTCACCCAGTCAAGAGATCAGGGCTAGATCCAACACCGTTTTTTAGCTCATTGCACCATCCCAGTTTCAGAACCTGGCTGTATGCAAATTAGTCTGTCCCTGGCCCAGTGCATCATGGGAACAGGGCAGACCAGACTACAAAAGCCAATTCTTACACTGGGAAGGAAACAAGCTTCCGGGGACCGGTTTCTGGCATTTCAGCCGTCTTCGGCCCGGCTTGCTTGAATCCTGATGGTGCAATGAGCAAGGGACTCACATCTGAGTATACCCTTCCACGCTTAGGGTGGACAAAAATATTTACAACAAGGGGTGGTGATGGACAGAGTCTCTGAATTAAGCAGAATACTCTCACCCAGTCAAGAGATCAGGGCTAGATCCAACACCGTTTTTTAGCTCATTGCACCATCCCAGTTTCAGAACCTGGCTATATGCAAATTAGTCTGTCCCTGGCCCAGTGCATCATGGGAACAGGGCAGACCAGACTACAAAAGCCAATTCTTACACTGGGAAGGAAACAAGCTTCCGGGGACCGGTTTCTGGCATTTCAGCCGTCTTCGGCCCGGCTTGCTTGAATCCTGATGGTGCAATGAGCAAGGGACTCACATCTGAGTATACCCTTCCACGCTTAGGGTGGACAAAAATATTTACAACAAGGGGTGGTGATGGACAGAGTCTCTGAATTAAGCAGAATACTCTCACCCAGTCAAGAGATCAGGGCTAGATCCAACACCGTTTTTTAGCTCATTGCACCATCCCAGTTTCAGAACCTGGCTGTATGCAAATTAGTCTGTCCCTGGCCCAGTGCATCATGGGAACAGGGCAGACCAGACTACAAAAGCCAATTCTTACACTGGGAAGGAAACAAGCTTCCGGGGACCGGTTTCTGGCATTTCAGCCGTCTTCGGCCCGGCTTGCTTGAATCCTGATGGTGCAATGAGCAAGGGACTCACATCTGAGTATACCCTTCCACGCTTAGGGTGGACAAAAATATTTACAACAAGGGGTGGTGATGGACAGAGTCTCTGAATTAAGCAGAATACTCTCACCCAGTCAAGAGATCAGGGCTAGATCCAACACCGTTTTTTTTTTTAGCTCATTGCACCATCCCAGTTTCAGAACCTGGCTGTATGCAAATTAGTCTGTCCCTGGCCCAGTGCATCATGGGAACAGGGCATACCAGACTACAAAAGCCAATTCTTACACTGGGAAGGAAACAAGCTTCCGGGGACCGGTTTCTGGCATTTCAGCCGTCTTCGGCCCGGCTTGCTTGAATCCTGATGGTGCAATGAGCAAGGGACTCACATCTGAGTATACCCTTCCACGCTTAGGGTGGACAAAAATATTTACAACAAGGGGTGGTGATGGACAGAGTCTCTGAATTAAGCAGAATACTCTCACCCAGTCAAGAGGTCAGGGCTAGATCCAACACCGTTTTTTAGCTCATTGTACCATCCCAGTTTCAGAACCTGGCTGTATGCAAATTAGTCTGTCCCTGGCCCAGTGCATCATGGGAACAGGGCATACCAGACTACAAAAGCCAATTCTTACACTGGGAAGGAAACAAGGTTCCGGGGACCGGTTTCTGGCATTTCAGCCGTCTTCGGCCCGGCTTGCTTGAATCCTGATGGTGCAATGAGCAAGGGACTCACATCTGAGTATACCCTTCCACGCTTAGGGTGGACAAAAATATTTACAACAAGGGGTGGTGATGGACAGAGTCTCTGAATTAAGCAGAATACTCTCACCCAGTCAAGAGATCAGGGCTAGATCCAACACCGTTTTTGAGCTCATTGCACCATCCCAGTTTCAGAACCTGGCTGTATGCAAATTAGTCTGTCCCTGGCCCAGTGCATCATGGGAACAGGGCAGACCAGACTACAAAAGCCAATTCTTACACTGGGAAGGAAACAAGCTTCCGGGGACCGGTTTCTGGCATTTCAGCCGTCTTCGGCCCAGCTTGCTTGAATCCTGATGGTGCAATGAGCAAGGGACTCACATCTGAGTATATCCTTCCACGCTTAGGGTGGACAAAAATATTTACAACAAGGGGTGGTGATGGACAGAGTCTCTGAATTAAGCAGAATACTCTCACCCAGTCAAGAGATCAGGGCTAGATCCAACACCGTTTTTTAGCTCATTGCACCATCCCAGTTTCAGAACCTGGCTGTATGCAAATTAGTCTGTACCTGGCCCAGTGCATCATGGGAACAGGGCAGACCAGACTACAAAAGCCAATTCTTACACTGGGAAGGAAACAAGCTTCCGGGGACCGGTTTCTGGCATTTCAGCCGTCTTCGGCCCGGCTTGCTTGAATCCTGATGGTGCAATGAGCAAGGGACTCACATCTGAGTATACCCTTCCACGCTTAGGGTGGACAAAAATATTTACAACAAGGGGTGGTGATGGACAGAGTCTCTGAATTAAGCAGAATACTCTCACCCAGTCAAGAGATCAGGGCTAGATCCAACACCGTTTTTTAGCTCATTGCACCATCCCAGTTTCAGAACCTGGCTGTATGCAAATTAGTCTGTCCCTGGCCCAGTGCATCATGGGAACAGGGCAGACCAGACTACAAAAGCCAATTCTTACACTGGGAAGGAAACAAGCTTCCGGGGACCGGTTTCTGGCATTTCAGCCGTCTTCGGCCCGGCTTGCTTGAATCCTGATGGTGCAATGAGCAAGGGACTCACATCTGAGTATACCCTTCCACGCTTAGGGTGGACAAAAATATTTACAACAAGGGGTGGTGATGGGCAGAGTCTCTGAATTAAGCAGAATACTCTCACCCAGTCAAGAGATCAGGGCTAGATCCAACACCGTTTTTTAGCTCAACGACAGCCTGAACACAGGATGCTGTACCCACAGTGACGTCAGGGAAGATGCTGCGCAGAAGCAAACACAGACATCTCGCTACTCGAGAGCCCCAGGCGAGCACAACCAGGGCCTCAGGGCTTCCAGACCGGTTCAACTGCACCTTTTCCCAGCCAACGAGTGAAAGTTGAATTCTTTTCCAGTCCAAATGATGCAGCTCGGCGATATCTGAAGAACAACCAGCGACACAGAGCGCCTTTGACGGGGCTCGTGGCGACTGAGTCACACTGACTCACGTATAAAGGGACAGGAAGTCTTTCTGTCATAGCAGGTAGAAACAAACATAGCACATGACACGGTCTAAAATCAAGCCGGCTTCAGAGACAGCGCCCTGAGGCCAGGAGGCACTCCTGAAGACCGGGGCACGTGAACTCCACGGCTGTCCCCCCACAGCAGGCTGTCTGTGCCCCCACTGCCCCGCCGGCGGGCACAGAGGGCACGGGACCTGCTGGTGATCAATTCCCAACACAGGGCAGAGGCAGCCAGAGCTGCAGCCCGGCCAGGCGCATCGACAGCTCTGCCCAAACTTCACCTCTCACACAAGGCCCAGGATTCTGCAGTGTGTCCTCTTCTTTCCACCGCCAGTGGTCGCTGTAACCCGCTACCTTTGCAGGGGGCCTGGGGGGAGGTTTCGATTCCACCGGCAGAGTCTTCTAACTCGGAATAATCGGATTAATTACATTCTGCCGCTGAGATTAAAGTATGCAATGGCTTCCAACGTGGAGAAACCATTGCATGCCCCAGGGTATGTTTGGCTGCGCTATTTTCATAGTACAAAATGCACCTTCGTAAAAAACAAAAAATGGAGGACAAGAGGGGGCATTTATCACTATGGAAATAGCACCAAATGACCCCCCCCCTCACACAACGGAATTCCACAGAGTCTCGCAGAATTTGGAGGTAAATCAGTGTTATTCGGCTGCATGAAACTTCGCCATTTCCACGACCCCTATTTTTCGGCGGATGGAAAAATACGAGCCACTTCCCAGCAACTCCCTGCAAAACAGCCACCCCCCTTCCACTCTTCAGGTATCTCCATTCAGCCTAAAGCCCTTAAATGAATATGAGATTCAGGAATCTCAGGGATCCTGTGGACATGATCGAGATGCAGTGTAAAGTACTGTGATGAATGGATTCATAGGCACCAGGAGACTGAGGAAGCACTGCCAGCTCGAAGGATGAGCGGCTGCAGCACCGGGGGAAAGGAGCGTGGGCCGTGGGCAGTCAGCCAGGAGCACCTCACCCCTCCCCCGGCTCACCAGGCACCGACAGCGGCGGCAGAAACAGCACGGCCTGTTCACTGGCCCGTTCACGGGCCCCTGCAAGAAGCCAGCGAGCTCCGCCAGGCAGAAGCAGCCAAGTACCGAGCTACAGCTTCTCTTATTCACAACCATGTTTCTCCGAGGAGAAGAAGAAATGCCTCGGAGAAACGCACGTCATTTTTGTGATTGAGGGGCGTGTTTTTCGTTCTCTCCTCTTCCCATTGGCTGGAAAGTAAAATTCCAGCCAATGGGAAGAGGAGAGAAAGAAAAGAGAAAGAACGTAAAAAACACACCCCTCAATCCCAAAAAGACGGGGCTTGGACAGAGTGACACCCCTCTCCTCCAATCGCTGGCCTCCGTTTAGGAAGCCAGCCAATGGAGAAGAAGGGCGGGTTTAAGCCCCACTCTGCAAAACATCAGTTCTCCCCAGCGCAGCCTTCGCTAGGCGGAGACCTAAACACAAAAAGGGGAATATGAACGAAAGAGAGGAAAGCGATCAAAATGAGAGAAAGAAAGACAAAGAGGAGAAGAGAAGCTGAGGGCAGGGAATAGATGCAAAGCCTGTAACAGAAGTGTCAAAACATCTAAAATGAAAAGTTTACAACACATTGATGGATGCGACCAGAGATTCTGGAAAGAAGCAACAATTCACTGGTCCAGTCAATATACCAATTTTTTCACAAATATAAATATTTTCTTTGCCTATCCTGAGAACAGGAAAACGAAACGTTAACAACGAGAGATGGCTATCATTTATTGGTAGACTGGACTTTGTAACTTATGAATCCCTGGCCTCTGACTGCTCCTTTTTATGTTCCAGTTTTGGCGACTGTTTTATTTGCTGTCACAGGTCCTCGTTGCGACTGGCCCAAGATTACAAAGTTTCTCAAATACCAATCTAAAGTTTATGACAACTAGCTTTACCATCCAGTTGTTAAACTTTGATTGGTAGATAACATTTTTATTGAAGGTTAATTATAACATTTACAAATGACAGTCTCATTATAAATGACGATTCGTATAAACTATTAAAACATAATATTTGCAGATCCTTGGTAACAGATATAAAAAAAGTGGTATGAAAAACAACCTTTATACAAAAGAATTAGACTTTACGTTAAAATTAACTTTATCTCGGTGTTTAATGTCGTTGAATGCGGAAATTATAATTAATCTACTGTAACTGTTAAATATGCGTATTTCAAAAAATTCCCGAAATGGCACTCTACGCTCTTCGTGACAACAATTTTGTTTAAGTGCAGGGAAACAGTACAAGTGAACAGAACACAGCTACGCTACGGCTTGCATAATTGCACCAAAGCAAATTACACGAATTTCACACATCTCTAGTCTCCATGCCATACCCCATTGTGGCCAGCCCTGTTGGCTTTGCCAGTCCTTGTTTCTATATAAGCAGCTTGATTGGGTGCCTTTATGAATGTGAGTGTCAATAAAGATATATGCATACATGAGTGTGACACTCGCACACGAATCCTGACTGAAACATTGAAGTAATAACAAGCATTGGCATAGCCAATAGGTCTTGCCTTTGGGACCCTATAAGTGTTTAGCTATACAACAGTTGATGTTGTTGCACAAAGAATGTTGTGCTGCAAAACTAAATACTTATAAGGTTCCAAAAGGCATGACCTATTGGCTATGTCAATGCTTGTTAGTCGAGAGGTGGGGCTGACCATCAGAAGCCTGGCCGAGGCTGCCTTTGTTTTGCAAACGTCGTTTGATAGCAGGTCCCATGCTGGCTGAAAGAATGCTCTCACCCGCTGGATTCAACAGGAGCTACAACGCTTTAGGAAAGGCAGGCCATGTTCGTTTCCAATTCATGTAAATGAGAGCTTATCTGGCTGCTGGGCATATTGAGTCACCGACCATTAACCTGGTTCTCAGCCTTTAATGGACTGCAGTAAAACACATTGTAAAGCAGCGAGAATCCCAGCAAAACATGCCCTTTAAGTGCAAATCCTGCCATTCAAAGTTGTGAAAAATGTTAGTGAACAGTGAGGAGTCAGCTCCTGGCTTTAGTCATAGTGCAACAGCGAATCAACCAAATGATAGACAATTGTAAATTCAATGCAGCACAAGAATTACTCATCATTCTAAAGCACACCTGTAGACAAATTATACAGACCTCTGGTGTTCCCCATGGGCGTGCTTCAGCCTCTCTTTACGTAACGTCCGTGTATAATAAATTCAGAATTACCAGCCCCAGCATGTAAAACGAGCCTGCAGCACGAGCCCCGGTCCGCGGTAACAACCTGGCGCAAGTATCCACCTGGTCCCAGCGCAGCCAGAGGCAGGCGGCGGCGTCCAGTTGCGAGTCCCCGGTGCACCTGGGCAGCAGCTGGTTTGAGTTGACCCCATGGTGGAAGCAGCCCGGTCGCAGCTCTTCCTTTGCACGGGGTTAGCTAAAAGCTCGGGCTACGAAAGCTGCGCCATGGAAGCTTGGGGTGATGGAGCGCTGGGCGTTGGCGTCTATGAGCTCGGCTTCCCTCTCGCTCTCTCTCTCCCTTGGGCACCGTTCGTTCCATAAGGAACGCTGCGGAGGAGAGGGGCAGGAGGAAAGAGCCCACCCCTCTCAGTCAAAGGTAAATAACTGTCCTCACGCCGCCGCGCGCAGCGGTACACTGACAGCCGCGTGCACGGGCCGCCATTCCCAGCACCTGCGCGCGCTCACTCACATTACGCTATTGACAGTCGCTGGATGCGGCGCGAGGACAGAACCAGCGGAAAAAAAAACGTAAAAAGTAGGTCCTGCAATCTTACATGAGCCAATCAGTCCAAGCTTCTATACAGAAAAATGGGCACTCATTGTAACCTGATAATGCATTTGCTTTTAAAAACCTGTGTATTTTGCTATGTAGGAACCAATGTTACTTTGACAGTGTGTTAAGTACTGTGTCTCCGGGCGCGAAACAGCGCGGTGGGAGCGCACGAGAGGAGACGCAGTGCCGTGCGCGTGCACATTAGCTGTAGCGACGCAAGCTGAACATCGTCGGAGAAGACACGCCCGACCTCCGAGTCTGCCTGCTGCCGAAACTGAGCCGCTGCGGAGAGCCCGGTGAGTGGACGGGGGGGGATGTGAGGGAGGGAATGTGTGTGTGTGTGAACAGCATGCAATCTCTTGTCTCACTGTAAGCACTCACTGGTTTGCCTGCAGGACAGGAGATGTGCACGGCTCTGGGAGGCTGGGCATGCGCGTCCACGATGTGAAATCGACGCGCGTGCCCAGCCCTGTGTCCCTTGAGAGCCGACTCAACTGCAATAGGTCTCCAGCGAGACCTAAAAAACCAAAAAGTGATCGACTGAATGCATGAATTAATTTAGGCTACCACTCTGGCCCACATTCCAGCGAATTCATATTAGACTTTCTTGCTTTCAGTTCCTATTTGTTGTGAATTTTCGTGTTTTTTTAAAATGTTTTTCAGTATTTTCAAAAAATGTAAATGACATCATTAGTGTTTGCTCTTTGTTTTTTCCACGCAAAATAATTGTCAATGTTGCTTTTTAGGTGCTTATACAGAAATGTGCTTTGATTTCCTTCCTTCCCTCTCCATTCATATTGTCAATTACTCCTCCCTTATGTCTTGTTAGTAACTCTTTTCTTTGTACCATTTCAAATCCCTTTTCATTATGTTACCTCTTTACTTGCATTATTACTAGGTCATCAGCCCCCATTTTATCAGCAGTCCAGTACCACCCTATATCAAGTGTATGCATGGATAAAGGTTAAAAGGTCAATAGTTGGCATTTAATAATTTTCATGTTGGTCTGTTTTTTAGACAAATGGCAAAGAGTGGCTGAATATAGATTTTCTACTTAGAACATGATATATATATATATATATATATATATATATATATATATATATATATATATATATACACACCAAACGGAGTCCAGCCTTGCTTCTGATCTCATCCACCAGATAGGGATGGTGCAGACAGGCGGGTGTGGGACCCGCTGTTATATTTATATATGAACAATTGTTACTTACCTGTAAACAGGTGGTTCTCCAGTATTGGTGTCTTTCATAGATTCACATGCTTGAATATTCCCCGTCGTCGGAGTGGGAGTCCCACGGTAAATAAAAGAGCAATAATATACTAATAATATGTATATATAAAACATTAGAAAACAGGTAGTAAATGCCTAGACATAATTCCTCATAGGAATACATGAATAGAGAAAAAAAACACTTGTAGCCTATTCCCGTCATTATGTTGGTCCAAACTGTAGCCAATCAGGCACCAGCAGCCCTCCAGAACCTTCTCCTCAGAGCTCAGCACCTCAGATTTTCATAGCACAAGTGTGACCACAGAGTCTATGAGGAGAAGAGAGCCTCTGAGGGGAGGAGGGTGAGTCGCATGTGAATCTATGAAAGACACCAATACTGGAGAACCACCTGTTTGCAGGTAAGTAACAATTGTTCTTCTCCAGTATTAGGGTGTCTTTCATAGATTCACATGCTTGAATATAGAATAGAAAGCAGTAATATCCGAAGAAAAAAACTTCCCAGTCATGATACACATGCACATATTTGTAATACAAATATGTTTATAGTCATGCAAGACATACAGTAATAAGGAAGAACCAAAATGGAGGAGGGAAGACAGAGGCTCACCTTACTGAAAAAGATTGCAAAACACAGCCTGTCCCACCGCAGTATCTGCTTCGTTGATGGCACTCAGGCAGTAGTGTTTCGTAAACGTGTGCCTGCTTGACCACGTGGCGGCTCTGCAGGTCTGATGCAGCGGCACACCGGCGAATAGGGCAGTTGAAGAAGACATCGCCCTGGTGGAATGGGCCCTCACTGCAGTTTGTAGAGGCTTGCCTGCCTGCTGATGGCAGAAAGCGATAGCAGAGGAAACCCAACGAGCAATTGTAGGTTTGGATACTGGACGCCCCTTGTGAAAACGTCCATAAGCTATGAACAGTTGATCAGCTTTGCGAAAAGGGGCTGTTCTGCTGATGTAAAACTTTAAACATCTTTTAATGTCCAAAGAATGGAGACGCTGCTCCGCTGGAGACTGTGGATTTGCAAAGAAAGACTTCAAGAAAACAGGCTCGTTGATGTGGAAATCAGAAGGGATCTTTGGTAGAAAGGTGGGGTTAGTATGAAGCACTACACAGCCAGGTTGAAACTGCAAAAATGGAGGATTTATAGTGAAAGCATGAATATCGCTTACGTGACGAGAAGATGTCATCGCAAGGAGAAGAACAACCTTCCACGTGAGATATTTCATGTCTGCCTTGTGTATTGGTTCAAAAGGTGCTTTAATAAGTTGAGACAACACGATGTTAAGGTGCCAAGTAGGAGGAGGGCGCCAAATCTGTGGAAGTTTGCGAAATAATCCTTTGAAAAATTGGCCTATTATCCTGGAAGAACAGAGTGAAGTGATGCCATCCTGGCGGAAGCGAGAAATTGCTGCCAGAAAAACTCTCAAAGTTGAATGTGAATAGTCCAGACTGAGCAAGTTGCAAAAAGAATGGAAGGAGCTGCACAGGCGCGGAATGGATGGGATGTACCCCAGCAGCTGGGCACCAATGGCAGAACCTCTTCCATTTAAGTTTATAGGTTTTAACAGTTGACGAAGCTCTGGCTTGAGCAAGAATGTCTCTACAGTCTGGCGGGATGGCTAGGTGAGCAAATTCAAGGTGCTCAGGTTCCAAGCTGTCAAATTCAGAGAGGAGGGATCTGGATGGCAAATCTGACCCTTGTCCATCGTGAGAAGGTCCACCCGAGGATGAAGACGGATGGGCTCGCACTGGGACAGGAGAAGTAGCCATCTGGGGGTGATGAGAAGAATGTGGCAAGGCTGCCTCCGCATCTTCCACAACACCCGAGGCACCAGAGGAATTGGAGGAAAAGCGTAAGCAAACAGATTGCACCAATTCATTAAAAGGGCATTGCCCTGTGACCCTCGGTGGGGATGCCAGCTTGCATAAGAGGGGCATTTCCGGTTCTGTGGTGTGGCAAAGAGATCCAGCGGTGGATGCCTCATTTCCGAAAAATCAGCTTAAGCGATTGTTGGTGCAACTCCCACTCGTAGGTCGATGACGTGGACATGCTGAGTGAATCCGCTAGAATGTTGAAAACTCCTGGTAGATGGACTGCAGTGAGAGTGACTTGGTGACTTAGAGCCCAGTCCCAGATTGATTGAGCCAGATGCGACAAGACTGGAGACTTTGTTCTGCCCTGCTTGTTCATATAATGCATGCTGGTTGTGTTGTCCGTCTGAATAAGGACTGACTCCCCTTGGATCAAGATATGAAAGGACTTGAGTGCCAGGAAGATGGCCATCAGCTCCAGCCTGTTGATGTGCCCGACTCTCTGAGGCAAGGTCCATTTGCCCTTTATGGACAAGCCTTGAAGATGAGCACCCCATCCTTCCAACGAGGCGTCTGTTGTCAGAGTAAAATCCAGGGTGATGGAAAGGAACGACGATCCTGTCGAAAGATTGGATGGCTAAGCCCACCATTTGAGGGCCGCTCTCATGCGGGTGGGGACACATACTATGTCGTTGAAGGAACCGGTGACCTGACGCCACTGTCCATCTAGTTCCTCTTGAATGGGCTGTGTCCGTAGTCTGCAATTTGGGATCAATGCAATGCACGATGACGCCATTCCTAGAAATGATTTCAATAGTCGGACTGAAACGGACTGTCTTGTCCGCAAAAGTGTCACCAATTGAAGAATCTTTTGTTGTCGCTCCTGAGACACAAATGCTTTTGCAAGAGTCGTATTTAAAGTTGCTCCTAAAAAGTTCTTGCAGGTTGCTGGATGCAATTGGGACTTGGCCATGTTGATGGATAGACCCAGGGAGCGAAAAACTTCCTGACAAAGGCGAGTGTCCTGAAGTAGCTGTGTACGAGACTGTGATTTTAGGAGACAGTCGTCCAGGTAAGGAAAAATCTGTACACCCTGAAGACGTAGATAAGATACCACAGGAGCCAACACCTTCGTAAAGACACGAGGGGCTGAACGGAGGCCGAAAGATAGTACTCGGAACTGGAAATCCCTCGGTCCTACGCGGAAGCGTAAATACTTCCGATGTCGCGGGAGAATAGGGACATGGAAGTAGGCGTCCTGGAGGTCGATAGTTGCCATGAAATCTCCCATTGAGAGCAGTCGTAAGATCTCCACAAGCGTTAACATGCGGAAGGATTGGCACTTGAGATATTTGTTGAGTGCTCGTAAATCCAATATCGGTCGCCAATCCAGCGTCTTCTTTACGACCAGGAAAAAACGGGAATAAAATCCCTTTCCCTTTTGAGACATGGGTACCACTTTGACAGCACCTTTCTGTATCATAAGACGAACCTGATGTAATAGTTCCCTGATGTGTGCTGGTGGCGGGCCGGAAGGTGGAGTGGGAGGAGGAAGTTTGATAAATTCCAGAGCATGGCCTTTCTCTACGATGTCCAGAACCCATCGGTCCGAGGTGATGGAGGACCATTGAGAACAAAAAAGGGAGATTCGACCTCCAACTCGTTGGGGCAAAGGCAAGTCATTGTCGTTTTGGAGTAGATCCTCTGTAAGATGATTTCCCTCTGTAGGTCTTTGAAGTCTGCTGACGGGAAGACTGCTGCTGGGTGTTAGAATAGCGTTGGTTGCCTTGGTTGTAGGAACGGAACTGATTGTTTCCTCCTCGAAAAGTAGACGAGGTGCCGCGCCCACGTGCACCCTGAAAGGGCTGTTTCCGAAACTGTAAAGTTCTTAGAGAGCGAGCAGTGTCAGTATCTTTTTTGATGGACTGTAAAGCTTCATCCACATGAGCCCCAGACAAAGACTCGCCGTCATACGGCATATCCAGGATCTTTGCCTGCACCTCTTGCCGGAAAGATGTAGAACGTAACCAGCCCTGCCTGCGTAGAACAGCCGCTCCAGCGAGTTGCCGGAAACCAGTACAGGCGATGTCAACGGCACAATCAATTATCTCCTCTGATGTTCTCTCGCCTTCTTGGAGATGTTGCAAGGCTTCGGCCTTGGAAGCATCTGGAATTAAGGCCACATAAGCTGTCATGTCTGCCCACATCTGGCGGTCGTAACGCGCCAAAATGGCCAAAGCATTGGCCGCTCTCACTGTGGTGGAAGCCATCGTTGAAAACTTGCGGCCTATAGCATCCATGCGACGACCGTCACGATCTGGTGGAGCAGTCACAGCAGACGTAGGATTCTGCGACCGACGCTGAGCTGCTTGTGTAACCACTGAATCGGGTTTTGGCTGTCCAATGAGGCACGCTGGAGTGCCAACCGGTGCTTTGTATTTCATTTCTAACCTGGGCATCTGAGCCGGAAGTGTATTTGGGGTCTGCATCAGCTTCACTCCTTCAGCCCAGATAAAGTCAATAATGGGTACAGTATGAATCTGTTTGAATGGTTGATTTTTAAAATCATAGAGAAAACAATCCTCCTCTCTTTGGACTCTAGGCAACTTGAAGCGTTGGGCTGCTCTATCCATCAGTTGATGGAAACTCGCAATATCTACAGGAGGAGAATCCCCTGGCGTGGCCGGAGATGGGGACGGTGTTTGAACTTGGTAGTTATTCCACTCCGCCATATCTGCATCATCATCATCATCTCGAACCTCACCATCTTCGCGGTCTGGAGAACCTTCATCCTCTTCATCAGCATACACAGTCGTGTGTATCCGCACAGATGTTTGCACCTGAGGTGCAGAAGTAGGCAGAGGTGTGAGAGGAGCCGGAGCCGGCACAGTAACAGGCGGCACCATCGAAGGGGCTGCTGCCACTTGTGGAGATGACGGAAAGCGTCTATTGTAGTCATCCAACATATGTTGGAGATTAGAGATGAGCGACAAGGGTAACGTCGCCGTAGGAACCTGAACCGGCATACTTTCCTGTTGGAAATATTGGTCCTCATCATCGTTACTGTAATCCTGGCACTTGATGACCAAATCTGATGGACTACCTGCTGCCCTAAAAGACTCGTGGACATCTTCATCTGAATCCCGCTCCGAGTCTGAGGCAAACAAGGGCGAGGGAGGCTGTGGATCACTAGTGATGGAAATCTGATCCACAGGCACCTTGCGGCGTTGATGTAGAGATTCCACATCGGCAGATCCAGTGGACGGCAATGGCAACAATGGCAGAGAGGCAAAAGAAGAAGAAATTGCCGACGGAGCCACACTGGTAGAACCCTGTATGGTCGACGGTACCGTCGATGGTACCTTCGTCGACGGAGTTGACTTCTTCTTCGTCGACGGAGCAGTCATCGACGGAGCGGTCGTCGACGGAGCACCCGTCAACGGTGCACCCGTCGATGGGGTCGTCGTCGAATGTGGTTTCTTCACACTCTTCGTCAACAAAGACTTGGTCGTCAACGGGGGAGGTTTCTTCGTCGACGACGATGCAATCGGAATGACAGATGGTACAGTCTTGAAACTCAATGTTACCTTCGTCGACGACGAAAACGTCGACGAGATGGTCATCGACGATCCAGATGCAAACGTCGTCGTCACTGTCGTCGTCGACTAACCGGAGACGGCAGATTTCGTCGTCGGAACGACTGTCGACGCTCCCGTCGACGCCGAGGCATGTTTCTTCACGGAAACATAAGCAGAAGATGCAGTAGACGCCTGAGGGCCAGGTCTCGTGGACGTAGTAGGCAATGGTGAGGACACTGCAGGGGCCAGAGAGAGGGACATCTTCTTCTTTTTGATGAAAGGAGAAGGCAACTCCTGCACACTACTACGTTTTGACACTGCTTGGGAATGACCAGATGTTACACTTTCAACATCAGAAAGCACTCCATCCTTGTCTTTAAGTCTCTGAAGCCACAACAGAAGACGGCCTTCTCAGTCCTTTAGAGTTTTTATGGAGAAAGTTCTACAGAACTTACACTTTCCCACATCATGGTCGGGGTAAAGACAGTAAATACACTTACTGTGTGGATCTTCTGAATAAAGACGCAGCTTTCCACAAGAGGAGCAAGGTCTGAAGAGAGATTTCTTAGTAAACATTATGAAAATTACAGGAAAAACCTGAAGAAAAACGGAGAAAACTGAGCAGAGCTCAGGGAGACTCCCTTCACACAACGTGCGGTAGAAAATCTGAGGTGCTGAGCTCTGAGGAGAAGGTTCTGGAGGGCTGCTGCCGCCTGATTGGCTACAGTTTGGACCAACATAATGACGGGAATAGGCTACAAGTGTTTTTTTTCTCTATTCATGTATTCCTATGAGGAATTATGTCTAGGCTTTTACTGCCTGTTTTCTAATGTTTTATATATACATATTATTAGTATATTATTCCTATTTTATTTACCGTGGGACTCCCACTCCGACGACGGGGAATATTCAAGCATGTGAATCTATGAAAGACATCCTAATACTGGAGAAATATATATATACTTCATGCTACACGCTTGGTGTCTTCTTGCGAGATGCACTCGAGCAGCGATGGAGAGCTCCAAGCCTCAGGTCTCATTCAAAGGTAAAAAGGCTCCAGCCAGCTGATCCCCTTCACAGTCCTGCTGCCACCTTAGCCTAACATAGTCGGTGCACATTTGCTAAACATTAGACAGACTATTATATCAAGAGTAGTAGTATTGATATGTTTAGTCGCTCTGTCATTGTGTCTCTTGATCAACCTCTATATAAAGATTTTATTCAAAAGGTTGTAACTTTATTGGAAGCAGCAACGCAACATGACACTGATTCTGTGCACTATCCCTTGAGATTACTTAAATATGTCAACTTGGCTGCAGGATATTTACAGTCTCATCAAATGTCATCTTGTATATGTGATTCACGCTAAGATTTGTTGTTTGTGCTGAGGTATAATACCACACTTTACTAATGTTGATTAACTGTTACGCCATAAGTATAAACGATTGGTTACATGCACCAGCGGCCCACCCGACGTATGCATTAGAAAGGCATAAATTGTCCACACACAACGTACTTCACTTTCTGTATGGGGGGAAGGCAGGGAGAACGTTCTTGCCCGCGACTATGATTACGATTTGAGCTTGGACACGGGCCACGAGATCCACGGGGTGGGGGGAGAGGCCAACACGTCAGACGCCACTATGGCAATGCACATGGTTCACGGAACTCCAAAAACTGAAAGGCTTCCAAAGGTGGGATGACATAGGGATTTCTACTATTGGGGATGTGATTAGGCACGGGGAGCTGAAGACATTTGCGATGCTACAGGCAGAGTTTGGATTACACCACACACAACAATACAAACACCTGCAGCTAGTACATGCATGGAATGTGCAGAAGATATCACTACAGGATATACCGGAATATTCACCCTTAGAAGGGAGACTCCTACAGGAACAGATGTTACACCAGGCAGTGTCTCTCACATACAAAACCCTCACAAACAATATGTTGGGAAACTTGGCGAAACTCAGAGGTGTATGGGAGGCGGAAGTGGGGCAATTAGAGGACTTGGACTGGGAGCTGATACTGATGCACCCCCGAGAAGTGGCCATTAAGTCACGGCTGAGGCTGATCCAATTAAATGTGCTACACAGGACATACTTCGACCGGAGGCGTCTCCTCAAGATGGGTAGGATAACAGACGCCACATGTCTTCGGTGCAGATCCGAACAGGGGGATTTTTACCACACTATCTGGTCCTGTGAAAAGATTCAAGAATATTGGTCCCACATCTTCATGGAATTGGGGGAGGTACTGGGAATAGAGCTAACACTGGACCCGAAACTGGCGCTACTAGGAATGGTGACCGAAGTAGACCTGCCACGCCCGCTTATCATTTTCCTGGTGTTGGCAAAAAGGGACATTGCGAAATATTGGGGGGTGGCGGAGAGGCCAGAAATAGAGGAGTGGAGGAGAGGGCTAGACCTCTATATGGCAGCAGAACGAGTGACATACAAAGCTAGAGGCTGTCCCAAAAAATTCCGAAGGGTATGGAGTAAATGGAGGCAATACCATGGCTTAGAAGTGGGGCGATTAGGAGGTGACACATAGAGGGGTAGACGGCGGAGGCGGGAGGAGGAGACCACATGATAACGATAAGTGCCCGAAAGAAGACGGAGACATTGAACGTTCAGAGACTCCAAACATATGAGATGTTATATTGTGCCATGGGTGGGGGAACAAGCGCCAGTATATTATGCACGAATGGAACTGATGGATTAGTGCCACATAGATTGATGGCCATGTGATCTGACTGTCACCACTTTGAGGGGGATGTGTTACCAATGTTGTAGAAAGGAGTGGGGGGGAGAGGGAGGGAGTTGTGGGAGTAAAACAACAAAAGCAGGATTGAGGGGTTCCATGCAGAGCTCGTAAACATTAAATTAATTGCACACTACTGGAAGAAAAATGTGTTGCCGCCCGGCCCCAGGGTTGTGGGCATAATGGCTGTGAAATAGAAACATAATGTAAGTTTGACGTGCTACTGTGGGCCTGGCACATCGGTATTTTTTCCATACCTGCACAAAAATAAAGTTTAAAAAAAAAACTGTTACGCCATAAGTGATGCTGATTGCTGTACCTTTAAGAACTCCATGGCCCCTGCGAGGGTCATGTGATGAAGACCACGGCTGTGGTCAAACACGTCTTTCTGCCGAATAAAAAACCTTATGATCAGCAGGATCTGGAATATTTTTTGTGATTCTTTACGGAGAATCTATCTATCTATCTATCTATCTATCTATCTATCTATCTATCTATCTATCTATCTATATAAAGAGAGAACAATATATGGACAGTATAATGAGGTTTCATGCGCTTATTTTGGATTGGAAAGATAAGGGCATACTGGATATGAAAGACTGGCAGAATCTAAAATGCGAGTATCCACAGCTGGCTACTTTTTATCACTTACGGAAAGTGCATAAAAGCAAAATTTGGCCACCAGGACGACCAATTGTGTCGGCAATAGACAGCCTACTGGAAAAAACCTCAATATATATTGATAACTTCATTGCACCACTGGTGAAGGACTTAAGCTCATATCTGAGGGATACACAAGATTTTTTGAGGACCATCGAAGGGGTGATATGGGAGAAGGACTTATTGCTAATAACATTAGACATTACAAGCCTATATACTTCCATACGACACGATGATGGCCTAAAGGCAATGAAGTACTTTTTGGGAAGACGGCCATTGAAGTACAGAACACACAACCATATGCTCATAGCTCTAACAGACTTTTGTTTGAAAAATAAAAAAAATGTATTTGCAGGACAACTTTATTTGCAGCTACAGGGGACCGCGATGGGCACGTGCTTCGCCCCCAGCTACGCAAATTTATTCGTGGGCTGGTGGGAGGAGCACGTGGCCTGGGCGGGGGAAAACAAGAAATGGATGGAAAAAATAGTTCTGTGGACCCGCTACATTGATGATCTTTTCATCGTGTGGCGGGGAACACAGAAAGAAGCTGAAGAGTACATCAATATCTTGAATGAGAATCAGCAGAACCTCAGATTCACGGGCCAGATTAGTAAGGATGAGGTCTTCTATTTGGATCTGAAGGTATTCATTCAAGACAATAAAATCCAGACGGCCCTATACAGGAAACCTACGGCAGGAAAAACTATCCTGCACGCAGGGAGCTGCCACCCACGTAGTGTTGTGAATAATATCCCATTGGGAGAGTTCCTACGGATTAAGTGGAACTGCTCCACTGGGGAAGAATACACGAGAGCTAGAAATGAATCTAGAAAGAGATTCGAACTAAGGGGATACTGCAGAGGGGTCCTGGATGAGGCGCAAAAAAAGAGTGATGCGAAGCCCAGAAGTGAACTCCTCATAGACAGGATCAAAACAAGGGATAGCAAAGTGAGGCTAATCACTAACTTTAATGATAAATCTTCAGAAATGTTCCAAATCCTACGGAAAAACTGTAACATACTGAAATCGGATGGAGTGGTGGGTGAACTTTTATCTGACTACCCACTTGTTACATATAGGAAAAGTAACTCCCTTAGAGACCACCTAGTGAATAGTCATTATGAACATATGCGAAAGAAAAAGGCCCCAGTTCTGGGTTTCTATCCGTGTATGAAATGCAAGGCCTGCAGAAATTCACAAAAAGTGAAAGAGTATGAGGTACCGGGGAAACGGAGGAAGGCAACAATTCCGAAATTATTGAATTGTAATTCTGATTTCACTGTGTATTGCCTGATATGCCCCTGTGGTAAAAGATACGTTGGGAGTACCACGAAACAAACCAAACTCAGGATTTTGGAACATATGAGAGCTATCAACTCGAAAGACCAGAGCTACCCCGTGGCCATACATTATGAGAAAGCTCAGAACAGCAATAGCAATTTGCTAAGCTTCTTCATTTTGGACCAACTGATAAGAACAGAAAGAGGGGGAGACTGGGTGAAAAAACTGAGAACCTTGGAATCGAGGTATATAATTACGCTCCAAACAAAAAATCCGGGAGGGTTGAACAATGAAGAGGAAATGTGGGTACATATAGGCTAAGATCATAACACAGGGATCCAGAATTGATCCAGAGTGAAATATGTAAACCCCATGAGAATGTCCCTTGCAGCTAGAGTGTAAATAAAGCTTCCGTATCTGTAAGTTATTATGTCACATACTGTATCTGTATCGAAATAGCCCATTCAGGGCAATATCATGAGATCAGATGTGACGTAATCGGCACAACGATTGAGGCCTAAAAACTGTGAACCGAAACGATAAATGGAGAGGAATATACTTGTGATTTGAACAAAGCAATGCCCATCCAGGGCAAAATGAATAAGGCTATCCTGTAGAAAAAAATAGGACGTCTTGAAATGCTGATAATGAATGCGATGATTTTGCATAAAATATAAAGTATGATTTGTTATGCTTAGAAATGCGTAAAATCGAAATAGTCTCGGACACTCCAAGATGGCCGCCACATATTAATGAAATGAATTGATGTGCCCGTCTTTTATGTTTTGTTTTTAACCATGTGACAATGTTTTTGAAGAAAACTTTATTTGAATGGAAAAGTGAGTCTGACGAAGGCAACACTGACGAAGGTGGCAACGCCTAAACGCGTTTGTTGTACTGAAATGAGTGTGCACCCAAGAAAATAAACCTGGCGTAAAGACTACAAGATTTCTGACTGGAGTGTCCTTAATTGCAAAGCAGTCCGTGGATATGGGAACTGTGTGTTTTTTCATATATAGGCACTCCACCGTGCGGTAAGGAGGCACCCGAGGGGAAGAGGAGCGACAGTTGGTGGCAGAGTGTTTTTGGATATATATAGATATATACATATATATATATATATATACATATATATATGTATATATATATACACAGATATATATCTATATATATATAAATATAGATATAGATAGATAGATAGATAGATAGATAGATAGATAGATAGATAGATAGATAGATAGATAGATAGATAGATAGATAGATAGATAGATATTGGGATTATTGGTGCTCTGGTACTGCAAGCCAGTATCATTATTAGTACTGTCTGATTCTGGCCTAAACCTCCTCTGCCAGGTTTCAGGGAACAAGACTGCTAAGGAATTAAAATGTATGCTGCTAGCTTTAGGGAGTTTGGTGCCAGTAAACTGTTCTGCTGTATGAAGCAGCAGCTGAGATAGTAAAGAAATTTCATAACCTGAAGGATGACTTGAGTCATTTGTATGTGCAATTCAGACTGTGAAAGAAGTTTATTTATGGGATTTTGTACTTATTTGAAAGCTAGCAGAAGGACACCTTAGCACAAATGTATATGTATCACGTAGACCCTTGTTTATTTGAAAGCAATGTTGGACTGTGTTCTTGCTGGGCGTGAATGAGAATTGCAGAAGGCACTTTACCTGTCTCCGGTGAAATGTGCACAGTGCTACTGCATTTCCATTTTGGAGGAAGTAGTAGAACAGCTCAATATGTTTCTAACAAATTCAGTCTCAGGTTTGTGCAAGTATTGTTATGTTTGAGCACAAGAATGAGTGGCAATCTCATTTTGACATTGGAATGCAAGAATTAATGTTGAACTTGATTATCCTGAGGCTGTATCATAAATGCATCTTACATTCATGTTCCGACTCAGATCGTGCCCACCACTTGTTTTTGCTGACCGTGTTATGTCTGCAGCAAATGCAAGGAAACATAGAGTAGTGATTGCCTCTTTAAATTTCTAAGATATACTCTCTCCACTCATTCACTTCTTCATAGGGTTTCTGAGTTAATATGCCATATGGAATAAACTTCCCACAGAAATGAGGCTGAACATCAATCATCTGGCCTTTAGAAAGGCCCTGAGAACACTCCTCTTTCAGGAAGCATTTCAGTCCCATTAATATACCTGAAGATTACGACAACGTCCTGGCTAGCAAAGCGCGGAGATACCCTCATGGGATTGATTCCTGCGCGATATAAGAAATTAAAATAAAATAAATAAAATAAATATACGTGGTAAAAACAACACTATTTCAGCAATATCAGAGCAAGTACGCCTTCTGTGCCTATGCATGGTCAATGAAGATTTTCACCATATGGCCATTGATCCTTCTCTGGTAGGGGATGTGTCTTGTATAGGCTTCATTTTCAGACCTTCATGTAATACACCTAGGAACAGGAGCAATGGGTGCAAAGTTTTTTGGGGAGGACATTGATTCTGGAAGCATTTGTATGTAAAATGATCTTTAGTGCCACAATCCTGAGTCCATAGTTTTGAGAAAGCAAAACTCCATAATGCTCTCAGTGAAGGATAAGGCATTGAGGTGTTGCTGCTTGTGCTGGACAGAGACACTGCTCAGAGTTCAATGTTGAAACTGCAGGCTAATTTGCAGTAACATGCAGTGAACACAGAGCTAAAGCTACATGAGTTGTACTAGGCTCCCAAGTGAAGAAGGTCCGGAGAGTCGAGGGACATTGCGGGTGGTCACTTGGGCATATTAAGTGGGTCCTAGTGGGATCATTCATCACAGAAAAGAGCTTGGAAGAAGGGAATGTACTTCTACTGTTTGACACAAGAGGGTGTCATAACAGTAAAAATGCAGAAAAATCTGGTGTTTTCCAGTTTCTGATGAAAAGCAAATATTTCCTTTGGTAATGCTGTTTCGGTTATATTCAGTTTTAACTGAAAAATGGAAACCCTGATTATTATTTGTTCACAGTGCCACTACAGACAGAGACCAGATATAAGTAAATCGGTCTTGTACCTGCCACAAAGCGTCCTCTATGTACAGGAACACAAGCAACCCGAGGCATGTCTCAGCCTTTCTGGAACTTATCTGTAAGTGCAGCTTTAGGGAGTAAATATTAGCAATACTTACTGAAAGGCAAAGGTGCTGCCGTAGAGCTTCTTGGCTGTTCTGAACCTGGCTTCCTTGGCAGGAGGACTGCTCAGCAGGAGAAACTGGTGTGAGGTGTGCATAAACTTCAGCTGCTACCAAGGGAAGCACAGGGGCAAAGGGGAAAGGGGAAAGGAAGTGAAAGGGGGCCATAAAATGGGGTGTAATATTGAGGGATTAGAATGAATGTGGATAGAAGAAAAGACAAAAACAAGGATAGAGGAAACAGGTAACAAGAAAATTGGAGGACGAGGAAGGAAAATTAGGATAAGGGAGAAAAACGTAGAGAGAAAATGTTCAAAGGAGGCAAAGTGAAGGCCAGAGAGGGGCATGAAAAGAGAGATAGGTGAAGAGAAGAAGAGAGATGGAGAGATGATGGAAGACAATGGGAAGGTAGAGGAGACAAGGGCGAGACATGCAGCATTAATCCTGTATTGGTCCAAGCAGTTCATCCAAATAACACATACACAATTCCATAGTGTTCCCGCGATCTCTGTATCTGATCTTGCAGTACTAGAGGTATATGATGAATCTGAGGTTTATGCCCGTGATGCTGGAAACACATTGTGGATGGATAGTGTCTTCTTATGAAATCACAAGACAATGCTTTGGCCTGTGTTGTGTGAATGTAACTTTCGTGCTTATGTGTTGGAATCACAGGGAGTCCTACAGTCTCATTTTCTGAATTCCGTTACAATTGATGGGAGTCACATGGAGTCCTATAGTCTCATAATTTGACTTCTCTTCCTAAGTGTATGAGTCACTCAGAGTTCCCTGCTCTCGAAACTTGACTTCCCTTCATACGTGCTGGCATTACATGGAGATCTGTTGTCTTGCAATTTGACTTTCCCCCAAATGTTTAGGAGCTACATGAGTTCTGTGATCTATGCATGTTGCATTCATAGAGAAATATTGTGGGCTCTGCTTGATCCACCCCAATTTTGTTAAGCTACATGGTGATCATAGTGCCTGTCTGTGTGCTCTCTTGAGATAATTCCTTGGTGCTCCTGTGATAGCCCCCGTAGAGAAGAGACTCAAAGTCTCAGCATTGCCACAGTCCATGTGTAGCATCCTTAATCAAGGAACTAATAAAGGGTCTAATCCTGGTCACTGTAAGTATAAATGCTTTGCCCTGACCCTGTTTAATCTATCTTTAAATACTTGTCCAGGCAGACATAATGCCCACCCTTATATTCCAGGTGTGACCTCACAACTTTAGAACGACACTGCCCCATCACCATTGTCTCGTTTCTAACAACATCTGAAAGAAAGATGCGACCAAACAAAGAAATAGTGTTAAGAAAAGAATCAAGTATGGAAGGAGCTCAGTCAGCATTCTGGTTGAGACAAAGCACTGAATCTGCTGCAATGCCTGTGAGAAAAGAACTACAGAAACTCAGGAGAGGTTTACTACATCACCTGGGCCTATCGGTGACCATCACTACAGCAGGATAGACAGTGCCATTGACTAACTAGAACACAAAAATATGGATACCCCGTACTCTTTAACTAGTGACCTTTGTCAGACATTATTACAATAGGCTTGGAAGACATGAATATATATACTAGAATCGGCAAAGTTCAAAAAGTCACTCAAAACATAAAGGAGCACCTCTCTCTGATCTAGAACTGGATCCAAGAAAACTAGGGTTTCCTTGTGGCCCACCAACCATCCCCAAACCCCTCTCACCTCGTTCAGTAGGCCTCCTAGCCTGAGCAGAAGCCATTTGTAGCCAACACCACCAGAAAATTAGGATTGCTCTAAGATTCATCACACTTCTTACTCCTGCAAATCAATGTGGTGGTAAAGGATCATGCAACCCAATTTGACAGATTTGAAAGACACTTCCCTTTGCCTCACTCACAAAATTAGTATATTTTTGTACTTTATGACAGTTTCATGCTGTCTAGAGCATGGCCACATTAGGGTGTTCTGAGCACTAAAGGACCTGAAAGAAACCGGGACTATTCAAAAAGATAAAGCCTAGGTTGGGCACATCACAAAGACAACAGACCTGAACAAGCAACAGTGGTTACCGATCAAAGAGAGAGTGTCACTGGAACCCCATAGATCTTAAAGATATGTACAGGGAACAAGTCCCCAAGTATATCCAAAATATCCCTGGTTCGGGTATTGGGGGGGAAACAGAATATAGTTTTGTTAAAAACACTTACTTCTTACTTACTTTACTGTACAGTTTTATGTAGCGCAAACTAGAGCCGAAGATATCGGGTATCCGAGCCCTTTCAATAGCACCAGTTTCGTAACACAAGGACACTTACCTCCTTACAGCCGTCGTCTGTCCTCCGTCGTTGTTTCGCTTCCTGACAAGTCCAGGAGGCACACAGGCTCCCCCAAACCAATCACAACACTGCAATGAAGTGCTATGATTGGTCTGAGTGCCGTGGTTCGGGGCTCAGTCGGGGACTGGAAGTCTGTGCATGTTCCCTACCCAGGCTGTGTATTACAGCCTGGTGGGTACATGAAACGTGCACATGATTGTTTGGCTGGCCCAAGTTG
Source organism: Lissotriton helveticus (assembly GCF_964261635.1). Taxonomy (NCBI): domain Eukaryota; kingdom Metazoa; phylum Chordata; class Amphibia; order Caudata; family Salamandridae; genus Lissotriton; species Lissotriton helveticus. Next base: position 189,507,174 of record NC_136062.1, on the reverse strand, counting down.
CCCAGCCAAACCGTCATCCAAACTTACTGTGCATAAACCACTCCTCTTCCCTGAGCTTTGACACCAGCATCACCCCGCTCTAACTCAGCCCAGTAGCTACAAAAATAAAAATTATAATAACGGTGCTATTATCATTTTATTTTTCCTTTTTCCTGCTCTCAGAGCAGTGGGGCAACACTCCTTCGCCTTAGCGGAGGAGCTGCCCCTGCTGAGAATCCCAACGTTGGCGTGACACTCTCATAGTAATTCTAAGGGGGATGGTGATAAGTATTCTCTCCTGTGACTGCTCTTATTCTGCTACACATGTACACAGTAAGTTGTTTTTTCTACCAGCGACAGGCTTTGTAATGGCAGACTGACTTATGGACTTATTATGAGTTTGACAGTGTGGAAGCGGGACCACCCTGCTCCCATACCACAAAAAACCATGTACAAATGACCTGCCAGATCAGGAGTTTTCTCTTGTCTGGCAGATGGTCCTTTGGAATTCCCAGGGTGGTACTTATGAAATAGGTACTGCAATGGGACAGTCAAAGGCAGCACCTGCACAGCATAGACTGCTGCAGTCCATGCCATGCAGGTACTGGTGTGCATGGAACACAGGGGTGTGGGTCCACATGGCATGAGGCACAAGGAGGCCCTTTAGGGCCTGACTCATAAGAAAGCCTATAGTGATCTATGTTTGCTACTAAAGACTGCTCTTCTGCTCTGCTGGACACTGTAAGTTGTGCTGCCTACCTGTATCTGACATTACCTTGCTGTTGACATACATGGTGAGTGCTCCTATACTGAAGAGGAAAATAAGATGACTTTTCTACATATAACTGATCTTGTGATAAGCTGACATTGTGATGTACGTTCTCTACCTGTTACTTGCAATGTTTCACTTTAGACTTAACATGGTGATATAAGTTTTATGACTGCATATGGACTTCGAGTGCTAGACTGACATGATGATGCATGGTCTCAATATCAAACTTCTGTTGCAGTCAGAAAATGTGATGTAATTACTTACTTGTATTTCCATGTCTGCTTGTTAAGTATCTTAATTGACGTCATAAATGCTAGAATAGTCCTGACTGTGCAAACCACAAGACAATTTAATTAAAAATTATGTTTCTAAAAAGAGTAACTATTGAATTTTATAAAATGCATATAAAATACCAGACATTCTTAGACTAAATTAAATTGAATTAAAGGAATATTGCAGTATAACTCCTAACCATGATGTCAACGGAAATTAGTATAAGTAGAATAAGTAATTCTCCCTGCTGTATTGTAGGATCTCCATTGATGATAAATGCTACAGTGGAATAGCAAACCCATCATCCAAAGCAAACCAGTCTCCAAAGGTGAATGGCAAAAAAAGAAATGAATATTTGAACATGCTAAAAAGTTAAACAAACAGGTTTTTCAGAGAAATCTGCTGTACTAATGTATCTGTTTTCACATCTGATCTAGGCAGTAATAATTTGTTACAGTATATATTGGCTTTTAATTAACTGCCATACAGTTCTCATTGGTCCTCATTACGACTGTCCCATTATTGGATGCAATAATTATTGCACCCAATACAATCCGATATTGGGGTGTTCAGAATTGGGTAAGCTAATGAACGCCTATCATGAGTTTTGCCTGCAAAAATGGGGCATATCAACATACTGCACTAAAATCTGTAAGTTTCCAATATCTACTGCCCATCGTTTCCCCAGTAAAGTTCAGTTGATTTGACCTTTGATGGGCCACCAGTAATGAGGGGCACTGAGGACATTCCTTAAACATGCATCAGCAGCAGCCTTTCCACAGGTGGAATGTGTTTTGGCTTCTCCTGTGATTTGTATTACTCAGCAGATAGCAAAGACCAATATAAAAAAACAGTATCCATCTTGCTATGGAGCCTTTAGAAGTGGACAGACCAATATGAATGCCAACGCTGAAAGGAGTTCCCATGTAATTAGTCCTGTTCAGGGAGACTCTTCTCACAGTCACAAGAGAGATCGTTCTATTAATGTTGTGGGAATATTTGATGAAAGAACCTGTAGTTCACTAACTCAGCGATCAGAAGTGACAGCTAAGAAAGTTGCCTTTGAAGATAAATGCTTTAATGCAGCTTTATGTATAAGCTCAAAAGGTGAAGCTATCAATTCCAATAGGACCAGCTTTCATTCTTATGGTGGGTAAGGGTTTCTTCTGAGTCTTTGATGCCGCTAACTTAATAGAGATGAATGGTAAAATCGACTTAGCCGGAAGAAGAAGATATAGCAAGACAATTTCCTCTAGGTAGGTGATAGGATAGAGGTGTTGCTACAGACATCATATGTACAATCTTCCATTTAATTAACTGAGCCATTCTCGTGAAAGGCCTCTTAACTTCTATCAAACTGTCCCTACACTGCTATAGCAGATTCAAGTATCCATTCTGCAATAACTGACAAGCATTTCAAATGTATTGAATATTTGACCTTGTAGCCCAGTCAGTGTATTCAGTCTGCACAGAAGCCTCAGGTGCGGTTTAATAGAAATCTGGCATGCAAATCACTATTATTGGGGCTATTCTAGTTCAATTAAGAAAATATGGCCCTGTTGTGCTTCTGCTTTACAAGAACTGATGATGTATTGGAAGTTGGAATAGGAGTGTAAGAAAAGTTTACAGAAAGTTATGTGACTAATTCCTTAAAAAGGGCATTGCCTATAGCCCCCGTCCTATGAATCAAGAAACAAAGTATGGGCATTTTGCGTTCTGAAATATGGAAAAGAGGTATATTTTTGGGAAGCCCTATTCCTAGAAGATCCCTTGCAGCACATCGTTGTGATGACCCACTTGTGAGTTTCTTTAGATAGTCTGTTGAAAGCATCTGCTTGACATTCCTAAACTCCAGGAAGAAGGACTCCCAAGAAGTCAGTTCAAGAAATAAAGGGTCCTGGAACTAAGGCCTGTATCTCAACCCTGTTTGTTCAGGTAAAGCATCATGGTATTATCATCAGTCCAAGCCAACACTGTACTTACCATCAGAGATTACTGGAAGGCCTTCGACTACTCTGAGTTCAGCATGTTGATGTGATATAGCTGCTCCTTCTCTAACCACAGAATTTGCACTGTTAGAGTATCCAGATGGGTGCTCCATCCCGTTACTGATACATTAGTGACAATATTTGGGATGAATGTTCCTAATGGAATTACATTTTCTGCAACAGATTGTACCTTTCTCACTGTCAAAGTCCTGATTACTTATTGGTAAAGATAAAATATGTCATCCCTGTTGTTGTAATACACAAAAAGGGGGCCTGGAGGGAAAATGTATTTAAAGACTCGCGGACTCAATCCCCTATTTCAATTAATCATTATACAAAAAAAGTCCTCAAGTCTATCCACAAAGGAGTGTTCATTAATATATATGAGCAAACCAGATCCCAGGTACTCAGAACTGTAGTACTGAAAATCAACAAAGACTGGGTAGAGATGCAGAACAAGGGGTAGCCTCAGAAAGGGAAGAAAAAGGAAAAGAAAAACTGCAGGGAAAAACTCTGTCGCGGATCATTGGTGTCCCATCATTACACTTAGCGTGTCCAGTGTCATCATCTGGGCTACCAAAAACTATATTTCACCGCACCTCCAACCAGGAGGAGGATGGGCAGAGAATATAGTTTTACCCTCTTAGCAGAGCTATTACAGGAGAGTAGAAGAAAGGGTAAGCTTCCATTGAAAAATTGGTGCAGTGTAGAAGAAAAAAGAAGTGATTTAAAAAGGATACGCATCAGAGACACCGATAATATTCAATCAAAATAGGTTGCCTCAAAGATGTCTTCCTGTATAAAAACCGTGCAAAGAACAAATCAAGAGAAGTTGATATATGCCACTGCTCTTATGGTCAACATGTTTCAGCTTGTGGGGTATAGACTCCCTAGCATTCTTCAGGACCTTGGTACTTTGAAAAGAAGCATATAACTGTCACTCAGTATATAAATACATACATTTTTGTTGATTTCACAAAATAAATAATTCTTTTGTTCAATTCCTCCAAAACAGCATGATGTATCTTACATCTGTGAAAGAGTTAAAGAAGGAGAAAAGACAAAGAAAAAATAAAAATGAAAAAGAATAATAATAAACTGCATCTCTTGTGCCATAAATGAAATTATTTATAATAGCAGTGGTAAACTTACCAATGCTCTATGAGGACAGTACCTCACCTCACTGGGCACCAGCGTGTGTCTAAGAGGCCCCGCTCTGTAGGAAAATCGATACAAAGACGGAAAAAATACATATGAGTATTCCCATCAAGAAACAACTGTTTCTGACGGTCATGTCTGTAAATGGGATGTGTCCGAAATACAGGCCTTTATCAGCAACTATTTACACAGGATGTGTAGAATTCTCAACCATTTAGCAAAACTGTGCTGCGGCCCGGCGTCCATTATCTGACTCCTAGAACTTTATAAGACTAGTCCTAATGTTTTCGTCAATTTCCCACGAGTAGATTTAATTGTAAGTGGTTAGTGAGACACTGTACACTTCTTTTAGTTGGTAAATGAGATGTACAGTGTTTGGAAGACCCTTGACTGGTATCTATGAGTTGTTTAATCGGATTGCTGTTTTAAGCTCCCCGTGGTAGTTACGGAATGTGAGACTCTGCTCGAATAAGTCCCATTATCCATAGACTATCAACAGCATCTTAAGAATGAGAGTTAGACTCTTTAACCACTTGCTGCAGCGAAAACAATATACGTGTCACTTTAGCTTAAACATAACCATACTAGATAGAATGGAGCAAAAACTTTTCTTTGTGCTACATGTTAGTATTATTATGAGAAAGTGGTATCTGAATTAATAACTCGATTTTGTACTTGTTGCCTATTTCTTGGATTAAATATACAAAGTTCGAAATCTTAAAGTCATATCTATTTCGGGGGTTGATTTGTTAAACGGCTAGTAAATTGCCTAAGACCTCGTTTGAATCAATCTCATTGCCCAGAGACTGTCGACAACCTTTAAAAAATGAGAGAGAGACTATCTAGCTGCTAACTGCAGTCAGATAACGTGGATTTATATTCGCTGAACACAATAAATTGAATTTAAGCAATAAAGTCTCTCTCGAAACGAGGATCGCAGCGGCGGTGAAACGGAGCACAATGTGGCCCTTACCTCTCCGTCGTTGCCTCCGGCAGGAACACCGCTAGGATGGAGGTGCGGTTTCCGTGTTTCCCCTCTCGTTATATACATGGAATTTGAAATAGTTCAATAAGGCGCGTGTTAGTCGCGTCACGCTAAACTACTCATCAATCCCAATATTGATGGGATATGTAGTTTTTAGATCGTGTAATGGTGAACTACTCAAAAACCCCGATGTCGATGGGATATGTAGTTTCTTTTGGCGTTTCTCATTGTGTACATATCCAACTAGACACGCAACAATCGTGTCATCATTACCTAATCATAGTCTCAATACTGTTGGAAAATGTGATTCATTCTACCACTCGGTAAGGATAAATGCCAATAGAGTTTTCTGAGTTCGATCAGCACGCACGAAATCTCGTTCATGACTACAATGTGACATCGTAAAGCATGGGAAATGTAGTCCCACAATACCTGTAAATTATATATAGTCCTACTAGAATTAGTGTTGAGTTTTAGAGACCCCTATCTTATCTTTCAGTGTGTAGGACAACAATAAATAACATGTAGTAGAAAGTTTTTTTTTATGTATTCTCTAGAACATGTGTCTTCTACATGGTCTTAATTGAAGCATATCTTACCCTATGTGAACATGCCCTTAGGTTAAACTGTGTTTTTTTATCCAAATAACAACAAGAAACAAGTTCTTCATCTTTTTGAAAGCGATACCCAAGGTATCATGTCATTCAGACCCAGAGTGTTGCTTCATAGTTTGAAAACCCATCTTTGCTCTTTCAGGAACAAGAAATTAGAGACATCGGTTATATGAGAAGGAATACATGGTTTCTCTAACACAGTCCAATGGAAATCCCTCTGCTTCTATCTCCAAATATCGCGGACTCTATCAATGAATTTTGGAATTGGCTGAACACAAGGAACGATTTCCTGAGGTTTACAGTGGAGGGCGATAAAGAAAGGATAGCGTTTCTTGACCTTTCAATCTGTAGTACACTAAACGGGTTACAGAGTGAGCTCTACCGTAAGCCCATGGCACGGAATTCACTGTTGCCATTTGACAGCCAACACCCCAAATCCCTCCGGGAGAATCTGCCCTACGGACAGTTCCTCCGCATTCGGAGGAACTGCTCCACCAAAGGTAAATATGAGGAACATGCAAAGAAACTCATGGACCATCTAGAAGAGAAAAAATATCCCAAGAAAATAATCAAACGAGCACACAAGAGAGCTACCAGAGACAAATTAGTTCATACCAGGCCTCGTCTACAGGAACAGCAACAAGAGAACACACTATGGGATCTTCCCAGAGTCCAAGGACACTACTCTTGTGGCTCATGTGCTATATGCCCCCAGACAAAACTATCAAAAACAATAGATATCGGCACTTCCAAACCCTGGATTCAACGCAGCTTCACGAACTGCAACAGTGATAATTTAATATACTTGATTACATGTCCTTGCCATCAAAAATATGTGAGGATGACTTCGAGGAAAGTAAAACTTCGCAAGCTCGAACATAAAAGCACCTTCAGGTGCAAAAAAAGCATGACCAAATTGACCAGACATTTCATCGAAAAGAACCATCAAGCAGAGGATTTCCATTGGACTGTGTTAGAGAAACCATGTATTCCTTCTCTCCATCGCCTTCAGTTAGTCCAAAATCAGGCTACCCGCCTGATTTATGGCCTGCCCAGATTCCATCACATCACCCCCTTACTTCAATCCCTACATTGGTTGCCTATCAATGAACGGGCTCTATTCAAATTGGGCTGCACTACATTTCAGGCCTTGGCGGGAACTGCCCCTGTCTTTATTTCCTCCGCCATTAGTACTTACTGCCCCATCAGAGAACTTTGCTCTTCCACTAAATTTTTTCTTTCTGTCCCCTGGTTTAAGAAAAAGAAATCTGGGGGCCTGAAATTCACTGTTCTCGCTCCTACTTTCTGGAACTCTCACCCCCTCCACATTAGATCTATTCCCTCCTATCTCGAATTCCGTAGGGCACTTAAGACCTTCTTATTTTCTCACGCCTTCCCACCTCAGTAATTCCGTCACCCTAGTCACGGGCTAAGCATCCATCAAGCTACAAGAAACCGCGTGGTATATGTGCGCTATATAAATTTCTGTAAATTCAAATTCAAATTCCTTCACATATAACGCGATCTAAAAACTACATATCCCATCAATATTGGGATTGATGAGTAGTTTAACGTGACGCGATTAACACACGCCTTACTGAACTATTTCAAATTCCATGTATATAACGAGAGAGGGAACACGGAAATCACACCTCCATCCTAGCGGTGTTCCTGCCGGAGGTAAGGGCCACATTGTGCTCCGTTTCGCCACCGCTGCGAACCTCGTTTCGAGAGAGACTTTATTGCTTAAATTCAATCTATTGTGTTCAGCAAATATAAATCCACATTATCTGCCTGCAGTTAGCAGCTAGATAGTCTCTCTCTCATTTTTTAGAGGTTGTCGACAGTCTCTGGGCACTGAGATTGATTCAAACGAGGTCTTAGGCAATTTACTAGCCGTTTAACAAATCAATCCCCGAAATAGATATGACTTTAAGATTTCGAATTTTGTATATTTAATCCAAGAAATAGGCAACAAGTACAAAATCGAGTTATTCATTCAGAAACCACTTTCTCATAATAATACTAACATGTAGCACAAAGAAAAGATTTTGCTCCATTCTATCTAGTATGGTTATGTTTAAGCTAAAGTGACACGTATATCGTTTTCGCTGCAGCAAGTGGTTAAAGAGTCTAGCTCTCATTCTTAAGATGCTGTTGATAGTCTATGGATAATGGGACTTATTCGAGCAGAGTCTCACATTCCGTAACTACCACGGGGAGCTTAAAACAGCAATCCGATTAAACAACTCATAAATACCAGTCAAGGGCCTTCCAAATTCTGTACACCTCATTTACCAACTAAATAAAGTGTACAGTGTCGCACTAACTACTTACAATTATATCTACTCGTGGGAAATTGACGAAAAGATTAGGACTAGTCTTATAAAGTGCTAGGAGTCAGATAATGGACGCCGGGCCGCAGCACAGTTTTGCTAAATGGTTGAGAATTCTACACATCCTGTGTAAATAGTTGCTGGTAAATGCCTGTATTTCGGACACATCCGGTTTACATACATGACCGTCAGAAACAGTTGTTTCTTGATGGGAATACTCATATGTATTTTTTCCGTTTTTGTATCGATTTTCCTACAGAGCGGGGCCTCTTAGACACACGCTGGTGCCCAGTGAGGTGAGGTACTGTCCTCATGGAGCATTGGTAAGTTTACCACTGCTATTATAAATAATTTCATTTATGGCACAAGAGATGCAGTTTATTATTATTCTTTTTCATTTTTTCTTTGTCTTTTCTCCTTTAACTCCTTCACAGATGTAAGATACATCATGCTGTTTTGGAGGAATTGAACAAAATTATTTATTTTGTGAAATCAACAAAAATATATGTATTTATATACTGAATTGGTGACAGTTATATGCTTCTTTTCGAAGTACCAAGGTCCTGAAGAATGCTAGGGAGTCTATACCCCACAAGCTGAAACATGTTGACCATAAGAGCAGTGGCATATATCAACTGCTCTTGATTTGTTCTTTGCACGGTTTTTAGACAGGAAGACCTATTAGAGGCAACCTATTTTGATTTAATATTATCTGTGTCTCTGATGCGTATCCTTTTTAAATCACTTCTTTTTTCTTCTACACTGCACCAATTTTTCAAGGGAATCTTAGGGTAAAACTATATTCTCTGCCCATCCTCCTCCTAGTTGGAGGTGCGGTGAAATATAGTTTTTTGTAGCCCAGATGATGACACTGGACACGCTAAGTGTAATGATGGGACACCAATGATCCGCGACAGAGTTTTTCCCTGTAGTTTTTCATTTCCTTTTTCTTCCCTTTCTGAGGCTACCCCTTGTTCTGCATCCCTGTTGTCGTCCCAGTGTTTTCCCTGATTCTCCAGGTGTTGCTGGAGAGAGCTCATGTAAGTTTGGCTTAAGGAACAATGACAATGTGGGATGCCTGTGATCCAAGAAGAGACAAAGGTTTGGCGGCCAAATAATACTGCAAGGGCAGTAAATGATGGCATTTCTGTGAGATTGAGACATTTTCTCCTTGGAAAGAAACACTATTTCTGGGTTTCTAACTAGTAAGACAGTTTGAACTTTTGGTGCTGTAGATTTCACAAAGTTGACTTAAAGGCATATTTAATGTAGCACTGTTAAAATCCTGCTTTATGCTCTCTTTTCTGGAGCACCAGTTGCGCTAGCATGGATTGATGAAAATTCACTTTGCAGGTAAACAAATACTACGCTCATACATTTGGAAACGTCTGACCCAGTTCAGACTAATGGTAGTAAGCATGGGCGGATTTTGCGAATTGGCAATCCGCGAAATTGCGTATTTACGGATTTGCAATCCGCAAAATCCGCGAACTCTCGCGAATTTTGCAGATTCCTTTTTTTTTGTGTTCGCAAGTATTTCTGCCATTTCGCAAGGGTTTTTTACCAGTTCGCAAACGCGAACTTACTTGTCGGGTAGCAACGGTCGCGACCATGTTGTTTCTACGTCTGGTTCATCACAGCACCCTCTGTTTCACCACTGCCACCCTCTGTTTCACCACTGCCACCCTCTGGCTCACCCATGCCACCCTCTGGCTCACCCATGCCACCCTCTAGTTCATCACTGTAGATTATGGGGGGGAAAGCACACTTGCCCTGCCTCAACTGACATGAATGAATTAGGGGCTGATTAATGTGTCACTGAATTTGAACTTCCAGGCTGGCACCTGCTTCCTTATCTGTAATTGCTTTCTGTTGCAGTGTAATTTTTTTAACAGGACCTTTGTTGTATACTTGTAGCTATTCTCTGAGCCTGCTGTGAGGGTCAGAGCAGGGTCATAGAATAGTTGCAAGTAGGCAACTGAACTCTGAAGGGGCCCCTCAGGAAGCACTACAGGGAATGGTTACTAATGATAAGATTGAACTTTTGCACCTGCTGAGTGCTTTCAATTTTGCAAAAATCCAAATATCCAGCAGCATCCACAAAACGTAATCCTTCCAGGCACTACAGGGAATGGTTACTAATAATAAGATTGAACTTTTGCACCTGCTGAGTGCTTTCAGTTTTGCAAAAATCCAAATATCCAGCAGCATCTACAAAAAGTAATCCTTCCAGGTCAAGATCCAAATCAAAGTGACCAGCACATGAAGAAAGCACTGGGAGGAGCCTGCTGGACAGGAACAGGAAGTTGGAGACTGTGGGGCACTTCCTTCCTCCCCCCCCAATAGACTACTTGCAAAAAAAAGTGCAGGCAAATGTTAACCTGAGGAGTTATTCTGATAAAAATCATAATTTTCAAGGTTCATGCTGCCTGCTGGTGGATTTCTTGTGCGAAATTGCAAATTTTGCAATCTCGCAATTGCGAGATTGTCGCTGCCCGCCGCATCTACGTGTTCGCAAGTGTTTACTCCCGCGAAATTGTATAGTATTCTAGTTGGCAAGTGCGACCAAGCAAAAAATCCGCTTTGCACGGATTTACGAATTTTCGGCAAGTTCGCGAGAGTTCGCGGATTGCGAATTTGCCGAAAATCCGCCAAATCCGCGAGCGGACCGGATTTTACGCCCATGCTTAAATGGTAGCACAGTGTACAGGTAATGCAACTTCCCCACAACACGCCTCAGAAACCTTCTGTTTTTCTTGGCAATAAGGATTTGGATGTAGGTAAACGGCACATATGCTTCACATATCCAATCACCCTGTTTTAGTTGGGGAAATATTGGAGGTGAGACAGCATGAAGACTTTTCCTCCAGATGTACTTGTTGATGGGATTGAGATCTTGTATCAGTTTGAACTACTTCTTCAGGGCTTTTTCTGGATGAGAAACTATATTGAATAAATGCCTGTTCCTCTTTGGACAGAGTAACTGTTTATGCAGCCTATTTATTAACAAAGTGTCTGTCTCCATTTGCACATTGTGTAGATAGAACTGTGATGCCATTTTTGATTTAATCACAGCACGGTTGTCCTGAATCAGAGTGCATATCCATTTTGCACACTATTCTGTACCCATCTCTCATTGGCAATGTTTCTCCAATCGTTTAGATGTTTTATTAAACTTGCTACATCAAAATGACATACAGACTAGACTAAGTGTAGCAGTCATTACCTGGTGATGAATAGTGACTTGGAAGTGAATGAAGTCTGCTGTTAAGTAAGTCAGCCACTTGAAGACCTTCTCTTAAAGAATGAAACATGTTGATGCTCCTGATTTAAATGCTGTGGTTGGTATGTGCAAAAAGAGGATTAAACCATCTGTCTGTGTTGGAAATATTTGTCTCATTTAAATGAGAAAGTTACAAAAAAGGGAGGCTAACCCTGGTTGCAAGTCAATCCAAAATCAAATTTCAGGTATGAATGTTTCCAGTGCTAAGGAATTTCATATTCAGACTACTGACACATGCATGGAGTTTAGCGTAGGGTTATATAGGAAAAATGCTGGGTCTTGCTCAGACGGTCTATATTTTTTAAGAGGCCCAAGAGTCACTATTTTTGTCATTCTGGTTTCAGGAACTTTTTATCTGCCAGTTCTGCTAGCCCATGCAGGAGAGGTAAAATGTACTATTCCCACTACAAAAGGTGCAACCGTAGAGAGAGAGTAGTTCACTTCAAACAAATACTGTACTTTAACAACTCTAATAAATAACAAAAATTATGAATATTTAAATGTAAAAATTATACGTATAAATATTAACAAAAAGTAAACTAATTACATAATTATAAAAAACCGTAATAATTATCAATTAAAACAAATAATATTAATTTATTTAAAATACCACTATATTGTCACAATCATAACAGCCAACAATTAAAATGTAATTCAAATTTAAAAGCATAACACAATTAACATATTATGTAATAACACAATTATTAATAAATGAATAGTAGATCATTTTAAATGTATTATTACTTAAATAACTTTCCACCCTATACCTCTACAAACTAAACAACACACACCTAAAATATAACTAAACAAATATGATAATTTCACAATTTTCACAATAATCAATCGAACAATTTATAACAAAGTAATAATTAACTACCAATACATTATTTCTTACATTTCTTCCCAACTTGTTCACCTAGAAACCCACAACCCACACCAAAATATATCTTACAAATTATAATATTTGCACAATCTACATAATTAATTAGTGATTAAACAATTAGTAATAATTAACTAATAATCAAATAATTATATTTAATTAACTTCCACCCTTTACCCCTACACACCCAACAACCTGCACCTGAAATATAATGTAAAAAATATCTTAATGACATAATTTACATACATAATGATCAATTAAATTATTAATTTACATTAATTATTAATTTACATTAATTATTAATTCATTATAATGAATTGCCCTTCCACCCTTTACCCCTACAAACCATACAACTTGCACCGGAATTATACAATTTACATAATTATCAATTAAATAATTAAAAATATTTATTAATGAATTACAAATAATTTACTTCTCACCTCGTACCTATTCAAACCCCACAACCAACACCTAAAATATAACTTAAAAAAATAAATTAATTACACAAGTTAAATAATTTGCAATTCAACAATTAATATTAATTTAGAATTAATTATTAATGAATTATAATTAATTTACTTCCCACCCTTGACCCCTACAAATCCCACAACCCGCTACAACACAAAAAATTACAATCAACAATAAAATTAAATTTAAAAACAACTAAAAATGTACAAACTATATTGAAATACATTACCAATACTTATAACACCAATTTACGACATATACAATTAAAACATACTAAAATACATAAAGATCATTAAGAAGTGATATTGTTTACAACAATATTTTTGCAAACTAATAACATAGATATTTTTATAAACGATATTTACAACAATGATATTTTTAGCATCAATATTACTTATCTTAGAACATCGATATGCTTGTCAGCGATATTCATGCATCACAATATTTGTGTATCACGATAATAAAAACTCAATGTTTGTGCCTCAATATTTTTTACTCAATATTTTGTCCGAACACCGTAGGTTTATATTGACTGCCTCAACATCGAATGATGCAATGTCTAATGGTGCAATCTCTTGTGAACTAAAATCAAACAATGTCCTAAAATCGAAGGATGTCTTACGGTTGAGGATGATTTTTGCTTCAAAGTCGATGTTGATCCAGGTGCTGTTCCAAGTTTCAACAGTAAACAAGTTGCCATCATACCTGTCTTTGATATTGAGATGTATAATGCTGAATGGGGATGTGGGAAATGTTTCGAATGGTGTTTGAGAAAAGGCCTCATGATTTCCTTAGTTCTCTCTCTCTTGAAGTCTTTTGTGATCAATTGCAAGGTCCCAGGGGAGGGATGACCCTCTCTAGCCACTCTTTCGCAATTCTTTCGCAATTCTTCCAGGCTTTTTTGTCCCTAATGTATTTAAATTGCCACCTAAAGTGGATGCCTTCTCTGCATGTATTATTTTGGATATCTTTCTACGAAATTAGCATTCCTGGTGGAATGTGAGGATGGTAAACATACCACACACTAAAATTATAGGCCACTCAATTCTTTTCCTCCCACAAAAGAGGCATTTGTTAAAGTGTAAAAGGCATAATTTCAGCAAAACTGGAAAAAAACTTACATGAACAATATAAAACAGACAAATGCTTCAAAAAGTGGAGATGCCAAAGAAGTTAAATGAAAGAAAAAGAATGGTTCCTTTTCGCACATGCTGAAACAAAGAACTGAACCACTCAGATCAATGGCAGTGCAAATTAACATGGGAGAGGGATACTGCTGCTTCTTTAACTGAACATTGTTTTAGGTTTTATTTTCAGCTGTGTTAGTAGGGTAGCTACATTTCTCATTCATCCTATATAAGTTTCTCACCAGCTCTCTATGCATCATGGTTAAAGGTGATGCAGCAATGATGTTGAATCATGCATTTTCTTCTGAATTGCATATTCAAACACAGATACCAAAAGACAATCTAGCCTAAAGTAGGTTTTGATTGCAACATCTGCATTTAGAATAATGTAGGGGTTTCAGTTTTTAGAAATAATATTTATATTTGATGAGCGTGTTTCAGGATCCCCACATCCAGGTGGGAATATTCTACCTTTTATGACTATCAAGGAGATCCTGCAATGCTGAACACATTGGCTGTTTAGTGATTGCAATTGTGTTTTGTTGGAAAAGGGAGAGCTTTACATGTGGGGGTTGAGGGTGAAGCAGGCTGCATTACTTGATGAGCTCAAGTCTTTGATGAGCCAATGTTGTGTGTGAAGAGGCATAGTGTGTGAGAGTAGTGAAGCACTGTGTGTGTATGTAATGAAGCAGTGGGTGTAATGATGCAGAGTGCGTGATTGATAAAGGTACGAGAGAGCTAGGGCAGGTGATGGTGCATAATCAGCTATGAATTTGATATTAGGAGGGAAAGGACATTGTGACAAGGATGGGGATGTAGTAAGTGGTGTTAGAGACACATGTGGATTTAAGGTGTTAATGGGTGTGTACTATGGGCGGGTGTATATTCGGCCTAAGTGTGTCATAAGATGTCTCCTGGGTGTGGAACAGCTATTTGACATGGAATCATGAGTTTTTGGACACTGTCTATAAAACATCAGGGTGAGTTATATAGATGATAAATAAACAACTAGAGTAGAGTGGTTGGAGATGGGTAAATACTGGGAATATAGGGAAGGCAAATTAAGGGGCAGGCTAAGTGCTGAGAGGATGTGTGATATAGAGAGCATATGACAGGAAGGGTGTGTGATGGGAGAAATATGAGAGTAATATTGTGATTGGTGCATAAAGGTGAAGGGTATGTAATGGGGATGACTGTGACGGTGGTTCTGTGCGGGTTGGATCATGGAGTAGGATTTCTAATGAGTCGTGTAGGGGGAATGTAGTGGACGGGGTGTGTGAGTGGTGGGAATGTGCTTGTGAGACAAACACAATGATGATGATGGAAGGAACATATGCTGAGCGTGAGATTTACCAGATACAACAGCAATGGAGATGGGTTTGTGATGGAAAAGGTGTGTAATAGTGAGGTAATAGTTAGGTGGGGTCGGTCATGGACCAGGGTTTGATTTGAGTAATGATAATTGATACAGATGGAGTATGTTAGGAGTGAGTGTGTGAGGTTAATAAGAGTGCAGAGTCTTAAAATTAACACTCTCCCGACAATCAATGAATATAAAAGTGTATCATTCCTGTATGGGATCCAGGTTATTGTTTTAGGTTTCTTAATTACATTTTGTTGTGTGTCACAAAATAAATGACGTCCTACAGACTTTCCTTTCACACTTCATACATCCCAGCAAAACTGTTGCATAATTCACTATATTTTTCTTTCTCTGACTGCAAAATCAGAGGATTTTGTAAACACCAGTCTGTATGTTAAAAAACATAAGCAATAGAAATCCAATTTCCCCACATTATCATTCATGTGCAATATAGTTTTATCAGTATTTTAGTGGCCATTTCAACACAAACTATGCTGTCTGTAAATGACAATACGCAACCACACAATGCTCTATTTTTTTTTTAATCACCTGCCTCATGTCCTTTATAGGCAGGTAGGTCGCAAAAGTTTGTTGTACTAAATACTGGATCGTGAGTATAAAAAGGTTTGGAAGCACAGGGTTAGACTAAGTGATGGGATGAGAGTTTATGAAGGGGGTAATGTGCTAGAATGGGCTAAGAGGGTACTGAATGGATGATCGTAAATGTTATGTGGTAGGATGGGTGTTATGTGGATGGGTCTGTGATGGAAATGAGTGTGTAATATTGCATGGGGAAGAAAAAGAGATGGGAATGGAAGTGTGATGGGAAGAATATGTATCAGGAGTGGGTAGGTGTGGGTAACATGTGTGGTGATAGGTGGGACAAAGCTGATGGGGAGAGAGGTGTGATAGTTTCTGGGTAGGGGTCTATCCTGTGCATGGCTCGCATTGGGTTATTGTAAGTGATGAGAAGGGTGTTTGATAGGGAGGTGTGTGATAGCACTGCTTATATCATGGTAATGTGCATGACATGGATGGGTCTGAGTGTGTGACAGTGGAGTTCAATCATGGGACATAGTTTGCATTGGAGAAGGGGATGGGTAAGTGAAGGGGAAGGGACTGTGATCGGAGCTTGTCTGATGGGAAAGGATCTGTGTTTGGAAGGGCATGAAAGGTGAACGTGGAGACACTAAGGGTACGTTACAGGCTGGAATGGGGACAAATGCATGACACGGTAGGGTGAAATGGGAGTGGGGCAATAGGCAGTTTTTTCATGTAAAGAGAATTTTAATGACAAAGAAAAAAAGGCTATAATGAAGGGCTTGTGATAAAGGAAAGAGTGGTGCAATGGTTAGTGTGGAGTATCAGAGACACACTTACCCTGCTGAGTGGCAGCTTGACGATATGAGACCTGTTACTGGATATTATCCTGTGAAGAGAAATAGAAATGTGGACAAAATGGGAAACTGAGCGATTTCTGAGTTTACACAACATGACCAGATCTATCTCTAACTATGAATTATGCCGCCCACAAGGGACTCAGGCCCACTGACAATGCAGGAGGTGTACCTCTCACACCCTTTCTTGCGGTAATAGATTTAAAGACTTCTCTATAAATATCCCATTCACATTGGAAATATAACTGCAGCTCTGCCTGTCCACCCATCCTTGCAACAAGGAAAAGAAGCAGGACAGACCGAGGGTGCTGTCCTCGCACACATTTCTACTGCTATCCTTCAGAGATGTGTATAGTGAGAACTCCTTTGCTTTTACATTTTGCAGAGGGCAGAGATGCTTGTCATGTGGAGCACTATATTCCTGGACCTGATCCCTGGAACTTTAGTGCCAGAAAAAAACACTTTCAATTTGAGCAAGTTGATGTGGAGAGATGAATGAGATCTGTCCTAATACGCGATGAATAAGAGATACTCACAGTGCGTAACTTCCTATCATACTTTGATGAATCAGTAGGGAAGCCATAATGGCACTCCATCAAAAGGTTGAGGGCATGAGCCTATATCCTATGGTGGGCTCAAATTCTTCATGTCTATCAAGCAACTGATTCCAGTTATTTGCCAGGTTGAACTGTAAGGAGTGCATGTGGAGCTTGACTTTGGGTACCACCATGATGGACAATGATGTAAGTTGCCTGAAGTCGCACAGCCACTGTAGCCTCCAAGATGACACACCATTGACTGGCAGCCAGTTTTCTCTGCAGGAAGAAGTCCTTTACAGATTCAGATTCCAGCGTGGCCCCAATCAGCTGGCTCTGCCTGGAGGGTAATTAGAAGCATTGACTTGATTAGACAATAGTTTAAGTATGGGTAGCAGTGGGAATTAGTGAAAAGCTTAGGAGCTATGTTTCAGCTGAAAGTCAGGATTCTGTCCTGAGGACCGTGGATCCCAGTAATTTGTGGATGCACTTCAGGCCCACTGAACATTATCATTCATTGTTGTTGACAAATACAAGGACCTGTCCCAAAGTTAGCAACTTCAAGCTTTGCAATTGGGTTAGTGTGGCACAGAGAGACGATTATAAGATATAGAGTGATGTGAAGTCCTCCACTCTTCTTCCTGAAACCAGAGTACTGGGAGTTATATACTGGGATTAATATACTTCTCCCTTTTTGAATGACAAATAACGATATTGTTCCTAAAAGTAGGAGGCTCCCAACCTCCTTGGCATGCTCACTGGTGTACGAAGTGTTAGGATGGATGTGACTGGGAAGCTGTAGATCAGGTGTCTCTAACCATTCTATCGTGAGCTACCAGCAGCTCACAGACATCTTCAGAGTAGCTCACAGCTTTCAGTTCCTTTTTTATAGAAGCACAGGGTCACATTTTCCTTTAAAAGTTAAGGGAAGAATTTTACAAGTATTTGCAGCTTCGCCACGCTCTCACTGTGCACATCCCACGGTCACCTCCCTTCCCGAATTCAGCCCCCTAGAGGCCCAGGTCATGATGGTGAATTTAGGCAGAGGAGGGGTGTCACGGATCTTCGCTCCCTTGTGAATAATGGCCCTGCGACCCTGGATTCACTGCGCGCTCGCTGGGAAGGATGGCTTGGCCCCCTAGAGGAAGTAGACTGGTGGGACGCTCTCATGGCTCCCAAAACTTTGACGACCTCCTCTAAACTACACCTTATCCAACTCTACTATCTCCACACAGTGCATATTACCCCTGCCCGCCTGTATAGAGCTCGGCTGCGCTCCTCCCCAGCCTGTACGCGGTGCGACCATGCCCCAGCTGATTTTTTCCATGTGATTCATTCTGGGCAGGTGTGGAATCGGAGCTTACACAGACCCTGGGTTGGTTGTGCTCCCACGACCCATTGCGTCTCCTCCTGGGAGTGTTCGATGGACTGGATGGCTCTCGAGCCGATAAACGTTTCTTGGGCACTGCAGTCGCGGTAGCCAAACGAGACACTGCGACGGCCTGGTCTCAGGCCAAACCCCCTACTATACGGAAATGGCGAAGAGGGGTGGACTGGTGCGTGGCCCAGGAGGAACCTCTCTTTGAGGCCCGGGGCTGTCCTGAAATGTTTGAAAAGGTCTGGGGTAAATGGATCAACCTGTTGTTCAGATCGCTGTGCATATTCTCTTCCATCTTGCTACGTCTACGAGGTGGCCTACTCTGGGGCCCTGTACTGAGGTCTATGAGACTGCTGTTACTAGTAATGGACTCAGATTCATTGTGCATGATTCCGCTGTCTTTGTGAATTTTTTTTTTTTTACTCAAATGCTAATAAATTTGATTATCAAAAAAAAAAAGTTAAGGGAAGGATGTGTTTAATTTACAATATTATCATCAAGTTGCAAATAGCAGGACTTGATATTGAGCAGTGCTCAGTCAAATTTATGGCCCAGGCTGAGGCACAGAGGTGAAGAAGCACGGAAGTATTTAACTGTTAAAAAAAAGAACCTGACAATTCAATATTGGAGTTTGAGAACAAAATGATGTCTCTGAATGCTTTTCAATAGGAGAAATTTCAAATGAAAAGTTACCATAAAGATTAAGTTAACACTTTATTTTATTTTCTCCCATTTCAAAGCGTTGCATTCCCACACACCAGGCCTCTTGCTTCTAATGACCAGTAGAATAGACACTGTGTCATATTTATTACTGAGAAATTGTGCACTTGTTGCACAGAACATACAGTTTGCCATCTGAGGCACAGTTACATGTATAACACTAACATACAGCTATTTTTTAAATGGGAGAAACTTAAAGTGGAGAAAAATGTTCGCTATTATAAACATTTTTGCAGATCATTGTCCTGCCTTTAAATTTCTCCCATTTACAATAATAGCTGTATGTTTGTGTTATAAATGTAACTGTGCCACGTGTGCCAAACGGTATGCTCTGTGCCACAAGTGCATACAACACAAATTCTCAGTCACCTATATACAGTTATCCCATTCATACATACACATGTTCATACATTTGCAAAGTCCACTCTCTCACTGACTAACATATCAGCCCTGTTATAGTGCCCCTTGTCAAAGTATTTTGTTCAAACCATAATATCAGGCTCTATTGACATTAGGCATAAAGTTAATGAAGATGGGCGTTGGGGTGTCTGATAACAGTACACACGTTTCTTAGCCTTTAGTAGCTCACAATGATTTTCACTGATCAGAAGCAGCTCTCATCACAGAAAAGGTTAGAGACCCCTGCTGTAGATCATAAGAATTCTGCACCACTAATATTAACTTTTAATTTTGGCTGTGGCTTTATCTACTGGATTGGATTGAGACTTTTGAGATGGAGAATCATAGAACCTCGTGAAAGGCTTAGAGATTTCAAAGCCTTTATGGAGGATTGGGGGCCTAGCTGGGAGATCAAACTCAAGGAAATTTAGCAGCTTGAACAGACTTTGAGTGAAAGGAGGCACTGTTTTTAAAAGAGTACTTGGAATTTGCTGATTTGAAAAAAAGGCAGTGTTCAGGCTACTATGGCTTGAATGGAACAAAGTCATTAGGCAGTGCCCGTGTCTTGGAAGGGGCTGAAAAAGTCCTACCCATTACTTGGGAAGTTAATTACTTTTTTCTTGGGCCTTCGTCTTTAGATCTTGGCAATAGGGTCAATGAGGCATTCCACTCAGTTATATAATCAATTAATACATGTTATTCAATCACTTATTTTATCACATTATGCATAAACCTAGACTCCTCCTAAGCATAGTCTGGAGTGTAATGAACGAACCAATCCACATGTACAGCTTGTAGCTGGCTACCATGTCAATGGCATTAACCGGTTTGTGTGGGAATCTCTTATTGGTAAAACGTTTTTTGTAACTGAAACTAGACATTTTGCTGACTTGTCTAAGAGGAAGGACACTGCTGAAGTGGGTGGTTCTCAGAGTCAAAATAGAAGCCGTCTTTACAGGGCCCAATATAGGCTCGCCAGAGTGTAAGAAATAGGTGGTTAAGACAGTGGCTTCTTTCACACAAGTGCTGGCTTTGGTAGGACAGCTTATCACCAGCGCAAGTGCTATCAGTCACCAGTGGTTGTTCCAGAGGGCTGATAGAAAGAGCCTAAAGTAAAGTGACTTGCATCAAATACTACAGGTTTGTTAGAGAGCACTGCACGATCCCTGGTGGAAAACAGCCCCTACCTCATGATGCCAGAGAGCGGCTCATCGGAGTGGCAATCGAAGGGAGACAGGAAACGGTACACACGGCTCACAAGGAAGCCTCCAGTGAAGGCACTGCCAACAGGCCACCAGTCATGTTGCTTCGCTGAACAAGAAGGTAAAGAATTGGCACATACATAAGCCGATAAGTCCCCATTCCTCTGTGCTGCTAGCCCAGATTTCTGTCTGCCACTGCACTCAAGGGAAGAGCACTGCATGCCCCAAGCGGTAGTCTACTGCCAG
The DNA here is from genome assembly GCF_964261635.1 of Lissotriton helveticus. Lineage (NCBI taxonomy): Eukaryota > Metazoa > Chordata > Amphibia > Caudata > Salamandridae > Lissotriton > Lissotriton helveticus. The sequence continues at coordinate 189,486,070 of NC_136062.1, read as the reverse complement.
TCTGAGGGAGCGTTGCAGGGCCCCTTGTGAAAGTTTGCTGCTACTGCACTCAGGAAGAGAGCGCTGCACAACCCCTAGCTGCTGTCTGCCGCCCTCGCAAGGGAAGAAGAGATACCAGGCACTGTCCGCCCCCTATCAACTGTCTGCTGTTTTGGAAAGAAAGGAGGAACTGACTGTCTCTGTCCATCTAGGGGGAGTAAAGCATTGATTGCCCCTTGGTACCAAGCCACCAAAAAAGTGAAGATGCAGGCTCACAGGGGCAACCTTCAAACGACTGAGCAAACGTCAAAGTAAGATCCTGGTTGCCTGCCAAATGCCTGCAAAAGAGATGCCGCTGCTGATGCCGGGAGAAAGAAGACAGGCACTACTCCCTACTAAAGAACAGTAAATTGAGTAAATTGCTGTCTGCCATCAACCTCACATGACACAAGTACAACACCACCAGTGCTCCCCAGAGACAAAGGGGAGGAAAGGCCCAGCGGGCAAGAATGCCAAGAGGTGATTGTTTGCCCCATACGGCATAGCACCGCCCCACAGCGGCCAGAGACTGTTCAGGAAGTACCCCCACCCTGCCTAAAGGCTGAGTAACTCATTTACCCCTTCCAGGCACAAGAAGAGTCAAACGCCCCCTAATGGCAATCTGCCACCATCTTGAACCAAAGAGATCTAGCCCCCCATGGTGATACCGTGTTGCACCCAGGATTCTGTGGCCAAGAGATGCAAAGTAACAATGAGGCTGCAGATCAAGTAAACCCTCCTCCACTGCCGTCCAAAAATAACTGAAGGCCCTGTGAGAGGTGAAGCCAGGAGCAAGTAGCAAAGACACCACAACCAGAAAAAGAAAAGCAAACACATTTGCAAGAAAGAAACTGATCAACAACTACCCAGATCATCATGAAGCCAGAGCCCAACAGCCGGCTGGACTACGGAAATAGTCGACCACGGCGAGGCCCTGTTAGCCGACCCTTGAGAAGGTGCACGCTGGTGAACCCGAGAGAAAAGACTCAAAGGCTGAGCAGTCTCACTTGCGTGGTCTAGAGACCGTCGTCTACTGAGAAGCCTTGGTGGCCTGCCCAGAAGAGGTGCATGTCACTGCACCCCGAAAAAGAGAAGACTCCCAGTCCTACTGACAGGACAGGACCTGCGGGAGGCTTATGATAGGAGAAGATGCAGTTCTATTAAGAGGGCAGGACCAGCGAGAGGTTCATCCAAAGATAACACATGCGAAACATGGCAGAACACCAAGTTGCATGCAAGAATAAAAAACGAGAAGAAGGTGTGTGATCAAAGGTGGCAAGATCAAGGACTTGTGCTACTACCCGAGAGTGCACCCACTAACACAAGCAAACCACCGATGTGGAGTGGTGTCACTGGTGACAGATCAGTGGGAGAACCAAATGTAAGCCTCCTGCATGTGTGAGCCGGTATCTGCACGCGCTTCCCAGTGTGACTGTCTGATCACAGTCATCGACTGTTGGCGAATTATGGCATCCCCACTAACAACTGCACAAAGCACCATCAACAACACACTGAGCTATCTGGATGAGAGGTCCTACCAGTCACTCAGTCCCTGCAAGTTCTAATCACCTGCCGTACAAGTTATCTCATGGCAACAACATCATCATGCCATGTGCATTACCCTGGCCACCTAAGGGGCATCCAACAACCAGGATGAAACCTTACACCTGTGAACCCCCAAGAGACCAAAGAGGCACTCCTGGCTATGTAGGGATCCCATTGACCAGAGACTATCTGCTAGCCCCACCTGCACCTGGGTCCTGTTGGCGAGCACACCAGATCATGAGTCAGCTACCCTTGTAGTTGAACAAATGGCTTGGCCATGGCTCTGTTGGCAAGTCACAGCCCACACTGTCCACACACTCCCATGGTAACCCATCGGGAGGGCCTCAAGGGAATCCCCGCACGAGAGATGGGGCTGTAGCTGCTACACCAACAAGTACTGGGAGACACCGGGGCTTCCGAGGAAAGCTCCCAAACATTGTCAATGCCATCTCAGTCCGTACAAAGTTGCCTTTCATGGAGGCAAGGCACTCCAAGAGGCAGCTCTGCAGCGGACTCTACCGGTGCTCCTGATACACCCCAGTTTGTATTGTTGACATCAAATGCATCATAGTGAGAGCACGCAGGACTGGCCAAGATTGTATGGTTGGACTTTAACCCAACTCATCTGCTGTCGACGGATCTATGCCCATGTTCATGCCAAAAGTCATCTGATTAAACCATGGATACGAGCAGTGATGCCCGGGTGCTGCCAGCTACACCTGTTCACTTGTCCAGGGCTGTTCTGTGGACTGCCTCTCCAGGCTGTAGACTCAGTGGTGCCTAGTTTTAGTTTTATTTATTCCCACAGGTTGGACATGTTTTTGTTTTTCATTAAAGTGTGTGAGGAATATAGTGTCCTGTTGGATGCATATCTGCTTTCTGGCACGTAGCTACTTCCAGCCACTCCCATCCCACCCACCCCACACCCATTCAACAGAGGCATCACCGGCAGGTGACCCTGTCAATAAAAGCACCGACCACTCGAGCTCAAGACAGTTCACTACTGTTTCAAGCATTGTCTGTGTCAATCACTTATTAACAGGTGGGCCTGGGGCCCAGGACACCACAGTAACAATGGCTAAATGTATAGGCATAGCTTTTTCTGAATTAGCTTCTCCCAAGAACCGGTGACATAAAGTTTATTGCGTAAAACTGCAGGGCTGAGGCATAAAGTACCTGAGCTGAAGGAAGGGGCATCTAGAGAGTGTGACCAGCAAAACATTCTGAGGAAAAAATAACTCATCATTACTGGGGGGGAAAGGGAACTAGCAAAAGAGGCCAACCAATCAGTGCCAAAAGGGCTTACTTGCATATGATTTACACCTGTGAGCACGATACTGGAACTGCGAAGGTCTACTAAAAGAAAAACTATGAAAGTAGTTTCCAGTCTCACTGTATGGTGTCATCGATACCCAGGGGTTGAAATTGAGAGCCAGGAAATATGGGTATGGTTATACCACAGGGGACTTAAGTCTTTATGTAGGAAAATATTTCCCCATAGACACAGAATGGGTAAAACTCTGATACATTAAGCCCATATTTTTATTAAATACAATGATGATACTTCTTGTCCACTGCAAAATTGTTGAGAATAGCTAATAAGGGATTTTATTTGTATTGTTACAATTCAGCCAATATGAGACTTGGATTAACTTGAGTACTCACACTATTCTGTATTAGTGGCTGAAGTAAATCAATTACAAAACAGACAAATAATGTTACCACACTAACATTATTAAAGATAATGATACACGAACCAGGATTTTGAAAAAAAGTTTTTTTGTTTACTTAATGACATAGAAATTCATCATATATCACAAATGGGGTACAAAAGGAATGCATTGAAGATATACAGGGCGTATAATGAATATTCCACTTGTATATCACACAAAAGTCTAAACTGCTAATGGATTAAACATAAAGATTCCAAATCAACAAGTAAATAGAAATCAATATTGAATAAATCTCATGCAGAATTAGACAAAGTTGTCGACGTTTCGGTCTTCGTGTTGTGCTTTCATAAGACCATCATCAGGACATAAACTTTATTGCATTTGGATGTGGACCCTTCAGAGTCAGAAACAAGTACTTCTTAATCAGTCTTGCCGGTTGAGGGGTTGTGAATGATTCAGACCCTTAGTTGAGGATAAGTAACTGCAGCTATATTTCAACCTACGCTTTCAATTTTGCTGAGAAAAAGACGTTGGTGAGACGTTTACAGTTCGGATAGTAGCGCACAGTGTGTCGTCACGTTTTTTCTTTCGATCTTGATGAGAAAGACGTGGGAGAAACGTTTACAGTTCGAATAGTGGCACTCGTTATATCGTCACGTTTTATTGGATAATCGTGCGCTGATGAAAACATCAATTACTCGATCGGCCGTGGCAGCATATTCAGACGAAATAGCTATTGCGCGCTACTATCCGAACTGTAAACGTCTCACCAACGTCTTTTTCTCAGCAAAATTGAAAGCGTAGGTTGAAATATAGCTGCAGTTACTTATCCTCAACTAAGGGTCTGAATCATTCACAACCCCTCAACCGGCAAGACTGATTAAGAAGTACTTGTTTCTGACTCTGAAGGGTCCACATCCAAATGCAATAAAGTTTATGTCCTGATGATGGTCTTATGAAAGCACAACACGAAGACCGAAACGTCGACAACTTTGTCTAATTCTGCATAAGATTTATTCAATATTGATTTCTATTTACTTGTTGATTTGGAATCTTTATGTTTAATCCATTAGCAGTTTAGACTTTTGTGTGATATACGTGTGGAATATTCATTATACGCCCTGTATATCTTCAATGCATTCCTTTTGTACCCCATTTGTGATATATGATGAATTTCTATGTCATTAAGTAAACAAAAAAACTTTTTTTCAAAATCCTGGTTCGTGTATCATTATCTTTAATAATGTTAGTGTGGTAACATTATTTGTCTGTTTTGTAATTGATTTACTTCAGCCACTAATACAGAATAGTGTGAGTACTCAAGTTAATCCAAGTCTCATATTGGCTGAATTGTAACAATACAAATAAAATCCCTTGCTGGCCCAATTCTACAATAGTATATCTGCCCAAGCCCGCAAGGGTATATTGGGTTGCTCACCTCTTCTCATTTCTCGAGAATAGCTAATGGCCATAAAATGAATAGGTGATAGTACAATGCGTCTGGGTAGCAGAAGATAATTCTATGTTTTTGATCATTAAGGGGATTTGGGAATCTGATTAACATATATGAGAATAAACATTGCTCTTTTACCACTGTAGCAAGGGGTGTGCAAGTGGGTCCAGCTTATCCATCTGCTTCTTGATTTCCAAGTAAGAACCCTAGAAGAAATAACAGAAGCGCATTCAAATACAAGTTATATTTCAAATTTGATTGATCGGCAGCAAAATTAAGGCATCATTGAAGGATTACATATTAGACAATAATGAAAGTGGGTAATATGAAAGATGCTTTTGTTTGCAGTTGCCTTCTCTCATATGCATTTCAAGGCTGAAAGTGTGCGAACATCTCTTATCTCCCTTTCTTTGAGCATGGAGGTTGGGAGTTTGTACTGTTCCCTTCAGTCAACCTTCAGTATGATCATTGGTATTAGGTGGTGTTCCCATCTCTCCCAGTCTTGCTGAAAGATAATGCACAATTTGTAATGTCTCCCCTTCTCTCTCCCTGCCGTGTTAGGTGAGTGCAGGTATATATACTACTTCTCTAGATCTTGTAGTGTGACAGTTGACAGTGTGTGTGATCTTTCCTCTACCATTCTTGCAACGTTGTAGTTTGCAGTGAGTGATGTTACTGTCCTCTCCCATGCTAGCACTGTGAGGTTTGCTTGTAAGTTATGTTCCCTTCTCTCTCCAAAGTGTTATGGTTGGTAATGTGCATTTTTATCTCTCTTTTCTTTTTATAGTGTGATTGATGTCGGTCTGGCCTTCCCAGGTCTCTCATTGTTGCAGTGTGATGACTGATAGTGCTAATTGGCAGTGGCTGATGCTGGTGATTTTGCTTTCTTATTTTCTGTAGTGTGGCAATTTATAGCAGGCAGTATTGCGCCTTCTCAATTTTGTAGTGAACATTGGCTGTGGCTGATACTGCATTTCACAAAGTGTCATGACAGGTGATTGTAGTTTGTTGTGCCGCCACTGCATGATAGTTGACCATGGGTGATTTTATTCTGCTCTTCCCTTCCTAATAGGGTAATTATTGGCAATAAGTGATACTGCCATTAGCTACTCATTTAGAAATGTCGTGATTGGCAATGAGAGCAGGTGCGCCTCTACCAAGTGTTAAGGGAACGATTAGAGGGTGATGCTGTTTACTTTGCTTCTGACAGTGTTGTTCCATTCCTCCTACATATGGTTTGCCCAAGTCTACCTCCTGAGATTGGCAAGGTGTGATGTTGCACATCGCTATGATCCTTCAAGTATCATTTGTTGTGCATTTCTGCCTTTTGTTATGATGTTAGCAATGAATTATGTTGCTCCTTGTTCACCACAGTTTGTTACTTGGTGGGTTTTGTCTGACTTTATTATCCCAAAGTTTGATTGTTGGTCTTGGTGATGTTGCTCCTCTGTACCCTCACACTGGTACAGATGGCTATGGGAAGTGTATTCTATACCTCCTAATTCTCAGGAGCTGATGTTCCATTCTCTCCTGTTCCTGCGATAAGACTGTGTCAGAGACAGTTTTTATGTCTTTTGCCACTTCTTGTAGCATCTTGTTTGATAGTGAGAGTTATTCTGCTTCTCACCTTCTTTCCTATGGTCTGATGTTTAAATAGTAGGTGATGGTCAGATGTCTGATAATCAGATGGAGAGTAAAATCATGGGCATGGATCATGATCATAGAAATGGTAGGGAGCTGATGTGATTAACTGATACACTTAGCATGCGGCTAGTAATACCTGTGTCATCTCGCGAATGGACATCACGCTGTCCAAGGCTTTCTGCAATCTCTCATAATTCTTCTTCTACTCCAGACGAAGGAGAAAAAGTAGAGAAAGTTTACACAGTGCCCAAATTGTATACAAACAGTCTGTGGTTTAGAGATTCTTTTATGTATATGCGCAAAAGGCCATTACCTTAGGGTTAAAGGCAAGTGTTTTAGGATCATTTGGGTCCACCACTGAGGGGTAGGGTTCGAAGATGATGCTTTTTCTTGGGGACTCCAAGGCTGCTCTGCACATTGCTACCAACAGGTCTACTACCTGAAAGAAGGAAAGAGTCAATATGTGGTCACCAAAAAACAAATCTTTGAAGCTCTGCAAGAGCAGATACTGAATCGTGATGATGGCTGAACCTCCAAAACCTAGATACAGGTGACAACAAGGAATCCCAGGAGCCTCCAGAGTGTTCATTTATTGGAATATTGTTCACTTTTGATCTACAATACTTAATTCATTGTCTCTTAAATGATATCACTACATCTGATCTATCACAAACATTTCTTAATCAGCTTAGGTGTTGATCCCCATCTTCGTGGCTTGGAAGGTGAGGTTGGTGAGTTCAAACCCTTCAAAGTAAGCAGGAACAGATATACAACAGCCAGTCCATCACCTTTGCACTCTGGAACTAGACATTGTAGATGATACAGCTTAGGTGGTTTATTTCTGATGAAATGGAGACGTTAGACTTACCTTGACTTGCTATATACACAATACTAATGCAGAATGCTTTCTGAGCATCTGGAGGAGAGACACACCAACAGGCATAAATGTGAACACACACATACACACAGGTGCATCCAAACTCCCACACAAATAACTCAGGCTGAAATTCTCTGCAAGGATTTTTTATAAAGCTCAGGGCCATCTTTGATATTGCTGTTGAAAAAAAGTGTCTTTGTCTCTGATGAAAGCAGTGGATGTTCTTTAAGAAGACTGCTTTGGCGTTAACTATTTTCCTTTTCACCAACTATTCTTTCTAAATGACAGGATGCAACGAACAATTGATGACCATAGCGCCAACAGGAGGGAAACAGGCAGGCTCTAGAAAGAAGACTAGAAGAATGAAAACCTCAGTTCTCAGGTATTTATTGTCACCTCTTCAGGTTCCATGGCTCTACATTCAGAAGTGTGCAGGGTCAAAAGACGCTCAAATGTAAAGGGGTTCTCAGTCTCAGTCCAGCTATTAGCAGAACACTTAGGGGTCTATTATAATGGCGGGCAGATCGCCACCGCCCTTATGGCGGTGGCGTTCCGCCCACCATTCTTCACTGCCCGCCTCCCATTTCCCCCCGCCATATTAGGATAGTGGGGGGGACCCTGGCGAACGGAAAGACTGTCCGCCAGTTTTACGCCGGTCAAACAGGAGACCGGGCAGAAAAGGAGCTGGATATGGTGGTGGTGTCTGCAAGACACCGCCATCCATATTAGCATATAGGCGGAGTAGGGCCTTTCCATGACGGCGCTGCCATGGAAAGGCATGCGGTGCCTGAATGTGGGGGCCCGTTGCGGGCCCCCAGGGTGTTGGGGGGGGGTGCACATGGGAGGTACCTATGGTAACCCCCTGCATTTGCATGCACAACGTGGCAGGCACCGTGCAATGCCTGCACGTTGTGCATGCAAATGCACAGGGTGCTTCCACGGCATTGTGGCGGGTGGTCCTGTGAGCACCGCCCGCCACAATGTTGTTGATGGGGTATGCCACCGTGGCGGTGGTATCCTAATTGCCGGTGCAGGACCGCCGTACCACTGGCAGACAGTCCGCCCGCCATGCTAATAGACCTCTAAGTATCATTGACATGCACTCCAAAGGCCATTGGATGGCCTCAACTAAAATTGAAGCATATCGTTGTGAAAGATACTTCGAAAAAACAGGGATGGTGTTCTCACAGGCCTGTCTCATGCAGGAAGTTCCTGATGTTGGAAGTAAAAGCCTTTTTCCTAATAGAACCTTTGGAAAAGAGACATGTCCCCACTGCCACCGTTCATCCGGTTTGGAGAGGGAGTTGACTACTGGGGTCACAGAACCCAATGCCATGAGAGGCAGTGTCAAAGTTCTTAATACTGACACTTTTAAATTGTATTGCACTTTCATCAAAGCATTTCATGGAGAATCCCTCTTCTCAAGGAAATGATAAAAAATACAAATTCATCAGTAACAGCAGCTGTTAGAGCCAGGTTAATTTCAATCTGGGAAACATTTCTGTACTTTGTATAGGCAAATGACTTTCAGGCGGAAATCTAAGCAACCAGATCAAATCAGAACTCAACAAAGGCAAGAAGTGAACCAATCTTTGGGAACAGTTAGCTCTACATCTATCTCTTTAGAAAGAAAACATTATTGTCTGTTAGTGAATATCCAAAAATGAATGGAACACACCATTTCTGACTTTTCTTACATGATACTCAGGATTTTATCTTAGCTTATATTATCTTATCTTATCTTAGAAGCACTTTCAGTGCACATGGCTGCCTGCAGGTGTCCCAGCGCTAAATACGTAACTAGGTGACCAAAACATTAGTGGTAAAAACAGTCAAAGAACCATGTTTTCAGGAGTTTGAGAAGATGGTGTTCCAGGTTTATTGTCCGAAGGGTGGAGGCTAAAGAATTCCATAACTTTACTAAAGTGTATCGAAATGACCAACCGTTAATTCTGGCGTTTTTATGGAAGTGACCACTGCAAATCGAGAGTTAGTAGACCGCAGATTTCTAGTACGGGTATAGGGAGAAATCAGAGTTTGAGCAATTAAATGGCCTTTGTCCAACAATGCCCAGGGGGCTGTACAAAGGGATTTGAATTTGACCCTTTGGGCCTCTGGGAGCCAATGTATTGTGCGGAAGAGCTTGCTGGGCAGACTTGTGTCTGGGAACATTATAGATCAGCCGAGCTGCTGAATTCTGTACCACCTGCAGTTTCCTTACAACAGATTAAGTGGCTCCTATATACAGGGAATTTCCATAGTCGAGGTGTGATAAAAATCAATGTCTGGACTATTATTCTTTTGGAGGAGGGAGGGAGCGGATGAAGAAATGTCCTGAGAGTCCTAAGGATGCCATAACATGTTGCAACTAGTTTTGTGGCCTGGGTATTCATAGTCAGTGATTTGTCTAAGAAGAAACCTAGACTATTTATGGCCGACTTGGGAGAGGGAGGGGCGTGCCCAGAAGGCTCGGCCATCCCAGGTTCAGCTGAGAGTACGGGGAATTCCCAAGAATCATGAGTTCTATCTTGTCTCTGTTTAATTCCAGGACAGAGTTGTTCATCTACTTGCCACAGCTTCTAAACATAGGCCTAAAGCCAGGGAGAAGGGATTCTGCTTCTGAGAGTGGGCAAAAACCAATTGCGTATCTTCTGCAAATGAGATTATAGAAATCCCAAATGACAGAACGATATAGGCCAAAGGACGTGAACGGCATAGGACTTATTGAGGAGCCCTGGGGAACTCCACTGTTCAATGAAAAGGTGTCTCAGGTACAACATCCTTCAAAGACTTGAAAGTTCCTGTCTGTAAGAAAAGATTGGAGCCAGAGGAGGGCACACTCCATAACTCCCATGTTACTAATGCTCTCAATAAAAGTGTCATGACTGACAATATCAAATGCTGCGCCGAGATCGAGGAAGACGATGGAAACTAATCCTCCCTGATCCAGCAGCATTTTAGCCTCAACAACAGCCAGGAGTGGAGTCTATGTACTGCGTTTCAGTCTACACCCAGTAGGGTGGAGAATGTTGTGGGCCTCTACATACTCTGAGAGGTGCTTGGTAACATGACTCTCAAGGACTTTGTTTAGTCCAGACAGCTGAAAGATGGGTCGATAATTCCCTGGGTCAAGGGGTCAAGATTAGTTTTTTTGAGGAGGGCCTTCACCATGGCATGTTTCCAAGATATTGAGATGGTTCCTTCAGCTAAAGAGATATTCAAAATGCCAAGTAGGAGAGGCAGGATCAGATCCAAAACTTTGGCTAAGATGACCGGAGGCAGGGTTCAGCGGAGAACCTGACTTGACTTTATTACAAATCATTGAAAGATTCTCTGGCATCATATCAGGAAAGGTACTAAGCGTATTAATAAGGACTGATTGTCCATCACTGTTAACCACAGGTTTAGAATCTTGTTTAGATGGGGAAATGGTAAGCTAGATATTGTCGATTTTGTTCTGGAAAAACTTTGCAATATTTTTGCAGTGGGAAGCTTATGATACGAGGGTTGGGAGGTTTTTGGGCGAGTCTAAGAAGGTTTTAACAATCCGAAATATTTTTCTAGGTGCACAAGGTCCAGCCCTGATTCAGCATGAAGCCATGTTTCCTTTAGGAACATAGCCACAGGTTGTTTTTCTTTCAAGAACGAGTATATATTCAGATTATGACAGGGAAGTGATCTGCAATTGATTAAAAACATCTGCTGATTGGGATTGATAGTAGGTTCTAAGCTCGGTTATACCTGGTAATGAGTCTAGACAGCATTTACATTGTGTTTTCCCTTTCTCTACATTGACTGAATGAAGGAAATTGCCCTTAGAGGGGCTTTGAAGAGCAAGTTGCTGACTGGCAGCATATTTTACCTTGCCTGTGTATGGTGGACCAGGGTTCCTGGCCCCTGGTCCCTTTCGGTGCGGACGGGCGCATTTGCGCCACAGGCTCAATTTTAGTGTGGTCTCACTAGAAATGTGGAAACGCAACATCGTTGACATGGAAAAAAGAGTCTGCTCCGTCGTTCTCAAGAAACCTAGTAATCGCAAGATTAGTTGGAAGAACGGTGGTATTAACAACACTGGCAGAAAGCTATTGAAAGTCACTGGTGATCCCCAGATTCCACCCTGTCTTATGGGGTGGGAGTCCTTTCAAAGGACCTCTCAACTTTGGGGTATCGGGCACACTCCAGCACTGTCTATTGGGGGAGAAAAAAAGATAAAGGGAAGCTTTAGTCACTCAGATACATTCAAAAGACTGAAAAATGCTTTTCTAAAGAGCATGCGGACCTCACCCCCTTTACCTTCCTCTCCAGAGGCTGAGAAGGGCACACAAGTGTAGAATGATTTCAGCAGAGATTCTGTCTGGCTGGGCTCAATGAGCGGTCTGCTTTTTGGGTAAATCCAACTGCATCTTGTGCAATGAGCACAGATGCTTTCTGAATATTAAGGAGCAACCTAAGCTGGGAAGGGGGAAGAACTAGGACGTGACCCCTATCATGGATTGGGGTCTTTTTTGGTAAACCTTTCCTCAAAAAGTATGTTCGTCATGGCTTTAGTTTCTCTGGGTAAAGTCCAGGCTTCAATCAAGAATGCTATTTGCGGGGGAGGAGCCAAGCTCGCGTCCGAGATGGCCGCGCTTTAGCTCGGCTCCGTCTACTTTCCTGTTCGAAACATAAATCCTGCCTTTATCCTGCCCCGGGAACACAATTTCTGCTACGCTGTGGATCTTCGGCGATCTCTAGGCACTTACCGTCTGTTCCGGTTGTCTCTGGGTGCCGTGGTTCCGGAGCTGTGCCTTCGCTCGCTTCGGGGCCTTTGGAGCGGACTGGCCTGAGTCTCCTCGGCGGCGCCCGGACGGGGCGCTACGCTATGGCCGGCCTTTGATGGCGCAGAGGGCTCGGCCGACGAGGCGGTTGTGCAGATAAGCCGGTTGCGGCTTTCTGGCCTGATCAGACGGTCCCGCGGCCTGAGGTGGAGGCGCTGCCTTCCGTTGACGGGGCTGACCGTAGATGTGGCTTGTCCCCCCCCTTTGTTCTCCGGTCCGGCCATTTTGAGTGCCTCCGCCCGGACTCGGAGAACGGGGCCGGTGGCATTGGGGGGCCTGCGATCCTCCTTCTTCTGGTGGCCCCCCTTCTTGCTCTGGAAGTGCCTCTGCTGATGGTTGGCTGAATTCTGTTTGCCCTGCTGCGGCCCGGGCCGGGGTCGAGGATCGCTGCGACCCCGCCGGGCTTCCAAAATGGCGGCCGACACTGTATATCTCAGCCGGACCGAGATGGGCGGCGGTGGTCCACGATGTGGCACAGAAGCCGGATACTGTAAAGGTGTTCCTACACTTGCCGACGTCCTCGCCGCCCTGCGCTCCTGGGGTGCTCCGGTGGCCGCACCCGCTGATAACCTGGAGGAGGCTTGTTTCGCTGGGCCGTTTGAGCCCCCCCTGGCGTGTGCGGCTACGTCGCTACTGGGTGCGGCTGGAACTATCCTGGAAATTATGGACCCGGTGGCTGCCGTTTCTGCGGATATGCGGAGTTCCGCCGCCCTCCATCGTGATGTGTCCTCTCCTGGGCTGTGGGTCGGTAGGCCGGGTCCTGTCCGGACCGGACGCGATGGTTCTTCCTGTGCTTCATCTCCTCGAATGGCCGACCGTAGATCCTGTGCTAACTCCGTTGGGTCGGCTTTCCTCAGATCATCTTCGGAACTGTGCCTGCATTGTGTACAATGGTTTCTGACTGTTCCAGATCATCCAAGTGGTACACGAAACATCTTCTGCGGATTGAAGTTTGACCTCCCTGTTCTCTGCCTCCTGTTCCTCATGGTCTGGTTCTTCGTGAGGCGGACTGCCACAGATTTGGAAAAACAAGGACAGGGATGAGACGATCTTGCCTTTGTGGACTGGTGTTTTGTAATGGTTGGATGAGCGGCTGGTAACGGTATGACCTTGTCGGATTCTTGTCGTATTCCTGTAATGTGTCCTTAGAATCTTTGTCTTCCCGTGGGCACTGCTGTTTCGGACGGGAGGGTGGGAGCATATGATTCTGTTTTATGGCCCTCTCCCGTGTTCTTTCCTCCCTTGTTCCTCCTTTTCCCCTTTTTTGTCTTTATGGTTCAATCTTGCTTTAGTTCTTCTATATTTCGGGTTCTGATTAGGGCGACAGGCACGCTGCTGGGGGGTAGGCCATAGCCTTCTGCAGGGGTGCAGGGTGGGCTTGTGGGGTGGGGGGGGGGGTCTGTCATTTCTTTGGGGTTTTTCGACCCTCATTTTCTTATTCTTGGTTCTATGGCTCTTGTGTGTCCTCTTTTTCGGGGCGCGGTCTCAGCATATGTCCCCCTGGGTGGGTTATTTTTGTTGCACTAACCGTTTGGTCTTACTGTGACTTGGGCTCACTACGTAATTTTGCTCCGGTTACTACTGGTTCTGTATACCGATTTGTGGTTCCCGATCTCGTTTGCCATGGGGCGCGTGCTTGAGGTGGCGTTCTTCCTTTCCCCTTTTGTCCCCTTCTTCCTCTTTTTCTTTCCTTCCTCCCCCCTCTCGTGGGTTTTTTTTTTCCTTATTCTTGGGTTGTGTGACGGAGGGCTTTATTTGATAAGCTTTTTTCGATTCTGTTTGATATGATATGTTCTTGTTGTGGTGGGTGGGCGCTGCACGGCGGTTGCCACTGTTTTTCTGGCGGGACTCCTATTCTGCCTTTATCGATATGTGTTTGTCATTATTGCGTTATCCTGAATCTTCCAACGCGGCTTGTTCGCGGCCCACCCCGGCCCTCCGAGACTTCCTGCCTGTTATTATTCTGTCGTTCCCGTTTCTATATTAGAAAATCAACCTTCACGTATCCTGCCCCTGCTGGTTGCTATATGGGTTTTAGCCCTTATTTCCTGTATGCTTTGTTGTGATATTCTGTATGCGTTTCGGTGCTGTTGACTCTGTTTCTTCTTTGTGGTGGCCGGCCCGCTGGGTTGTAGGCCCGTATTTGTGAGCCTTCTCTGTACAAATAAAGGTTTAAAAAAAAAAAAAAAAGAATGCTATTTGCTTGGGCCGGGCGATGCAAGGGAGTCCTTGACTGGTCCTCAAACTTCCAAAGCTCCCAGAAGAACCCGGGTGGGTGTAGAGGTCACAGAAAAAAAGGCCAACGGGGTTATTTACTATTGCTCACTTGACCCAAGAGGCTGAGCAATTTGTTCCTGATGGAGAAAAAGGAGAAAGAATTGAGTATGATCATAAGCCTCAGAGAATTCAATGAGGGGTTAGTTTACTGGAACTTTAAGGTGGAAGGGATTCGCTTCCAAAGGCGTGATCTACTACCGAATGACTGGATGCCCTAACTGGATCTCAAGGGTGCGTCCCATCTTTTGCCATCGCCACCATTTCCTGAAATTCTTGTGGTGGGGCCAGGTGTATGAGCTCTAAGTCCTCCCTTTGGCCTCTTATAGACATATGGTGTTTTCTCAGGTTGGTGGCAGAGATGTATGTTTGCCACAGGTACAAATACAGCTCATAGATGTTGCAAAGTCCGTCATAGAAGGTAGACTAAAGTATGGTGACAAACTAAGGCTCTGTACACGAATACCCGGTTCATTACTGTTATATAATAACTAACAGTACAAACTGCTAGTTCGCCAGAGACACAGCAGTAGTCCAACAAAAACTCTTAAAGAATCTTCAGAGCTAAAGGACGTGGCGTGCACAAGTGGATACTATCGACTTTTCTCATGTGTGAAGAACGTGTAATAACCCCTTTCATTGTGCATTACTAAGTTACAAAGTTGGGTAAAATTATATTTCATGGTTGAATAGTTGCTTGCACAATTACAGGGATAAGACTTCCTGTCCCTGGAACATGTCTGAAATAGTCAGACAGTACCCCTGCTTCCATTTAGAGAATGGTCCAAGTTCTAGTACTGGTGAAGGCTGGATTATAATGGATAGAGAGTGTGCTGAGTGAGGCATCTGATTAAGTGTGAAAACGTTAAATTTGGTGAAAATGTTTGTGGTTTGTGGGTGTGTGTGTTTTATAAGGGTCATAAAGCTTTTAGGGGACATGAAGGGGTCAAAAGTGCTACACTGGAGAGTAAATAATGTGGTTGGGAGGGAAGCACGTTTACAACTGCTTGTTTGTTGGCATTATTCCATCACTTAGTGACTCCAAATGGGATATTTGCAGGAGTATATGTGTTGAAAGATACCATCACAAATATCATGAGGCAGTGAGCCAAGATCCAGGAATTCTACCAGGGTGTGCTTAATGATGTGAAACCAATCATAGACATCCCAATCCCGACTATGACCCCTCATATACTACTAGCCTAGATGCTAGAGGTTGGATGGGGGTCAACAAAAGGTCTTAAGTAATTAGATTCAAAGTTGCTACTTATGGCTAACCTGACAATACTGCAGAGAGGTATAGAGAGGGCCCCCACCCTTATAGTAGACTCATACCATAGACTATGGCAGGGACTGGGGATGGAAAAGATCTGCCATAATGTTCAGGGGACCGATAGAGATTTCAATGAACAACGGGGCCCACTGCTGCAGCTCTTCTCAAAGGTCACCGAGTTGTTTACATGCCCCAAATCCTTGATGGCACTCCAGACCATTTTCCTCGCTGAGGTGTGAGAGGGTAAGGGTCTGCACTAAAGACCTAGGTCTATAGGTCTATCAATAAAACTTGGTATTGTGGTTTGCTCGGCCATGTCAGATCCCCTTAGAAGGCCACGAATCTGCTTAAGGGCCATAGTTGGGAATGGAGAACTGTGGGGATTGAGGTGGGACTTCTCAATCGGTTATATTCTCTTCACCTACTGATAAAACTCAAAAAAAAACTATTGAACTGTTGGAGATGACCATCTGTTGCATGGTGTTTCCCAAGAATTTTGTCTCGAACATTGAACTCTACATTTTAATCCCTTTACCAATTTTAGGTGGGTACTCACCCCCTAAATTAATAATCCAATTGCTTACATGAACCATAAAAGCATTACATTGGGGTAAACAGATTTCAAGTGTGTGCATAACGTATTAAGAGCTGGTGTGAAACCTTAGTGATGAGTATAGTGTCACTTTTAGAGATGTAATGTGGTTGTGAACGCTGTTTTGTAAGCAAGATGACTTGGTTATAGTGTGAAGGCTCAGGTTTACCTCCGCTCCTGTGGCCACCTCTTCTGCAGCACCAGACATCACTCCCAGGGTGTAGAATGAGAAGACACATAGCTCCCGGGTACATACTGCTGGCTGTACAGAAAAAGGTGGAAGACGGATTAAAAGCACACATTGTTTTGGAACAACCTACTCTATCCAGGATATCCCCACAGGAAAAGCCCATCAATCACGTGCTAAAATAGGTGAGCCCAAAAATGAGAAGCACCAAAGAGGAATGATATGTTGGTTAAGGTGTAGTTTAGAGGGATGGATAGAGAGGATGTTCATCCTCTCTTGAGGGCCTATGAGAACCAGGTTACCCACAGTTAAGACAGTCTCAGTGTTGGAGGAGACTGACTCGTTTCATGCAAGGGGCATAGTGATTGAGAGGGATCAGTATAAGGGTAGAGATGCCCAGTGATGTAGGCCTACACCGCCATGTACCTTTAGCATTGAGGCATTCTGAAATACATGTTGCTCGTCACACACCACACAATACTCGTTAAGGGTGGGAATCCGTTGCTCTGCATACTTCATGATCTGTCAAACAGATAAAAGATTTTTAATTTAGACACACCAATCTCTATTTGCAAATCCTGCCCTCCAGCGAAGACACTCACAAAACAAAGGGCTAGATGTACGAAGAATAGTAAATAGCAATTACCAAATAGCGTTTTTCTGCAAATAGCTATTTGGTAATCACTAATGTACAATGGGGTTGTTTAGCCCCTATTCCTAAAATAAAGGTTCGTAGTGGGTCTTAAATAGACCTACCTCATAATTTGTGAACCACTACGATTCGCTGGCATCACAGGGATGGTGGCCTGCTGGGGTCAGCAGACCACCATGTATGTGATTGCTATTAAATAAAGCTATTTTTTTTTAACGAAGGTCGTTTTCCCTAAAGGAATACAGGCTACGTTTGAAAAGAAAAAAATTAAACATTTAGGTTTCATTAGGTCTTGGCTAGACAGCACATGCGCTGTCTCAAAGAGACATGTTGTATGCACTTTGTGGGCTTCAGCCCATCCATAGGCTTCCAATTTTCTGTCTCCATCGTTGCTCTCATATTGTTTCTCCCCATTTGTCCATGGCATGCATTTTGTCATGCCTTTTCCTGTGCTTAGTCTTCCCAGAGAGCATGGACCAATCACACTATCCCTCCACTCCTTCCACTGTAGGACTGTTTCAGGAACTACTTTTTTCTTTGATAAAGAGCACTTAGCACAAGCAGTCATGTTTTCACTCACTGCTTCAAGCTCCTCTGTAAACAAGCCTGTTAATCTTGCTTTTATCTCGTCACATTTGTGAATTCAAAGACCAAAGTCAAATGCCAAACGCTGTTTTACAAGAGTGCCTGTTTAGCTATTTTACACATGATTGATGTACGTCAACACTGAGGTCAGGCATCAGTATGATATACTCTGCGTGCCCGTGATTGACTTTCAAAACACGTGGCTAAATCACCCTTTTATCACAATTTAAAGACTTTATTTTGGGTGTGTGTTTACAAACAAAATCAAGTGATGCATAGTCTTTGTTTAAGCGCATGTTGTAAAAGTAATTCACACGCATTTATAATTAAATATAATGTTGCACCGGTAAATCAAAGTTAAATACTTTCGACATTCTGCGTTTCTTTTTTATTTTGATATGCCAGTGCAGCATTAGTTTTCATTCCGAGTGCATCGGATTTAATTACAAAACATACGCTTAAAAGAAGGCTTTAAAACGCATGATTTTCTTTCTACAAACATACCTAAATAAACTCTTTCCATTGCAGTGATAGAAGCATGATTTAAGTGTATTTTAGGTGCAATCACAATTAAAAATGCATCACCAGTAAATCAGGGTACAAATAAACGCAATGATTTACCAGTGCTATATTACTTTTAATTCTGATTTACTTTCAAAATAATAGCTTAAAAAATAAGCTTTACATTGGTTTCACGTTTTAGGTTTCAGACAAACACTCACATAATTTGTCATTTGTAATTTGCATTTGTATAGCGCATTATCACCAACGGTCTCTTAAGCGCTGAGAGAAAAGAACCAGCTCTAGATTACTGGTAGGGAGACATTACGTTACTTTGTGACCCAGGCTTCCTTGAAGAGAATGGTTTTGAGTAATTTCCTAAAGGGAAGCAGGGACTGTTCCTTTCGGAGGTTGTCAGGGAGTTTGTTCCAGATCTGTGGGATGATGGTAGAGAAAGCTCTGCCTCCAAGGGATACCAGACGAGAGCGGGGGCAGACCAACATCCTAGCTTCCGAAGAGCGAAGTGCTCTCATGGGGGTATAGTTGGTTAAGCCCTTTTTGATGTATTCCGGAGCCTTGCCATACACGGCTTTATGAGCAATGCAGAGGCCCTTGAATTTGATCCTTTGCCTGATGGGAAGCCAGTGAAGTTGGCGCAGGAGGGGGGAGGCATGAGTACGGCGCGGAACCTTGAACACTAGGCGGGCCGCGTCGTTCATGATGATCTGGAGTCTAGACAATTGGTAGTCTGGGAGTCCGAGGTAGAGCGAGTTTCCGTAATCCAATCTGGATAAGATCAGTGCAACTACCACTCGTTTAAGGGTCTCGAAAGAGAGTAGAGGGGCCAGTTTCCGCAGCTGCCTTAGAATGCTTGAGCAGACCCCTACTGTTGTAGAAACCTGTAGGGCCATAGTTAGTTTGTCATCGATCTTGATGCCCAGGCTTTTAACTGCCGGGGCAGGCTCGGGGTATTTGCCCAACTCTGGTGGCCAAAAAAGGCTATTCCAAGGGCTGGCAGCGGTGGTGATGGCCAGTATCTCAGTCTTGTCTGGATTGATTTTGAGGCTGTTGGCCGACATCCAGTTAATTATGAGTTTAAGGATGTTCTGCGCTCTATAGTGGGCGGATGTGGAGTTGTCGATTTGTATGATGATCTGGGTGTCATCTGCATAGTTGTATATTTGGCACTCAAGCTGGTTGAGTGTGGCTATCAGGGGTTGAAGGTAAGCATTGAACATGAGGGGGGACAATGCCGTTCCCTGTGGGACTCCACATGGAAGAGTGCCCGGCCTAGACACCGCATCACCCAGCTGCACTCTCTGAGAGTGATCTTTCAGAAATTATGTAAGCCATGTCAAGGCTGTGCCCTGCACCCCGAAATTAGACAGCCGCGACAGGAGCAGTTTATGGTTTACGGTGTCAAACGCCGCGGACATGTCTAAAAGGATCAGGGCGCAGGGATCCTTAGCATCGGCCCGTAATCTCAGTCCATCTAGTACTGCCAGCATCACTAGTTCTGTACTGTGGTGCGCCCGAAAACCTGCCTGATTAAATTGTAGGAGGTGGTTGGCCTCTAGATGGTGTGCAAGTGAGGCTAGTACATGCTGTTCAAGTACCTTGGAAAGGAAGGGGAGCTGGGATATTGGCCTAAAGTTCTTCAGGTTTTTAATATCGGCCCCGGGTTTTTTCAAGAGGGGGATCACACGCGCCTCCTTGAAGTCTCTCGGGACCACTCCCGCTTTGAGGGAAGAATTCAAGAGTGATAAAATCTCGTCTTCAATCCCAGAGGGCCATCCTATAGGTCCCAGGTGGACAGGGGTCTGCTGGAGAGCCAGACTTCACGCGCCCTAGAAGTGGAGTCAGGGCTTCGTGCGAGAGTGGGGGGAATGAGGTTAGGGCTTGCACCACGGAAGGATAGATTGGTGGTGGATTTAATGGACATGGAAGCCTAGGGGTGTTCTCAATTGTGGACAGGAGGTCCTCCACTTTAGTGGTGAAGAAAGTTTGGAACTTGTCGCATAAAGTCTCTATGAAATACACTGAAGTGCGATTTTATATTTACATCTCCGGTGGATGTATTATTTTATTATGCCTGTGAGCTTGATTTTCAATTGTCACATCCATCAATCTAAAGGCTGACCATCGCATGGAAACAATAGTGAGTATGTTATATTTACCAACTTACATTTCCTTTATATACCTTTCATTAATCTCTTTCACATGATGGAACAAGAAATATATTGGTGAAACACACATACTCAGTAGGAACATATACCTTGTTCCATGCATGTAGGGAGACCATGATAACAAAAAGAAATTGCTTACATTATGACAATTAAAGTAAATAATATTGTTACTATATTGTTTTTACATGATGCTGTTTGTACACGGAGAACTGTTGTGGAGATGTTGCTTCTCTATGTCGATGCTTCTGTGGTGCACTGCTCTCAGTGCTCAGACCTCAAGAGTGGCGAGGGCACATTATACGCTCCGCTAGTGAAGCTGCGAGGAGGGCAGGCCTCACTTGGTACCGAGTGCGCATGGCTGAGCTGATATGCCATTAGCACTGACAATGCATTAACAAAGCCAATAGACATTAACATTCAGAACACCTATAGCTCTCGGATTGCCGTGACCTATTGGGTTTGCCAATGCTTGTTTTTTTAACACTGCCTCGTCTTAAAAACAAGCATTTGCAATGCAATAGGTCTCGCATTAGGAAAGTTTGAGCTATTGGTCTTGTAAATGACACATTTTTTATTTATGTGTTGGTTTTGAAAATAGCGAAATTAATAGCTTTGCCATTTGCAATGCCAATACTTTTATCGTTTGCAAATGTGACACCTATAGCATTTGTAATGCAACATGTTTTGTATTTATGTGACTTAGATGTATTGATATTACAAATAACAATGGCTTTTAATTTTTCTAAATAATTAATACTTAAATAAAAGTTATTGTAATTTATAATGGCAATAGCTTAAACTTTTGTAAATAACTTTTGTGAAGATTATGTTCAGTGTATTTTATTGTGACGAAAATCCAAGAACAGAAGTGAAATATTAACATCTTTTTATGACATTTGTAATAAAGCTTGAAACATTGAGAGAAAATATTTGAACCAGTTGTTGTTGAATGGTTGCACAGATTGATGCTGTGTTGGCGCTCAGTGATGTTGTGGTGGCGACGAGTGATGCTGTGGCGTTCAGTGATGCTGTGGTGGCGCATAGTGATGTTGTGGTGCCCCTGAGTGATGCTGTGGTACCCCTGAGTGATGCTGTGGTGATGCAATAGATAGAGTGAGTGCGATAGATAGCTAGAGGGAGGGTGAAAGATAGCTAGAGGGAGGGCGATAGATGTAATGTAAAAATCACTTATATAGCGCAAAAACTGTCACCCTATGGGTATCCTGGCGCTTTTAGAAATGGTGATGGTCAGCACGTTACCAGCCCGTAATAGGCAGTGAAAGAACTAGTTTTCCATCCTAGTAAACAACCAGGTTTTCAGATTCTTTCTGAAACAGGTCCATGAACTGGCCTGTCTGATGGTCTGGGGCAGCTAGAGGGAGGGCGAAAGATAATTAGAGTGAGGGCGAAAGATAGATAGATAGAGTGAGGGCGATAGATAGATAGCGTGAGGGCGATAGGTAGATAGCGTGAGGGCGATAGGTAGATAGCGTGAGGGCGATAGATAGAGTGAGGGCGATAGATAGATGTGTGTGGTTGTGTGTGTGTGTGGTTGGGTGTGTGGTTGGGTGTGTGGTTGGGTGTGTGGCTGTGTGTGTGGTTGGGTGTGTGGTTGGGTGTGGTTGGCTGTGCGTGTGGCTATGCGTGTGGCTGTGCGTGTGCCTGAGCGTGTGGTTGAGCGTGCGGTTGAGCCTGTGGTTGAGCGTGTGGTGAGCGTGTGGTGAGCGTGTGGTTGAGCGTGTGGTTGAGCGTGTGGTTGAGCGTGTGGTTGTGCATGTGATTTTGCGTGTAGTTGTGCGTGTAGTTGTGCGTGTAGTTATGTTTGTGTGTGGGGTGATGTTTGTGTGTGGGGTGATGTTTGTGTGTGGAGTGATGTTTGTGTGGTTGTGTGTGTTTGTGTGGTTGTGTGTGCACTTGTATGTGTGTGTGTGCGTGGTTGTATGTATGTGTGTGTGCGGTTACAGAAGGATGTATGTGGAAGAGAGCAGCAGATCAGCACAGCAGAAGAGAACAGGGAGTTAAAGAAGGAGGCGGGTGGAGGAGAACAGCAGATCGGTACAGGAGAAGAGAACAGAACAGGGAGCTAGCGAGGGAGGCGGTGGAAGAGAGCAGCAGATCAGTACGGGAGAATAGAAGAGAACGGGGAATTAGAGAAGGAGGTGGGTGGAAGAGAGCAGCAGATCAGCACAGGAGAAGAGAACAGGGAGTTAAAGAAGGAGGTGGGCTGGAAGAGAGCAGCAGATCAGCACGGTAAAAGAGAACAGTTAGTTAAAGAAGGAGGTGGGTGGAAGAGAGCAGCAGATCAGCACTGGAAAAGAGAAGAGAACAGGGAGTTAGAGAAGGAGGCACGGTGGAAGAGAGCAGCATATCAGCACGAGAGAAGAGAAGAGAACAAGGAGTTAGAGAAGGAGGTAGGTGGAAGGGAGGAACAGATCAGCACAGCAGAAGAGAACAGGGAGTTAAAGAAGGAGGTGGGGTGGAAGAGAGCAGCAGATCAGCACAGGAGAAGAGAATAGAACAAGGAGTTAGAGAAGGAGGTGGGTGGAAGAGAGGAACAGATCAGCACAGCAGAAGAGAACAGGGAGTTAAAGAAGGAGGTGGGGTGGAAGAGAGCAGCAGATCAGCACAGGAGAAGAGAATAGAACAGGGAGTTAGAGAAGGAGGTGGGTGGAAGAGAGCAGCAGATCAGCACGGGAGAACAGAACAGGGAGTTTCAAGTAGGAGGAGGGTGGAAGAGAGTAGGAGATCAGCACAGGAGAAGAGAAGAGAACAGGGAGTTAAAGAAGGATGTGGGGTGGAAGAGAGCAGCAGATCAGCACAGGAAAAGAGAACAGGGAGTTAAAGAAGGAGGCGGGTGGAAGAGACAGAAGATTCGCACAGGAGAAAAGAACAGAGTTAAAGAAGGAGGCGGTGTGGAAGAGAGCAGCAGATCAGCACAGGAGTAGAGAACAGGGAGTTAGAAAAGGAGGCGGGAGGAAGAGAACAGCAGATCAGCATGGGAGAAGAGAACAGGGAGTTAGAGAACCAGGTGGTGGAAGGAAACAGCAGATCAGCACAGGAGAAAAGAACAGAGTTAAAGAAGGAGGCGGGTGGAAGAGAGCAGCAGATCAGCACAGGTGAAGAGAACATGGATATTAAGAAAAAGGCGGGTGGAAGCGAGCAGCAGATCAGCTTGGGAGAAGAGAACAAGGAGTTGGAGAGGGAGGTGGGTGGAAGAGAGCAGCATAACAGCGCAGCAGAAGAGAACATAGAGTTAAAGAAGGAGGTGGGTGGAAGAGAGCAGCAGATCAGCACAGGAGAAGAGAACATGGATATAAAGAAGGAGGTGGGGTGGAAGAGAGCAGCAGTTCAGCACAGGAGAAGAGAACAGGGATTTAAGGAAGGAAGCGGGTGGAAGAGAACAACATATTAGCACAGGAGAAGAGAACAGGGAGTTAGAGAAGGAGGCGGGGTGAAAGAGAACAGCAGATCAGAACAGGAGAAGAGAAGCGAACAGGGAGTTAAAGAAGGAGCTGGGGTGGACGAGAGCAGCAGATCAGCACAGGAGAAGATAATAGGGAGTTAGAGAAGGGGGCGGGTGGAAGAGAGCAGATCAGCACAGGAGAACAGAACAGGGAGTTAAAGAAGGAGGCGGGTGGAAGAGAACAGCAGTTCAGCACAGGAGAAGAGAACAGGGAGTTAAGTAAGGAAGCGGGTGGAAGAGAACAACATATTAGCACAGGAGAAGAGAACAGGGAGTTAGAGAAGGAGGCGGGGTGAAAGAACAGCAGATCAGCACAGGAGAAGAGAAGCAAACAGGGAGTTAAAGAAGGAGTTGGGGTGGACGAGAGCAGCAGATCAGCACAGGAGAAGATAACAGGGAGTTACAGAAGGAGGCGGGTAGAAGAGAACAGCAGATCAGCACAGGAGAAGAGACCAGGGAGTTAAAGAAGGAGATGGGGTGGATGAGAGCAGCAGATCAGCACAGGAGAAGAGAACATGGAGTTAAAGAAGGAGGCGGCGTGGAAGAGAGCAGCAGATCAGCAAAAGAGAACAGAGAGTTAAAGAAGGAGGCGGTGGAAGAGAACAGCAGATCAGCACAGGAGAAGAGAAGAGAAGAGGGAGTTAGAGAAGGAGGTGGGTGGAAGAGAGGGAGGGCGATAGATAGATAGAGGGAGGGTGGGCGATAGATAGAGGGAGGGCGATAGATAGAAGGAGGGCGATAGATAGAGGGAGGGCGATAGATAGAGGGAGGGAGGGGGATAGATAGAAGGAGGGCTATCGATATAGAGGGAGGGCGATAGATAGAGTGAGGGAGGGCAATAGATAGATAGAGGTAGGGCGATAGAGTGAGTGAGGGCGGTAGAGTGAGTGAGGGCGGTAGAGTGAGTGAGGGCGGTAAAGTGAGGGCGGTAAAGTGAGGGCGGTAGAGTGATGGCGGTAGAGGGACGGCGGTAGAGTGAGGGAGGGCGGTAGAGGGAGGTCGGTAGAGGGAGGGCAGTAGAGGGAGGGCGGTAGAGTGGTGATGGTGTGTGAGAGGGTGAGGGTGTGTGAGGGTGTGTGTGAATGAGGGTGTGTGAGGGTGTGTGAGAGTGAGGGGGTGTGAGGGTGGGTGAGGGGGGTGAGGGGTGTGAGGGTGTGGGGGTGTGAGTGTGTGGGGGTGTGAGTGTGCGGGGGGGGTGGTGTGAGGGAGTGGGGGTGTGAGGGAGTGGGGGTGTGAGGGAGTTTGAGAGTGAGGGGATGTGAGGGTGAAGGTATGTGAGGGTGAGGGTGTGCGAGGTTGAGAGGGTGCGTGGGTGAGGGTATGTGAGGGTGAGGATGAGGGGGGTGAGGGGGTGAGAGGGTGAGTGAGGGTGAGGGTGAGGGGGTGGGAGGGTGGGTGAGGGGGGTGAGAGGGTGTGTGAGGGTGAGAGGGTGTGTGAGGGTGAGAGGGTGTGTGAGGGGTGAGAGGGTGTGTGAGGGTGAGGGGGTGTGTGAGGGTGAGTGAGGGTGAGAGGGCGGGTGAGGGTGAGAGGGCGGGTGAGGGTGAGTGAGGGGCTGTGAGGGTGAGAGGACGAGTGAGGGTGAGTGAGGGGCTGTGAGGGTGAGAGGACGGGTGAGGGTGAGAGGGGGTGAGAGTGAGTGAGAGTGTGAGAGAGTGTGAGTGAGGGTGTGTGAGGGTGAGGGTAAGGGTGATGGGGTGTGAGGGTGAGGGGGTGTGGGGTTGAGGGGGTTTGTGGGTGAGGGTATGTGAGGGTGAGGGTATGTGAGGGTGAGGAGGTGTGAGGTTGAGAGGGTGTGAGGTTGAGGGGGTGTGAGGTTGAGGGGGTGTGAGGGTATGTGACGGTGAGGGGGTGTGAGGTTGAGGGGGTGTGAGGGTGAGGGGGTGTGAGGGTGAGGGGGTGTGAAGGTGGGGTGTGTGAGGGTTGTGAGGGTGAGTGAGGGTGTGTGGGTGAGTGAGGGTGTGTGAAGGTGAGGGGGCTGAGGGGGTGTGAGAGGGTGTGTGAGGGTGCTGAAGGGACGTGAAATAGCGTGTCCCATCTGTAATGTACTGGTCGGTGAAATAACGTGTTTTGCGAGTGCTGAAGGGGACCTTATAAGTGTTGAGTCACAGATATTGGCAACGTTTTTAAGGTATGTCGTAGAGCAACGTATCTGCTGTGTTCAGTACTGTAAAGTTTGTGTGCAAGTTGTGCTTAGTATAGTGACGTGAGGGCAGTGGCATGGTGTGGAATGTCATGGTGAGTTGTGATATGATGTGTAATGTTTTTAAAATTAAATACATTTTTTTGTTGTGTGTTATTTTTCTATATTTACTGCTCAATCAAATATTAACCTATGGACGGGCTGGAACATTGTGTATGGTATTTCCACCGAAAACAAAGTGAATGCTCTTTGTTGTACTTACTGTACTGCAAATGCTGGTAAATGAAAGCCAACGTGAATATCTATTGTATGTGTTTGCGCATTACCTTGCAATCCGCACCTTCGTTTAGCTTGCAAATCCAGTAGGTGAGGAAGGGGGCGGGAGTAAAGACAGCAGGGACAATGGGCGGGAGTGAAGAGATCACAGACAACGGGTGGGGGCGGGAGTAAATAGGGCACGGACAACGGGCGGGGGGAGGAAGTAAAGAGATCACGGACAACGGGTGGGGGGCGGGAGTAAAGACAGCAGGGACAATGGGAGGGAGGCAGGAGTGAGGAGATCACGGACAACGGGTGGGGGGCGGGAGTAAAGACAGCAGGGACAATGGGAGGGAGTGAAGAGATCACAGACAACGGGTGGGGGCGAGAGTAAAGACAGCAGGGACAATGGGAGGGAGGCAGGAGTAAAGAGATCACGGACAACGGGTGGGGGCGGGAGTAAAGACAGCAGGGACAATGGGAGGGAGGCAGGAGTGAAGAGATCACGGACAACGGGTGGGGGGCGGGAGTAAAGACAGCAGGGACAATGGGAGGGAGGCAGGAGTAAAGAGATCACGGACAACGGGTGGGGGGCGAGAGTAAAAACAGCAGGGACAATGGGAGGGAGGCAGGAGTAAAGAGATCACGGACAACGGTGGGGGGCGGGAGTAAAGACAGCAGGGACAATGGGAGGGAGGCAGGAGTGAAGAGATCACGGACAACGGGTGGGGGGCGGGAGTAAAGACAGCAGGGACAATGGGAGGGAGGCAGGAGTAAAGAGATCACGGACAACGGGTGGGGGGCGAGAGTAAAAACAGCAGGGACAATGGGAGGGAGGCAGGAGTAAAGAGATCACGGACAACGGTGGGGGGCGGGAGTAAAGACAGCAGGGACAATGGGAGGGAGGCAGGAGTAAAGAGATCACGGACAACGGGTGGGGGGGCGGGAGTAAAGACAGCAGGGACAATGGGAGGGAGGCAGGAGTAAAGAGATCACGGACAACGGGTAGGGGGCGAGAGTAAAGACAGCAGGGACAATGGGAGGGAGGCAGGAGTAAAGAGATCACGGACAACGGGTGGGGGGCGAGAGTAAAGACAGCAGGGACAATGGGAGGGAGGCAGGAGTAAAGAGATCACGGACAACGGGTGGGGGCGGGAGTAAAGACAGCAGGGACAATGGGCGGGGGCGGGAGTGAAGAGATCACGGACAGGTTTGTAAAGAGGGCACGGGCAACGGGCGGGAGTAAAGAGATCACAGACAACGGGTGGGGGCGGGAGTAAATAGGGCACGGACAACGGGCGGGGGGAGGAAGTAAAGAGATCACGGACAACGGGTGGGGGGCGGGAGTAAAGACAGCAGGGACAATGGGAGGGAGGCAGGAGTAAAGAGATCACGGACAACGGGTGGGGGCGGGAGTAAAGACAGCAGGGACAATGGGAGGGAGGCAGGAGTAAAGAGATCACGGACAACGGGTGGGGGGCGGGAGTAAAGACAGCAGGGACAATGGGAGGGAGGCAGGAGTAAAGAGATCACGGACAACGGGTGGGGGGCGAGAGTAAAGACAGCAGGGACAATGGGAGGGAGGCAGGAGTAAAGAGATCACGGACAACGGGTGGGGGCGGGAGTAAAGACAGCAGGGACAATGGGCGGGGGGCGGGAGTGAAGAGATCACGGACAGGTTTGTAAAGAAGGCACGGGCAACGGGCGGGAGTAAAGAGATCACAGACAACGGGTGGGGGGCGGGAGTAAATAGGGCACGGACAACGGGTGGGGGTCAAGACTGATTTGCATAATGCTGGGTCTGAACTGAGGTGGCATGGGGAGCACAAGAACTATGGCTGTTTATGTCTCATGTGGGACCAGCAGAGATGTCCTTGTGTGATACGCAATCAGCAGTGACGTACATTGTCTATACATGATAAGTGGGGATGATTGCCGGCAGATTATAAACCGCCATGAAGGTCACGCTGGGTTGATGCACACTGGGCGTGGACGTACATGATGTAGACATTGTAAGTTTGGTTATCCATGGTTTAGGAACGCTTACATTGATGTATATGTATTGTTTATAGTTAAGGAGCATAGAGGTTTATGGTTTATTAATGGTCATACCCAGGTCCGGTAGCTCAGTGGACTAATGCGTCCCCTCCAGGAGTCTGTGTTTGGGCCAATGGCCAAAGGTCCACTCAACCTTTCATCCTTACAAGATTGATAAAATGAGTACCACTGAGTTGGATAACAAACGCACCTGTTATTTAGTGCCAAGATGTCCCAGGGGATGAATGCGTGATTGATAAATGTATGATATGCTATGGTATGTTATGGCATGTTATGTCATGTAATGTTATGCTGTTATGTTCTCATGGAGGGAGGTGGTTTATATAGACTTTAAATTAATTTCAACACTTTATATACTTTATACAATGTCAGCCTGGACGCCTGTCACTTACCTTTGTTGGTCCCGCCCATTTCAGCTGGAGGCTCAGCTCACACTCTGTATTTACTGTCTGTGCTAACATGCCATTCACATGACCTTCACATGAGCAAGGGTCCTTCCTGTCCTCTCCCTCCATCAGCACTGGCAGTGACAGTACCAGGTGCCACTGTTGTATTCGCAGCCCCGTCCCAGGGTCATGCTGCAGACCACGTGACGTGCACGGGCAACGGGCGGGGGTAAAGAGATCACGGACAACGGGTGGGGGGCGGGAGTAAATAGGGCACGGACAACGGGTGGGGTCGGTAGTAAAGACAGCAGGGACAATGGGAGGGAGGCGGGAGTAAAGAGATCACCCACAACGGGCGGGGGGAGGAAGTAAAGAGATCACGGACAACGGGTGGGGGGCGGGAGTAAAGACAGCAGGGACAACGGGTGGGGTCAGTAGTAAAGACAGCAGGGACAATGGGAGGGAGGCGGGAGTGAAGAGATCACGGACAACGGGTGGGGGCGGGAGAAAAGACAGCAGGGACAATGGGAGGGAGGCGGGAGTGAAGAGATCGGATGTATGACGTTAGAACGCATACATTGACAACGCATACCTTTACAACGCGTTCGTAACAACGAAAGTTGTTACCACGCATTGCGCTGGGGGGCGCAAAATTGATTAATTTAATTTACTATTCCAACACCAGTCCCCGTGGATAGTAGGGAAGGTGTTGGGATAGTAAATTAAATCATTTACTATCCTTGAGCGCCCCCCAGCGCAATGCGTGGTAACAACTTTCGTTGTTACGCCCGCGTTGTAAAGGTATTCCGTGGTAATGCTTGCGTTCTAAACGCTGCATACCGAAGAGATCACGGACAACGGGCGGGGGCGGGAGTAAAGACAGCAGGGACAATGGGAGGGAGGCGGGAGTGAAGAGATCACGGACAACGGGCGGGGGACGGGAGTAAAGAGATCACGGACAACGGGCGGGGGGCGGGAGTAAAGACAGCAGGGACAATGGGAGGGAGGCGGGAGTGAAGAGATCACGGACAACGGGCGGGGGGCGGGAGCAAAGAGATCACGGACAACGGGTGGGGGCGGGAGTAAAGACAGCAGGGACAATGGGAGGGAGGCGGGAGTGAAGAGATCACGGACAACGGGCGGGGGCGGGAGTAAAGACAGCAGGGACAATGGGAGGGAGTCGGGAGTGAAGAGATCACGGACAACGGGCGGGGGGCGGGAGTAAAGAGATCACGGACAACGGGTGGGAGTAAAGAGATCACGGACAACGGGCGGGGGGCGGGAGTAAAGACAGCAGGGACAATGGGAGGGAGGCGGAAGTGAAGAGATCGCGGACAACGGGCGGGGGGCAGGAGTAAAGACAGCAGGGACAATGGGAGGGAGGCGGGAGTGAAGAGATCACGGACAACGGGCGGGGGGCGGGAGTAAAGACAGCAGGGACAATGGGAGGGAGGCAGGAGTAAAGAGATCACGGACAACGGGCGGGGGGAGGGAGTAAAGAGATCACGGACAAGGGGGGGAGGGAGTAAATAGGGCACGGACAACGTCGTATGGAAAACAAACGGAAGAGAAAGCACGCCTGTTCCTCTGGGAAAGGTGTTGTTGCAGCAGGCCTAGGCAAACACACCGCTCAACCACCAAGGCCTGGAAGACTTTGGGGCCGAGGTGACAAGGGAAGGGGTCAGAAAAAGCACAGAGCTGCTACTGCTCCAGCAACAGGAAGGAAACAACGGACATGCACTGGTAGCCGTGGGCTGTAACGGAGCCCCTAAAAACACAACTCTAACCACCCTAAGACCCCGGCCCATCATCGCTCAGTGCCTGCCTTCCCAGTGCGGCCCTACTGAAGGGAGCGAGCGAAGGATAATGTCGTGAGCGTGCGAGCATGCGCCTCAGCTGTACGGGCGCACACTCAGTCACGCTGTGCGTGGTTCCGTGTACCGTGAGCGTGCACATTGGACGTATAGGAAACTCGTCATCCGGGAAGCCAGCCAGGAAGATTTGCGGTGCGTGATCATGGAGAGCCCCGCCTGTTGCCAAGCCTGAGCCGCTGACACACACCTGAGGAGGAAAGACCGGCCTGGAGAGCAGCGGGGGAGTCCTGAGTCAGCCCGGTGAGTAGGGGGGACGTGTTTTTTGGTGCATCAGGCTAGCGAGACAGAGATGGGCACTTGGAGTGTATGGACGTGCATGTGTGACTGTGTGTGTGTGTGCGCATGAGTGGTGGGGGGGTCACCTGTGTGTGTGAGCGTGTGTGTATACTGTATGTGTGTGTGTGTGTGTGTGTGCGCGCGCCCGCGAATGAGAGGCATGGCTGACTGACTGAGATGTGCACGGCTCGGGAGGCGAGGCATGCGCGTCCACGAGGTGCAATCGGCGCTCGTGCCCCGGTCTGTGGTCCCTTCAGAGCTAGGTGGGCAGCAATAGGTCTTTCGCTAACGCGAGACCTAAAAATCTGCTATTCTCAAAGAGGAAGGAGTACCTTGGGTCCAATATGCGAATGTGTTACCACCAACTTTGAGTTGGCAGTAAAGTGCAAATGTTTTGCGACCGCATTTTCGTTCAAACATTCAAACATACCAATGTGAATCGGTATGTGGAAGGGACGCCCTGAACACGCCTCTACCAAATACTGTTTGTGAAACCCAAATAGCAATTCAATAATAGGTTTCCAAATCGCAAATTTGGGCTAAGTACATCTGAAAAGGCATTTTTGTGTTTACATACGGCCCCATTCTGCGAATCGGCCTGCCTGAATGCAAAAATGTTTTTACATCTAGACCAAAGTTTCCAAAACTCCTTACCAGCATTCACACCATCACCAAATACCCCTCCTGTACAGTATAGGAGCCCCAGAAACCCCTTCAATAACAACACAAGATGCCCAAAATGCCAAACGAAGTCAAACCCTATATCTGCATATGCACACCACACAAATAACAAAAACACCTCTTTGCCACAAATACAGTATCACCAAGAGCTCCACCTCCTACCAGATAAGATTCCAAAATACAACTCATTCTCCCTGCAGGAACCCTTCCTTCTCCCCACGGATGAGAAAGCTGCTACTTCTCTGACAATAACTAGAAGAGCTTTCCACTGACGTCTTTCACAATCCAAAAACTATTTCCATGGACTTCTTAAAAACCTAAGGGATCCTTCATTCATCAACAGGAACCTCAGCAACACTTCACCGCCACGAGTTCTCCATATTCAAACCCCATGACAGCCTCCCGCACCTCGCACAACACCAATCCTGTGTCCAAGCTGCGCCATTTTACACTTTATATTGATACATTCGGATGTATGACGTTACAACGCATGCTATTACAACGCATGCCTTTACGACGCAAGTTTTACAACGCAAGTCGTTACAACGACTTGCATTGGGGGGCGCTGGATAGTGAATAGTTTAATTTACTATTCCAACTCCAGTCCCCGTGGATAGTAGGGAAGGTGTTGGATAGTAAATTAAAACTATTCCCTATCCTAGAGCGCCCCCCAGTGCAAGTCATTGTAAAAGTTGCATTGTAATGGTTGCGTCGTAAAGGTACTTCGATTTAACAGTTGCGTTGTAAAGGATGTTTCCCATACATTCTGAGTCGCATAATTATCTCTCTGTATAACTACATTGTTGTGCTGCCCGCCAAGAGCTCTCCTTACACGTGAGGCCACAAATCACAAAAATCTTTGGAAATCTGCACCTACCATTCACCTCCCTCGGATGGGTGCAATTTTAGGAATTCACAAATATTTCCGCAAATATTTCTGGTAAATCCTTTATGAATTCTTACTTGAAAATAAGGGAAAGACGCGTTGCATGAACAAGTGTATATCATTTTTAAACTGTTCTGTGCTCATTCCTACACTGGAAAATAAAAAGGCTGATTCCTGCTTTAAATAGAAGTTTGCTTCCAAACGTTTCCAGGGTGGGCATAGGTTGTTGAGAAGTTCCGCATGTGTTTCCGAACCTTTCAGGACCAGCCCCATGCAGTGCCCGCTCGCACGAACCCCACAAGGACATTTACCGCATTCACAGCATTACACCTATATCTGAGATATTACACGCATAGGTAAACGGGTGCCTGTGTAACTACAAATCCAACGCTGTTCAATACCTTCAACTCCAACCACCTACGCCTTTAGATTACGATTACATATGACACTGGTTTTGCGCGCTTCGAGGTCCGGATGTCACAGATGTCACGATAAAGGAGAATGTGCCCTATTGGCTCGAGCGGTCGACCTGAAAACTGGGTCGCGGGTTCGAGTCTCGGCGGAACGCTCAACATCTTGTAATTCTGGGCAAATCACTTAATCTCCCGGCACCTAACAAAATTAATATGTCCGTCTATAATGCAACTAGTGCTCATGTAAAGCGCTCTGATATCTCGGTCGTGTTCGCGCTATATTAAACTCCCCAAAAATATTTTTTAAAGGATGGTTATTATTAAAGCATTTTAAATAGATGAGTACGCCCCTGAGAATCTCGTGACCGGAAGCCAGTTAATGTTTTCACACTAAATTGGAAAATCATTTTGTTAAACAGACAAAACAGCTACTCTTGCTGGTGACTGCCACGGGTAGTGGGCAGCTTCACACATGCATTAGATCAGTGGGCGGCATCTGCGCTTGTGGCACTCATTCCGCTTCTTGGCATCGTTCGTACATGCGTGCCTTTTCTGCCATCTTGTGGCTACACGTGGAACTGTAATTATAACAATTGAAGAAGTAGCTCTTTGTAATATATTGTACTGGTGGTGACAATTTAGTCAAATCAAATCAAAGATGCTTTTATTCGGTTTGTAAAAATATTACAACCATATAGCAACAGACATAGAATTTACACAATACTGAACAGGCTATGGAGAAAAGAAGGAGCATGTAACAGGATGGCGTTTAAAAATATAGACATTTAGCAACATTATAGTACAAAATCATTAGGTCATTTGGAAAAATACTTTTAACTGTAATATTAATAATTATACGACCTTTGATAATGTGCAAATATGCAGTTAAAGTGCTAAGTATCATCTTTATGTTAATATATGTACAAATTAACAATTTCTAAAAGAGAATTCAACATCCTTCCTAAAGTGCAATATGCCGATAGCAGCACCTAGTCAGGCTGTTCACAGACAATAACTATGACAAAAGTGCAAGTGCTTGGTCATTCCAACAATGGATATTATACCATAGCAGCAATTACTCCAACAAACATATATCAATTATGTCTTTTATTTAATGTTATTATTTCTGTTATTTATTATACCATAGCACGCACATGGACCGGATGCGTCAGAGCGCTTTACGATTCAGCAAAAACATTACGATAACAAATAGAAAATCTATGAACATTAAAGGTGGAGTGCTCACAACTCTCCCGGATGCGCTTCACACATTATTAATAGCAAAAACATAGCAAAGAAAAGCATGTGGTACGGTGCCACGTGCAGAACGTCAATAGTTCCTGTAGGTTGAGGATCATATACACTTGGGTGGAGAGTGATGAGGTAGGAGCGCGTTAGGCCAGGTGTGCTTCAGAGAGGAGAGCTTTGTTCAAGATGTCATGACGTGGTCAGAGAGGTCGGCGTGAGTGAATTCTAGATTCTTGCGGCGCTGCCTTTGAAAGATTGGTTCATGAACCGCTCGTGCTTGAAGGTGGAGGGTTCCAGGAGGAGTAATTGAACGTTTCTTGACTCTTGGTCGGCGCCTGAAATTTTCCGTTTCTTGGAGAGGTACAAGGGTAAAGAGGAGTGAAGAGCTTTATGAGAGGTGCGGGCAGTTTTAAATTGGGTCCTGTCTCTGTGCAGTCACTGAATGGAGTGAAGAATGGGGAAGGGTGGTTACATTTCTTGTGTCCTATCTCGAAGTGGGCTGCAGCGTGTAGGACTGCTCTGAGGGGACCTAGATGGACTTTGGGAATGCCGATAGGAGTGTGATTCCATAGTCAGGTCTGGAGAGCACCTGGACAACAAATATAAGATCTTGTCCTGGGATGAGGTTCCTGATTTCCCAAAGCAGCCTGAGAGGGAACCGGCCCTGGAGGAAATAAGGCTCTGGAGGGTGAAATATCCATTGAGGGTGAATCAGAGATTTTGTTTTCTGAACGATGGAAAGGCGGTGGTCAATGTCCAAGA
Source organism: Lissotriton helveticus (assembly GCF_964261635.1). NCBI lineage: Eukaryota > Metazoa > Chordata > Amphibia > Caudata > Salamandridae > Lissotriton > Lissotriton helveticus. Next base: position 189,451,347 of record NC_136062.1, on the reverse strand, counting down.
GGAGGTCCATCTAGTCTTGGAACAAAGAGTTAGCTTTCTAAGGCAAGATGAGAAGAAATTCTGTTTTTGCTGGGATTAGTTTAAGGTTTAGTTTAAGGTGACTGTTAGCCATCCAAGCTTGAATTCTATTCAGGGAGTTGGATAGCGAGTGTAGTCTTCCAGGCTTGATACCTACAGGTAGATCGGGTGTCATCGTCGTAAAGGTGAAGAAGACTCTAGAGTTCCTGAGGATTGTGCATAGGAGTTCAAGGGAGAAGATGAAATGGCCCAGGGAGAGAATTGAACCCTGGGGGACCTCTTGATGCACGTTGAGTGCAGCTGAAACAGCGTTACTCATTTGTAATATTTGAGAGTGGTATGAGGTGTACCATTTAAGAACGAGACCATCAATATCCATTGTATGCTTCAGGGTGTCTGATGGTTGAGTTTGTCAAACGCAGCAGAGAGGTGGAGGAGCACAAGTATACAGGAGTTACAGGAGTTGAGGAAGCAGAATTGCAGTCTCAGTGCTGTAGCCGTGACAGAATCCAGATTAAAGGGGGGCTGTGGGCCTGGATGTGGTATAATAGTTCGGCAGCTACGCACATTCAATCTCATTCCCAAGGAGAGGCAGGGTGGGTCCTGAACTGAAGTTTTTAAAGTCATCAGAGTCCAGTGATTGTTCTTTAAGGAGAGGAGAAATGTGCCCCATTTTTAGGCAGTCTGGGAATGAGCCCTTATCTAGGGATGAGTCAAGCAGGGCTGTCCAAATGGGGAGGAGCAGTTCAGCTAGGGATTTCCTGCTGGAGCCCGGGATGACATCACATATATAGTTAGAGGGTTTCTCCTTGTAAAGAGTTAGTAGTAGACCTGAGGCTGAGATTGGGAAGAAAGAGGACCATGACTGCTGTGCCTTGCAAGGCAGTTTGTTATTGAGTTTGATTGAAAGGGAGATGTTAAAGTCTTTGACTTTTTTGTGGAAGAATTCTGCTAAGTTATTGCATAGGATCTTAGATGTCTTAAATGAGGGGTTGGAGGCTTGCTTACTTACCTGAAAGAGTTGTTTTAGTCTGTTCTTGGTCCTCTCCAGGAGGGATTTTATATGGGATACCTTGGCTTCAAAGATGTGCCTTTGTAGTTTTGTCTCGCAAAACAAAGCTGTGTTAGACTTACTGTTGAGTGTGATCGTCAGGAGTCTTGCTCTAACTTTCTGATATTTTTCCTTTCTTTGTAGAGGACTACTGGAGTACCAGGGACAAGATGGTTTGGGTCTACTATATTTGCCCTTAATGAGTGCGAAATACCCAATCAGGGTTGATGTTGAATTGAGGGACTACTGAGGAAAGGTTTTCTAAGCGTGCCTGCCCGTTGCTTCAGTATTGATGTTATCGGTGTCTCTGAACCAGATTCTTTCTTTCTTCAGTTGACCAAGGGTAAGTCTTGTTTGAGAAAGCTATTGTAAAGTGAATCTGCACGTGATTAGACCAATCAACCGGGATGGGGTCACTGGTCGATAGGTGAGGTGATTGGAGATGATCAAATCGAGAGTGGCGTCTTTGCAGTGTGTGAGTTTCCGACAGTGTTGGTCAAGGTCAATCTCTTTAAAAAAATCTGCCAAGTTGTCCAGTTGTTTGTTTCCTTTGGAACATCAGTGGAGGCTGAAGTTGCAAAGAAAAATAATGTTGTTGGGGCTGATTTATTGTGTTGTGAAGAATTCAATGCACTCTTCACTGAAGCTGTTGATTTGACCACATTCAGCATGAGGTCAGCAGTTGCTCATGAGGTGATGTCTAGTGATAAACACTTAAATGATTGAACGAGGGTATTACGGAGTAGCCTGCAGCACAGAGTTTCTGTACATGACTGCTAGGCTTCCACCTTGTCCAGGTCGCTTCTCACAATGGGGTGGGGCAGCAGGGGTTTTAGTGAGGACCAGAATGTCAAGGCTGTAGTGATTGAGATCTTGAGGCAGTGTTTGGCTGCAGAGCAGTAGTTGTGCAGCATGCAAATAGGGGTGGAACTACTGATTTTGATTTTGATTTTATGCACTCCCTTTTCTTCCAAAGCCCCTTTTTATGACATGATCATACCAGTAAATGTTCCAGGATATGAAACTAAAGTGACTTAAGAAACTGGTTGGAAAATTATGCATAGCACTTTTGAACTTTGCTCCCTCCCCATTTTCTGTTGGCATTAGCACTTTAATTACAACAAAAAGCATTGACATGTTTACATTGGTGTTATAATAATCCGCTGCTCTTTGGTTCTATCCCACACGAGGGTTACGACAATAAAAAATGTTCTAATGTAATTTGTATTCTGTATATGAATTATGACGCTTTCATCATGGTGGTATGTTCCACTCTTTTTATGATTTTATCAGATCAAATAAAAGTATTTTACACAGTAATGATTTTGTTTTAATGTTGGCAGAGAGGACGAGTGGTAATCTGAATCGGGAAAGAGGGTGAGTTGCGGTTCTGGGTGAGCCAGAGGGATGGATCTCGAGTACGGTTCGAGATAATGGTGAGGCTAGTAAGGCCGTTTTGCGTTAGGTTAGGTATCTGGGTGTCAGAGTCAATGGTATCTTCATAGGTTTTTATAAGGGTGTGTATTTTGTTCTCTTTGAGTGGGGGGTGTAACTGTTTGCATCTGGGGAATGGTTATCCCTGGGTATTGCGTTTGGAAAGGGGCTCTTGATGAACGTCAAGTGTGGTTAGATGCATTTGTGAGAGGTTAGCGAGTTGCTAAAATGAGAGATGGCCTGGGCGAGGATATCTATTTTTTGTGAGATAAGATATAGTGGACAGGAGTGCATAGAAGAGATGTAGTGGAGTGAGCAGAGGTGGAGAGTTAAGCGCAAAGGGTTTTGGAAGGTGATTCTTCTGTTGGTTGTGATGGTGAGAGGGGATAAGTTGAAAGTATGGTGAGTTGTCAGCGAGCCAATTGTGGAAGGTGTGGAGAGAGACTTGAAGGTAGGAGGTTGTTTTTGCATAACGAGTAGGAGGGTGGGCAGAGTTGTGTTGAAGGACAGGACTAGGTGACTGGGTGATGCTGGGGCATTTGGTGGGTGGATGAGTGAAAACGTGGAGCAGGAGGGGGTATGAGGGCAAGAGGAATTGAGGTTGGTGTTAGAGTTGGAAGTAGGGACGTTTTGTGGAGGAGAAGTTACCAGAGTGAAGCTCTGGATGTCGAGGGAAGCTGAGGAAGAGGGAGTAGAGGAAAAGAGAGAAGAGTAAGAAGGTGAAAGACCTGATGGGTTGGGATGTGAGTTAACTGAGAGGGGTTGGAAAGTGGGAAAGATATTGTCGAACAAGGACAGAATCTTATTGTTCGCCTGGAACATGATTTTCCTGTTATCGAAGATGGATATAGCTAGGTTACTGCATAGGCCAAAGGGGGAGGTAATTTTCATCCAAAAGGGATGTTTGGCAGTGAGGAGACTGGGAACGCATTTCGGAGGTATACCATAGATCGATGATTTGTGTGAGGAGGAGGAGGTCTGTTTTGAGTGCTCATTTCTGCATGCAAATACTGGTCTGCAAAAAGGGATTTGGGGAAGTCTGTCAGGATTTTGTGTTTCACATTTTTCTTTGAGTGTTTGGCGCGGTCTGAAGGGTATATAATCTAGAAAGAGTTGGAATCTGATTTAGAGGAGTGGTATGAGGGTGATTCGGTGCTGGGTATTATCATTGTTATGATTATGCGCAGTGTGGACTGGGAGGGGAAAAGGAGAAGGTTAAGAAAAACTTCAAAATGTGAACTACAGCTGCCCTAATAAACACAGAGCAACAGTTAAAGTTAATAACAATGGAAAGGTCATTCTGAAAATGACTATAAGCAGTTTTATACAGAGTTCTATTTAATGTAAACCACCACACTTTGGACAGTGGACCACTCTAAAAAAAGGGAAAAAGCACCAATCCAAATATCACCAAACAAATTTGTTTCCAAAATCAAGCGTGCACTTTCCAAATGCTCCCTGTCCCAAGAGCATAACCCAAAGGGTAAAAAGACAATTTCTGTCCTGGATGGAAAAGCACTGCTATGCAAGTTGGTCTCTTCTAATTAACAGAGACTATTCAACTTTTCAATTGTCCTCATATGTAAACGCTGAGTCGTGATGTATAGTTGCAATATTCATTTAATAATCCATTCAGTGAAAAAATATCAGCCAACGCGTTTCGTTCTGAAACCAGAACTTCTTCAGGGTTGTAAATTTAAAAAAAATACAAAAATGACAGTATAAGTGTCTGACAAAACAACACACTGCATAGACCACTACATAAACCACTTTACATTACAGTGTCCATTTTAAAACCAAACCCATACTCTATTACATACAAAAGAGTCAGTGGGTTTCACCATTAGCACAAAAAAATGTACATATATACATTATGTAGTTGGTCAAATTTTGTTGACAACATTGAACCACTACCTGTTTATATTAAGTGGGTTGTTACATCCTTCAGATTGTTTTTGACCACTTTATATTTTTTGTTTTTTGGTTTTTTTTGTTATAAAAAAGAAATCACAATCATTTGCGTTATTATCAGGCAACAAATTTGGTGAAAGCTGCGGAGAATATCACACATATCATCTGTCATTACTGCAAGAATATAAATTATATTTGTCTCTCTTCCTCTTCAATTTAACCACTATTTCTCTTTATCTGTACCAACCACACGATGCCTAATATCTACTTTGCGTGGGTCCAGTTGTCTGGAATCCGATTTCCCACTATCCTTTTGGTTATACACCTAACCACCTGGACCATATGAAATGTTGCCCCACAACAAACTATAAGCACTAAGCCATTGTTCTTAATCCTTCCATGTAGGTCAAATGCACCAATGCGGCACCCAAGCAAACCCAGTAAATGTCTCTCTGTCTGTTACACAGTCAACACAAATATTTTTTCATCTATCAAGAACAAATAATTGCATAGAAACGTTGTATATATATATATATGTGAGACATAAAAAAGGTGAAATGAAGGGTGAAATGAACACATAAGCCGTTCCCTACCGCAATAGTCATGTCGAGGCGTGACGGGTTTCCAAATTCGTTGTTTATCCCATTAATAATAGAAGCTACGACTTATATGTCTTATTAGCCTTTTTAGACAGTTCCAGGAAACGGAAAGACTTCGTTTTCCGACACGTTTTGTTATTTAATTGTGCCTATTGTGGTACAAAGAAAAAGGCATAAGCAAGTGTGTATCTGTATTACACAGAATAATGTGCTGTGCGCATACATTTATATCGTGTTTCAATCAAAGCATGTCTGCATATATGCAAAACAAGCCATCCAATCGGACGCCTACCTTGATCAAAAAGAAAACGTCCTGTGTAGTTGTCAGCTTTCGTCTTCTTGTTTTTTCATGTTTTTTCAGAAATGTTAAGTATCCTTATGGTAGTTACCTGGAATTATTTTCAATATCGAAAATCAGAGTCAAGGTCAAAGGCGCTATTTGTTTAAAACATTAGACTACACTTAGGTTCCTTTATGTCCACATTATTAATTCTTAAGTTTTAAAACACTCTGGGTAAGAGTGCTGAATATAACACAGCCATGATAGAAATAGCCTTAAGGTATCCCTAAGTCAAACCCCACAGTTCCGAAACGATACGTGATATCTACCCATATATGTCTGGTAGTGAAACGTTATCACGGAAAAGTCCAGGTTTCATATGTAACCCTAGAAAACAGAGTCTATCAAATGCACGGGTGTAAATACTCTAGTAAACAGCACGTTGTGATACAAAAACGTGCAATGTTACATCGGTACGATAAATATGGAGTGCGCAATTGTCACGAAACACACCATGGGCTCTCGAAGGTCTATTCCTATATTACGCGTCTTATGGGCATAAAAATATAAAAGAAAGTAACGCCTTCGGTCACGTGTTCTGGCCTGTACTCCGCTCATACTTCACAACTACATTGTCGGAAAAAAGTGCGGCCATCTTGACACTATAATAACATCCCGTATTTGTCCCTGTCTATGTTACAATACTGTGATAAAGTGGAAAAATAACCTAATTCTTTGTAATAATGTGACCGAAGGCGTTACTTTTTTAACTTCAATCATGGCGATACTCGCCTCAGGCGGTGGAGACGACGGCGTGTCGAGATAGTAAAGACGCCGAAGGGTTGACCTATTGTGATCAACTTACCAGGTACAGTGATAATTTCTTATATATTTTTATGCCCATAAGACGCGTAATATAGGAATAGACCTTCGAGAGCCCATGGTGTGTTTCGTGACAATTGCGCACTCCATATTTATCGTACCGATGTAACATTGCACGTTTTTGTATCACAACGTGCTGTTTACTAGAGTATTTACACCCGTGCATTTGATAGACTCTGTTTTCTAGGGTTACATATGAAACCTGGACTTTTCCGTGATAACGTTTCACTACCAGACATATATGGGTAGATATCACGCATCGTTTCGGAACTGTGGGGTTTGACTTAGGGATACCTTAAGGCTATTTCTATCATGGCTGTGTTATATTCAGCACTCTTACCCAGAGTGTTTTAAAACTTAAGAATTAATAATGTGGACATAAAGGAACCTAAGTGTAGTCTAATGTTTTAAACAAATAGCGCCTTTGACCTTGACTCTGATTTTCGATATTGAAAATAATTCCAGGTAACTACCATAAGGATACTTAACATTTCTGAAAAAACATGAAAAAACAAGAAGACGAAAGCTGACAACTACACAGGACGTTTTCTTTTTGATCAAGGTAGGCGTCCGATTGGATGGCTTGTTTTGCATATATGCAGACATGCTTTGATTGAAACACGATATAAATGTATGCGCACAGCACATTATTCTGAGTAATACAGATACACACTAGCTTATGCCTTTTTCTTTGTACCACAATAGGCACAATTAAATAACAAAACGTGTCGGAAAACAAAGTCTTTCCGTTTCCTGGAACTGTCTAAAAAGGCTAATAAGACATATAAGTCGTAGCTTCTATTATTAATGGGATAAACAACGAATTTGGAAACCCGTCATGCCTCGACATGACTATTGCGGTAGGGAACGGCTTATGTGTTCATTTCACCCTTCATTTCACCTTTTTTATGTCTCACATATATATATATACAACGTTTCTATGCAATTATTTGTTCTTGATAGATGAAAAAATATTTGTGTTGACTGTGTAACGGACAGAGAGACATTTACTGGGTTTGCTTGGGTGCCGCATTGGTGCATTTGACCTACATGGAAGGATTAAGAACAATGGCTTAGTGCTTATAGTTTGTTGTGGGGCAACATTTCATATGGTCCAGGTGGTTAGGTGTATAACCAAAAGGATAGTGGGAAATCGGATTCCAGACAACTGGACACACGCAAAGTAGATATTAGGCATCGTGTGGTTGGTACAGATAAAGAGAAATAGTGGTTAAATTGAAGAGGAAGAGAGACAAATATAATTTATATTCTTGCAGTAATGACAGATGATATGTGTGATATTCTCCGCAGCTTTCACCAAATTTGTTGCCTGATAATAACGTAAATGAGTGTGATTTCTTTTTTATAACAAAAAAAGACAAAAAACAAAAAATATAAAGTGGTCAAAAACAATCTGAAGGATGTAACAACCCACTTAATACAAACAGGTAGTGGTTCAATGTTGTCAACAAAATTTGACCAACTACATAATGTATATATGTACATATTTTTTTGTGCTGATGGTGAAACCCACTGACTCTTTTGTATGTAATAGAGTATGGGTTTGATTTTAAAATGGACACTGTAATGTAAAGTGGTTTATGTAGTGGTCTATGTAGTGTATTGTTTTGTCAGACACTTATACTGTCATTTTTGTATGTTTTTTAAATTTACAGCCCTGAAGAAGTTCTGGTTTCAGAACGAAACGCATTGGCTGATATTTTTTCACTGAATGGATTATTAAATGAATATTGCAACTATACATGACGACTCAGCGTTTACATATGAGGACAATTGAAAAGTTGAATAGTCTCTGTTAATTAGAAGAGACCAACTTGCATAGCAGTGCTTTTCCATCCAGGACAGAAAAAGTTCTATTTAATAATCATGACCAGGTCTTAGCCGAATGTTAAAACGAGAGCAGACATCAGGCATTATTCACAGGGAAAAGAGGCAACCCATGGTGGCAGGGATGCAAAGGGATTAGGGGTGTGAGGATACTTTCAGTAACTAGATGACCAATCCTATTGGCTTCTGATAATCTTCTTGCTGACAAAGTTACTGTTGTAACTATAATGGGGTGAGAGTTGAAAAGCTGTTTCTGAATGTTGTGCTAAATCAGGACAGATGATCAGCAGGTTGTTGTATCCGTTGTTGTTTTCCAATTGTCTTCAACAGACATTGTTGTCGGGATTGTTTCCAAGTCAAGGTGTAAGATTTAGGATCACCACAGCATTCTTGTGTGTATTTTGAACACTTTTGAGGGGAAACTATCATGTAGCCCTGGCTGACAGTTCAGAAAAGCTGGCTCAGTTAATGTGGCGTAGCAGTAAACAGTTACATACATCATACTCCATCACCTTATATATTGAAACTTGTATGTCAGATCAATTCTACATGAGGTTAGGTGGAGGGCTCGTGTAGACAAAGGCAGGTCAGGAAAATAAAGGCGATGAGCTTCCTTCAATAGGTGGTGGTCCTTTTTGGGAGTCATATTGAGTTTCAGTGATCCAATGTCTTTCTTTAAACTGTAAGGGTTGTTTTGAGAGGTTATAGGCTTGGTTTTGTCAGGTAGGCTTAGTTGTCCATAGTTGGTAGGCCCTGTGGTAATTTTTTCAAAGAAATACAATTAAAAAATGTTGATTCCTGAAGGATTGCGTCCCGGCAGCTGCCGGAGCCTCACACAGAGTGTCTATTAGGGTGCCATTTTGGGGGTGATTAAATAGCCACTGTACCCGGATCAGAGGCCAGGCAGGATTCTGTGGTCGCTGCCAGCTCAGAGAGGCTGGTGCCTGTGGCCAGGGACTGATGCTTTTGTTCACCAATCAGCCACAATGATCCCAAAGACTGAGTCAGATCCCTCAAGGAGCACAGTGGGTAGGAAAAGTTGCCCAGTTCAAGGACTGCCGCCAGCAGAGATCACCCCGACAGGGGGATCAATACCGCAGGAGGCCAGCAGATCATCTGGGCGAGGAGCGGGAGGCTGCGGCTGAACAGCGGGCTGTAATGCGCTGCTCTGCAATATCTTCCACACATGCATCTAGTTAAATATATATTCCGAGCCATGTCCCACTCAGCAGCACCTTCCACTCACTCTAAGGATATTGCTACAGTATCAACAATTTCAACCCCGAGAGCAGTCTGTGTCCAACTCCAGAGGGAGATTATTATTATTAAAATTCTTATTAAGAAGTTCTTATAGAGCGCACAGCTACCCACAACAGCAATGCCGTACTAACAGAACAAGTGAGAACAGCTACCCACAACGGCATGCCCGGTACTGACAGAGCAAGTGAGATAAAATGAGAACATTGCACTACTTAGATAAAAAGATGAGTTTTCAACTCTTTCCCAAAGGTCAGTACATTTTTGTCTGATCTAAGACAGATAGGAAGGTAGTTCCAGAGTTTAGCGACCAGGTAGATGGATGAACGTCCCCTGCCTCTTGCTCTCCTGATTCTGGGCACGCCCAGAAGGAAGAGGTGATTCGATCTCAGTTCCATGGAGGCATTGTATGGAGTGATGAGATGTTGAAGGAAATGCAGGCTTGAAGAATGCTTTATCCTATGGGTAATACATAAGGCCTTGAATTCTATTCTTTTATTTATAGGCAACCAATGAAGCTAAGCAAGCGCTGAGCGAGCAGATTGCATTGTGAGGCCCAGCAAAGCTCTAACTGTGGCATTCTGAGTAACTTGCAGCTCTCTGAAAACAAAGTAGAGGTTAGAGTGAATTGCCGTAGTCCATATGAGATAGTATCAGGCATTGAACCACCATTCTACAACAATCAATAGGGAGCCATTTGAGTGTCTTTCGGAGAGACCTTAGGAAGCCAAAGCAGGTGCCTACAACCTTCTTTGCCAAGGAAACCATGGTTGAATCTTTATCTAAAATGACTCCAAGGCTCTTAGTTCAGGTTTAAGAGGGGACACTCCCCCAAGTAAAGAGGCAAGAGGAGCTCTTCGCCCTGCCTATTGAGCCCTTGGTGGGATTGATCCGGAGAAACGGCAGAGGTAGCGGTATAACAATAGAAGGACATGAGGACATGAACATCTTATCTAATTCAAGCTGATCTCCTTTTATGGCTATCGAATGGATCAGATGGAGTTTAGGGTGCTACACGGCTCTTGGGTGGTTTGGGGTCGAGTCTGGCCTGAAGGTTAACTGCACTAAGACATGAGCATTTCTGTGTATGTGCGATACCACTCGGCCCCCAGATCTCCCATCAGATTTCGTGTGGTCTTCGCCAGCCTTTAAATATCTGGGAGTGAGGATGTACCAACACCTGGAAGACATGCGGGAGGGAAACCCGGGAAGGGCCCTTCGCTCCCTGAATGCATGTATAGATTTTTGGAGGTCCTTACGACTGTCACTTATGACATTTGTGTCAATCTCCAAGATGGTGATGCTCCCTCGTTTAAGATTACGAACCTGGCGGTCATGATTCCCATTACTCTGTAAAGAACACGGGGCCCCTGAAAGAAAGGATACTACCCTAACAGGGAAAACAACTATTTTTGAAAGTGTTTTGCACCGGGTTCAGTGCTGGATAATACTATTAAAGCAAATAAACTTTAGACCACCAAACTGCTATATACAAACAATACAACTAATATAGAAAAATATATTTTATTTTTATTTTTCTTCTTATTTTTTTCTTTTTCAACGTATTTCAAGATAGAAAAACATTAATAAATATACTTATTACATACAGCTTATTCTTTTCATAAAATTTGAACTTCAAACATGATTATTAATCTTTAAACCACAGATTGTTACATGAGACATGATTATACATCTTTGAACCACTGATTGTCATATGTTATGGAATAACCTGAGAAAATCTGTGTCTTCAGTTGTTATAAATAGAGTAGTCAGGATCAATCTAAAGTGAATTACCTACTCTCTGTTAAACGAGGCACAAAAAAAGAGAGAAAGAAATAATATTTTTTGCCAATTATAAAAACATTGGTTATAGCTGTTGGCTACCAACGCGTTCCGGCAAAGCTTTCTTCAGGGTTTTCATACCAGTGGTTACCAATGTTATATAATCCTTATGAAGTTTTCAGTAGAGATTTTTGCTAGCACTACTCTCTTTGTTGGTTATCTCTATCCAAAGGAATGATACTTCAGATCAGCATCTAGGGACCTGGCAAATGAATCCTGGAGTTTTTTTTGACTACCTCATCGATATTGACACCTTCCTTAACGTAAGATTTGTTCAATAATTGGCTTGATAATTCCAGTTGACGACTTGATCAGTCTATGGTATCTCTCTTGAATTCAAGGCAGCTCATATTATATATTGATATTAGGGTGTCTCTCCTTGTTATGCACTTCATTGAGCAATGCTGATCAGACCGTCGGAGCTACGTGCAACGCCCGTCTGACTACAGTCGATTGCCAGCCTGGCCAGCCTTTTTGTCTTTTCCAAAATGGTCATGATTCTCATTGCATGGTTCAAACAGCTTGATGCCCTCCAGCGTGATTTGATTTGGGATGGTGGCCATCATAGAGTGTCTTTGGAAGTCTTACTGTGCCCCCCAGGTGCTGGATTATTGGGGGGTCCCAGACTTCGAGCTGCATTACTTGGCAGCACAGCTGCAATGTGTGGCTAAATGGCTTGACCATACCCACACACACGCATTGGACCTCCTGGTCTGGCCGCATATCGGAAGATCCTGTTGGCCTGCTTGCTGCACCCAGAGATTGCCATCCCACGGCGCAGTACGCTACTGCAAGTGGCAAAGCTGTAATGTGCAAACTCGTGGGCCCCACTGTACGCTCCGGCTTTTCCATTGGTGGGTGTCCCTCATGGAGACCCTGTGGCCTATTTCTCCTCTGCCCATCTTTCTGAATGGGCAAAGGCAGGCCTTGCAACTTGCGACGGTGCGGGATTGTTTTTTGCAGGTACTCCCCATTCCGCTGGAGGACTTGTCTGAAAGGTACGCAGTACCCGGCGGGGTCAGTTCTTACTTACAAAGCCTTCGTGCGGACGTTTGTGAGCCTGTGGGACAATGGATGGTAGTAACCTTAGCCACACATGGTGCACCAACTGCTTTTCTCAATGGGTTGCGCACGTCACTTAGTGACATGGTGCTGCAAAGCACTCAATAAAGTAGGGAGAAAACCACTGTCAGCTCTTAGGGCTTGTTGGGAAGGGATCCTTGGCCATGATGTTGCAGGGAATAGGATAGGTGCTCACCTACCCCAAGAAAATCTCACGTATTTCGAGGTTGAAATATATACAATTTAATTATGTACATATGACATATCTTACACAGCATAGAGCAAAAAGTCCTATATGATGGGGAATCCCTGCTACTGGGCTTTAGATGCAGATATTTGTCATATGACATGGGGGTGCACTGCAGAATTTTTGAACTGAGGTTCTGCTGCAACTTCAGGCAGTGCTGGGGTGCACTTTTCCCCGTACAGTACAGACCTGCCTTCTAGGAGGTTTACTCAGGACCAAGAAACTCAAAGTGGGCTCTCGATTTGTAAACTTGGCTCTGGCATTGGTTAGACATAGAATTGCAATGTCGTGAAAGTTGGAGAGGGGACGAGAGCTGGAGCCTGGGTGAGGGATGTAACAACAAGGGCAGAGGCAGAGGGCCAGGCCCTTAGACAGGGGGGATGCCCAAGAGGTACATAGGCACCCACTGGCTGAGCTATGGGCAGAGATCCTGTCGAACTGAGGACGTCAAGACGGGAACACGGACTTGGAACCAGGTGACCCTGTGGATGTAGAGGGAGGAGACAAGGGGCCCTCTGTGGAAGTTGAACTGGGAAGGAGAGATCATGGAAGGAATGAATAACCCGACCCCAATGGCAGTCCAGAATGCTATATGTGGCAGCATCTCCCCAGGCATCCTATTCACATGAGTAAGTAACTGCTAATATTGCCCCACCGCGCTCCCCCCTCGGACTTGGACATGCCAGACTTGAACGCCACGAGATTCGAAAAGGTTGAGGACCAGTATTCGCTTGCACCACACAATGCATTCACTCCTGTGGACCGGACTGCGACCGACCCACCCTTCCCCCCTCTCTGCCCTCCACCAGAGACATAGTTAATATATTTTTTGACTGGTTACTTAGTTCAATTAGTTATGATTTTTCCAGGTTTCCCACCTCCCCATTGGCCCATCCTCACAGTCAAATTTGGCACGCAACACAAAAACATCTTCGAGAGCATAACAAGAACAACCACTCTTGCATCTATGAGAAATAAGTTGGGTGGAGGGAATGCATAAGCTGACTCTTACCGGAGATCCTAAGATATGAGAACTATAGATACAGCCAGCACGTGCATCGTACCTGTATGTGAGTGTTTGATAGAATTAGACACAAGCAATCCTGTGTTCACAATGTTTGTAAGCAACCATTTGTAATTGGAAAAGTGGTGCATAGAGCAATGTTGGTTTTATGTGAATGCCCCAGTTGTATATGAATCCATTTAAATCCCAATAAACATATCTTAAAAAAAAAAGTACTGGGCCAGAGGAATTGATCCCAGAGTGACAGATTGTTCCCAGTCACCATAATCTCTATTTTATCCCCGTTCCAGACAAGTAGTTAGTCTTCCAAAGGTTGAGTGAGTATTGGGTGACAGGGAGAAAACGATCTGGGTGTCGTCCGCATAAAATGCGATAGTGAAGCCATAAGCACAAATGATATCCGATATAGACCGGACGAACACATGAAAGAGCGTGGGGCTCAACGACTCCACACCACACTCTAGCCGATGTATCTCTGACAAAAAGGGCCCTTCTCAAATCTGAAAGCTCCTGTTTGCTAGGAACGAGGTTAGCCAATTTAAGACTGCCCCTGTAAGTCTAATTTTTCCTGACCTGTGGCACAGAATTGAGCGGCAAACCGTGTCAAAAGCTGTGCTCAAGACCAAAAGTATGAGCACAGCTGTCCCGCCCCGATCCAATGTCTTCTTAAGATCCTTAGGGGCCAATAATAAGGCTGTCTCTGTACTGCAACCAGTGAGGAAACCAGTCTTCATCTGGTGCAATAGGTTATTTGAATCCAAAAAGTCAGAGAGAACACCATTTATCAATTTTTCCAGGATCTTGCTGACCCAGGGAAGTAGCGAAATGAGTCTTTAATGTTCCGCCTTAATTGGGTCCAGCGAAGGTTTGTTCAACTATGGGTGCATGATTGCATGTTTCCATGCGTTTGGAACACAACTGTTCTCCAGGGATACATTTTAGACAAGCATTAAGGAGGAAGCAACAGCCTCTCCTCTTTTTAATCCTATATCAATGGGAGTCGGGTCTAAAGATGAACCCAACTTAACTGTATTTCCTGTCCTAAGGATGTCTTCCTGAGTCACTTTTGGGAATATTGGGAGTTCCATTACAGGCCTTTCTACTGTGGCATTGTTGTCTGCTTTAATGTATGGATCTGCTGTTCCTGACTCATCATAAATGAGTTCGACCTTTCTTAAAAAGTGATTGGCCAACGGCTCACAACGTTCCCTAGAGAAAGGAGGGCCACCAGCCCCTGCAATGTTTGGTTTTATAAACGAGCTGACAATGGCATATATTTCTTTAGGAGGGTGTGAGGATTGACTGATCCTGTCAGCTAAGTCTTTTAGTACCTTGACCCCGTTCAGGTCCGCGTACTGTTTCAGCTGGCCGGACCCGCCGGACGGAGTTGGAGGCCCGGACCCCGGTGAGTGTCAGCCGAGCAGCACCCCCGGGGCCCGAGCCCGCTGTGACCGCCATCCCCGGGGGCGACTTCCACTGCCCGCAGAGCCTCCGAGCCCAGGGCCGTCCTCCCTCCATCCTGCGCCGGGGCTCGTGTGTCCACCCGCCGGTAGGGAGAGAGGCCGGGCCGAACACACGGCTCAGGCAGGGCCTGGCACCGTGAGCCCTGGGGCTGACCCTGAGGCCACACCAGAGATTTATGTTTCTCCTGAACCTGCAGGATCACCATGCAGCCCCCGCCGAGAAAGGTGAGCCCAGGCCGCGCTCCCCGTGGCCGCCCCACATCTGCAGCAGCCCCTGCAATTCTGGGCCAGCAGAGAGGGCCCGTGCGGAGCGGCCCTCGGGGCACACACACCCCTCTCCAAAACAAAGCAGCAGGGCCATGAAAACACCAGATGCAGGCAGCAGCCCTGCATCCACATTCGAAGGAAAGAAACTACGCCATGGACTCTCCTGGACTTCTTTACTTTTTCTTTTGTCCTGGCCGCCATTTTGCTGCTGCTCTCGGCCGCTTTTCTCTGGACTCTGACCCGCCATCTTGTCCATTCCCTCGTCCTTTAACCCTTTTCCCCCATTTCCCCCTTGACGATCCTAAAATGTTTCTTCCCTTTTCTGATTTGCCTTTTCTCTATACCCGTGTATCACTCCCACCCTCCCTTGGTGCTGTGACTGCATCCCCCCTCCGACCCTATTTAATGGAACTATGCTTTTCTATTTTTTTTGTTGTTTTTTTTGGGGTCTTGACCTGAGAAAATCTACTATGTGTATATATGTATATAGAGATAACTCTAATCACTAGTAGATAACTCTAATCACTAGTATATGCAGTAGACCTTTGTACTCTCTACCATTCCTATGTGACTCTTAGAGTATATCCATTCGTATCCCTACCCTATGTATATTGAGATAACTCTAATCACTAGTATATGCATAGACCTTTGTACTCTCTACCATTTCCTATGTGACTCTTAGAGTATATTCATTCGTATCCCTTCCCTATGTATATAGAGATAACTCTAATCACTAAATGTAAATTGATACTTGTATAGCGCACTACTCACCCGCAAGGGTCTCAAGGCGCTTGTACAAATACCGCTGTGGAACCCATCCTGGCTTTCCCTGTGAGGTGTCCACTCCTGGGCACCCCCAAGGTGGAGGCCAGGCATCCTTAGCGTTGTGGGGGCCGTTGTGGAGATTAAGCAAGCTATTGCCCAGAGTTGCAGAGTGGGACTCCATGATTGGAATAGGCACCGAGGCGAGAAGTATCAGGTCCATGGAATTTTTTAGCCCAATACCCGCCGACGTGGGGAATTGAACCCTAGACCTCTGCATCAAGGTCTGCCGGTCTAACCATTGAGCCACACTTCTCCACTAGTATATGCAGTAGAGCTTTGTACTCTCTACCATTCCTATGTGACTCTTAGAGTATATCCATTCGTATCCCTTCCCTATGTATATAGAGATAACTCTAATCACTAGTATATGCAGAAGACCTTCATATTCTCTACCATTCCTATGTGACTCTTAGAGTATATCCATTCGTACCCCTTCCTTATGTATATAGAGATAACTCTAATCACTAGTATATGCAGTAGACCTTTGTACTCTCTACCATTCCTATGTGACTCAGAGTATATCCACTCGTATTCCTTCCCTATGTATGTAGAGATAACTCTAATCACTAGTATATGCAGTAGCCTTCGTACTCTCTACCATTCCTATGTGACTCTGAGAGTATAGCCATTCGTACCCCTTCCTTATGTATATAGAGATAACTCTAATCACTAGTATATGCAGTCGACCTTTGTACTCTCTCCTATTCCTATGTGACTCTTAGAGTATATCCATTATATCTTCCTTGAGTGACTTTACTATTTCTATTTGTATCTCTTCCTTGAGTGACTTTACTATTTGTACATTTGCAATTTTTCTTTCTGTTTGTATCTCTTCCTTGTGTGACTTTACATCTTGTACATTTGCAATTTTTTCTGTTTGTATCTTTTATGTAACGCATGTAATCCTAAATCCTGATATTTTGCAACTGGTTCTTTTGTAAAGCGCTCTGACACCTTTGGGTAAAGTTTGCGCTATATAAAATCACATAAAATAAAATAAAATAAAATAAAAACTCAAGGGATTAACTTTCATAAGCGAATGGCACATGCAAAATATGGATTTAATTGAGATGTGATGATTTCTTGACCTAGTGAGCTCGATTGTGACTGAGCTCCCACATTTGGTAAGGAATACTTTTTATTCTGCAACATCGACCTTTTATAGATTCATCCTCTTCTTGCATTGAGTAGCAAGCAGCAGTATACAGCCTGCGGCGGTAGAACAGAGATGCAAGTCTGAATCTATGTAAGATACTGCACAAAGAGTGTTGCAGATTTGGCACTTGCTGTTATGTAGTATGGATCTTTCATAGAATCACTTGCTTGCGTCAAGTGCCAAGCCGAATAAGAGCTGAAGATGATAGAGAAGAGGAAGGTTTGATGAAAGCTTTCCTTGTGCAAATGCGTTCATTATCCAGAACATTGTTCTTAGTGTTTATATCCTTTTAAAGATTTTCAATTTGAATAGGACTGCCATTCGGAGTTTAGCTAGGATTACCAATCATGTGATAATGAACATTTCAAAGAAAGCATGGTTCTACATTTTTCCCCTTTATCAATCACTACTAATGAACACACTGCAGCTAGAGGTATTGAATATACACATCATTGGTAAATCGACTAGGTCTGGCCAAAGATGGATATATATATTCTTTTTAATTGCAAGCATATGACACAGAAAAAGAAAACAAAACATTCTAGCACCTTACCATCGTAGCCATTTGCTTGCAATAAATATTTTAAATAAAATAAAATTAACCATTGCATATAATTAGAAAGCAAACTGTACAGGTGCTTACTAGTAGGCAGGTGTTCCTAGAAGGGGTATAGAAATAATGTTACGTTTTTAGGGACTGTAAAGGGAAATATGAAACTTATTGGGGTAAATAATAGTTACTATTGGCTTTGAACCACAGCAACCTACATAAAGGCATGCATTGTTTCATTACCAAGAGCCCCTCCCTTGATCCTGAAACTTTCAGAAATTAATTCCCCATCTCTGAGCGTCTTTCTGCACCAGCATAACTGAAAAAAGTAGACAACATGCAGTTATCTGGGTTTTCAAAGCTAACTCTCTTCTCAACCCGCTCAGTCTGGGTGTTGCCCTCTCCATGATTCAGAGGTAGCATTAACATCAGTTTAGAACAAACTGCTTATGACTTTGTCTCAAGGCAGAGTTGTTGCTCTCATCCCCCTTGACCTCGCAACAGCCTTTGGCACTGCGAGGACAGGCTTTGAAGCAGTGTCAGGCCTTCTTAACTGGTCGTGATCAAACGTTCTTTAGACCTTTCAGATCCACAGCCATACCCATGTTGGGTGGGGTTCCACAGGAGTATTCACAAAGCCCCACATTCTTCATATGGCTCCTCTGGCTGATTTAATGAAGTAATTTCAGCTGCTGAATATGTGCTATGCCATTGGCCAGTAGCATTGGAAGGATACTAACGACGACATGGCCGTCAATTGGAGGGACTAACAAGCCTAGAACCAGTCGGGAGGCATCATTTAGGACCTAAGCCAATGAAAAAGATGGGCGGAGAGTGGGCGGAGCTTCCACAAAGCTTCCACGCTATAGTGTATTCTGCATGCCTCGCAAAGCGAGCAGCGCATGCGCTGCAACGTTAGGCAAGACCTAAAAAGAGAAGCTGTCCAAGTAGGACATCTTCCCCTTTGAGAATTGTGTCACCACGGAGGAGGCAGACATGTTCCATCCCCATTCCCCCCCCTGCCTTATGCGTTCTCACATAGTTCTTTTAAGGAATATGGACTGCTTTAAAACTTTAAAAAGTAAATTTCATATTTGGAAATACAAACACAGGGCTGTTGGTCTGCTGTTCCTTGCAGGACACAATCCCTGACTTTGTAGCCAATTGCAGGGGATTCTCAAACAACAAGCTGCCACATTAATATTCATTTGGCAGGGCGCTCTGCTACCCCCGAAAATGGACATTTTGCCAAATGACCTTTCACTACTTAAGTAGTATAACAAAACCAAAGACTGCTCACAATAAGTTGGGGCACAATTTATGACCATTTTTTACAGCCACTCTTTTCACACATCAGACCATTTATGTTTTTAACGTAGGTCAAGCCAAGTGACAAAGTGTGTGAAAATAGGAAACCACTGGAGGCAAAAAGCATGTTGCATACAAAGATCAACCTCAACTATATGGAAAGCTGTAAACTATCCATTAAGCTGCTATAGATGAACCTATCCATACCCTGCCTCTAAGGCCCTCATTTTGAGTGCCACAGATTTAGGAGCAGAGTATGGTGGGGACGTTATCTCCACATCTACAATGTCCAAATTCACAGGCTTTTCCCCTAATCATAGGGAAAGTAATGCCCAAATGTGCCCCTATTTCTCATCTGCTTGATGCAAGTGATAAATGGGGCAGAGGTTTTGTTGAGTCGAGTGGTATGGGTGATGGGGGTAGGTTACATTATGTGAGGGGAGAGCAGTGGGTAGCATCTGCAGCTTACACACAGCCCCCAGTGCACCGCACATGGGTCAAAGTCCATAGATCCCCAGATCGGCAATTACCCAGCCCAGAGCTTGTGACCTGATAATTCTGCTTGTGATGACAAACCTGCAATCTGGAGTGGCCTGGAGCGGTATTCCACCTAGGGGATAACGCTAGGTGCCACTCTTAATAACAGCCTTAGTAGTGTACCAAAAAACTGCATCTCAAAGCTGATAAACATCTTGAGGGCCACTGTCTCTTAGCATGGGAGCACAACATTGGTGATTACATCAGTATGATGCCTATGGCATTATGTTGAGGAAAATACCAAGGTGATGGGTGGAATGATTACATCATTTTTTTTCACCCACTATGCCACTTCAAACAGAGACCAGCCATGTGTAAATCAACTCTGATCCTGAGGCAATAGGAACAAGCAAACCTGGATTGCCAGGTAGTAGCATGATTTGGAGCGTGATTTTGAAAATACCAGTGACTACAAATACTAGAAGTAATAGCATAATCAGAGTATTTATATCCTTTCCCTATTTCCTGGCTCTATCCTACTTACAATCTGTGGGAAGAGGTTATATGTTCTTACAACGAATTCCGTTGCAACGCATGCCTTTACCACGCATGCGTTGCAACGGAATGGTTTATCAACGCATAACATTTTCCTCTAATTCATGCGTGGTGACGTCGTATGTCGTTAAGAAGAAACGGAAGTTTCTTTCCGTTTCCTCTTTAACGACGACGATTTCAGGTGAGGTTTTTATTTGGGGGGGAGACCCCCCCAAACCCCCCATGTTTATTTTGAACCTTTACCACATATGCCTTTACTACATACCTCGTAGTAAAGGTATGCGTGGTAAAGGCTTTCGTGTTAACCACGCATGCCTTGTAATGCATGCGTGGTTAATGTATTCGTGGAAACGGCCGTGTTGTAATGGCCGTTTCCCGTGGGAAGATACAACAGGGTGGCATAGAGAAGTAAGGGAGTAGAAGAGTAGGCAGAATCAGACAGAGTTAGGTAAATTAACTTCCTAAGACATTTGTTTGCCAAAATACACATCATCTCATTAAAAACCATGCAAACCATACTGTCTGAAAAATTCCTTAAATAAAGTTACAACTAAACTTTTGTAATGCATAGCATGTCCCACAAGGAGCATTGGTGTTTCCCTAATTTAGCCGTTCCTCCAAGCTGCCTATTTCAAGACTCCAGACTTTCAAGCCAGAGTAGGCTTTTACCTTCACCCCTGTTGATGGGATGCCACCATATTTAGAAATCTGTGCTTACCTGCCTGATCATCTCAGTTCCATACTCTTTCAGGCACATGCATCAATATTGCATTTTGCGATTCCTTAATTGCGAAAAATAAGGAATCGCAATTAAGGAATTGCAAAATGCAATGCATCAAGAAATCGCTATAAAAATTGCGATTTCTTAATCGCAATTAAGGAATACCTCCCCATTCATTCCTATGGGCCTAGAGGCCCATAGGAATGAATGGGAAGACATTCTCAATTTGCGATTAGCAATTAGCGAATCGCAAATTGAGAATGCGATTTCAAGGGTGCAGGGGTGTCCAAAGGACACCCTGTTGCACCCCTGAAATCAATCTGTGCACATATGTTGCGCACACACATGCCCTTTGGGCATGTGTGTGCACAACATGAAACTTTGAAAAAGGCACAAAAGTGCATTTTTCAAAGTTTTTGCAAATTACCATGATGTTTAACCTCATGGTAATTTGCTCTCCTTAATAGCGAAATCGCAATTTTTTCAAGTTTCATGCATTGCATTTAAGGAATCGCAAAATGTGATTCCTTAAATGCAATCGCAATTTGAGAATTCGCAAATATTTGCGAATTCTTAAATTGCGAGGGCCTTGACCCTTCATGCATTCCAAAAGCAGATTTTGCGATCGCAAACGGACGATTTTTGCGATTCGCACCGTTTGCGATCGCAAAATCCTTTGATGCATGTGCCTGTAGGTCTCCTTAAACTCTCAGTCTCACTATTTCATGGGCTTGTACTCACAATCTCCATAAACTTGCCCTTGATGCCTGTACATGCAGTGCCCCACAAACCTGGTCCACATCTACACCATCCTGTCCTAAGTCACCAGTTCATCAGCTGATGCTCTGACAGGTATCACCCCATGCCCTTGTCCTGCCACACACCCTACTGCCACCTCACACTTCCACGCTCACCTGAACGAGGAATCCAAACTCCAAAGTTGGGATGTTCTTGCAGTGTCCGCTCACCTACAAGAACAAAGAGAAGCATGAATAATGTGTCACAGAAAAGGAAATACAAGTCGTCAAATCTCATTTGCTCCTAAGAAACTATCATATGCCAGTAACGCATGGATTGCAGTAAGAGACTCACGTAAGACAGCGTTCATGACTTCAAACTAACTAACTGCTAACCAAACAAAATGTAGGACCTGTTAGGGTAAAATATAAAATAAACTCACCAATAAAAGGTAAAACTGGAATGCAGTGAAATATAAAACCGAACATGAAAGCGAGTGCTTCAGGGTCATGGGCTCATGGGGTTCCTGACCTAGAATAACTTGTGAGCTGCAAGTTGGTGGTAAGTGCAGTGTAAGAGCTATGTGCTTAAATCCACAAAGCCTCACTTATATTACCTGGAGTTCAGGTTTGAGGTTCATTGGAAGAACTACATGTGGAGCGTCACTAAGCAAGACCATTCGAAGTTTCAGTGAGACAAGATCACTGTGATATGCATGAGTGTTGTTTCAGTCGATGTAGTAGTGGTGGTAAGATGCTTTAGAAGACAACACATAGATCTGTTTGAACTTCCCAAGTAGCAGGGCCTGCTGCACAACAGGATCTTGGGTATATTTGTATAGCTGTGTGATGTCTCAAAAATATCATGAGGTATTAAACTTCTGGTTTAACTCCTTTAGTGACAATGTATGGGGTGCTTCCAGGTCAGTCAGTCAGTCAATTCAACTTTACGCAGCAAAATCGCCATAAAAGTTAAGCACAACATAGTATAACAGTTCATCGCATAGTAAAAAACATAGAAAATTTGAAAATTATTAGTAGAAAATTCTTACATTTAGAATCCACCCTCAGTGTCAGTGGTCAAGAAAAAAGCATAACATCCTAAAATAATTCTTTAAAAGTCAAAATCCTTGCAACAATACACCTTAAAACTATGGTCTTATACATTAGAAGTCCTATGACTACCAGTTTTTAAGTCAAAACGCCATACCTTTTCCACACTTTAAAGAACATCTAATGAACCTAATCACAGTGCTACAAACTGGTCTTAGTTGTTGCAAATAGATCTATCACATCTTATGGGTTCTAATGTTAGCAGTTCGAAGGATAGGCACTAAAAAGCGTGATCGCCGTGAGGAATACATTGTGCAAAATAGCATAAAGTGAGTGTTGCTTTGATGATGCTGATTGTCACACGGACAAATTGGAAGAGATGGAAACCATGTTCCTTGTTGGGGGAATGCTACTGAAAAATGTAAAGTGCCAAGACACAAATTAGTTAGAAGTGATCTGTATTGCGAATTTTGGGTAAATGCTACATAAAATTCCAAATTGTATGCAGGGACTAAAGAAAAGTAACTTACTACAGATTGCAATTGTTGGGCACTAACAAGACGTTCGTTGAAATGTTCTATGTAGAAAAAGAGATCTGCGTACGGTTTCATCAAAACCCTCCGCAAGCTTCAGGTTAGAGAAAAGCTCTGGGATTTCGATTTTCATAAAGGGGTCTTTAACATAAGCAAGCCAGGGTACTCTATTAATGGCACCCAGGGCTGTACAGTCATTTTAAATTAATCTTGAAAATCCCAATTCTTGTATTTGCCAGATCTTAAGCCATAACATCAGGGAGCCAGGCTTATGGTGTCCTCTATACAATTCATCCCCACCTCAGCATGGCAGACATATGTTCTTGTGCTTGGGGAAAGGAGTGTCCGTGGGAAACCATTTTCAACCTTTTGAAATAATTCTGGGTTGGAAGAACCCTATACTTCCGCTCCATAAACCCTCACCGGAATACATTTAGCCTTATAAAGAAGTAGCAGCTCCCTGGGAGGCTTGTGGACCAATTTAGCAACAAAACGAAAACCAGCCTCAACAACTCTAGAGAGCTGCTCCACTCTCAGTGTCAATGAAAACCCCCACTTAAGTGCCGAATCAAAGGGGATTCCTAAATAATACAAATGTTCATCTTTAACAACTTAATACCTGTCTATGGCATAAGTCTTTGTTTTTATATGTTCAGGGCCACTAATCAGAGTAAAAGATTTAGGGGCGATTCACAAAGGTAATCTGAGACAAAAGTCTAACTGTACGACTTTTGATATTCACAGAGTCGTACCTTCACGTCTGCTGTCAGGCCAGAATCTCTGCACGAAGACCTGCCGCACCCTCGAGAAAGCCTGGCTCCTCGACCGGACCACCGACAACATGACCGCCCTCAAACACGCTACCCGCAAGCACCACCAGCTCATCCGCACCACCAAGAAGAAATCCCTGAAGGAACGACTGGACAACAACGCCCACGACAGCAAAGAGCTCTTCACTATCGTCAAGGAGTTCTCCAACCCCAGCACCGGCACCAACGACATCACTCCGTCACAAGACCTCTGCGACTCCCTCGCCTCGTTCTTCCACCGCAAGATCGCCGACATCCACAACAGCTTCGGCGCCCCACCCACGCACCCAACCGTCGAACCAACGCCCCCCACCGCCACCCTTCGCACCTGGACCACGGTGACCACCGAAGACACAGCCCGCACGATGAACACCATCCACTCCGGATCACCGACCGACCCCTGCCCACACCACGTCTTCAACAAGGCCGACTCCACCATCGCACCCCAACTCCGGAACATCATCAACGCCTCCTTCAACACCGCCACCTTCCCGGAGAGCTGGAAGCACGCCGAGATCAGCGCCCTCCTGAAGAAACCTACAGCGGTCCCCACCGATCTCAAAAACTTCCGCCCCATCTCGCTCCTCCCTTTTCCTGCTAAAGTCATCGAGAAGATCGTCAACAGACAGCTGACCGCCTTCCTCGGGACGAACGGATCCCTCGACCCCTCGCAGTCCGGCTTCAGAGCCAACCACAGCACCGAGACCGCCCTCATCGCAGCCACCGACGACATCCGGACCCTGCTCGACAAGGGGGAAACAGTGGCCCTCATCCTCCTGGACCTCTCCGCTGCGTTCGACACGGTCTGCCACCGCACCCTAGTCCAGCGCCTCAGCAACATCGGTATCCAAGAGAAGGCACTGGAGTGGATCATCTCGTTCCTCGCCGGAAGAACACAAAGAGTCTGCCTCCCCCCGTTTCGCTCCGAGGCCACCGAAGTCATCTGCGGCGTCCCGCAAGGATCTTCACTCAGCCCCACCCTCTTCAACATCTACATGAAACCTCTCGCAGCCATCGCACGCCAGCACAACCTCAACATCATCTCTTACGCCGACGACACCCAGCTGATCCTCTCCCTCACCAGAGACCCCGACACCGCCAGAACCTGCCTACACGAAGGGGTGAAAGACGTCGCCCAGTGGATGAAGGACAGCCGCCTGAAACTGAACTCGGACAAGACGGAAGTCCTCATCCTGGGATCTTCGCCCTCCGCCTGGGACGACTCCTGGTGGCCCCCAGCCCTGGGCACCGCACCCAAGCCAACCGACCACGCACGCAACCTGGGCTTCATCCTGGACCCCTCCCTCTCGATGACCAGACAAGTCAACGCCGTCTCCTCATCGTGCTTCAACACCCTGCGTATGCTTCGCAAGATCTTCCGCTGGATCCCGACCGAGACCAGGAAGACTGTCACCCAGGCACTCGTCACCAGCCGACTGGACTACGGAAACGCCCTCTACGCCGGAACCACAGCCAAGCTACAGAAAAGACTCCAGCGCATCCAGAACGCCTCCGCCCGACTCATCCTGGATGTCCCCCGACGCAGCCACATCTCCAGCCACCTAAGGAACCTGCACTGGCTCCCCGTCGACAAGAGGATCACGTACCGGCTCCTCACCCACGCACACAGGTCTCTCCACGACCTGGGCCCCAAGTACCTCAACAACCGCCTGACCTTCTACACGCCCACCCGCCAGCTACGGTCCACCAGCCTCGCCCTCGCAGCCGTACCACGCATCCGAAGAGCCACCGCCGGAGGAAGATCCTTCTCATACCTGGCTGCCAAGACTTGGAACTCCCTCCCCATCCACCTTCGGCTGACCCAGGACCATCTCGCCTTCAGGAAACAACTCAAGACCTGGCTGTTCGAGCAGTAGCATACCCCTCCCCCAAGCGCCTTGAGACCCTCCCGGGTGAGTAGTGCGCTATACAAATGGCATGATTGATTGATTGATTGTACTCTCTGCACCCAGGCCATACTCTTCGGCTCAGGCCGTACTTTCCGGCTCAGATTGTACTCTCCTGCTCAGGTCATACTCTATGGCTCGAGACGTACTCTCCGGCTCAGGCCGGATGAAGTGTAATCAATGGAACAGAATGCAATTTTTACAAAAGGGAATATTAGGAACGTGTGATAAATGGTAGAGAAGGTCAAGAAAATCAGTTGGGGTGGGGAAAAGGGTGTGGCCAGGCACTACCTCATATCCCAGAATAGTTTACTCCTTTGCATCATGGTACAATATGCACTCCCCTCAGTGTTGACTGTAGTGTTGACTGAGGGGAGCGCAAATTGTGCACTGCGTGTACCATGATGCAAAGGAATATGGTACTTGAAAATAATTCTTCTCTAGATGGGAAGCCATTATGGGTTTCACAGCAAAGGATTATATGGTACTATAGGCCCAGAATCAGTCTAGAAGCTATGCCTAACTGCAAACAATGTAAACGTTTTGTGGAGAAAGAAAAATTAATGTAATCAAAGATGGTCAGTCATGATTAGATTATGCATTAATCACAAAAAAGTAGAGACTGTGTTTCCAAAGAAAAGTTAGGCTTCTAAAAAGTACCCAGATTATAAACCACCTGAGAACATCTTGTCCTGCATTTGTCAGAAAACATCTATAAGACTAGATCAACATCCAATACGGCAGCCAAAGTGGATTCTGCCAATCAAAAGCTAGCAGTCGAAGCTAAGGGCAAAGGGAGACTGGCACACTAGTCAATGTATTCGGCAACAGTATTGGAAGGTCAAGTGGGACTCCAACTAAGGCACTTCCGGGGTAGTGTAGAGAGACACTGCAGGCACAGAAACATTTCCAGGGCAGGAGAATAGTCATGATAAGAAGCCCTGCCACCTAAATACATTGAATGGAAACAACGGTTGGTAGGTTACTATCGCTATACTCCGTTTGCACCCAACTTGTGTCCTCACACTATCGTGCACTCATGCAGATTTCTTTGTTGCTTGTTTTCTCTCCTTCAGTCGGCTATTTACTGAGCCTGTGCTTCTGAAGATACATGTTTCTTCCAGACCCCTCATTGACAGCATCTGCCAAGCTGCTTTTGTCCCATCTGAGTTTTTTTCGACTTTGTAAATTCCCTGTTCAGTTCTCTGTCTGTCTGCAGGTAACAGAATACTAGTTACAGCACCTTCCACTACTATTACAAGGAGGACCCCATTTCTATAAATTATTTCTACCTAACCTGACCCAGTATATTATATCTTATGAGAAATTGTCTTCCTTCTTTCACCAGAACCCATGGTGTTGATGCACCCCAGACTCAGGAGGGAGTGGGATTCCCATCTGCTGTTTGATGTCACCTGTGGTCTATCTTTGAACCAGACACAGGATTGATTAAATCACCTTCTACATAAAGGAAGCACCCACATGAGAAGAAACTATGTTTCTGTGGGATTGAGCTTTAGAACGTTTTTGACAGGCTTTCGAGCCCTGCTAATCACTGTAAGCTGAGGGGTGAAAGGAGGAGGCCCAGTAACTGTATGAAATCTAATGGCTAGATGTGATTTCAGCCAGTCTGGGGCTGTGCTGGCAAGACCAGCCTCAACCAGTCTGTTTGTGAGATTGGTATCATTGATTATGTCAATGGCAGTCAGCAGCGATCAACCAGACGGTGTAGGTCATTCAAAACTATTTACATCAACAGATTCTTGCTGTTTCTAGGCCTAAATTCAACTTGATAAGAAATCAATAAGGTATTTTCGTCTGCTAACACCAGCCGATTGGCTCTAGACAGTTGCTCTAGTAATATGCCTAAATAAGGCAATAAAGATATTGATATGACTGTAGTTAATGGCTGAAGATTGTTTGCACTTAATGACGGGTTCTTTATAATAATAATAATCCACATTTGTATAGCGCACAATCACCCGTAAGGGTCTCTAGGCGCTGGGGGCCGTCGGGAAGATTAAGCAAGCTATTGCCCAGAGTCACATGGTGCTGGGCTAACCTGCCGCCGGAGCCGGGGATCGAACCCTGATCCCCAGATTCCAGCGTCAGTCGCCCTGGCCGCGGCGCCACACCTCTCCCCTTCTATAGAAGCCTTTACCAAGTCTTTCAGGATATGGGAACAATCCATGGTTTCAAGGAGATATTCACAAACCAGAGTAATTCCAGGATCAATGAAAGACTCAGCAGAGGTGGGTTAGGGATATGCAGGGGTGGGCCACCGCAGAATTAGCTCGGATGAGAAAAGTCAGAAGGGATGATAAACTTGAAGAAGATGCGAGGGCTTGGTATTTAATGATTACGGACCTAACCAAAGAGAAAGACCCTCCTCAGGGGCAGGTAGACCCATTACAGTCCACTCAGGGAAGGAATGACACGATGGTGACACCCAAGGTCCCGCCTATGCCAGATACTGCCGTAGACAGGTGAGGCACACAATAGGAAAGACGGCTCTCCAGTCTCAGGGAGAACGCAGCAGCCCATGACATAGGGAGGGATGAGTTCTAAGTTGTTGTTACTCATAGTTGGAAATATGACAATGCCGTATGTGATTTGATTGATAACAATTGGAGATAAGGAGAAGAGTCACCAATAGTCTATGATAAGTGAATTTGTATTATTGTTGAACGCAAGCGAGAATACTGTAATTGTTTTGATATACCTGTTTGGAAATGTACAATTACCGCGCAAATGACAATAAAAATGTATATTTTTTAAGACTCAGCGGCTTCTTAGACCGTTTAGGAATCAATAGGAGAGCTGAAAGCCAGATCATTCATAATTAGAGAGCTAAGCTGGATTTCAGTTACAGGCTCAGAAATGGACAGCTAGCGAAATCAGTGTTCAAAGTTCATTCTTAAAAGATTGTGGTGCAATATTTTCATGTATGATGTCCAACTATAGTCTTGTCAATATGTTCTGCGAAATAGCAAGAGATATCCTGATAAAAGCGATTTGTTCGTAAAGCGAAGAACTGACAAGCCTTGGGAGACTGTAGGCTCTGAACTGAACAGCTTGCAAAATCGTTGTTCAAAGTCCAACATTAAATGATTGAGGTGCAATATTTCATGCATGATGTCTGCCCACATTTATGACATTAGTTTTCACAAAGTAGCATGAGATGTCCTCATAAAACTGATTTGATAGTAAAGGGAATAATTAACAATCCTTGGGGACTGTAGAGCTGCAATGATGTGGAACAGATCCTTTACCAAATTGGGGACGCTGCTTAGTCTATCAAAGAAATACTGCATTTATACCCCTCTCATTCAGCAATTGTAATTTGCATTTAAGGTGATACAGGTGGTTCAGTGTCCAGAGCAAAGAGTCTCTGCCATTTCCTTTCTTTCAGTCTACCTACGTTTGGCTAGTTCCTGAATTCCTTTTAGGAGGGGGCCCCAATGTTTTTTTTTTTTGCTCCTCAACTGGCCACATTTTATGAGATGTGTGACTGGAGCTTTTGTGCCATGTTCCAACAAAGACAGAACTACAGGTCAGGATCAAAGAGCACAGGCAGTGCTGTCTGTAATGTCCCAGTAGTTAAAATGTAGTAACTGCTGCAATTGTCTATAACATCCCCATAGTAGGTGAACAAGGGGGGTGAAGATCAGGATCAGGATCATGATGCATGGCTAAAGAAGTGCTTGCTTCGTGGGACAGTGCACTAAATGCTGATGGTGGTGGATGAGACCTCGAAGTAATGTGAAGCATCAAGCTTACAATAGTGGCACTGGTACCTGTGTCCTAGGGGCAGGAGGAGGCTGAGTACTCTGTGGATAGCCAAAGATCTCCACTTTGGGGTTCTTCATAGTGCAGGAAACGGACCGGTTCATCAGACGATTCCCCCGCAGGTCTGGTACACTTAGTTTGCTCTTCAGCATGGAGTCCTGGATGACAGGGAAACTGGGGGACCTACACACGGGGAGCAGAAAAGCAGACAACAGTTAGGTGAGTCTACACAGAAACTGAAGGGTGATTCTAGTGAAAGGTGTGACACCGCCACATACATCTCAGAGAAAGAGATATTAGAAGGTCCTTCAAGTTGGGAATGAATGGAAATGTCATATGTAGCTAGTGAAAAACAAAGAAAAAAGCTGGTAGCTCACCCTTCCGGTATGATTGCAGAAAAGATAGACAGAACTGGAAGAGTGTCAGAGATAGTAATAGATTGAGTTCTTAAATAAACTCAATCTACTACTATCGCTGACATTCTTCCAGTGCTGTCTATCTCTTCTCAAATCTCATGGAGAGGGGTGCCCTCCAGATGTTCACTTTCTTATTATTTGATAGTTGAGAAAGAGCTCTCATCTGGAGAATGCAGGCAAATAGCACTATACTCTGGCACAGAGAGAAGAGAGAAATAGGAATGCGAGACGTTTCACTTTTGGAGAGCCTTTAAAGCAAGAGAGAGAGAGAGAGAGAGAGCCTGAGAGACAAAGAAAGAGAGAGAGGCGTGGGAGACAGCCCTCACTTTGGAATTGTGGGAAAGTGGTCCTGGTGTCCTGGGGAAGATCTTACTTCAGTATTGGGAAAGAAAAGAGGACATTCTATTGGGAGAGGGGCTCAGTTTGGTCTTCATTATTAAAGATTATAATATGCTCTTTTAAAAGCAAGTGGGAAATACTCGGATGATGCCCTCTTTTAAAAACTAATATGAGAACCGCCCAGACTTGGTCAGCTCTGCCTAAATGGAAGTACTGCTGTTCAGCAAAACTATCAGTAGTGCAGCTGAATGTGTTTTCTTGGGCAAGCACCATCAGGTCCATGACACTAGAGAAAATATTGCATGCAACGTGCGATTTACACACCATTTGTGCACGTTATTGCTCATTTTTAGCCCAATCTGTAGATCAGGTGCAAAAAACAAAATCACCTAATGCTACTTGCACCAGAGTGATTGTGTGCATGATTGTACTGTTCAAATTTAAATTACCCCAGAAGGACGGAGTTTCTTGGGAGCCATTGCAGGAGAGATGGAGCACGGATTGAAAGCTATGTTTTACCAATAAGCCTTCATTTGCAAAATACAACGGAAATGAACAATCGCCTATGTAATATGGAAATCTCTGGGGACCTCAACCAATGCTGGTCTTTCTAGTCCATCACTGTCTACTCTTCCATCCCTGATGTGATGTTTTTTTCCCTTTTTTTCTCTTTTCTTTGCCTTTCACCTCTTGGCACATTGAATCTCCTATAATCAGTTTCCAATTCTTAAGGAAACTACAATAACAAAAAATAAATAAGGAAAAAGACCAGTCTGCTGGTCAGGCTTTGCGTTATTGAGGAGAGTGAAGAGACAGGTCAGGAGACAGCCTTCCTTCTGGAATGAGGAATTGAATACTAGCGCTGATGAAGTGTTGTCATAGTGTAACAGAGAATAGAACTGAGGGAAGGTTCTCCGGTTAGAGATGAGAACCAAAGTGGCCTATGGGTGAGAGTCATCACTTTGCAATGCAAGCAACACATGAGATATTGCTGAGGGACAGCTCTTGCATCAGGACCGGCAGAGACAGAGGAGGAGTTGAGGGTTGGGAGAAGGATAGAAAGAGAAACAGCGCAGCTGAGGGACAGCCATCACTTCAAAAACAGTGACATGCAGACACAGACTGAAAGAAACATAGTTTAGAAAAAGTCCTTGATTTTCAATGAGGGAAAAGATAGCTAGAGTAAAGCAAAGGGCTAACAAGGAGCCTTCCCTTCAAAATGAAGAAAAGAGACAGAGTTGAAGAAGAGTACTTTCTTTGTAATGTGGAGATGGTTAAGTAGAGGGGAAAAACGAGCTAAGAGGAAATTCTCACTTTGGGATGGGGGAGAAGAGGTTGAGGCCAGCTCTGAACTTCTTGATGGTGCCACTCGCCTTGTACCAGCTGTGCCGCTTCTCTTGCTGGGTCTTCAAGACATCGTTGCTGAGATGTTTCCATTGCTGGGACGTGAACATGCCCAGGATCCTGTAGGTGAGAGGACAGATTATATTGTCTACGGGGTTAAGGTAAATTGAACAGATTATAGTCTAGAAAAGATTTATAAATGCTGTGTGTAAATTAGAAGAGAGATGCAACAAATAAGGCGCAGATCTTGACTGGGCCTGTGTGAAATTTATGCACATAACTATGCAAAATCACCTGAAATGCCGACTTAGTATTTTGCACTATTCTTAGCTCAAAATACATCCTCGTGTCAATTTTGCACGCATGAACGACAAAATCGCAAATGACCCGAATAACAGCTGCTCACCTTCTGTTTGTTAACTGCTGTTCCCGTGCTCCTGAGATAGCTTTTTTTTTTACCTGAACGACACCTCAATTAAGCAATGACACTTAATAGCGTAATCTCTGGCATTTTGCATAACCCAAATTCTTAAAATTACACAAGATTATGGTACATAATTTAGATTTTACCCGGGTCTAGTCTTAACCAGGGAGTGAGTGCTAAGGAGGAAAACGAGGGAAGACAGTCTGCACTGAGTTCCTGACAAAGAGCAGTGTGCATTGAGCAGGGTCTAGGCTAAGAGCGTGAAGTGTGCTGGGAAGGGCAATGCCCATGCGTGAGGTGCCTAAAAAAGGGGGAGGAAAGCAGGTGGATACGTAGAGCAGAACAGATTCCAGGATAGTGATGCTCTGAGAAAGGGATTACCTTGCAATGCAGTCAGTGCTCTATAAATAGGTAATGGAAGGAGTCTTTAGCAGGCGTAAATACGCAGAGCGAGGTGCACCTAGGTTGGAATATGTCAACAGCAACATGCTTTATACAAGGGTCTAGACCTGGGCAACAATGGGCTGCAATTATACCACCTTGAGCGAGGCAAGCAGAAGTGGATGCCCTTAATAGGGCACTTGATAGGGGAATGACAGGCTAAATGCGAAGGGAGAGTCTAAAAGGACAGGAAAATCAAGAGAGATCATTTTGAAAGGACAGAATAGCAAACGTGTGTGGTGTTCACTGCATCCCAGGAATGAGGTGCAGTGAACAGAGAAAAAGTCAACTGTGTGTGGACCATGACGAGGACAACAGACAAAGGGAAATGGATTTGGAGAAGGGAACTGCCCAGAAGCAGAGGTCAGATGACGAGAGAAGTGCACTGAGCAATCAATCAATCAATCAATCAATCATATCACTTGTATAGCGCGCTACTCACCCGGAAGGGTCTCAAGGCGCTTGGGGGAAGGGGGTCGCTACTGCTCGAACAGCCAGGTCTTGAGTTGTCTCCTGAAGGCGAGGTGGTCCTGGGTCAGCCGAAGGTGGATGGGGAGGGAGTTCCATGTCTTTGCCGCCAGGTAGGAGAAGGATCTGCCTCTGGCGGTGGCTCTTCGGATGCGTGGTACAGCGGCGAGGGCGAGGCTAGCGGATCGTAGCTGGCGGGTGGGCGTGTGGAAGGTCAGGCGGTCGTTGAGGTACTTGGGACCCAGGTTGTGGAGAGACTTGTGTGCGTGGGTGAGGAGCCTGAACGTGATCCTCTTGTTGACGGGGAGCCAGTGCAGGTTTCTCAGGTGGCCGGAGATGTGGCTGCGTCGAGGGATGTCTAGGATGAGTCGGGCGGAGGCGTTCTGGATGCGTTGTAGTCTTTTCTGTAGCTTGGCTGTGGTTCCGGTGAAGAGGGTGTTTCCGTAGTCCAGCCGGCTGGTGACAAGGGCCTGGGTGACCGTCTTCCTAGTTTCGATCGGGATCCATCGGAAGGTCTTGCGGAGCATGCGGAGGGTGTGAAAGCATGAAGAGGAGACGGCGTTGACTTGTCTGGTCATGGAGAGGGAGGAGTCCAGGATGAAGCCCAGGTTGCGTGCGTGGTCTGTCGGCTTGGGGGCGGTGCCCAAGGCAGGGGGCCACCAGGAGTCGTCCCAGGCGGAGGGTGATGGTCCAAGGATGAGGACTTCTGTCTTGTCTGAGTTCAGTTTCAAGCGGCTGTTCTTCATCCACTCGGCGACGTCTTTCATCCCTTCGTGGAGGCAGGTTCTGGCGGTGTCGGGGTCTCTGGTGAGGGAGAGGATCAGCTGGGTGTCGTCGGCGTAGGAGATGATGTTGAGGTTGTGTCGGGGTGCGATGGCTGCGAGGGGTCTCATGTAGACGTTGGAGAGGGTGGGGCTGAGTGATGATCCTTGCGGGACGCCGCAGATGACTTCGGTGGCCTCGGAACGAAACGGGGGGAGGCGGACTCTCTGTGTTCTTCCATCTAGGAACGAGATGATCCACTTCAGTGCCTTCTCTTGGATGCCGGTGTTGCTGAGGCGCTGGACTAGGGTGCGGTGGCAGACAGTGTCGAACGCGGCGGAGAGGTCCAGGAGGATGAGTGCCGCTGTTTCCCCATTGTCGAGAAGGGCTCGGATGTCGTCGGTGGCTGCGATGAGGGCGGTCTCGGTGCTGTGGTTGGCTCTGAAACCGGACTGCGAGGGGTCGAGGGATCCATTCGTCTCGATGAAGGCGACCAGCTGTCTGTTGGCGATCTTCTCGATGACTTTGGCAGGAAAAGGGAGGAACGAGATGGGGCGGAAGTTCTTGAGGTCGGTGGGGTCTGCTGTTGGTTTCTTCAGTAGGGCGCTGAGGGCAGGCAGGAGTGGGTGTCCTCACCAAGGAAAAGATGCAGTAAGTAGGATCTAACAGTGAGGATGAGGTATCTGGAGTATGGGATGGACCAGAGGAGCAGTGTCCTGACTTACAGATAGCTAGCAGAAGGGTACCAAGAGCAGGGTGCAAATCACAAGAGCGATGCGGCGAATAGGAGACAACACTAGCAATTAGAGCACCAAGTTGAGAAACAGTAAGTTGAGGAATGACTTAAGAAGGGTACATGCTAGAAGTGGTTTTCTATGATTAGGGGGCAGGTCAGAAGTGGGGGGCGTTTAGAAGTGGGCACACATTGCTTGGGATGCAGTTGCTTTCTACAGCAGTGAGGGCTAATTAGCAGGTAACACTAAATGGGAAAGGCTGAAGATTTACGACAGGTAACAGGAATAGAGAGTGAGACAGGGCAGGAGCCGCTCAATAAGTTTAAGACAGCCTCCCAAATACTGTCATCAAGAATTGTAATTTGGGGCCCCCATCGGCAGCATAAGCAAGGGAACATAGGTTCTAGACTAGAGCAGGGGAATCCTAAACTAGACTGGCAAGGCGAGAAGATTACCCGAGCTCATTCCTTAGCTCTATATGGATAGGTTCTTCTATAAACCATTATGCTGTGCATGGCTTCCGAGTTAAGCCACAGTGGTGACATCAACATCTACTGTACTTTATTCACTACAGTGGCATCATAGTGCCTAGAAGAGACTGAATCATCTCCTCAAGAGTCTTCTTCCTGACTCGCCAGGGCCTTCACACACCAATTGGAACAGTGGATGCTGATCCGCCACCACGCTCTGCTCTCCAGACCCGAGGGAAGTGATGGAAAGGCGGTAGATGATCCACTATGTTATGTTATGTTATGTTATGTTATTGCTTATTTGTATAGCGCCTATCACCGCCGGTCTCTAAGCGCTTAGAAACAGAACAACACAACACACTGTTAACCCAAGTCCCTCAGGATACCCATTGACTATGCTGGAGTCATCGCCCTTTTAAATAGATGGGTTTTTAATTTCTTTCTGAAGGGCAGTAACTGAGATTCTTCCTTCAAAGTAGTCGGAAGTGCATTCCACAACTGTGGGAGAAGAACAGACAGGGCTCTGCCTCCTCTGGTTTTTAGCTTGAATCTGGGTTGAATCAGATTAGAGGTCTTCCCTGAGCGCAGAGGTCTACCGGGAACGTATCTCATGAGACGTTGTTTTATGTACTCTGGTGCTTTACCAAAGAGAGCCTTGTGGGCCACACAGAGACATTTGAATTGTACTCTATACATGACCGGTAGCCAGTGCAACTTTTGGAGCAGGGGGGTGGCGTGAGAGTTTCTAGGCAGGGAGTGGATCAGCCTTGCGGCATCGTTCTATACTACCTGCAGCTTCCTCAACAGCTTCTGTGGCAAGCCGAGGTATAGTGCATTGCCGTAATCAAGTCTTGAAATGACTGTGGCAGATACAATCAATTGCAGGGTAGAGGCTGATAAGATGGGTACCAATGTCCGCAATTGCCTCAGTACACCCCTGCAAGAGCCGACCACGGCTGCGACTTGGGGAGCCATCAAGAGGTCTGCATCAATCCTCAGACCCATCCTATCAACCCTGCCTTCACCCGACACTCCCAGATCAGATCACCAAAGACCTAAGGGAAGAGGGAAGGTCAGCCCCCTCATGGGGAATGAATGAATGAATGATGTGAATCTTATCATGCGCAAACTTAGCCCAATGGGCGTCAAGGCGCCTAAAAACAAATAATGCAGCTAGCATATCAACCCAACAGTCCATCATTGATAGGCTTTGATGAAATACCACGTCTTCAGGGCTTTTTTAAACAAATCAATTGAGGGAAGCAATTTAACCTCAATTGGAAGGGAGTTCCAAAGCTTAGGAGCCACTACAGAAAAGGCCCTTGCTCCCCATGTGGATAGCTGTATACGAGGCACTACCAATTGAGATAGGCCAGCAGATCGAAGGGGTCTGGATGGAAGATAGTGAGAGAGCAGAGACCCAAGTGAATCATCCGGACCTGCCCCAAGAGCTCTAAACGTAAGACATAAAATCTTAAAGGAGACTCTGTACTGGACAGGGAGCCAATGAAGGTCTCTCCTGGCAGCCGTGGCAGAAGATGCCAAGGGAAGGGCCAACACAAAGCGCGCTGCCGCGTTCTGCACTATTTGCAGTCTATGAATAAGACCCTTGTTGGATTCTGCATACAAGGAATTGCAGTAATCAAGCCTTGAGCCAACAAGAGCGACTGCAATCTGCTTGCGAGCCTGGAGAGAGAGGTAGTTACGGATCCTATTAAGGATCCTAATCACACCCCAACAGGTGGCCACCGTCCTATTTACTTGGAGCTTCATGGAGAGGGAGGTGTCAAAGACCACACTGAGATTTCTGGCTGATTGGGAGGGAGTGGGGCAGATGCCAAGAGATAAAGGCCACCACTCACTCGACCAAGCGTCTTGGTCCTTCCCAAAGACCAAGACCTCTGTCTTATCGCCATTTAGCCTTAGGGAATTGATGATCATCCAATCTGCTACATGCTGCATGCATGACCTAAAGCTAATGGCAGATTCATGAACAGAGGAATGAGCCAGAGACACCATGATCTGGGTGTCATCGGCGTAGGATACCACCTCCATCCCCTGCGATCTTACTAGTCTAGCAAGGGGGGCCACATAGATGTTAAACAGGGTCGGACTAAGGGCCGACCCCTGTGGCACCCCACATTGCAATGACTTGGCAGGGGAGAGGAAGTCTCCAAGCTTAACTCTCTGTTCTCTACCAGTGAGAAAGGAGTTGAGAAGATTCAGGGCCGGCCCAGTAACCACTGCCTCCCTAAGCCGAGATGTTAAAATGGCGGGAGACAGGGTATCGAACGCGGCTGTGAGATCTAATAGGACAAGTATAGTAGTTTGGCCACTGTCCACTTTGCGACAGATGTTATCAGCAACAACAGTGAGAGCGGACTTAGTACTATGAAATTTTCTGAATCCGTGCTGTGTGTTATCCAAATACTCACTGGTCTCCATAAAAGTGGAGAGATGAAGGTTAAGGTGTGCCTCCAGTATTTTCGCGGGCGCCGGGAGCAGAGAGATAGGCCTAAAGTTTTTAAGAATGCCAGGGTCAAGAGATGGTTTCTTTAGAAGAGGCCTCACAATCGCCTTCTTCCAGACCGATGGAAAGGAACCCTGAGTAATAGCCTTATTCATAACTTCTAGCATGAGAGGGAGAATGCTGTTTCTACACTCCTTCAGTATTTTTAACGGTAGAGGATCCGTGGGGGATGAAGATTTAGTCCTATCAAGTAGGAGGTTCAGTCCTTCCAAAGATAGTAAAGGAAATTGCCCAAATAGTTTGGAAGGGCATTCACCCACGGAGTTGGAATGTTGGAAGACTTACCTCTGTCATGCATGACTGCACAGACCTGCAAGAAGCAGTATCTGTCATGCTCTCCTGTTGCTGTTTAGTATTTCTTAATGGGCTGAATCGCTATGTTGGCCTATTAAGAAATGCTAAATGGTCTTTTCGGATGTACAAAGGGCCAATCCGGTCGCAATTTGCGATTCCTAAAGCACATGTACGGGCATTCAGGCAATGCTATTGCCATTGACTTGAAGACGATGGTAACTACGTGCAAAATTTAAAAATGCATTCAAAAATGCATTTATTAATGTGACATACAGGGCAAATAGGCACCTAGGGCATATGTGCACTTACGGATGCACTAGGAAATTCGGGGTGCCTTCAGGGGGCCATAAGCAAACCATTTCTCATTTTGTCCATAGGCGGGAATGCAATGACATTTCCTATTTGCGATTCCCTAATAGCGATTCCTACTTTGTAGAAATCGCTATTAGGAAATCACAAATGTAGTACATATCCTTTTGCATTTCTTAAATAGCGATTCCACCAGAGTCGCTATTTAAGTAATGCAAACAGGAAGCTTTGTAAATCTGGGCCTAAAAGAGGGGATCAGAGGACCAGGGGAATTTGGCACAATATCATGTATACTTTTAATAATGTTGAAGAGGATACATGATAAGCGCTGGAGGCGGTAGGGGAAGTTGGCAGAATGCCAGCTATCTTTTGTACTGGGTCAGGGAATGGCTGAGGCTATTACTCAGAGGTCAGAATTGCTTGCAAGAGAGATAGATTTTGTGCGAGTCCCCCATGAATTCAATAGTCCTGCACTACTGGTTCAGGGGATCAGATTGTAGGATTGGACTCATGGGGGCATACACAACTTAACACCATATATGGGTGGGCATCAGCGTAAAGATATTTTTATAACTTGGGTTTCAAGCAACACCACAAACAACTTGAAGCAGCCACTAAAGATTCTTACTTTTTCAGCTGAAGTCCCAGTCCAAACCCCTCCTTATTGGATGGTTGGAATACCTCAATAGAAGGTTCTAAAAACAAGAGAGAAAGAGACAATGGATGATTACAAAAGTTATAAGTGTAGTACTTTATGTTATATTCATTGAGGTACATTGACTACATGATTAAGATGTCATAATTCCCAAGACTTCATTGGGTAGCTCATGTGCGAAAGTCTTTTGAGGCCATACTTTCTCTTTTCCAGGCCTTAACAAAGTGAGGGCAGATCCAAACGAAACATAATATTCAATTGATTAGAGATAAATTCTGGGATTATTAGCACATTAAATACCTAAAGACTACTCAAGAAGTGCCCTTAAGACCTAGTTACCTGTACTACAAGCAGTATCCAGGAAGAGCACTTGGATAAAGAGACATTTCCTGTTATGCGCAATCTATAGCTGAGATTTCACTCTGGCATCCTCCCTTTGCAGAGTGCATTGTGGTTGTCTGCTATCTCAAGTAGCTGTTTAAGCTTTACATGGGAACAGGAGGATCAAATGCAACTATTTTTACCTTGACCCTTTTTATGGAAGTCGGATAAGGTAGAGGCTTAAAACGTTTTGGGTGCAACATGAGTTAGATTTAGAATCAGTGCGAGAATTGAGACGTTCCATTTATCCAATAGGTTAAGGACTTTGAAGGCTGATGGTTGCCCTAATTTGAGAACGTTTAGGTTTAGGGTTTAACCTGTAGAGAAATCTTTTATAAATGAATTTTACTGAGTGCTGCATGTTATGAAATATATACATGTAGATCTGTAAAATAATCCATATGGATTTTTGTTCATTTTAAAGTTTGAATTTACATCTAACCTACTGCAGACTTGTATGCCGTCGTAATTTTTCTTTATTGGTTTTGTGTAATTGTATTGAGTTATCTATGTTTTGAGTTTGATGTACTGTTGCTAATTATTAAAATGGTTTCGGAAATTCTTCTTTCTTTGCAAAAAGTAGATTAACAGATTGATGACAGATCATTTGATTGATTGGCTAACTGATTAATAACATAAAGGGAAATGTGAACAACGTTTCTCTTTTTAACAGAATTGCAACAAGCAACTTTTAGAGTACACCTTGTATAAAATGTAATACATCATAATTGTGATGCTATGTTTAACCTGGGGTTACATAGCATAACCGAAAGCCATGCCCCATACTTAGGTTAAGTGGGTACAAATATTCACCCACGGACCACACCTGGAGTGTATTTTCAGAAGGCCCTGGCAGTGGCTGTTCGCCGAGGGAGTGCTGCGGGGCGGTGAGACGGGGCGGGGATGGGCAGCGTGAGAGGTAGTCAACTCCGGCATACGGCAGAACAGAGGTTTTTTTTTTTTTTCAGAGTTAAGTAAATAAATAAAACAATTTACACTGCGCGCGCTGCATCGCCAACTCGGTGACAGCTGGAAGGAGCTTAGGGATATTCCCTACTTGTGGTTTAGAAGAAAGGTCCAAAGAATCCATTTACCTTTTGACATACTCAAAAAAATTCTGGGTTGCATTGCACATAGGTATTGCTGGGACACTGGAAACATGTGCCTGTTGTGTAAAATGATCAGCGTCAAGGGCGTGGTCAAGCTCCCGCTATACCAGCTTAAGTGGGGGTGCCTGGGCAGACGGCCCTTCATAATTATCAACTCTGGCACACAGGTCATTTTAAGACCGACGGAGAAACTAATAAATACACAGCTCTCTGATGGTGGGCCAAAGAAGCTTAAACTGTAACAGAGAGAAGTTTTTTAAAGTGGGAAAAAAAAATTAAGAAGGAGGCAAATGCAGTGAGCCATCACGAAAGAAAGAGGACGGCAAATAAGGAAAGAACAAAGGAAAGTTAAAAGGAATTAGAATAGAGCATAGGTACAAGAAGAATAGAATAGAAGGTAAGAAAGAAGAATGGAAAGGTGGAAAGGAGAAGGAAGGTAATTAAAAAGTATGTTTGGAAAGAAAGGTAGCAAGAAAAAAAAGAAGTAAGGAATGAAATGAAAAAGAGAAATGCGCAAAGCAGAAACGTAGAATTCTATATGAAGCTGTTAATGCACCATTTTGAAGACGTTCTGCAAACTTTCCTCAGCAATACAATTCCGTCAGGCCTTCATATAAAGGGCCAGAGTCGCTCTCTTTGCTAGACACATTTCGTGTGGGTGAAAGTGGTGGGTTTTATTGTTCTGGCTACTCGCCTGGGGCCGGGTATTCAAGGCCTGACCCCGGATGATATTACTAAGCATGGAAATCTCGGAAACACACGACTCGAATGAGGTGAGTAGTAAGAACAGGACCGGATGCTGCTTCGGGAAAGAGACAGGAAGTGAGAATTTGTGAATGCGCAAATCGTGCCAGGAAAGGCATTCTTATTCATGAACAAACGAACTCGGTGAACCACAGCCCGTGAAACTATAGTGACTCACTGAAAGAGGCAGCGTGACACAAAACATCTGGGGAAATACCACGCCATTTTGAAAAGAAAGAACCTCCTACTGTATTCTTCCAATTGTATTTACAGGGCGCGTGCTTCCCCTGCTGATGAGGTGTTGGGGCCAGGGGCTTGTGAAAAATGAAGCACTGCACAGCACACACACATCTGACAGATTCCGGGTCTCCCTGCGGGGTCAGTGCCAGCCTCTACCTCGGGACAGTGAGGAGGGGAGGACTGTCTCCAGAGTGCAATGTTTTGGGAGGTTTGGGCTGGCCTCAGACTCCATGAGCAGCTCACAGAGAGGGACTCATGGAAAGGGTCTTCAATTTTATTCGAACCAATGAAAGACAGGACTCACAAGGGGCCCTGTCCCTGGTACCTGGCTCTGACCAGCATGCGCACTCGAAGAGTCAGTCTTTGGGACCAGAATTGTCTGCACTTTGGCAAGAAGAAAGGAATGGCGGTCTGTCAGAGAAAAGAGTGTAAAACTGAGGGCTTCCGTTTCAGAACTGTAGAATTGGAAGTTGGAGAGACTCTTAGTCCTCTTGGGAAAGGCGGTACACTTGAATGGGTCCAATAATGGTAGCTTCTGCACCCTGTGTTGCAAGGTACCACCTGAGCTCTTTCGATACCCGAGAGGAGGTCTTACCGAGTACCCATCATTGGAAGGTACCGGTGACCCTCTCAAGTGTCCATCCTTCGTATCAGTACACAAGTCCTAAAAAAAGAAGTAGGGGGACCAACCAAGTTAGGCAGTATGCAAGTGAGATCATTGCAGATGACATCACGGCGAGTGACATCGCATGTGGCATCCCAGGAAGTGACATCACCACCCATGCCCTCACAGGAAGTGGCATCACCAGAAGTGGCATCAGTTCTTAACAGCTCATGCATACGTTTAGCAGTTTTATTAAATTAGTAAATTTGAGTGCATTATGAGATTTAACAAGTGAGATTTTGCGTTGGGGATGGGCCAAAAAAGTGACGCAACCACTACACAAATCTGGGCTGCAACTTATATATTTTTATTTTTAAACCCAGTCACAAAGTAATTGCCACCTAGGAGAAATGTTGCAGTAAATCTGTTCTGCCCTCACTGTCTTATGTAACATTCTGTAGTGCTTAATTTGAGTTGGTGATTTCCGGTACCCAGCACTGCCACTTAATTGCTGGCACCAGCAATTAATTGCAGGAACCTGCACTTATGACAGCTGCCACATGGTGGCGCTACTTGTGAAGCTAATATATGCCACCAAAGCCATTCTTAAAGCTTTGGCGCCCTCAAACAGTCTGAATTGTCACACTTGTAGAAGTGTGATGGTTAGTATGTGTGTAAGTACAGTGGCAATGTCTGGTGCAAATTGCGGTGGCCTCCTGTCGAGGGCTATGGCACTTTTTTTTTTACAAGTTAAGCATTGACATCTACATTGATTTACACATATATGATTTATTGCCCATGCTAAATGTTTACTTGTGATGTAAAGCACTGTGACACCCTGTATTCGAATGAGTAGTGCTATAAAAGAAATACATCAAAGTAGTGGTATTTAAATTGTTATTTAAGTAAATACTGGTACAGATCAACACATCTGCCATCCTTACATTACATACATATCTCTTATATACAGGCGTGAACAAGGTCAAACGCATACCTCTCTTAATTACCTGTGAAGTGAAAACTAGCTGTGAGCCATTGTTTCTCCTCCATTGCATTTAGGTATGGGGCTCCAGATAGCTCCCAGCCAGGATACTCGAACAAATAGAGACCTGATGGCCCCTTAACTTTGGCCTTTGTTTTGGTCCATCTGGATTTTAAAATAAGAACGCCCCCTCCCCGCCTGCATGTTGCTGCTCGAACAAAAACAGACAATGTGCAGGTGCTGCTGAAAGTGTCCCAATGTTTGAAAGCAACACTGGGATAAATTCTGCATATGTTAGTGAGGCTCAACTTCTTGGCAAGGTGGACGGTGTCCAACCTGTGACAATAGTGGGTGGGCGCCGTATACCCGCACGTATCCCTGACTTGTGCCCTGCTTCTTATGATCACCAGTATGAGTACAAAACTTACCGGGTCCATCCAGGTACTGGGAAAGGGAGAAGCGAAGTCTAAGAACTATGGTCTCCGTCCGTAGCACCTTCCAGGCTGTAGAGACTTCCTCCTGTAGAAACAGAAAGTAAGGACCTGGCGTCAGAGGAGGAATGATAGCGGGAGGCAGTTGCAAGATTGCAACAAGTCACATTTTGTGAAGCAGTACGGTGCCATATTAATTTCTCTGTTTTATGTGGTGAGCATCAGATAAGCACTCAAGCATCATTGGGTGACAAATCATTTTCAATTCTCAGCCTTCCAGACCAGTAGCCTCCTCACTGTCGCGAGGAAGAGGCTGACATCATAAGAATGATGGGAAAAGATCTTGTTCAAGATGTGTGTTTCTGACCCTAAATCACTGTAATCTGCCCCAGCAAGAGTTCCTGCCCTGGTGCAACTAAAACAATGCTGTCAGTCTCTGATAAAATAATTGGCCCTAGATGCATGAAACACGGTTCTCAACCTTCTCTACCAATATGTTTTTAGAAAAATATATTTTTATTAACATTTCAGTGATATACAATTCCATTCCAAGCCCAGGTATTAGCACAAGGTAGGTTTCAGTCCAATGTGTGCATACCCTTTCTGTACAGCGATAGCTTCACCGTGCAGCAAACCATGATTACTTTGTCAACAGGAGATCATATCGAGCACAATTGTATCAGACTGAATGAAGAAACAGTTAACTAAATGAACAAACTCCTCCATCATTCCTCCCCCCACACTCCAGTGCTCCATCATCTACTCATTCTGCCAATAAGGAAAACTCCTGACCTCACCCAGGAGTCCCGCTGTGAATGTCCATAGTTGTCATGGGCAGTCCATTTCCTCTGTCCCCTCCATGCCTGGCCCCTGTCCTAGTGAGTGTGCATGGACGTGGACATCAGGGAGCACCCCAGGCACCCCGGCAGCTGTATCACCAGGAGTGACCGTAGCACGTGCCCTGGTCAGATTTTGTATCACAGTTCCACACGACAGAAGGTTGTCAATCAACTTCTCATCTCGCCGTACTCACCTTATATGCACCTCTTCGCTCCCACCCATTCAATCAAATCTCATTGCCATTCTGCCGCCGGGGGGATTTGGGCACAACCATCTGTTATGTTATGTTAATGAAACTTGTAAAGCGCACGGTCAGCAGAACCTCAGTTTAAGAATAGGCTTGCCCGAATAACCAGGTTTTGAATGCTTTCCTTAATTCTAAGTAGCAAGATGTTGATCTTATTTGAGTGGGGAAGGCGGTCCAAAGGTTAGGGGCAATGGCTGAAAAAGCCTGTCTCTTCCTCCTGAATTTAGGAATAGACATATAATTCCGGTGGGCAGAACATACTGAGCTTGTAGGGGTGTATTTATGTAGTCGGTAGGTAAGAAGAGAAGAGCTTTTATTATAGAAGGCTGCGAATGTGATACATGCTACTTTAAAGGTCATTCTTGGTTCTACAGGCAGACAATGGAGATTTTTCATGAGTGGAGTGAAATGACAACGTTTAGGTTGCTCATGGGTAAGACGTGCTGCCCGGTTCGGAACGATTTGGAGACTTTTCACAGATGTACAGCATGGTAGATTGAAACTGTGCCTTGGATTCATGGGTGTTA
The DNA here is from genome assembly GCF_964261635.1 of Lissotriton helveticus. NCBI lineage: Eukaryota > Metazoa > Chordata > Amphibia > Caudata > Salamandridae > Lissotriton > Lissotriton helveticus. The sequence goes on along the minus strand of NC_136062.1, from coordinate 189,406,451 downwards.
TCGAGCTTAAAAAGTAATTGCATGTCGTCAACATAATAGTAGATGACACAATTCATTTTTTTGAGATTGTGGACCAGAGGGTGAATGTATTTCTTAAATAAGTGGGGGGATGAAGATGATCCCTGTGGAACTCCACAGCCAAAAATAGAGTAAACAGGACCGACTGTGACCGGTCTTACAGGATGATATGATCCAATCGAGTGCTGAACCCTCAGCCTAGTGGCCTCCACACAGTCCGCCAGGATGGAATGGTCCACTATGTCGAAGGTCGCTGAGAGATCAAGGAGGACCAGCGCCTGAGTATGGCCGCTATCGAATTCCATGCGCAAAACGTCCATCACAGAGAGTACGACTGCTTCCGTTGAGTAGGCTGGGCGAAAGCCAGCCTGATCGGGGTTCAAAAATTCAGAGTTTTCTAAAAGGTGCAGAGGTGGTGTGCCTCTAGTATTTTTACTAGGCAAGGCAGGAGGGAAATTGTGCAGTAGTTTTTTAGAGCGAGAGGGTTTTCACTATGTTTTTTCTGAAGGGAGATTACTATTACTTCCTCAAATGTACTAGGTACTATACCAGAGGTTAAGGTGGGCTAAAACAGGATCTGAGATGACAGAAAGAGCGGACTGCAAAGTTTTCGGGGGGCAGGGGTCCTTAGGAGATCCGGACTTTACTTTAATCAGTAGGTCTGTGAAGGCTACCTTACTGATTTCTGGAAATGAACATATTGGGATCTGGTTCATATTGTCAGGAGTGTTCATGTTAGATAGAGACCTGATAGTTATACACCGCTTGGCCAATGTTAAATTCAACAGTGCCAATTTCCTGAGGAGTTTCCTATATTTCTTTTCAGGTATCAGGCCTAAGAGACATTGCTTTAGCCCAAGGGAGACCTCCCATCCCGTGGCCCGATGTAATTGCCCCAACACCTTCTCCCAGTAGCACATAATATGGTGGCTGCGCAGCACCACATAAAAAAAAGCCCGGCTGTACGCTTCGACAGCTCATGCATCCTGGGTCTCTAGTGGAATATGTAGTATGTAGCTTCTTAGGGGAAAGGTAAGCCAGATGGACAATATTAAACTGAATGAGCCTAAATGGCTTATTGACTGACACCATACACACTCCCCCGTGTACCCTGGCCCACTCCTTTGCTGTAACAGGCTCATCGCTAAACTGTTGCCAATCTTCCTCACTCTTCAAGGGCTTTCCTCCACCTATATGCATGAACTACGACAGCCTCAGGACAGATACTGACAGCAAGACTACGTGGAGAAGAAAAATACCAATCTATTCTTTATATAAGCTTCTATTGTTGTACAGGAATTTGCATTTCTATGCAACTTTTAATTCCATTGCCTTTAGATTATTTTGTATTTCTGCAATAGTGGTAAATGTTTTTCTGTAATACCATCCACAGATAAGGGATGAAATATGAAATGCAAACTTAAATACATATATCTCGCAGGGCACGAGGTGAAAGGGGAAGGAAGTGGAGATGTGGTTTGAGGGCTGTAACAGAAAAAGTGGAGAGTTCAAGTTCTTTCATGAAGGCGTATGTTGTGGGTCCCTTTCTTAGATGAAAGTGGGGACACTTCCAGAAGTCTGAAGTGTAGAAAAATAAGGTATGTCTTCTTATTCACCCTTTTCTTGCCTTCGGAATCTCCAGTTCCATCAGGTTGGGGAGAGAGGCTGCAGGCAAGGCCAGAGAGGTAATTGTTTTCAGCTACATAGACCAATATTTTGGTGTGGGTCACAGATCCAATGATGCACATCCATTTAAACTTGATGAGAGCTGGCACATGGAGCCAACAAAAATATTTGTGAGTGGCTAGGGATCATTAATATAGATAGCCAAGTAGGGCATAAAGGCGCATTCAAGTCCAGTGAGCAGGGTAGGAGAGAACGAGTGATTGCATTTTGGATTGCTTCCCTGTCAAAAGTATGCGTGGCTTATTTACAAGGTCAAATACTGTTATCTTAAGGAACAAATCAAGTCACTGCCTTTTATCCAGGTGTCTCTTACCCATCAAATCCCATTGCTTTATATTCACCTTTGAAGTATTGGTCTTTCAGGTTTTTTTAAATTTAAATAATGTTATTGTTTTTAAATGTTATACAGAGAAAGAGGAAAAGCATAACCAAGAACATATCAGTGGAGGAGGAGTAATACGTTGAAATCGTCAGTGCTAAATAGAAAGCCAGTGGTGCAGCAATCACAGGTTCATGGTGCAGAGGGTTCTGGAATCAAAGGGGCTTTGTGTGGTGTTCACTGTTAGGATGCAGTGAGATACTTCTCTTTTCCGTGATATTGTTGCGTTGAGGAAGTCGCATAGAGGAGTCCCGATTAGTTTCAATGGTGCATGCATCAGGTTGTTCTCAGTCAGTTGATTATAGAAGTCTGTGAATATGACAAGCTGCATTCCACCATTGTGAGTAGGAAGGTGCATCTGAGGTTTTCCATGATGCTGTGATTTATTTGTAAGAATGTTTCTGTTTTGTTTAATAAGAATTTGTTCATCCACCAAGAAATTCACAAACGTGCTTTGCTGTTTAGCCTAAGAAGTTAATCTTGAGTTTTTCTGTAATTAAATCTCTTCTTAGGAACTTTCCCAAAGGTGTTCCTCTATTACACCTATGCGCCCAGTGCTCTTAATCACTATGACCCTCTACGTTATGAAATGACTAACGTTTTATTTCATATTGGTCACATTTGATCGAGTCATGTAGGTAGCTCGCAAGAGTCTATGAAAACTGAACTAATTACCACCTTTCTAAAAATATTCCTTCATTCTCCGGTTTGGAAAAGATTAGGCTAATACCGAGTCTCCCGTTTTTGAGCAAGAACCTGGAGAGCTGCCTGCGTTTACACCTGACCGCACTCTTCTTGCAGAAGGATGTCCTGGAATGTAGTATTAAGACAGGAGTACTAAGATCCCTAACAACTTTGTGTGCACACAGGATGGAGATGATCAAGCCTGATGCTGCTCTTGGGCCTATCAGCGACCTTGGTCAACACTTGACCTTCTAGGGTTGGTAAACTTCCTGTTGCCATCAATAGGGCTCATGGGTCGAGAGCTGGCCTTGTTTCCGTTATTCTTTGCTAGAAACTCCGAAGTGGTTACGTTGAGTGATTCCTTTTCTGCCTAAATCCCTAAACCTTATGGCATCTCCAGGGGTTTAATTCCTGTCCATTCTTGCGCAACTCATATATGACACTTCTGGGAGAGTTACCTAAACACCAACTGCAGCTATAGTTTTGTCATCTTTGGAAAATGTCAAGCACAGAGTTGGTTTTTTTGTATTGCGATTCCACCTGTGATGATACATTTTGTCCCACTGCCCCGTCAAGATTCGCCCTCAAGTGGCATGTCAAAATGCCATAGCCCCTCCATATAATCAGGGGTTACCAGGCATGTCGGTAACTCCTACCTCTCAGGGCTTTACCTCGAACTCAGAGATCCAACCTACCAAAGCCATTATTTCAGCCCCTGGAATTCGGAATGCCTGGTAATTGAATTAGAGACACCGGCCAGAACTGATGCCCCCGAATCGCCATTTTCACTTACTGGCCTTCTCAGAATGGGCACCAAAGCGTGAAACAGCCTGACTACCATTTGGGGGGGTTCTCATTCCTCAAAAACACCATGTGTCATTGTCTCAAAGGGCCCTGGGGGTGGGACATCTTGTCCGAGTACTATAAAGAGTCAGTCTCTGTAAAAAGGTACAATCCATGCTGCTCCTTTGAGTGGTGGCTGGTGATCTCTGACAACAGTGGGGCTCAAAAGTAATAAGAGAAGGCCACTGGGCTGTGTAATGACATCATTGGATTGATAGGAAAATGCCAGGTCTTTTCCCTGTTTGTTTGTTCTAGCACACCCTGCAGATGTACATCCTCTCGACATACGACAGGGAAGAAGGAGGACATTTCCTCTATCAGTCCGAAAAATGTCATTCAGCAGTTCTGGAAGGGTTGCAAAAGGTAAAGCATTTGACCTTTCTTCTCATCAGCAGCACTGTGTGCTTTTCGATCTGAGGGCACACTGCCTGACAGCCACAGGTCCACGCCTCTCTGGAGAGCTCTCTAGTCAAGATGTTTCATGACGTTTTCACAGTTATCAGAGAAACTGCAGTAAGAGAGCCGCACCCAATCACAGCGCGGCCTGCTGTGGAGAGGCTCTGGAGCACTGGCAGAAGGGTCACGTGCCCTGGTCAGAGGGGAGCTCTCCTGGTGTCATTCAGAGAATAGTGGCTGGCCGCCTGCCCTCTCCGAGTCCGGCGAGGCAACGACGATATAATGTATTATAAATCGCATATTTCTCCTGCTAAAATGTTTATTTAGGAGACTGCAAACTGGGAGGGGGCAGAGCCCAAGCGCCCTTAATAAGGAGGGGGCTGCCCCTGTTCACCTTTATTTCTACAGAGTGGCGTGGCCCATGGTAAATGAACCATCCATTCCTCAAAAGTGACAGTCTGCTAAGTCTCCACAGTGATTTGTCCCTCAGAATCACCTGACAAGAAAAATCTAGCTAACTGCATCGGAGAAGAGGCTACAAAGGCAGTACAGTAAAACTGTTCGAACATTTCAATGACGCATACATTTTAAATCACTCTCACGGCAAGATACCCAATTACCATGGCAACGACTCAGGATTGCAATGGAATACAGTAAGCACGCCAGTATAGGAAGTAAAAAACATAATTTACACTCTAGTAATACTACCACAGCAGAAAACACAATTACAAGGTAATACATTATGACATAGTACTGGGTGAAGGATTACAAGGTATATATCCATCAGCTATGCCATAGTGCAGCGTTCAAGGTTCCGGCCTTTCACTTCTGCGATGGCACTGGTTTCGTAATTGCCGGATAACAACCCATCAGTTACACCATTTTCATGCATGTCAGTAAAACACCCCAGGTACACCATGATGCTGGATACAAAATGACTGAGTAAAAACATTCCACTATGCCATCGTGTTACATGCAGAATTGTAATTTAATAATCCTGTGGATTTACAATGGTAATGGACGCAGGAATGCTAGGTAATAACCAGCCATATGTATCATGTTGGGGGATATAGGACAGCCAGAACATAACTTGTAAATATTAAAGTGTCGCTCAAGTGCTTTCGACTAGATGTTACTCACATCGAGGAAGCTGATGTTGATGTGCAGGTCGATATCGGCATCGTCGATGGTGCCATACTCTCTGAGGACAAACAATTGGATTTTAAGGGAAAGACAGAGATTTGGTAAGATACAAGGCTATGGTATCGAAAAAGTTTACAATGAAAAATAGATTTAAATGTACAAAGAAAAACAAAATTCAGACACAAATATATACAACATGCACACACTCCAACTACACAATAAAGAGAAACCCCACTCTGAAACAGACATTCAAATTATACAGAAATTCAAACTCCTCCCTATCTTCATCGCAATTTTGTTTCCAATAGATTGCCAAATATCCACTGTTAAAAATGGTGTTTCCGGTTGGCTAGGGTATGCACCTAAGCCAGGGAGAACCCACCACTGTAGTCAGGGTAAATAAGTTACACACACAAGAAAACCCCTGCTCACCCCCTTGGTAGCTTGGCACAGAGCAGTCAGGCTTATCCCAGAGGTAATGTGTAAAGTATTTGTATACACACACACACACACTCAGTAACACAGTAAAAACACTACAAAAGGACTTTACACCATTTTAGAAAAATCAAGATATCACTTTTTTAATGATTAAATTGAGTATAGCTCTTAGAAGTCAACTATAGCTCCAACCAGAGCTATTTAGTCGTGGTCGACGTCAACAACTCCACAAAGTCAGTCCGAACTCGATGGAGCGAGGGCCAGTTATGGAATCAAGCCAAACCCAGTACAGTACCTTAGAGGCGTCGTGAAAAACAAAGACAATGAAAAACACACAGGAGGCTAGGCGTCACAGAGGCCAGTGCAGCGTTGGTTCCTCACTGTTGCAAGGGAGGTGAATCGTGGGATCGTTAGTGCCAGGCAAGGGAGGTGATACATTAGTTCCTTACTACTGCACGGGAGGTGATGCTACAGTTGCTGGTGCAGTACCTCGGTTCCTTACTGTGGAGCAGCGTCGATGAAGTGTCGAGAGTCAAGAGAGTAACAGGGGGAGGGAGGGAGAGGAGGAAGTGGATTATGTCTCCCCTTGCAATTCACATAAACAAAATGGAATCCACTCTGGTTGTTGTAGTGATCCCTACAGTGGTGGGGAGCACACAGTGTTGTTTTAAATACCCCTCACACACCAACAGGCCCCTTGGTGTCATGCTTCATCATCGGGGTCTTCGCACCCTTCTACGGGATGCGGCGTGCTGCGACTCACGATTACGTAAGAGCACTGATAGTGGACTATGTGCAGGTGTGTGTGAGGGAAAACAAGTGTGAGTGGTGAGGTGAGTGATGGTTAAAAGATACCTGGCTCGTAGGAAAAAAAATAAAAAGTCTTTATTAGGCCCTCGGCTGGTATCGGTAAAAAGGTGCAGGGTGAGGTTGTCTGTTACTTATTAAGGTACGTCAAACTCGAAAGAACGTCGACATGTTTCGGAGTTAACAACTCCTTCTTCAGGACGAGGATGTGCACAGTTTTATTTTTTTTCCTACGAGCCAGGTATCTTTTAACCTTCACTCACCTCACCACTCACACTTGTTTTCCCTCACACACACCTACACATAGTCCACTATCAGTGCTCCTACGTAATCGTGAGTCGCAGCACGCCGCATCCCGTAGAAGGGTGCGAAGTCCCCGATGATGAAGCATGACACCAAGGGGCCTGTTGGTGTGTGAGGGGTATTTAAATCAACACTGTGTGCTCCCCACCACTGTAGGGATCACTACCACAACCAGAGTGGATTCCATTTTGTTTATGTAAAGTGTCGAGAGTCAAGCCGTGAGGCTTAAGTTTCCACAGTGCCGATATCGGACCAGGCCACAGGCATCGGAGCAGTGCACCACAGACTTCAGTGGTGCGGTGCTCAGGACTCATGTAATGACAGAGCTTCGGTACCGCTTCATTGTTGTCGGAGCCTGCGGTGCAAGTTGAGATCGGTACGTTGAATGGGACGTCAGCGGCACACACGTCAGACCTGCAAACAGATGCAGGTTCCGAAAATCGATTGGCGTCGATGCCTTGGATTCTTCTTAGTAGCACCCCAAACTCACTTCCAAGTGCCCAGGAACTTAAATTTTAGCACCAATTGGCAAGTAAGACTCCTCAGCAGAGGGTTCAGGAGGTTGCAGGTGAAGTCTTTGATGGCCCTGAGACTTTTTAACAGAAGGAAAGCTCAACTCAAGCCCTTGGAGAACCTTGGATGAAGGATGTAGAAAGCAAAATCCAGTCCTTTCACTTCCAGGACAGAAGTAACAAACAGCAGGTCAACACAGCATTGCAAACAACAAAGTGGCATCCCCTCCTGACAGCTTTCCAGCTCTTCTTCCTGGCAGAATGTCCTCAACCCATAAGTGTTGAGTATATGGTGTCAGAGGTCCAGTACCTATACCCATTTCAGCCTTTTAAGTGGGCAAACTTCAAAGGAAATTTCTTTGTAGTGCATGAAACCTTTCCATTCCCCGTCCTGGCTTCAGAAACAATAAAGGAGTGGAGACTTCTTTGTGTGAGGACAGGCACAGCCCCATTCAGGTGTCAGTGTCAACTCCTCCCACCACTCTAGCTCAGGAAGTCCCATCAGTCTGATAATGGGCCATGAGGATATGCAGGGCCCACCTCATCTCCTTTTGTGTGACTGTGTAGAGTGGATGCACAAACAGCCCACTGTCTTCCTGACCCAGACATGTATTCAGAAACAGGCAGAGGCACAGATTGAGTAAAGTAAGAAAGTTCCGATTAATCAAAATATGTGTTTTTAAATTGTGAGTCTAGAGACTCCAAACTCCAATTTTCTATCTGCTCCCAATTGGCAGACACACTTGTAAGATGTTACAAGGCAGCTCCAATGGTAACCTATCAGAGAGATAGGCCTTTCTGCAGTGAAAAACTAACGTAGTAGTATTTCACTACCAGGACATGTAAAATACATCAGCATATTTCCTACCTTTTAAATACACTGCACACTGCCCATGGGGCTACCTTGGGCCTACCTTAGGGGTGCCTTACATGTAATAAAAGGGGAGGTTTGGGCCTGGCAAGTGGGTGCACTTGCCAGGTCAAAATGGCAATTTAAAACTGTACACACAGACACCGTTGTGGCAGGTCTGAGGCATGTTTGCAGGGCTACTCATGTGGGTGTCACAATCAGTGCTGCAGGCCAACTAGTAGCATTTGATTTACAGGCCCTGGGCACACAGTGCACTGTACTAGAGTCTTGCTAGTAAATCAAATATTCAAATCATGGAGGAGCCAAATATCATTACACTTTAGACAGGAAGCACTTGCACTTTAGCATTGGTTAGCAGTGGTAAAGTGACCAGCAAAAACATATTGGAGCGCAGAGTCAAAAACAGGAGGTCAGAGGTAAAAAGACTGGAGAAACTACACCAAAAGATGCCAGGTCCAACACGTGTCCCCCTAAGCTGAAAGTGGGGAGAGTTACACAACTTCTTGTGAGTTCTCCTCACGAAGACAGATGAACCTGGAAAGACCATCAGTGTTGGCCTGTTCTATTCCAGGGTGAGTTCTATGCCAGCACCCACTGTGCTTCTGGTTATTCGCATGTCAGTTACCTTGCTCAGATCCTGCGTATTTTAAGGTATTGCCTTGTCCATTGTGCTGTTCATATTAGACATAGCATTCAATATCTTCTCGTGGTCAAGATCTCCTGCATGTCATTCCTTCAGCCTTGTAAAGTAAGTGCTCAATTGTCATGTGTCAAAATGATGCTGTTGTTCGGTGGGTCCTGAATATACCAATGTAATTTGTCTACCTTTGTACAAAGAAACATAAATAGGCTAATTTCCTGGATAGCCTTATGCCCATTACCCTATACTGTCCCCATACGCTGAGTCGTTTATGACTGCTAGGCAATGCGCGGTCCTTGTACAATGGAAGATGAGCAATGCTATACCTTCCCCGGTCCTGCATAGTTGTCCCTGGATAGCTCCTAAAAATCTTCCTACCCTATACTAGTAACTGGAATATTTGAACCATTCCCATTTTCTTATGCAATAGGCCATGAATAACCATATGGCATACAGAGAACCTTTCACAGTAGGTCAAGCGGAGCCTATGTCAACTGCCCATGCTCTTTACCTGCTCAAATTAATCAAGGCTCTTTTACCTACATTACTTTGAAAGGCAGAGTAATTCTAGTGACAGTTCTGCTGCTGCCATGGATTGATCTCCTTGCCTCCACATATCCAGGGCTCTCTAAAGAACATGCTGGGCACCTCCAGCTTTTACTGGATAAGAAATCACAATCCATTTTCAAATTGAAACCATGGGAACGCCTATCCAAGGCCTTCCAGGTACGCCTCGCCTCTAGTGTAGTCCTGAACCCTCATCCTGATCGACAGGGCCAACTGGAAGCAAAGATCAATACAGCTACAGAACAGGATGTATGAATATGTTGTACCCGAAGTTTACAATCTCTAATTGGAAATGTACTTTCAGGCCCTGGTTCAGGAAAGTCTTTTTGTGGGAATATTGATGTGGCCCACGATGCTGTCTATGGAATGCACAGAAACTGGCATCAGAAACATTGAAGATTATTTGGCCTTTGTGGTAAATTTGAAAAGGTTAGTCATCCAGCATATGCAGCCCATTATTTGATACCCTGCCTTTGCGTAATCACTTCACCGAATGACAGCAAGCACTATGAAGCAGCCATGTATACAGACTTACATTAACAAAATCAACTTGCACAATGGGGGTGTTTATTATACTGTACGCATAGAGGAGCATCATAAATTGCTTTTGTCATTTTCCTCTCCCCGGACGGTGGGATACTGACAGCCTCATGTTATTTCCTGGTATTCCAACATTGGGTTCTGCATACTTTCAAATATGTGCCAATTTGCAAAAATATCCCCGGATTATCTCAATACCCTACCCATTGCCAAGGGATGAAACTTGGCACTCACGTGGAAATGCAGGACACACGTATGAGTGAGGGGGTACATCTGTGTCATGTGCACACTCTACACAATAGATGAACTGATACATTATTTCCTATTTTATTATTCAAACTCTATTATTATATTCGGTTATCGTTGTCCATTGCATAACTAAAGACAATGAAACTGCGCTCTCCAATTAGGTTGTAGAATACCTGTAAATGAGGTTATCCAATAAATCACCCATTGGATAGTTGGATATATTCACCTTCTACATATGTAGCAGTGGGAAATCCTCAACCAGAATATCTACCCATGCTTAAAGGGCTCAGTGGATTATTCCAGTCTGGTTACCCATGGATATGGATTCTCCCGTGTTGCAATCTTTATCAAAACCAGGAGTTGGCTGCATATCTGTCCGAATTGAACTATCTATCCAAAACAATTTAATGGATTATACCCCTACCAATGTATAAACTCTAAATGGATGGATGAATTTCTTTTACAAACGATATTATAAATAGACATAGGAGAGCCTGGATAACAAATGTCTTTGTTCCACACTGATGCATAGCTGTGAAGATCCATAATAATTGCCCTGCACCGACCAAATGGATGGTTGAGCACAACCTCCTGACCCATGGATGGCTATGCCCATGGTGATTTCTCTCTACATACCCTCTGATCACTGCAGATATGTCTGCATATACAAAGAGTGACACAGAGGACTAATATTTCTCTCCATTCCCAGTGATGCCTGGGTATTCCTAGGAAATAATGGGTATCTCATTCAACATTCTATGATGACTGGATATCCAGATGCTGATATCTCACACCACACAGAATGCCTATAAGCCCTCTGACTGTGTCTCTGCCTTTGATCCTGTACAGTGCTTCACTGATTTTTAGCCAGGGTCGCACTCTACAAACATCACATACATACACACACACACATGTGTGAGGCAAAGGGGCCGGTGTAGGTTCAAAATAACACCACAGCTCCTCGCCAAAGACGCAACAAAGCGTTCTGCTCTGTGTTTGCCTTCTGGGACGAGTCTATCCTTATTAAGGGTCACTTTTCCCAATCAGGTCCAGGTAAATCGCCTTGCGATCTGTTATGTGACTGTCTACTACTTCTCAGTGAGTTATATACTTAGATTTTAGTCACTGAGTAGTGTAGGTTTGCAATACTAGTTCCTGAAGAATTGGCAATTTATCCTTTTGGACAGCACGAGGCAAGAAACATGTTGACCACTATCTACTACTATGTGTTGAGTTGAGCTCAGGGAAGATAATTATATCTAAATTGAGCACCGCGTTTTAATTTAGGGTAGAGTGCTCTTTTTCATTAAATAAATTGACATTTGGCATCACAATACCTATTTTAACCTGTTTGGTGCTGCGGACGGCCCCTGGCCGTCCCACGTAAGGGTGGGTGTGTGCAGAGAACGGCCGGGGGCCGTCCGAACCCCGCCCACTGATTAAAACGCCTGCACTGAGGAGGAATTTGCGCCGGGTTCAACGGGTTAAAACACTTTCAATCACTACACTACACTACACAACCCACACATCCTCACTTCACCATACAACATCCGAAAGAAGATCTCTGGCAAAGAGCCCTCTAGTGGGTGCCTGTGGAGCATTACATCGCAGGCCCCACGAGGAGCAAGCCCAAATGATGAAGCATGACACCTCTCTGGTGTGTGCGGACACTTGCTCCTATATGGAGCTCTTTTTTCTGCCAGGAAGTCACAGAGACATTCTTGGCAGGTTTAAATACTCTCATGGGTAGTGGCAATAGGTATTCCAAGGTGAGGTTTGCCTAGGAAAGTTTGGAATTGTCATAAACATACTTTTGTGGGTATTCCCAAAACCCTCATCATTACCCTTCCACCCTGGAAACGGACTGAGATCTACTCTGGCACATGGCTGGATCAACTTGCCTTCCAGGGTAGAAGGGGAAAGGTTTTTCTCCACAGGAAAACAACATTTCCAAGATGGAGAAAAATAGAAAGTGTGTATTTGCTCAGGGGGTTCAATTTTTTCTTGTGCAAACTTCTCCAGTATGAAGAACTCCCTACAGAGTGTTCTTTACCTTCAAACTATTCAATGTACTATATTCCAGGGCTCGATTAGTTGTTGCTCAAATCTGATCTGTGTGATACAAAATATCAACAAGTCATCTGCATAAACTAAGTAGATAATACTCGGGTCACCAAATTTAGGTGAGTTGCCATTGATTAGGTGCAAGATCTCTTGCAAGTCGGCAATGTAAATCACTGCTGTAATTCATTGCCAGTCAAAATCTTTGGGGTTAGGTCCTACCCACCTGACATTTTTACTTGAACCCGAATTTCTCTGTGGAGAAATATCTTATCTGTAAAAGGTGATATTATTAAATTAACTACTTCAGCTCCTTCTCCTTCACTATTCATATCCATTTTATTTGTTGAAATTGCAGTTTATTTGTACTTTTTATGGATATTTAACGTCGCAAATTAGAAATAATTTTAGATTAGTCGTTTTGAGATTGTTGCTGGATTTAGTTCCTTTAGGGTCTAGTCTTTGATTTAATGTTTGCAGTTTTTTTACCCTTCACTAACTGTACTATTGGAATCTTGTTTCTTAATCAGGGGAAAGCATGGATCCCAGTGTTACACTGGAATTTAGATATACTGTTTCAAGCTTATCAAGACTGCTTACTCCTTCCCTTCGTTTGTAGTATTAGAGATAATATTTATTGATTCAACGCTCACAATGGCTGGTATTTATACTGGTGGAAAGTTCTAGTTTGATATAGGGGTAATTCCTCTGACATAATATGTCTGGGGTCTTCCAATACCACTACGCTGATACTACTTAATGTATCTAATGCGCTTCTCCCAATATTTCTTTTTTTGCTTTGTTTTAACTGTAGAGCTACTTTTGCCAGTAATAATTCTACCTCATTAATCATGTCATTGTGCGTAAAAGAGATTTAAGATTGGGTATGACAGACTTACAGCCAGATTCATCAAAGCAGAATCGGCTTGCAAAGGGCCAGATTCTGAGAATCTGGCCCTTTGCGAGCGCTATTTTTGCATTTGGGATTCGTTATCCCAAATGCAAAAATCGCAAATCTAGAACTCGCTAAATTGCGATGAATTGCATTTAAGGAATCTCAATTTGTGATTCCTTAAATGCAATTCATGAACCATTTGAAAATTGCGAATTCGCAATCTGGGCCGCTATTTACCGCGAAGTATAACTACGTGGTGAATAGCGAAAACTTAGAAAAATGCACTTTAGTGCATTTTTCTAAGTTGTATGTTACACACACACATGTCCTTTGGACATGTGTGTGCGCAACACCAGTGTACATGACCATTTCAAGGACACCCTGGCACCCTTGAAATCGCTTCCTTATTTGCGATTCGCTAATTGCTAATCGCAAATAAGGAATGACTCCCCATTCATTCCTATGGGCCTTTGGCCCATAGGAATGAATGGGGAGTCATTCCTTATTTGCGATTAGCAATTAGCGAATCGCAAATAAGGAAGCAGTAGAAATCGCAAAAAATATTGCGATTTCTACATGCATCCCATTTTGCGAGTCTTTAATAGCGATTCCTTAAAAATCGCTATTAAAGACTCGCAAAACGGGACATTGATGAATCTGGGGGTTAGTGTGATCACTAGGTTCTGCTGTGTATTTTTGGGTCTTCCACATATCCTTTATTTCTTGAAATATGTCTTGTAGCAGCACTGGTTGATTCAAAAGTAAAGACGATTGATTGATAAGGGTGTCATGTATCATAGTTAACCGCATGCGCGCTAGCGAAATTCCGCTCCTGTGCTGAGATTTTTAAAACCGCATGTTTCATGACGAGCTGGGCTCGTCATGAGCGTGCGAGGAGGCTACCTCATGACGAGCCCAGCTCGTCATGAGCGTCGAAGGGGTTAAAGTGGTATAAATTGTGCCCTGAGCTGCTTATACTGCATTGGAAGGAGGCGTAGCGTCATGCTCACTACTCATTTTGAAATTTGCGTGATGGTGATGGTTTCAAGTAATGTTAGATTTGGTGTGCATCTGAAATCTCTTACATTTTCATTGCCATAGCCAAATGTTTGAATAATGCAGAGTCAACTAAGGAGACATTTGAATCACTGAAGTTGGTTAAATCAGGGGAAATCCAATTACATTCACTGCAACCATTATTACCTTCACCTACTAAATTATTTTAACCATTAATTGAGTTTGAGTCCCAGTTTATTGCTAGTTGTGTTGATACTGTTAAATATGGGCTATTGTTGTGAATTGATTGTTTAATGTTGGTTGTTAACTGTGCTAGTTCCTGCGCTTGTTACTGGTGCTGTTACTCGTGCTTACCCTGATTTCTGGAGTCACAAAACAATTGGAAATGATTTGTTCCCTCATCTTTTTTTCACAGATATACCCAGATAGGATACTTTAGATACAACTCTTCTCTACTTGATTAGTCACCCTGTAGATATGTTAGCTTCATACCTAATGTATGATCTCTGTGACTGTGTTAGCGTTGTGTATTACTCTGTATATATTTATTAGGATCTGGTAACAAAGAGTACATTCTAGTACAACATTTGAGGCAAGAAAAGATATCCACAGGAAATGAAAGGGCAATGTTATCTGTCTGAGACTTATGATAAGTTGGTGATTTTAATATTTAGCCCCATTTAATTATATTCCTGATGACAAACCTTAACATTTTTTTTGAATTAGCATCCGTTTTTGTCTTGGTGCTGGGTACTTCAGATGTGAGCACTGACACAGACACAAGGATGTTGCTCCTACAGACTGATGCGAGACATAGTAAGACCAGGATGTGTTGACAGTAACCGAATATTCCAGAGTTCTCTATTTGGTTGCTATAAACCAAAGGGGGATTGATCGCTAATCTTTATGTTGCTCTAAATTGACTTTAAAGTTTAAATATATCTGTAGCTAATGTGGCTTTCAACTTGATGTTTGATAGTGCAGCTCCGCCCCCACCTTATCTCTGTCCCTCCAGTCGATAAACAATGGATGAAGGACAGTAAAGCACTATAAACAGAGCCATCCTTATCTCGTGACAGAGCGCTCAGCCCAGCAATGATTCCACAGGAGACCCTATACAGTGGCATTGTGAGGTCCCTGTTCCTGATATTCTCCACAACACCCTCATTGTTTCACCAGACAAATGTTTTCATGAGGATCTAAGAGTGCCTGATAGACACAGGTTAATATTTTAGTTTAACTGCTGGCTGCACACATGTGCGGTACAGGAGCGGCCCGTGCAGATAAGAGCAGTGGGGCGGGGTGAGGGAGACTCGACAGACGACGAGGGAAAATATTTATTTATTTAATTTTCCCTTGTCGTCATCTGTCGAGTATCCCCTCTAACCTGCCCCATCACTCTTACCTGCACAGGCCGTTCCTGGTGCGGTACACAAGACAATAGATAGCGGCCTACAGACTTACCAATATCTATATTTGCACCAAATCATTTCTGGATTTAACTATATTGCTGCTTCTGTATAGGATTCAGAAAAGGGGGTGGTGATGGACAGAGCATCTGAGTTAAACAGAACACTCATACCCAGTCAAAAGATCAGGGCTTGATCCATCACCGTTTTTTAGCTCACTGCACCAGCCCAGCTCAGAACCTGGCTACATGCAAATTAGTCTGTCCCTGGCCCAGTGCATCATGGGAACAGGGCAGACCAAACTACCAAGCCAATTCTTTAATGGAAAGGAAACAAGCTTCCGGGGACCGGTTTCTGGCATTGCAGCCGTCTTCGGCCCGGCTTGCTTGAATCCTGATGGTGCAGTGAGCTAGGGACTCATGTCTGAGCATACCCTGCCACTCCTATAGTGGCCAAAACGATTCACAATAGGGGGTGGTGATGAACTGAGCATCTGAGTTAAACAGAACACTCATACCCAGTCCAAAGATCAGGGCTTGATCCATCACCGTTTTTTAGCTCACTGCACCATCCCAGCTCAGAACCTGGCTACATGCAAATTAGTCTGTCCCTGGCCCAGTGCATCATGGGAACAGGGCAGACCAAACTACCAAGCCAATTCTTTACTGGAAAGGAAACAAGCTTCCGGGGACCGGTTTCTGGCATTGCAGCCGTCTTCGGCCCGGCTTGCTTGAATCCTGATGGTGCAGTGAGCAAGGGACTCATGTCTGAGCATACCCTGCCACTCCTATAGTGGCCAAAACGATTCAGAAAAGGGGGTGGTGATGGACAGAGCATCTGAGTTAAACAGAACACTCATACCCAGTCAAAAGATCAGGGCTTGATCCATCACCGTGTTTTAGCTCACTGCACCATCCCAGCTCAGAACCTGGCTACATGCTAATTAGTCTGTCCCTGGCCCAGTGCATCATGGGAACAGGGCAGACCAAACTACCATGCCAATTCTTTACTGGAAAGGAAACAAGCTTCCGGGGACCGGTTTCTGGCATTGCAGCCGTCTTCGGCCCGGCTTGCTTGAATCCTGATGGTGCAGTGAGCAAGGGACTCATGTCTGAGCATACCCTGCCACTCCTATAGTGGCCAAAACGATTCAGAAAAGGGGGTGGTGATGGACAGAGCATCTGAGTTAAACAGAACACTCATACCCAGTCAAAAGATCAGGGCTTGATCCATCACCGTTTTTTAGCTCACTGCACCATCCCAGCTCAGAACCTGGCTACATGCAAATTAGTCTGTCCCTGGCCCAGTGCATCATGGGAACAGGGCAGACCAAACTACCAAGCCAATTCTTTACTGGAAAGGAAACAAGCTTCCGGGGACCGGTTTCTGGCATTGCAGCCGTCTTCGGCCCGGCTTGCTTGAATCCTGATGGTGCAGTGAGCAAGGGACTCATGTCTGAGCATACCCTGCCACTCCTATAGTGGCCAAAACGATTCAGAAAAGGGGGTGGTGATGGACAGAGCATCTGAGTTAAACAGAACACTCATACCCAGTCAAAAGATCAGGGCTTGATCCATCACCGTTTTTTTAGCTCACTGCACCATCCCAGCTCAGAACCTGGCTACATGCAAATTAGTCTGTCCCTGGCCCAGTGCATCATGGGAACAGGGCAGACCAAACTACCAAGCCAATTCTTTACTGGAAAGGAAACAAGCTTCCGGGGACCGGTTTCTGGCATTGCAGCCGTCTTCGGCCCGGCTTGCTTGAATCCTGATGGTGCAGTGAGCAAGGGACTCATGTCTGAGCATACCCTGCCACTCCTATAGTGGCCAAAACGATTCAGAAAAGGGGGTGGTGATGGACAGAGCATCTGAGTTAAACAGAACACTCATACCCAGTCAAAAGATCAGGGCTTGATCCATCACCGTTTTTTAGCTCACTGCACCATCCCAGCTCAGAACCTGGCTACATGCAAATTAGTCTGTCCCTGGCCCAGTGCATCATGGGAACAGGGCAGACCAAACTACCAAGCCAATTCTTTACTGGAAAGGAAACAAGCTTCCGGGGACCGGTTTCTGGCATTGCAGCCGTCTTCGGCCCGGCTTGCTTGAATCCTGATGGTGCAGTGAGCAAGGGACTCATGTCTGAGCATACCCTGCCACTCCTATAGTGGCCAAAACGATTCAGAAAAGGGGGTGGTGATGGACAGAGCATCTGAGTTAAACAGAACACTCATACCCAGTCAAAAGATCAGGGCTTGATCCATCACAGCTTGTTTCCTTTCCAGTAAAGAATTGGCTTGGTAGTTTGGTCTGCCCTGTTCCCATGATGCACTGGGCCAGGGACAGACTAGTTTGCATGTAGCCAGGTTCTGAACTGGGATGGTGCAGTGAACTAAAAAACGGTGATGGATCAAGCCCTGATCTTTTGACTGGGTATGAGCGTTCTGTTTAACTCAGATGCTCTGTCCATCACCACCCCCTTTTCTGAATCGCTTCTGTATAGGGTCAATGAGATTCTTGGTATATCCCACAAGGCATATACAATTCCCTGCTCACACTCAGAGCATGGCTGGATATAAATATTCTGATATATTCGACAACATAAAAACTGTAATGTAATGTAATGTCATGTAAACACTACTTATAAAGTGCACTGTGACCCTATGGGTATCCTGGCGCTGAGAGACGGGGACCTGTGGCCACGGATCCAGAGGATGGCATGGAGAAAGACTAGTATTCTACTCTAGGAGAGAGCCAGGTCTTAATTTTCTTTCTGAACGGCAGTAGGTCTTTCATCTGTCGCAACTCCATGGGTAGGCTGTTCAAGAGCTGTGCTGCAGCAACACTGAAGGCTTGCCCCCCCAGTTTAGCTCTTCTAATCCTGGGCACTTTCACCCAGTTGTCCGAGGATGACCGAAGACAACGAGTAGGGGCATACCAGCTGAATTTGTTCTGCAGCGGTTTGGGCCCCAGACTGTGCAGAGCCTTAAACACGATACAAAGGGATTTAAATTGAATCCTCTACGAAATTGGGAGCCAATGAAGTTACGCAAGGGCCTCAGAAGCAGAGGACTGTCGAGGTCTCATCAAGGCCAACTTGGCTGCCACAGTCTGGATTCTCTGTAGTCTCCCAATTAAGTACTTTGGGGACTCCATCAGCAAGGCGTTACAGTAATCCAGCCTGCTCATGATGATGCTCCAGACCACCAATGCACATGCCCGTGGAGGTAGTATGGGGAGAATATTGCTAAGGGCCCTAATAAGGGAGTAACAACTCCCAACGGTCTTGTTGACTTGTCTTTCCAAAGTCAGATTCTCATTAAAACAGATTCCTAAGTTGCAAACCGTCTCAGATGGTGCCAATGGAGACTCAGAGGGAATAGGCCAAAAATCAGCTGGGAGAGAGTATGGCACTCTCCCACCAGCAATACATAAGAACTCTGTTTTATCTGCATTGAATTGCAGAGAGTTATTTCTCAGCCAATGTACCACGTTCTGCATACAGGCTTGAACATTACCTAGAGTGGTTGACTGATCTCCTTCCAGGGAAAGGATAAGCTGAGTGTCATCAGCATAATTCACCAAACCTATATTGTGGGATTTAATGACATCCATCAGGGGACGCATGTAAGCATTAAATAATATAGGGCTGATCGCAGATCCCTGCGGGACCCCATGACGTATCTTGGCGAACTTAGATTGGAAAGGGGGATGGGCCACTGCCTGGCATCTGTCAGACAGATAGGAATGAAGCCACTTCTGCGCCATACCCACAACTCCCACTCCTTCCAACCGTTCCAGGAGGACCTTGTGGTCGACTGTGTCGAACGCGGCAGACAGGTCTAACAGGATCAAAATGGCAGAATGACCCCTGTCTGCACGCACACGAAGATTGTCCAACACAGTCAACAAGGCGGTCTCCGTCCCAGGTCCTGGGCGGAAGCTGAATTGCACGTCCTCCAGTATATCATTTGCCTCCAGGAACTGGGAGAGCGCTTTGCTTACCAGTCGCTCAATGATCTTCACTGGGTATGGAAGAAAAGAGATAGGCCTGTAGTTTTTAAGACAGGCTGGGTCAAGTGAGGGTTTTTTCAAAAGAGGGGACACAACTGTTGTTTCCAGCAGGATGGGACCAGCCCACTACAGAGGGATTGACTACATAACTTTCTTAACAAAGGAAACAATTCGGAGCCTAGCGCTTTCCAAACCCTATGGGGAAGAGGGTCCAAGGGTGATCCAGAGGAGACACGTAACGCTGTTTGATTGCAGTCCTCCACAGAAGGTATATCGAAATGATCGAGAAGAAGCCTCTGGTCCGGTGATTTATTCACCCCCTTCCATCCCTCCTTCATATCCTGTGGAGGTTCACTGACCCCGTCATATGAGCTATCCCCTTCCAGCCCTTTGAAAATTTTGCAGATCTTATCTTCAAAGAAGACAGCCAAACTATTACAAAGTTCCTGCTTGTGAAAAAAACAGAATACAAACATTGAAATATTTCTAACAGCCAATTATTGGAATGTAGCTACTTATTCTGATATTTCTGGGCCTGCTTTGGAATTTTGCAGATGGGACACTTTGTCCGCCATATGACCAGAGCATTATATCCTACGACACTTGTAATATGACGAACAGGATATCTGCCATGTCTGTAACTTAGCATTCTATCCAACAAACAGTAAATCAAGCCCTTTGTCGACAACCAATGTTGAGATAATAGGTCTATGATAATATCTCTGTTCTCATCCAGTGGGTATACATAATGAAAAGCGATGTCTGTCAATACCCAATTGTGGCTGTACACATAAACAAATCTTAATCCATGCCTAATAGGGTCTAGCATGTTTATGCTCACATTTCTGCCCAAATTCATTTTGTGGCTGGTGACTGGTTATGTCGATGCTGAAAAATACCCCTAGCATATAGGTTTTCATAAGCAACTGCTGTTAGTTCTTCAGATTCCAAAGAGCTAGCTAAACGTACCTCACAGATACAGAATTTTCACTGTAGAGTTCTTTTACGGCATCAATATCTGCATCAAGTTGCGGATGTCGATATAAATCAGCTGCACACGTACCCTGAAAAATAGACAAATAAAAGCAGTAGTAGTTGGGTTACTACATTGTTCAAGAATGAGATCACAACTGAAATCAAGTAAAATGAATACAGTAAGAAACAAGCCTTGGCAGAGATAAAGAGTCTGGCTTTCCTACTAGTGATAAATTATTGTATATTAGGCATACAGGATACAGATATGTGGTGTATATAGTTCTGAAAGAATGAGGGGAACGTTCCTTTTGTGAAGATATTATTATGCACCATTTCTCTTTACACTTTATTTAGTGTCATGCTCCATTTCTCTCAATCCATGCCCACACTTCTCTCTGTGTTCAACTTATTTCTATGCATGTCTTACTACCCAAAAGTCTGGAATGGAAAGAAAGCCAAAGAATGGAAACATCTATGGAGTCCTCTGGATGGAAACCACAATGTGAGATGGGTTAGGGGCTGAGCAGGCTTCTATCAGCGGAAGTGTCCGAAGACTTCTGAACATTCTCTGGATGGCTAGATGTCCTCTATTAAGTCACACCCAGCTGGTCAGCAAGGGCATCACGGTTCCTCAGTGGCACACATCCTTACCGCATGCTCCACACTTCTCTTCAGTCAGCTGGGTCTTGATGTTTATCATCATGACTACTTTTATTCCAGGGCAGGTCATGGCAGCAGGTGGCTCCATTGTACAAGACGTGGTCCCACATTTCGAGAGCAGTACATTCAGGCAGCCTCTCAGAGCCTTTGGCACAGCTTTGTTTATGAAAAAAATAAACACAAGCAACTCATACCAATTTGAGACACCCTGGCAAGAATCCAAAGCCAATGATGAGGTCTTCAACCCCAAGCATTTTAACTCCCAGGAATACAGTGCAAGGCATAGCTCTACAAAGGAAGGAACGGGCATCCACTAATTGGTCAAAAGAAGCTATTTTCCACAGGAGACTCTACAATGGAATCCCTTCTTCTGCTTCTAGACAGCTATTGGCTCAGTGGTCATGGGGATTTGATTTGGCCCAATACAAATCAATCACGTCCTGAGGTAAGCAACATGCAGACAGACCTGGAAACAGATCTGCTGAGGCACTGAATGCGAGTCACGCCTGCTTGCTTATTGCAGCCAGAAATGAGACCTGAGCCTCTTGGGCTGCTGCAAGGACAGAGAGACCAGAAGAGCCATAACACTGTGCAGGGAATCGATATTTTGTGATGGGTGCAACGTGGATTGTTGAGAGCACTATTTACATGGCACACAAGGTCAAATAACAAGTGCATCAGAGTTTTGAAGCAATAATTTCACACACAGAGCAATCAATACTGGTGCATTGGTAATTTCGAGGTAAGAATTACTGGGCAATTACAGGGTGCTCACTGAGAAGTTTGGAATAACCAGAGAACTTGGTTTTACTGCACAGATATTGCTTTTCTTAGCCAACTTGGATATTTTAGATTTTTGCAGCCAAAATATCCAGGAGTTTCAAGGGTAACATCAGGGATGGTGGCAGTATTTAAGAATCACTTCGAATCCGGATGTAGCCAGTAACACATTGTTAGACCGCTTTCGGGGTCCACAAAGAAGATAAGGGCTACTGGGCCTCAACCATGGTGGTTAGGGTAATTTGCCACAAGTATGCTAGGGTCTGTCTTAATATGGCATTGCCAACTGGGCAAAGAATAGGCTTTCCGCACTTGCCCCTCTAGATAATGACAGCTATCAGTCAAAGGGTTCTCATGGAGGGAGTGCTGGCAGGAAAGAGTCAGAACAACAGAATCTGCTGACACCTCTGTTGCCCTACCATCCACCAAATGGCAGTGCTCAGGAGAGTCTAATCAGTAATCCTTTGCTAAAAGGTTCTCATAGCATTTCTAAGGTCAGTCTTGTCTATCCTCCCTCACTTTCGTGTCTGTTTCTACCGTCTCTAGTTTCAAGAATGCAGGCAAAACACTACCACTGTCTGGGGAAGCAAAGATACACACATGGCAGACAATTTTACTGTCCTGTATGTCCTCACATACACAATGTTTACACGCACTCGACACACATGCATGGAATGTCAGTGCAAGTACATGGGTGTTAGACAAAGCAAAATTTTACATGAATGAGACCAGTAGCTCACCTTTCCTGCTAGAACAGAAAAAAGATCTGCTCAGGTCTATTAATCTTTACAAATCACTATAACATAGCATCCAGGAGCTAGAGAGTATTCCCATGTCTTAAAAGACGGCACACTTGGTCTTCTGGACCTTGGCTTTACCATTGACAGGTCTTGTCCTTAGCACACATGCTAGATTACTTTGCTTGACATAAAAATTCTGCATACTTGTTTCACATTCAGTCGAGTTACTAAGGGGAGGAGTACCTGCACATACACCATGACGGAGACCGTCCCGTCCCAACACTTGTGATACTGGCTGTATCAGGATTACTTGGGCACTTGTAATATAGGTCATAGTCTTCAAGCACACCACAATGAGGGACAATTGTGCAACACAAATTCCAGCTAACCATAGGTATTTTTAAGTTAAGATGTTTTTGCACCATGCATTATTTATGCTGAGCAAACTCATGACTTGAACATTTACCAGATTTTACAGCTGTTCATGCCCAAATTTTCATTTGAATGCAATGTTTATATAATACACATGCCGCAATAAAAGTCCATGCCACGTCATTGTATTTAAGGCTGAAAGAAGTCAAGACCCACATTGGTTGATAAAGTAACATAAAAAAGAGGCCTAAGCATTCCCGTTCATATTGCAAATCATAACAATCACCATAATGCTTTTTTCATTCTTTCTTTCTTCTTCCCCCTTCCCCCTTGTATCACACTAACAACCACAAAACTCTTTTAGAGTGTGCTTACTGACTTACATCACTCACAGACAGAATGTAATACCAAAGTCCTTTATAGTTCCTATGTGATTAACAATAAACTCCCATTATCTGCTCAAATTCATCTTTGATCTCATATATTTCTCAGAGTGACATGGTTAAACTCCTTCTAGTTTTGCAACAGTGCACAGTGGTCAGGTGTGATTCCACTCGAGGTAGGAAGGTAAACTCCTTCTACCCCACACTTGAATACTGATTAGATAATTTAATTTTAGCTTAACACATATGAACATTGTTCACTCTCAAACAATTGACAGTCTCCTTTACAATCTTGATTTCAGACCGGACGAGGCTTGTAAGTGAAAAGCTTGGGACCGACCTTATGGACTCCACTAGGCTTGGGTTAGGACTATGTCAGTGTTTTCAGGAAAAGAGGACATGTCTAGGAAAATAATGTATAGAGTGTTCTTTAGATGCTCCTAAACAGCAGGATCACGGTCATGTCTGTAAGTTTGTTTATAAATCGAGAACATCATTGAACAGAAATGTTTACAACACATGGTCCCAATATCAGGTGACCTTATCTTTTAGAAACTAACATATATTGCATCACACTGCTGCCCTCAGTGAGAATTACAAATAAAATGTGATTAGGACTATTAGGACTATTTAACAACATAATGGTTTCCTCACCTTCAGATCGTGGTGTGAATATCTGGATGGTTCTATATCACAAATTTACAAAATATGGAGCATGTGGTGTGTTTAAGGGCATTCGTATATTTATAATGCAAAATAAAAAAACAAAAAAGTATTGATTTTTATTAGCGGGATGTGTACGAGGTTGGCAACCTTGTATCGTAAAAAGAATTAAATATAAGCGGTGCGAAGCGGAATTCTAGGGAGTGACTGCGGACAGGAATGGGAAGGGGAGGGGAAGGAGGGCGGACGAATGTGTAACTTCTGAGTAATGAACTAATCTACATAGTTGGGAAGAACTAAGATACCGGCAGATCGAGGGGCCTCGGAACTATTCTCCTACAACAGAAGCTTGAATAACGTGACGATGAGCTGAGGAGAACGCGCCTGTCACATGTATGCCGTATGACAGATTGTGGAAACTTCTTGTTTGAATTGTTTTAGTTATACAATATAAAAACTGGACTTATCTAAATCCGAATGGGAAGGGTGACCTATATGCACAACTTGATATACAACGCCGCCGTACCCCCGGGTTGTCGGCACTTGGGCTGTGTAATCCAGAAGGTAATGTAAGTATGAGAAAAGTGGCGGCCGGCCCCAGGGGTTGTAGGCCAGTAGCTGTGTATTTATTTAATGGTAAAATAAAGGTCTTTATAAAAAATAAAAAATAAATTAAAAAAATATAAGCGGTGCATAGATTAAACAAAATTACAAATTAAGGGCTTCTTTACATTACGTGTTCACAAAACAGCTAAGGAGCCCCACGGCCACACAGTGGGTCTTCTGATAGAAAGATCTGCCACTAAATCTCTACAAAGGAAATTTACTTAGCGCACCGTCTGCCACAGCTTTATACCATGCAAATACATCTTCTTACCTATTATTTCAAAGAAACTTTCCATCTTATCCTGAGAACCCTCAGTTGGCCTTTCTCTCTGTGATGAACTTTTAGAAACACACAGCAACATGAAGGTGGGAGCTTACATGAAGGTCTTCATTACTAGCCAGGATGGAGTCCGATCACTCGGTCTTAAATGGCTAGCGTAATACATACACCATTTCCATTTACAAACTTCTGTCGTTGTCCTCAGGTTGATCACTGCCTTCTATGTGTTTGCTACTGTGAAGGATCATAGCTAATTGACGCCTACAACAATTAAACTTTTTGCAAGAGTGCTGTAGAAATTTTACAGATAAAATAAATAAAAAACGCTTTTAGAATTCATGGAGAAAATAGTTCCAGACAAAAGGGATCCCTTGTATAGTGCATTCAGTGAATACTGGTAATGTTTGCGAATGTTAGATAGACTGGATTTACTAAAATAACAGCGAACAGAATGAGCGTGAATGGAATGCAGCCACTATTGGTGTGCTTATCATTAGGATTACCTTTCAAATTGTTACAAACACCTTAGAGCACGAATGGTGAATTGAAGATAAAGGATGGCTGCTGACCACAAAGCAGACTCCTAAAGGATGCAGCTGCCTGGTGTCACACAGATACCTGCCCCGACAATGCATGTCGAGATCTGGACACAGCCCACTCTACCAAGCACCCTCTCTGCGGGAGAAACTCTGCAGGCGAACAGGTAGGGACTGGCAGTCGGATGCTGCCCATCTGCTCAGTACTGCACATATAACTTGAAGCTCCTTGCAATTACAGAAAAATGTCCATCTACACAGACTTGGGGGTTCCTTTAGAACATTGAGCTGTGTGATGTCCATTCCTCTATGCGAGGACAGATTCAGATGCCCTGTTGATGCTCTGCTGGTTGGTCCTGCTGCTGCTGATATTGTAATTCTCCTAAAATAACCACTAGATCGATTCAGCACCCACTGTACTCCAGGACTGCAGACTACAGAGCCATTCCTGCATGAATTCCATATGAAGCCTATAATGTGGCATCAAATGATTGCGAAATTCCATCATTCCCAACTGGTTAATTGCTTTCACTTTAAGAGACTGTAAATCTGTAAAGGAATCACGTTCTGACACTCTACAACTTTCTCAGTGCCTGACTTCAGAAATGTATTTTGTTGAGTGGGCTACAGACATGACTTCACGCATGTGACTGAGAAGACGCACAAGAACAACGTATTAAGTTCTGTTTGTACTGCTCTGTAATAAGTTAAGAGAATTCCTCTATACCAAGTAATAGCCTAAGTATGGACACACCTGCATGGTGAATGCATAACTAGTACAAGCATGCATTTGGAATACACTCTTGGTAATGTGATGCTGTGTTAAAGAACAAAAGATTTATGTTTTCTGCTACTATAAAATGAAGGTACTCCAGCTGCTTCTGATACGTTTGCATGTAAAAAATACACTTGTCAGACGTCCACAATTGTCCTATATTTGTACTGTTTCAAAACAGGAATTACATTCTTTGTCAATTTGAACATTGTAGGACGAATATGTTGATTGAGAACCAAGATAACTAGTATCTCATGTAAGGTGCCATGCTTCTTGGAAATGAGAAAGTACACTGAATACACTCTCTGTCCTCTTTTGTTGAATTGTACGTGTTCGAGGGTGCCCTTCTCAAGAAGTAGTGTCTATACCTTAACTAAAAGAAGAGATTCTTACTTCATATGTTTTCCTCTTAGCTTTGGATTTTGGGCCGACTTATATATACATCTTGTAGAAATGGGGGTCTCTAGTTGCCAGAGGTAGGTACCTTTGTCCAAATTGGGACACTTGCTTTTAGTCAGGGTAAGGGAGTTACACTCCTAAAATAACTCCTGCTCACCCCCTTGGTAGCTTGGCACGAGCAGACAGGCTTAGCTCAGAGGCAGTGTGTAAAGCTTTTGTGAACACATACAGTGATATAGTGAAAACACTACAAATGGACATCACACCAGTTTAGAAAAATAAGTAATCTTTATCTAAACCAAAACAAGACCAAACGACAAGAATCCACAATACAGTATCAAAAATAAGGCTCTTAAATGGTAGAAATAGTTCAGATCAATGCCAGTGGTAAATGCAACATTTTTCCCACCAATTACCTTAGATGCGTCACGCAAAACAAACAAAAGGGTCACAGGGAAGGTAATGCGTTAGTTCCTTGCTTCGGGGGAGGTGATGCGTCTGTTCCTTACTGCAGGGCAGGGGAGACGATGCGTCTGTTCCTTACCGGAGAGGAGGGGATGCGTCTGTTTCTCACAGCGTTCCTTTTACGATGCGACAAGATGGCACCTCGATGCATTGTGACAATCCGGTGCGATGCGACAAAATGGCGGCGTGATGCGATGCGCCAATCTAGTACGCTTCGTGATCTTTTGCAGCCGCACGACAGGTGCAGCAATGGTTTTTTCAGCGATGCTTTAGGACCCGGTGTGGATGCGGCGTGCTTCTTCCTGGTTGCTCGGCGAGGGGTCGGAACCAAGTGCGGATGCGGCACGCTTCTTCCCCGTGGCCAGGCGATGCGTCGGAAATAGGTGCAGATGCGACACACTTCTTCCTCATTGCATCGATCTTCCAGCTCCCAGTGACAGTCTCTAGAGGTCCTAAACAGAAGCAGGCACCTCTTTGCAGGTTGGAATTCCCAGCAAGGAAATTCAGGGGAGCTGGTGGTGAAGTCTCTGTGCCCCGGAGACTTCAGAACAGAAGGCAAGCTCAGTTTGAAGCCCTTGGAGATCTTTTCTTCAAGCAGGTGACAAAGCAAACAGCAAAGTCCTTTTTCTCCTTTCCTTGGCAGCAAGCAGCCACTGCAGGCCAACTCCAGACAACAAACAGCACAGGGGCAGTATTCCTCCTCAGCTTTTCCGGCTCTTCTCCTTGCAGTCCGAATTGCGGCTCGTCTGAATTACTACTGACCTGAACTTAATTCATGTTCGTTTGGGCGTCTCGATACTGGCGAACTTTGAGCAGCCACTTTCGATAATGGATTGTTGTTAATCTTTGGCACCAGTTACGGCAGAGCGTTTTTGAAGTCAGTGGAGCTTTATACCTGGCTCCCGAGCAGTTGGTAAAATTAATTTCATTGATACAAGCATACCTTTGGCTTTGCTTGTTTGCGATTTTACAACGTGGAAATTGGTTGGTGACAAGCTCAGTAAATTAATTGTCCTGAGGATGACCATGTACTTTTGACAACGGTCGAAATGCCCTCGACACTATTGTGGCCACAACTTAAGGAGGACACAATGTTTTTGTTTATAGGAGTTCTTGTATGGTTTTAGAACTCTTATGTCCAAGTAACCTCTTTGTGTGTGCCTTTTGTCTGGTTTTTTGTATATGTATTGTAATTGTTTTGTTATACCGACAATATGTCTGAGTCTTATGTAAACTTTTAAATTTAAATAAATTCTGTATATATTTCTATAATTACACACATATTTTTTCAGAATTATATATTTTTCTACATGGGCCAAAAACTTTTTAAATCTCCATTTCTCCCTTTTTTTTACTTTATTGTGCTTATGATATGTTAGTTTGTGGTACATTCTGAACCTTTGTTAGGAAAAATACTTATAGCCCCTGGTTCAGGTGGTTAGGGCTGCCCCTGTGGTGGTTGATATTCTAAACAGAAGCAGGCACCTCTTTGCAGGTTGGAATTCCCAGCAAGGAAATTCAGGAGAGCTGGTGGTGAAGTCTATGTGCCCCAGAGACTTCAAACAGGAGGCAAGCTCAGTTTGAAGCCCTTGGAGATCTTTTCTTCAAGCAGGTGACAAAGCAAACAGCAAAGCCCTTTTTCTCCTTTCCTTGGCAGCAAGCAGCCACTGCAGGCCAACTCCAGACAACAAACTGCACAGGGGCAGTATTCGTCCTCAGCTTTTCCGGCTCTTCTCCTTGGCAAAGGTTCCTCATGATTTCCCAGAAGTGATCTAAAGTTCTGGGGTCTGGGTCCCACTTTACATATACACAAATCCTTTGTTCTCTGAAGGCAAAGAGTGTCTGTACCCAGGCAAAACTAGTTCTGTCCTCTCTGGTGCAGCTTTCTGGCAGGAGGTGGAGACAGCATTGTTGAAAGAGGACCTGGTCCAGGCGGGTGAAAGGAAATCTCCTCCCCCTACTCTAAATTCAACCCAGGTTCATTCAGCCCAGCCCTGACTCATCAGACTGAAAGAGCCGCTGCCCTCCTCCAGCCCTGTGTTTTTATAAAGCGCGACGTTCACTCCAAGGAGCATCTTGGCACTGGCAGAAAAGATCTAGGCATGCAATACACAAACATAGCAGAGGCAAACTGGATGGTTAGGCAAGAAAATACTTACTTTCTAAAAGTGGTATTTTCAAACACAGAATGTAAAAATCACCGACACCAAAAGATGCACTTTAACATTCTGAGTTCAGGCATACTAAACTGTATTTTCCTACCTTGTTCCCAGGGTCAGTTAAGTTTATAAGATGTTATAAGCAAACTGCCCATTATGACCTATGGGCACAGATAGCCTTGCAATAGTGGAAAATGAAATTGGTATGTTCTACCTTTCACATACAATCTGATGCAAAAAAAGGTGATGTATGGTCTGTTGCACTCTCTTATCTATCATTATCTCATACTGCTTGTAATGGAATCACCTCGACCTTCCCAGCTGGGAGTAGTATAGTCACTGAGAAGGAAAGCTGTCTCATCACTGTTTCCAGGGGCCAGAACTCCTGAAACTCTAACCTCAACTGCTGCATTAGCTTCACAAGTGAACAGTTAGGTGGAAGTGTGCTACTGCCAGATATTGATGGGCCTTGACTGCAGACAGGATCACGCTTCTGTTGGTAAATGTGTGTATAATGTTGCTGATGATACCCTATGTACAAAACGGATCTTCGAAGATAATGGGGCTTTGGTCAAAAATGCCCAACGCTTTCGCTGTTTCTGATTCTTTCATGATCCTTCCCAGTTTATCATCTACCCACTTTGCTAATAGGTTTTCACCTTCGAAGTGCATTTTATGCATGTGGATTTAAACCTGTGGACAGAACCCATAATTATACAGTAAATAACAAAGTCTCAGCACCTACCCATTGACATCTGCCTACAGTGTGTCTTTGCTGAATCGAAGGCTACATTAAGGCAGGTGTTGAAAACAATCCTTACCTCTTTTTATGATAGGTTTACACATTTACTTAAGGTCTTCTGAGAGACACTGTAGCAAATCTTTTAAGTCTTTCCGTAATTGGTAAGTATTAAAGTTAAACATTCCTACCCAATTTCATCCTGTAACTGCTTGTGCTTCAAACTGTTTCCCTGGTGCAGCAGTTTTCTTGCTCCCGATGTCTGAAGGGAGTCCTGTATGAAGCTTGAAAAGACTGACCTTTTCTGTGCAGTTGTACAATAAAGCTAAATTACCCTGCATCGGTTCCAAGGTAAATGCATGTGGCTGTGTATGGAAATATTTCCTCTTATTACTTGGTATCAACAATTTACAGTCGCTGGTGTTTTAAAGATACAAGAACTTGTGTGCAGACCATGTGGCAGCTTCAATATATAAAAAAATGTTGTCTAGAGATGGGTGAGGATTTACACTAACGAAAAAAAGTCCTCTTTGTCCTTTTCAAGCAGAACCCCATACAGATGCCTTTTGAGTCATATGAGCCTGTTCCATCAGGTGCAGATGGGCATTATTCCTAGAATTTGTAATCCTCGGACGGTGAAGCAGGGTAGTAGTCTATGCAAGCCTGTCTGTCCTGTTCCTTGGGATAGGATCCTGTGTATCCCCAGGTTGTGATATATAAAGTGGTATATCAACGTCCCACTCCATGTTCTCATGATTCTAATGCTGTACAAAGATGAACTTTGGCCTCGCACTATGATCCTTTGTGGTCTTCCTTAGCCAATTCAGTAAACTACTCAATTAATTCCTCAACTATCATTTTTCTTTTTCTTCAACATTAAGTTTTGCACTCCAGAGTATTTAAATTTTCCGATTTGGCAGCCGTACCCTTATGCACACTTTCGGAGGATTAACTACAGCTCAACTCCAGTCCCTATACCAGTGCCTGTAACACAACAAAAAGTTTCTCTTTACACTTACACTGTCTTCACAATTAACTGATGAGAAACCTAACACTGAGTGGCAATGTTGTTCTGTGGACAACACACAATACACATCTCGAGGGAATCTATCCATACTTACTGAGGGTGACACTTCAGGCAAATCTGAAGAAAGATATAAATACAGTTTGCATTATGTGTATGTCGTATTTCTCATATGCTCCACCACGAGCCTTGAAGTATCCAAGATGTGTAAACTCTGCTCATAAATGATCTCCTTTAGTGCTGACAGCCCTTATGCATTCAAACCTGATTGCGGAAGAAATAATCTAATGTGCCATCTAATTTAGACATGTTGGGTTTTAGGTCAGTGTCATCACAAGTCTCTCTGCCCATACTGATGGTCAGCATTCACAACATTAATTTACATTGAATAGGGTTCAGTTTAAACACATCCACTTGTTGGTTGGTTAATGTGCACCATATGTACCTAGAATACAACCACACTTTAAAATAACAGTAGTGACCATAGATTTAACTGGGTACCTCCCTGCTGCCCCAGGGTTTGTGGAAAAGGACCAGAAACCCCTGATACATGTGGTCAGGAGAAGTATCTTCCTACTTTGTTTTTCCTTTAGAATGAAAGAAAGAAAAGTAATAATAATCTAATATATAAAAAATATACTCCAGTTTAGGTAAAACAAGAACATCAGCTATGAAGAAAGGAAGCAGCTGAGGAAGACTAAAATAAATAGAACATTTCAGAAGGACCTACCTGGACGCCATAAAGAAACTCTTCAGATTCATTTTCTCCTTCGGAATCATCATCAGTCCAGCACTGACCTTTGATGTCCTGCGAAAGAGGATGACACAAGTAAATGTTGCATTACATCAGCAGAGGGTCTCATCCTTTGTATGGAGAAGGGTGAATAATAAGAGGTAGAGCCTCATTTAGAGTTTACAGACAGGCTACTCTGCACTAATGCACTTGTAATAATGCAGGCCAGATATGCGTCGTGTTTCTGACAGAGCAACGCATTTGCTAAGCTAGAAATCAGGCCCTATCAGCTAGATTCATTAACGTAAAATCGGCTCGCAAAGGGCCAGATTCTGAGAATCTGGCCCTTTGCGAGCGCAATTTTTGCATTTGGGATTCATCATCCCAAATGCAAAAATCGCTGTTAAAGAATTCGCATTTTTGCGAGGAATAGCATTTAAGGAATCTTTATTTGAGATTCCTTAAATGCAATTCAAGAAACATTTAAAAATTGCGATTTCGCAATTTTGGGCCGCTATTTACCGCGAAGTCAAACCTTGTGGTAAATTGCGGAAACTTAGAAAAATGCACTTAAGTGCATTTTTCTAAGTTGTTTGTTACACACACACATGTCCTTGGGACATGTGTGTGTGTAACACCAGCGTCCAATATCATTTCAGGGGTGCAACAGGGTGTCCTTTGGACACCCCTGCACCCTTGAAATCGCAAAATCAAAATGCGATTCGCTAATTGCGATTCGCACATTGATATGTCTTCCCATTCATTCCTTTTAGGGATGAATGGGGAGTTATTCCTTATTTGCGATTAGCAATTAGCTAATCGCAAATAAGGAAGCTGTAGGATTCGCAAAAAGAACTGAGATTTGTACATGAATCCCCTTTTGCGAGTCTGTAATAGCGATTCCTTAATAATCGCTATTACAGACTCGCAAAAGGGGACTTTGATGAATCTAGGGGTATGTCTTTTATTAAGCTATTTATATTGTAGTTGTGTTGTGCCTTAATGTTATCAGTACCAGTTGTAAATATCAGGCAACTACATTTACCAACTGAATTGTAGTCAATTGACCTAGGAAGGGTGAAAGGAGGATTTGGCATTTTCAAGAATTAAACTGTAACTCTAAGACACAGCAAATGTCAACAGTAAATGCTTAACTCACTGTGATGTCTTGTAACCTCAATGAGTCTAGCAAGTTTTGAGGAGAAGAACGAATGAAATATGAGAGGTAAGAAGAGAGACAATGTGAAAGAGAAAAACAAGGGACTGAGTATGAGACTAAAGGTGAGAATGCAAAGTGTTATAGGAAAGCACAGAGAGCTGATAAGTAATGAGAAAGAATTGAGAGTATCAAACAAAGAGAGATGGTAGAGCGTAAGATGGAGGCACAGAAAAACAAGTGTGACAAGACAGGAGCCAGGACTGAATATGAGAAGGGTGAGAGATGTGTGTAAAATGGAAGGACAGTGCAAATACGAGATGCAGGCAGATGAATGCGAGCTGGAAGGAGATGGCTGAAATATAGATGAAAGGAGAGAGGGCATAATATGAGATGAATGATGTGAAATGAAAAAAGAGAAGAGTCTGAGTGGAGAGGGCATAGTATGAGAAGGAAGGCATAGGGTTAGGATTAGGTAGAAACAGAGAGGATTAAGGGCCTCACTACAAGTTCCTGTTAACTCCCTGGTGAAACACCTGAGCTGAAATTAACAATTCGGATCATTATTTCCCAGCGATTTAAAGGGATTACAAGGTAAACTTCCTGAAAAGAAGAATAACGTTTTTGTGCAGATTTGTATGCTTCTGGGCAGGCCAACATTTCTACTGACATTTTGCTTTAAGCAGGTGGTAAAGGGCTGCGGGTTCTTCATAGCAGATTGCTGTACTGGGGGAGTGGGCTGGAAAGGATTGTAGTACCAAGGCAGCCTCTGGAGCTGAATGCTCTCCCCAGCTTTATGGAGAGGCTGACTTGGAGGCTGGCCTGTACCTCTACTCATAGCTGCCCCTAAAGCCCCAGTGGTTTCAACACGTGCAAAAAAAGGTAATTCAGGGTAGGGAACACCAGGCCACTGGTAACTGGCTGGAACAGTTTGGAGCCCCCAACAAACCCATCCCATTCCCCAATACCTAATGATGGCCCATTTTTCAGGTACAAGGACAGAAGTTCAAGGGTGGGTATTTATGAGATGGCTGACGTTAAGGAGTTAAGGCGCGAGTGAAAAGGAATGGGATGAATGAAATGTAGGAGGGATGACAAAGGCAAGAGTGCAAATGAGAAAAAATTAGATACGAGAGTGCAAGACAGAGTTGAGTGGACTACTCTCTCACTGACACCCCCCTAAAACCTTCCTCCTGTTCAGAGCAGGCAAAATGTGTCTGCAGTTGTTTTTGCTCAAATTATGAAAAACTGTCTTGTAAAGAACCCAGTAACTCCAGGTCTGAGCTGCTATTCGCTATTTACTGACACACACACAAGGTCCTGATGAAAGCCACTTGAACATTGAGACCTGGCTGAAACATGTTGACCACACTGGATATTGGAGTCAGTAATCATCTCCACTAATATCCACTTCTCAGTTTATTATCACTGCCAAGGGCCCACCATTAAAATAGTCCTTTGAGTTCTGGGACCCCCCTGGACAGTTTTTTAACCCACACACCATTCACCTTCATCACACACTCACGGCACAATACCTGCTTCGCTGTAATCAGGCGTTGAAGCACACCCAAGGTAAACTCGGTGCCTTGAGTGGGACCCAATGATGAAGCATGCCACCAGAGGAATGAAGAGAAAAGGGGTAAAGGCATACATGAGACCCTGAGGCCAAGGGAACTATAGAGCATCACCCGCCAAACCCCTGTACACGGATGGAGAGTGCAGAAGCAGGGAAGGAGAGTATTACCGTCGTCTGGGAACGGGTCCACACGGGGAAGACCAAACCGGTCCACCAGGCGCCAAAATACTGATGGCGGCAGGGATGGGGCAGACATAAGAAGGAACACCCGACTCCTAAGGTCCGCCACCACATTCTCCGACCCTGGGAGATACACCGCCCTGAGAGACAGGACCGTTGCTTCCGTCCAGGACATCAGCTCCCAGGTCAGCAACCAGAGGGAGCGCACTCGGCAACCACCCTGATGGTTCATGTAACCCCTCACCACCTGGTTGTCCGTCTGAACCAAGACGTGCTGACCCTGGAGAGAGTGAGCAAACTCCCAGCAGGCAGGACGTCCTTTAACTCGCGGAAGTTGGAGGAGCACCGAGACTGAAGACGGTCCCAACGACCCTGAGCCGACTAAGGCCCCAAGGTTGGCCCCCAGCCTAGGTGACTGGCATCGGTCGTGACCACCCGGGACGGGGAGATCAGGAAAGGAAGAACCTCGGAGAGGTGGGACTCCAGGTCAGGTCAGACCGAATCTGTGGGGACACCAGGACCATGATCTCGTAGTCCCCTGAGCAGGCATCCCAGAGAGACAGAAGGTGATTGACCAACGGGTACAGGTGGAGGCAAGCCCAGGGGAGAACAATGATTGTGGCCGACATTAACCCCTGAACCAGCAACCACACACGCACAGGAGCAAAATCCTGACCCAGAAAAGCACCCAGATCCCACCACAAGATGTCCCGGCATTCCCGGGGCAAGAACACCCTCCCCTGGAGCACGTCCAACCAACCCCCAATGAAGACCAAGTCCTGGGTGGGAGACAGGTGGGACTTCCTCAGGTTGATCAGGAAGCCGTGGGCGGTGAGAACCTCGCAGACCCTCCTGAAGTGCAGCCTACCCTTGGAAAAAGAAGAGGCAGAAATTAGCCAGTCATCCAGGTACGGAAACACCCTGATCCCCTCCCGGTGAAGAATATCCACTAAGGGGGCCAGGATCTTGGTGAACACCCTCGGGGCAGATGATAAACCAAAAGGAAGTACCTGGGACTGGTAGTGGCTGTCCCCCACGCAGAACCGGAGGAAACGCTGAGAGGCCGGATGGACAGGCACATGGAGGTAAGCATCCAGCAGGTCCAGAGAAGCGACCACCTAGCCCTGGACCAGAAGCGGTAGAATCTCCTGCAGAGAAAGCATCTTGAACTTAGTGTGGGGAATGAAAGAATTCAACCACTTCAAGTTCAAGTTCAGCCGAAAATCCCCAGACACCTTCCTTACCAGGAACAGGATGGTACAGACGCTGCATCCCCTCTGCGACGGTGGCACAGGCCCGATAACCCCCTTGCCGAGTAGATCCTGGATGCTGGCCAGCAAGGCCACCTGTTTGACTAGAGAGGAAGGCAGCGGAAAGCGTCCAGAAGAGGGGAGCTGAAGGAGATGGCCAGACCTTCCCTCACAATCGTAGAGCCCAAAGATCTGAGACAGAGGATTCCCACGCCGAGATGAAGTGGCGAAGGCGTCTGCCTACCGGGATACCACTGGGCGATGCCAGAAGATAGTCAGGATTTGGGAGCGGAGGTGGAAGCAGCAGGCTGAGACCAGGATTTGGAGAAGAAGGGGTGCCCATGGCTGCTACCCCTACCTCGAAGGGCCCACTGCCCCTAGCCACAGACGAGGTGGAAAACGCCCTCTTGGGGCCAGAGAAGCGGCCCTTGAAAGTCTTGAACAGTTTCGTCCCTGAGAAGGGGATCTTCATCAGCGGAGCCTTTTGGGCAGCCTACGCCTTCCAGTGGTGCAACCAGATTTGACGTCGGGCCTGAATAGCGGCGCCTCCAGCCGCGGCACCCAACGTGTCAAATGAAATGTCCGACAGCAGGCGAGTCTGCTGCTCCATCAGAGACAGGGTCAGAACCACATCCGCTTCCTAGTCTAGCAACTCTGCCAAGAATTGGAAATCTTTCCTCAAGGACTGCACTGTGTATGACAGGTAGGCCAAGGCCCGGATAGAAAAATTGGCCGCTGAGTAGGCACGCTTGGCAGCGGCCTCCACCTGCCTGTCAACCGGATCCGAAGGTGAGGTGTCTTCGGAAATGATGGAGCCCTGAGAGGCCAGCCCCGCCATAAGAGAGTCCACCTTCACTTATGGAGGGAAATCCTTGGCAAAGCCCTGTATGGTGTAATGCTTTGCCAGGTACCTTGGGAAGTCCTGTTTATCCACCTCCAACCATTCACCCTTGATCACCTTCTTAAAGGAGGAATGAAGAGGAAGTGACTTAGGCTCCTTGCGCAGGTTCTGCAAGAAGTAGTCCTCCGAGAGCTCCTCCGCTGCTGGAGCTGGAAAAGCCAAGTCTCCTTGATGTGCTTGAGCACATCATGCAGTTCCTGACCCTGGACATAGCGCCCCCGGAGGTCCTCCTCTTCCCCCGCCGCATCAGACACCAGAGGGGGGTCCATGGGAGGACGTTTTGGGGAAGAAGGACTCTGCCCCCATCATGCTGAGCCAAGGCAGCCGAAACTGAAGCCTGGATCATCTCCTGGATGGATTAAAAGGACATAGCCTGAGTAGGAGCCTGGGAGTTGGAACCAGCGTCCACCGGGGCATCCCCCTGCTCCATGGTCTCAAAAAGCAGAACACAGGCACAAAGAAAGCACAACACGGGGAACAGCAAAGAGAGAATGCCCCCACGAGTCGGAGCCGGAATAAATAGCCTGAACCAGGCGAAAAACCACAGCTGATGCAGCCCAGCGGGACCGGCAGCACCTGGCCACGCAGGAAGACGCGCCCGACCCTGCCCCCGTAGGTCGTGTCAGACCCCGAGGTCAATCAACCAACAAGCACCAGAACTGCAAAGACACTCGCCGGAGAGGCCAGAGGAGCGCAATCCGCAGCGGGCGCCAGCCGTGACCTAGGACCTGACTACCTCAAAGCCGGTAAGCGCCAGGCTGGTACTGCAAGAGACACAAACGCGAAGCACCGCAGCCCGCCACCGCACTTCCCCAGCTGGGCTGGCGGGCGGCATGGAACCAAGCGAGGCCGGAAGAAAAAGCCCGACTGGGCCGCCAGGGTGCCATGCAAATGAGGGGGGGCGTGGTCACGATGAACAGATGGCTGGCCCCCACCATGCCAGATCAAGTCCTGGCAGTCGTCGGGACACTACCCCCCAGCGTGAAAAAAGTGAGACTCTGGGAGAAGCCGCCCCAGACCCTGCAGAGACCAACCGACATGGCCGGGGAGATGAAGATAAAAAAATGAGGGCCGTACAATGAGCCCCAGGCCACCCCGGCACCCCTCGTAGACCTGTGACTCGCTAACGCAGACCCTGCAAGAAAACCGGGGAAAGGAAGGGGGGGGGTGAGGTCCCAGATCCTAGGGTCCGCTAGAGCAGGACAGCCAATCACAGACCCATGAACCTGCTACAGCAGGAACCAACCACTTACCTGAAGGCGCATCTGGAGAGCAATTGAGTGCAGAACCCAAAAAACAGGCTGAAGGGTTGGGCCGGCCCGCCTCTTATAGAGGCCAAGGGTGAAATGGGTCGGCCACATTGGGAAGGGATGGGAGGCTAACTTTTTGCTTGGGAGGGTTCTGGTGTGGAGCTGAAGCTCACTTCGTTAATCATGTGGCGTGGAAGACTTACAAGGAGGTAATGGGCATGGGGATTAGTATGTGCTCAAGATATATTCATGGAGGAATTCCCTAACAGTTCCTACATCTCTGGTTCAGCTGCTCAGGTTGCTGTGCTTTTAAGGTGAGGAGTCCAGGCGTGCTGACGTTTTCCACAGTCTTCATACACATCGAGTTCCAGGGAACAATTTGCCCTCCATAGTCTTCTATGCCTTTGTCTCTTAAATTGACCCACTCTGGGCTCCGGATGAAGGCAGTGTTACCTGAACCAATAACTATACAAGTAGTGAAACCTTCCAAAGTGAAAGGGTCACCTCCATCACATCTAAAACGGCCTAAATGCATGTTCATAATACCTTCACAGACACTTTTGCTTCATCCAATAGCTTATAAATATATCAGACATATGCACATTAGGTAAGGTCGAGGGAGAAAGAGCGAAAAGTCAGTATGATATGGAAGGTTGCAGGACTGAGAGTAAGATGGAGGAAGCAAATACTGAGTGTAACACAAAAGGGGGCTGAGTAATTGTAAAAGAAGACATACAAGTGAGTGTGCAAACAAGACAGAGTGGATTACAAGACACCAGGACTGAGCTTGATGGAGGGCGTAAAAGGGCGAGGACAGTGGATGAAGAAGTGAAGGCGGAAGAGAAGCCAGACAGTATGATGCAGTGAGGACTAAGTGTGTGTATGAAGGAGTGAGGTAAGAATGGGAGGAAGGGAGAGGAGAGGAGTGAGAATGAGGATTGATTGCTTGAGAGTGAAGGAAAGAAGGCCATTTGTGAAAGGGGAGATGAGCGGGTCGAGTGTCTGATGGCAGACAAAACAACTGGTTCCGCTGAAGAAGAGAGGTGGGTGTGAAAAGGAAGATGTGAGTACAGTTTGTAAGAGGGAATGAGTGATGGCTGAGTGAGATGGACTGGGAGAGAAGGCGGGACTGAGTGGGAGAGACAATTGCTCATAGGGCGATGGTATCACAAAGAGGAGTGAGATTGAAGCAATGACAGTGAGAGGGAGAGACAGGACAGAGTTGGAAGTACAGAGAACAAGAAAGAAGGGAGGTCTGAATGAGAAGAGAGAAGAGTGGCTGACTCTGAGGTGAGAATGCGTGACAGAGAGGGGGAATTGAGTGAGTGCAAGAGAGAAGGATACAGAACGCGAGGGAAAGAAGGACTTACAGATAATAGTGACCGGTGAGACCAGGATGGAAGTCAGATAAAGGGAGAGTGAACGAAGAGTGAGAGCAATTGCACAGTGGATGAGAGCGGGTTCGCAGTGAGTGAGTACCGGTGAGAACAAAGTGAGAACGGGGCGAAAGTAAGATGAAAGGAGAGTGAACTAAGAGTGACAGAGAAGCCACAGGCGGATTGTGAGCTGGGGAGAGAGGGTTCGAAGCGAGTGTGGAAGGAGGACAGGTAGCAGGAGAGAGGAAGAGAGAGCAGCGTGTGACAGAAGAGTAATGGCAGCACTGATGTGAGAGGGGTGGAGAAATGGAGAATGAGGTGTAAGAGGGGACATGATTTTGTGAGAGCCAAAGCGAAAGTTTGGTTCCGCCGGAAGCTGTGAGTGGAGGGGCTGCTGCGCAGACTCACCATTGGCGCTGGAGAGTTAGAGGCGCTCCTTGGACAAGGCTAGGCCGCGGGCCTCCATGCTACCAGCAAGGCTAACAAGGCTGAGGCAGGCATCAGGCAGCTCCGGGCGTGCGAGGTCCGACTGGGCTCCGGCGATGTCCACCGTCTCCGTGGCAACCACGCACTATCCTGTAAAGAAGACGCGGGTCTGGTTACATCACCCTTTCCAGGAGCAGCTCTTGAACTAATACTTGGAAATCACACGCCCGCCTTTTATGAAGAAACAAAACAAATCATTGAAGCTTCGGATAGGAAGACAGCGACTGGAGAAGAGAGACAGTATCTTCGGAAGGAGGGGACCAATAACACACAGAATATACACACTGGAAGGGAGAGGCAGAGAGAGAAGATGGGGGAAGCAGGGACACAGGCGAGAAGACACAAAAGAGAAGACAGGGGTGACGCAAAGAATAGCAGAGAGAGCTAAATGAGCCGGGCTAATCTCTGTTAAATCAGATGTTCCGTCAGTCACACAACGTCAGACGGGCTATGGCCCTGCCTTAGGAGACATCAACATGTCAGGAAACCTGTCGATTACCCCATAGCCCAGTCTGACTTCCACAACAAGAAGGAAACCGCGTGGGAAGTGGAAGGTCAGATAACAGAAACAGAGGGCTAACAAATAACAAGATGTTGTAGTTAGAGGGCTGGACCTTTCGGTAAAATACATATACATACAATCAGGATTTTGGGGGCCCCAGGTGGAAAGGGAATGCGTGAGGCCCCTCTAATTTGCATACAAATTGACACATTCAGGTTCGTTGGCAACTCAAAAGAAGACCCTGCTCCTGAAGCTGCTTTGTGCAGAGCCCTCCTGGGCTGCAGCCCCTCCTTCTCAGCCACCTACAAGCACCTCTTTTACAGCTCATAAAGGGCTAAAGGTGTGAGAGGTGCTTTTCATCTGAGAAAGCTAAATTGCGGGATAATGGGTGTGCTGTGGTGCTTCTGCATGGGCAGCGAGGCAGGAAGCCTGATGCAAGGACAAACTAGTAGAATGTGTCTCCTTGCAACTAGGATTGTAGGAAATAGGAGCCCCCCCCACTCCCCCCTGCTAGTCCTCCCCATGCTACAACATAGCTTTGTAGCCCAGGGGAGAGGGCACCCTCAAGTGGGCCCAATTGCAACGCAAGGCCTTTCTCTTAATTGGATCTGCGGGGGCACAAGGAGATCAGTGTGCCGTTGCCTCACTGTGTCGCAGTCCCATTTTGGTGGGCTGAGTATGCGGCCCTGGGCAGCTGCACATTGCCCATGACTAGCACCGGCCCTGGATGCAAGAGTCTGGAGCCATGTCAGTAGAAGGTAAGTCATTTATTCCATATGAGGTCGTTAGGTTACAGCAACAACAGGTAGGTTCTGTCCATATCTCCCGGCTTTCAATCCAGACCACACACCAACCTTCCATTAAACATTCACTCTCAGCACTCCAGACACCAGCTCAGACATACAGGCAAAGGATCCTACGTACCTCTCTATATAACAAACAACAAAACAGCGAACAACCATTTTCTGGCATGCAAAGTAAGTATTTCAATCGACAACATGCCTAGCTTACTCATTCTGCAAACAACAACCTATTAAAATCTACCATACCCATGAAGATACACAAAGATAACAAGGAGCAGTCACACTAAATCTGCAACAGGTAAAGACATGAGGCTCCCCACACCTCCTGTCAAACAAAGAAACACAACAGCAACTACGGTGCAAGAC
The DNA here is from genome assembly GCF_964261635.1 of Lissotriton helveticus. Classification (NCBI taxonomy): domain Eukaryota; kingdom Metazoa; phylum Chordata; class Amphibia; order Caudata; family Salamandridae; genus Lissotriton; species Lissotriton helveticus. Next base: position 189,364,842 of record NC_136062.1, on the reverse strand, counting down.
ATGCAAGTCCTGCAACCACCTCAGACATGAGGCTCTACTTTCAGCACACTAACAATGACACCATATAACATTTATAGATGTAAGACATGCAGCCATGGGCGCTCAGTCATGGTGGAGAGAGATACGAGGGAGCAGACAACCTGACCTGGGCAAAAGAGATCCAAACCTGCTGCTGGGCAACGCGCTCACGAGCGCTTCCTCTTCTGGGCACTTGGTCCCCCCCGCCGCCGCCTACACCTCGCGGCCGCCGAGCGGGGGGACTACATCCCCCAGAGTTCCCGGCGACCCCGCCCACACACGCCGGTTGACACGCACGGAGCCGCTCAAATCACCGGCGCTTCCCCCGTGTCGCGGGACGAGCCGGGCGAAGCCCGGGCCAAGGGCGGGCCCGTTTAAGCCCGTTCAAGGCCGAGAAAGGACGGGACGGGCCACCCCTCTAACACCGGCTACTCTTTAAATAAGGTTAGTGCCATATTGACTCTCGCTAAATTTTGTTTTGCACTTCACCAAAGGATGTCTACCCTACAAGATGGCGAACCTAGCTGTAGGAAATCCACTGGTGGAACACTATTAGGAACTCTTGATAAGTTTCTCATAAGGGTATCAACTGCACTTGCCAAAGATATAGAACTTACAAAAAAAAGACTATCTTTGGATACACCCTTTGACAAAAGATCCTCTCTGGGCCCTCTGGCACACGCTAGATCACCTACCACTCTAGATTCTAATTTGCAGGGTTCGCTTCCTCAATCAGGGGTGGTAATTTCTTCTCCATCCCAATCGGCGACTGTGGTTATAAGCGACAATTCCCCAAAAGAAGGAGTATCCAGTAGCGACTTGGTCAGAGAATCCTCTCCTAAAATTAAGACTCGATCCGCTGGCCAAGTGAAAGCTATTATGATCCAACTAAAGGGGAGGGAGCAACCAAGAAGGAAACGCCCGGGACCCCAAATTAACGCCGGTGGTAAAAAAGCCAGACCTTGTAAAAATAATGTTCCATCTGACGATCCACCCGATGACCCAATCGTGACGTCGCAAACCAGCCCCGTACTATTGGATGGGACAGACAGAAGCGGGCAGGGAACCCATCTGGACAATAGGGTCCTTCTTTCTGGAAAAGATTGGAGGCCTCCTTCAAGAAAATGTGTCATCCCCTGCATAATCGGCTGGACTCCATCGAAAATAGACTGGTGTGTCTTGAACTTTCATTGGCAACAGCTCAGAAACAGGCAGGCCCAAGCCGTAGTTCACATATTTCCAGACCAAAAGTGAATGAAGCAAATGACCCTTCCACCTCTCATAGTGCAATTGGATCAGGTCAGTCCACAAGGCCTGTTCAGGCTGTTGAAAAGGGGCCAACTGTTAATCAACAACCTGCTCCCGATAAAGGAGTAGGAAGTACACTCCAATCTAGTGCGATAACACAAGTTTCCCTGTCAGGAGTAGTTCCCTCTCCGGTAACTAATCCCGCAGGAGCAGGTGCAAAGCCATTGAATAGAGAGAAAGTTGTGGGTGATAGAACCAAGTCACAGGATAAACAACCAAGTATACCTACTGCAAGTAGAGCGCATAGTGCGCCTCCCCCCCCGTTATATTAATCTCCCCCCCCAAGCAGCCCCTTTTGTGGTAGTTCTGGTGGGGGTTCCCCCACTAGCACATGGGAAACGTGAATCTTACCAAGATCTTAAGCACAAATCTATGTTCTGGCTAAATAAAAATCGCCCATTGCCAGTGAATATGCGTGCTGAAGTCATGGGTGTCAGGAGAGTTAATTGGATAGGCAGGGGATGTAAGACTGTGGCAGGAGATTGTATCGTTATTAACTTTAGAGACCAGACATGCGTTAATTTAATCTGTAACTGGTCACATAACGATATGACTACTGGGATACAAGCTCTACCCCTAGCCTATTTCTACGGCCCCCTTACTCCAGTTTCCTTTGAGAGGGATATGTTTTCCCAGAACTCAGTACCTAATTTCTGCCCCTTGGGGAATATTAGGCTGTTCAACAGATACCAGGCCCTGTTGGGGTTAGGGGACTGTGATTGACAGTATGAACAAGAACAAGAAAATTCCATACTAGTTAGTAGGGGAGGGGAAGGTAGAGAAGGGTATGAGGCTGTTAAAGAGAATGTGCAGGTTCAGGTTCAGGGTAGGAATGGTGAGGGATGGCTGAATTAGGGCAAGGTACTATATGCGATATCAGCCTTAAAGCCCTAGAGATAGATCAGTCCATAAATAGACTTCCTAATATATATCCTAATCGAGAAGAACCAACCGTTCGGGGTGTACCAGCCACTCTATCCGATGGTCCTTCAAGTGGGATATCACTGGTTTCCTGGAATGTGGCAGGGTTGGGGTCAAAACTTAATTTGGAAGTTTGGGCAGACTTCATTTATCATTTTGATATTTGTTTATTCCAAGAAGTCTGGGCAGTGGAACCATTGTTTAGAGGTGGATATCTGAACTTTTATGTCCCGGCTATAAAAAAATCAAAAGGGCGACCTATGGGAGGGCTGGTTATATGGGTCAAGCAGTCCCTAAAATGTAAAACCCAGTTGCTCCCAACTGAATGTGATGACATTCTTGGTGTCAGGTTTAGCTTCCATGCAAATATAGTAGTTGACATCTTTAATGTTTACGCCAGGGGGCTCCCAGGTGGTAGGAAATCGGAAGTTGTAGCTAATCTTGATATTTTACTACAGGCTTCCCCTATAAACACAAAGACACTGATTGCAGGGGACTTCAACACCACCTTTGAACCCCTTGGCCCTGACGATATCCATTTGACAGAAGAGGAGGATGCTAGGTGGGGAATCCCTCAACTTAGCACTAAACCTATAAAAAAATGGACCGAAGCTGCTATTCAGCTAAAGGGTTTTTGTTTGAAGAACGAGCTGAGGGCCGCCAACGGGCGTACACCTTCTGATAAAATGGGGAAGGAAACCTTTGATAATGGTATTAGGGTAAGCAACATCGACTATTTATTGGTCTCTCTCAATCTGTGGTCAATTCTCCTGGATATGGAGGTTGTAGCACGTATTGAAAGCGACCATAACCCCCTGTGTGCAAAGCTAAAATTGGGCATCCATATAGTTGACGACGCTTACCAAGGGAATTCCCGCCCTGACCTTGTAATGGCAAATGATGAACGACACCTTAAATGGTGTAAAGTTGCTGGGAATCATGAAATAACTAGTTCCATTGATGTAGACCTGGAAGGGGCCTTAGAGGCGATGGAGGACGTTATGCGGAAAGGATCTCCCCCCTATTCTTTGATAGAGGCTCACAACAGGTTCTTTACTAAACTGAGATCATATTTCTGTAAACCCAGCTTAGGGAATAAAAGATTTATAACTAAAAAACCAGAGAGCTGGTATGATAGCTCTTGTCGCCAAGCAAGGAGGGAATTGGGTTTAGCCCTAAAGCTCAAAGATATGGGAGTAATAAGACTGGCCAGGGCAAATTACAGGCGTAAACAAATTGCTGCTAAAAAGGACTGGGAAGAGGGCCTGTGGCAGGATTTGAAAGTTGCTTGTTCTGCAAAGAATTCCAAACTTTTTTGGGAAATCTTTAAGTGGGACAGGGGAGGTTATGGAGAGAGTCCCCACAACAACGTTGACCGTAACTCCTGGGTCGACTATTTTAAGCCCCAATATGCTGCCCGTACAAATGATAACAGCTTAGGTGATCACCCACATATTGTGTATAAGGAACCTCCCTTTTCGTTGAATGAGGTGGACAGGGCGCTGGATCTAGTCACTGAGGGGCGTGCTACCGGAATGGATTGTGTCCCTGCAGATTTATTCCTGAACAATAGAAGGCGCTGGCGTCTTTATATCTTTTATCTGGCAAACGCCGTAGCTCAAGGGATGGAAGTGCCCATCTCTTGGAAAGGGGCAGAAATTGTGCCGGTATACAAAAAGGGGGACAAGTCACTTGCAGCCAATTATAGACCAATAAGTCTAATCGACTGTCTACAAAAAATTGTGGGTCGGTTGGTTTTGGGCAAAATCCAGTCCTGGATGGATAATGACAATATTTTAAGTCACCTCCAGGCTGGGTTCCGCCCAAAAACAAGCACCATCGACCAGGTCTTTAGGTTCATCATGTTATATTGGCGCACCGTGGTCTTGGAAAAGGGCACTTTGTATGCCGTTTTTGTTGATCTAAAAGCGGCATTCGATCTGGTCCCTCGTAATATACTATGGAAAGTTTTAGCAGATCTGGGGATGGCACCTGATTTGTTGAGTCTGATTGTCCGCCTGCATGAGGATACTTTCGCGCGGGTACGGTGGGGATCCCAGGGGGAGGTCACCGAGCCCTTTCCGGTGGAGCGAGGAGTAAGGCAGGGTTGTGTTATGGCGCCCACCCTGTTCTCGCTCTTTGTGAATGGGGTCGCGGATTTCCTCTCCCTGGTCCCGACCGATGCCCCCGTGATGTCTGGCGAGCGGGTCCCGATCCTCATGTTCGCGGACAACACTCTCATCATCTCAAAGACTCCGAGTGGACTCCAGCAAGCGCTGAAAAGGTTTGAAAATTTCTGTTCGGACAGGGGACTAGAAATAAATACTACAAAAACAAAGTATATGGTTTTAACTGGTCGCAAAACGTGTGGGTCAAATAGACCTTTTAGAGGGCTGATTAATATGAATGGTTCCCCGTTGGAGCGTGTAGACGCTTTTACCTACCTGGGGGTGACCCTTCAGAAAGACTTGGGGTGGTCCAGCCAACTAGATATTGCGGTTCTAAGACTCCGTCAGCAGGCAGGTATTCTTCTAAAAAAATTCTCCACTTCAACAACTAAGCCCATTAGTCCGTTACTTGAAGTATATGGGATGAAGGTCCTAGGTTCGGCCTTGTATGGAGCCGAACTATGGGGCTTTGAAGATCTTAGGAAATTAACGCTAGCTGAAAATGAATTTCTTAGAAAAGCTACTAGTGTCCCCATAAGTACCCCTTTAGTGCCGCTAATGTGGGACCTTGGAAAAAAGGCGGTCCAGGACTTAGCCTTTTTGCGTCCGGTTCTCTACTGGTGCCGGCTGTGGACGACTGAAGAACTACAGCATTATGCTCAAGGACTGAAGGAGGTAATGGCTAAGGACACGTCCCAAAAAATTCATTGGCTTAAGAACATCAAGTTGATACTTTCTAGGTTAGGGATGATTGACTTATGGGAGGACCCAGAACATGCCAATTTTCCCTCTAAAAAACTACTAAAAGAAAAATACTGGGAAATGGTGATATCTGAAGCTAGGTCAGAGGGTCTCTCCGCACATTTAACTAGTCGCTTTATGGACTTTAAAACCCTACCGAAACTAGAACAATACTGGGACATTATTGCCAAACAACAGGATCGTAAGCTCTATTTCCAGCTTAGAGTAGGATCACTCCCAGTAAGATCTTTTACGGTTAAATGGGCAGATAAAAGTGGAATTGATAGATGCCCCAACTGTGAGGAGGAGCAAGAGACAATCAGTCATTTTTTATTCTTTTGTCCCCTATATACAGCCCCCAGATCATTGTGGATTAAGCCTTTATGTAAACTACTAGGGCTCCAAAGACACGCTGAGGCTCTTAGAATTTTAACTTCAGACTCGATGCCTACAATTGCTGTTGCTGTGGCTAAATTTTTGAAATGGGCATGGGTAATCCGCACAAAATACATAGCAGTAAAAATGTGAAGATCAAATTGTATGGTCTTAGCACTTATGGGCCACCACTTGTAAAGTTTGCACAAGATTCCCCTGTACCAATGTATGTTTATGAAATAGTTTTATATCTTTTTTAAACTGCAATTCGACATAGTCTATTCTAGTTTAATACTTTTTTAGGAAAATTATTTATTGTATGGATTTTAATGTCTTTTTTTATCTTTAATGGTGTAATATATGTATGTATACTTTTATGACTTAATTGTCGAATAAAGTTTGTGAATTGAATTGACAGCCAGGGCACAGAACCCAACAGCTTCCTTCGACAAAGGGTTTCCCTGTCATCCCTAAGCATATAAATTCAAGGCACAAACAACCAAAAACAGAAAGTTTAATTATAAATCACCTTAGCTCAAACTTCCTTGAGCAGATTCCAACAGAAAATGTGTACTCACTAACAACACTAATACAGAGTCATCGAACATCCACATCACATTACTAAACTAGGCAGCAAAACAACCTCGCACTCCTTCCATCTTCCACAAGCAGCACACACCTGCCCACAAGTACAATATACTGTAGAACAAACAAAAGGGCAGCCACATATCCAGTCACACTACCTGGCCAAACCAACGTGACCAACTTCCAGGCCGATAAAACACTTTATCTGCACCCAACACCATGCCATCTGGGAAACTGCACCGGAAGAAGTGAGGCTGTCTTACAAACACAAAAGTGACTGTCTACAGTAGACACACACTGAAGAATTATTGGCACAACGCAAGAATCAAAGACCGGCGCAGTCCAGCAATACTCCTATTGATGTCATACCACATCATCAGCCACAATACCGTAGTGCTACAACAAGTATTCTCATTTAAATACAACTCTGACTGACTCCATTATCCACAAACCGAATAAAACACACCACAAAAAAAGCATAATCATATCCTGCCTGTATGAGACACCTGTCAATTCTTCCCATCTGTACAGAATTATTCCTCAGGTGAAGCTTGTGGCTACCACCTACAAAACTCAGGAAAAACATGTGGCTATCACCCAGAATTCCATGGGGCACTACACTTCCAAACAATTTTTCTTCACACAGAACTTCTTTGGCTATGTCTTCCAACATGGTATTCTAGTATCCCACATTGCACTTGTGGAGTATTCCCACATGCAAGTTCTCAAAACAGACTACTAATTTAGCACACTTCGGGGTACTCTCCCATGCAAATTCTCATGATGAGGCACTAATCTTCCCCAACTTAGTACACTATGATGTACTCCCCATGAAACTTCTCACAACAGGGTACGCCACTTCCCCAACTACGCAGGACATAGGGTGCTTCCTGCATACAACATCTAGCAACAGGGTACTGCTCTTTTCCAAGTTTCCACCAACAGACATGTTATGTTATGTTATGTTATGTTATGTTATGCGCTTTTATTAGGCGCACAGATGCTCCAGCGAAGGAGCGTCCTGGCGCCGCGACAAGGTAGCAGCACAACACAACGTGACAACACACAGTAAAATAAAACTAAGGGAACAAGAAAGTTTTCACCGCACGGCGAAAGGAAAGCAGGTCCCTGGAGGCGCGAATCGCCGGGGGGAGGGAGTTCCAAAGCACCGCCGCACGGACTTGGAAGGAACGTCCGCCAGCTCTACTGCGCTTAAAGCGAGGAACAACAGCCAGTTCTAAATCAGCAGATCTTAAAGCTCGCGCTGGAGTGTAATGAACCAGAAGTTTGGACAGAATCATGGCCGGAGACCCCTTGAGTATTTTATAGGCGACACAGAGGACCTTGAACTGAATCCGCTGAGCCACCGGGAGCCAGTGCAGCGAGCGCAGGGTACTGGAAGTAGGGCATGATCTAGGTAGTCCTACCACCGATCTCGCAGCGGCATTCTGGATCCGCTGCAGGCGTCCAATTTCTGCCTGTATAAGTACTACACTCATATCTCATGACAGGGTACTTCTCTTCTCCCCATCCTTGACACTTTGACATGCACAACCAGCACATATGTACACAACATGCAGATGGGTACTACACGCTTACCCCCAAACAGCTAACTAAACACTATATGGAATCAAAAGTGAATGTTCACACTCTGCTCCCAAAACAACCCGCAGGTGGATAATTTAAATTTCGCAGCCTGTCTTGCAGTACTTAGTCAGGACACCGTAACAATTAATATAAACTACAATTCACAAACAACAGAAATCAACGTAAAGAAATTAACGTAAATAGAGATTTATTATTCTGACACATGCATTACCAATAGGATGTGCATGACGCGTGTCAATATGCAAGAATCACCAACCAAACTGTTCCCCAACCGAATTAACTTCACAGTGCGAAATAAGGCAGATTTCTTAACAGAAGCACATAGAAAAATACAAACTTCAAGAATGCCAAATACACCTGCTGAATAATTAACAAAATGTCATATTTTAAGATCATAATTGGAGAGATGCGAGTCAGGTGATGTTTCTATTTCCCATGACTTCAGGAGACATCGGGGACACAGTATATCCTTGAACAACACAGTCTCATTTCTATCTCCAGTGCCATTGGAGATGGTCCTACTTCTCTTCCTAAATTAATCAGGAGTCCTTGGATAATATTTCTTCGGTATTTTAAAACCTGTCCCAATTAAGCATCAGCTTACTACCTCAGTGCTTAATTTTAAAAATAATGAGTGCCGGTGCCCAAAGCTCTTCTCAGAATCCCAATGCTGGCGCAATAAAACGTTGGGCCATGGTATACCAAGGATGCGTAGTCTTAAAACACTTGATGCCTCTTTATTTCACTACTAGACACTCCCTGGCCATTTATCTCACTCTTTTCGGTCCCTGCTTTGCTCTCTTAGTAATGGTTTTTCTGTCTTTCTCTTCCTCCGTCTTTAGGATTTGTGTTTTTCTCCCTCTCTTGCTCTAAGTTGTTGCCTGATGTGGAAAAAAAAGTACTGGCCCCCAAAAATGAGTGCAGGTGGTCCCTGGCTAGGTCTGGTTTCAAGACACTGGTGAGTCTCTCTCAGAAGCAAGTTGTGCTGCTTTGCCCCCATACATCACAGATTCCTGCGCTGACAGACTCGCACCGGAGAGGAAAGTTCCCATTTACCTACAGCTGCGCATTGTCACAAGGACTTTGTCCATCACCTTGACCACAGCTCTAGCAAGAGCCTTGTGAGCTCCACTAGTCACTTCGACACAGGACCCTCCAAAGGTACGGATTAGCCTGCACCACAGTGATCTTATTTGAGAAATCATACCAGCTCTGTTCCTTATGTCACAGTCAACATTGAATATATTGTTGCATTAAGCTCCGTGGACCATTTTAGAGTAATGCTTACTGTAAAGTAGATTTCGTACATCATCCCACTGTCTCCACAGTACTGTCTCAATAGCGCTGTCCTTATTGCACTGTATTCATAGCGCTGTCCTTAAGTTTAGGATTATACACTTGGACATATGACCTCAATTTATATCTACCCTCAGCTGGCTTTTTCACCTTACCAGCCCTGACCCACTGTCTATAGAGGACTCCTCCTCCTTAGCTGCTTCAGCGGACATGTCTTGCGGGTGGATTTGAGGGTGGGATGCCCTATATTAGTCCTCCATGGTCACTGGGTCATCTACCTTCCCATAACAGGCTTCTTCCCTGCCAAAATAGTACCCAATTTTCACCAGTCTTGCTGCATTTTCACACAGATCCTTAACAGCTTGTCACCAAAATGTTATAGTTAGAGGACAGGGTCTTCATGCAAGAGTCTGGAGCCATTAAAGTAGGTGGTAAGTTCTTTATCGCATGTTAGGTCCTTAGGCTACAGCCACAGCAGGTAGATCCCGTCAGGGCTCCATCCTTCCTCTATCTATCCCACTCTCCTAGCTTCTACTGCAAAGTACACACCAACACTCTATTATATAATTTACCCTTAGCATTCCAGGCACCTGCTCAGCCATACAGGCAAGGGGAATACAGAGGATACTACAAAAGAACACAACATGCATAGCGACAGATGAGGGGAGGCAGAGAAAGTGTGACAACGGTTGAAGGCAGAGAACTAGTGTCCAGTTTAGTTCCTTTTTGTTAGAGAACTTTTTTCTTTGTCACAATCAAAACATGCATGAAAACATTGAACAAAGAAGCATGTCTGGGAATGGCTTTCACTCCAGCAATCACCCATTGGGGAGAAGGCCATTTAGAGCCCTGGAGCATTGGGCTCTATAGCTTCCTGTGAATCGAAGTGGAGAGGAAGGTGTGCTCTAGAGTTACTGCTCTTTAGGCCTGTATCAGAGGCGATGCCAAGCTTTATGGTTCTTGGACCTCTCTGTGAGTGAGGTGGCATAAAGGTTTCTGCATTCCCCATCAACTGTAAAACCTGGAAGTCTTCCAGTTTCCCCCAATATGCAGGTTGCCATGCAGAACCAACCTGCACCAGTCTACTCACTAACCCATTACCGAGAGAACCATTACCCATCTCATTCATCATATGTAAGATCTGTTGTCTTGATAGGGCTCACCATGCTCCTGAGACTGTTGAAATGTTGTTTTTATCCAGGGCACATTATCTATATTGTCACTGCCTTTTCAAACTGGTGCGCTGAATTTATTTCACATTGGACCTTGCTCATGCGTCAGGTTTTCCTCTAGAAGTCTTGCTTTATTTGTAGTTACTAGCCCACCCTTCATTTCGGTCTCCTTCACTAAAAGGCCCACTTTTGCACCAAGAGGCATTAATTATATGATAATGAGTGCATCTCAGTGTAAGACTGACCATACTGGATTTGGCAATGACTAAACACTTAGGGCCTGATTTAAGGTTTGGCGGACGGAGTAGTGTCCAGAGGACATTACCTCCGCCATCCCGAGGCTAATCTGTCTGCCAAATTTAGAGAAGATCCCAGCTCTTCGGTCATCTCTGTACATTTAAAGGACCCACCATCACAGCGGTTCCTTTCAGTATACTAAAAGGTTGGAGTTCAACCGCCGTTGGTTTTGACGGACGTACACATAACTATTAACAGTTTTTTTTGTTTTTCAAAAACAAACTCCTAAAAGTGTAGTGAAGAAAACAGTGCATGTTTATAGTACATGATTTCTGTTTTGTATCTACTTGGGGCCCTTGAGAGATACACATACCATTGTAATGCCCCCTTAGATGGTCTGAGGTTCAAAGTGAGGCACATTTATCCGACATGACTGCAACACTAGGACAAGGACCGATGTGCAACTTCCTTTTGTGGCATCTACAGTCACTGCCTTCCACTTCCACCTAAATTAACCCATACTTCACCAAAATGGCCATGCTGAGTAAACAGGAGGTCCTCTTTCACAACCTCTTTAAAGCAAGGTGCTACTGTGAGCCATGATGACTGTACCCTCTCCAAACAATGGTATTAAATAGCATATAACACTTTGCGTGTCTGCATCTATGGTTTATGCCACAACATTTTTTCATTCCTATTCGTTTTAAGAAGTAATTGTTACATCCAATCAGTGTAGGGGTAAAAAGTGGTTTTCTCATGTCACTTTTTCTGTACTGTGGAAATATACTCAAATTTGGGCTTCTTCCTGTAGTCTAATAATTTATCTTTACACGTTCTCCAGGAGCAGTCAACCCCCTTTTTGGGGTCCTTCATATACTAACCAAAGAAGGCACACATATTGGGGTCTATGTCAGTGATGGCCGCTACTTTGCCCCCCCAGGCTGGCAAATGGGAACTCCCTTACCCACAGAGATTGTGGCGGGATGGGTGCAGAGGGCGGTGTGTCTGTTGGGTAATGCAACTGTGCCCTATCCGCAGAGAGATGACGTTTCCTCCTGATCAAAATAGACCCTAAATTGGGGGAGTTGTCTACACCAAAGACAGGGGCAATTGCACGAGGCAGTTTGTTTGGAGAGCCCCTTGTAAAAGAGCTTGGGTAATTAGTGGCTATGTTTTCAGCGCTAGACAAAGTGCAGACATCCGTAAAAAATATTTTCCCAGGGAAAATTTTCGCTGGGCCGGAAGAGGCAAGGGTCGCTCCTCCGGCCGCTCCTTCAGCTGCTCCTTCCAGGAAGGCCCCAACAAAGGGTATCCACAAAAGATGGAATGACGACCGACAGGGAACCTTCCTCCCCAACTGGAGGGCCAGAAAGGGCAAAGCCAACAGTGCCGCCCGAGGAGTGGCTGATGCACCTAGAGGATTCAACGGTAAGCAGTACCCTTTCTTGCCCTCAAAGATTGGGGAGAGGCTGAGGTTGTTCGCTCACAAATAGTTAGAACTTACATCGGACCCTTGGGTCCTAGAGACAGTTCAGAGCTACAACATAGAGTACTGCGGAACTCCAGTTCAGATGGCAAAGCAACGTCCCTTGTTTGTTTCGGTCTCGGCCTAGAGAAGCGCGAAGCGAGTTCTCGGCAGAGAACTATTGTAATCATGTCAGCCGCCAAAGCCGCCAAAAGGAGACAAGACCTGGGCACGCGCCCAGCATTCCTAATGGGAGAGGGAGCGACAAGTGCTGGCCACGCGCGGATTAGGTCGCGCGCACGCTCACGACGCCAGCGTCTCCGCCGCGCGCCGATCACTGCTCTCTTCCTGACCGGCATCGAGAAGTTTCGCAACGCAGTGAGGGAGGTGCTTGTTTTATTGAGTAATTGTGAAACATTTTTCAGAGTCTTCAAGTTGATAGAGGAGACGTGCAGAGACCGCTCTAAACCAAACCAATACATTGAATGTGATTGTACCACGTGCCATTCAATGCTGTGGTTATTGAAATATTTTTCTTCCAAATGGCGGTGTTTGACTTCACAGGGCTGAGCAGTTTACAGCTGGTTACCTGTGCACTTCTTTCGCAGACATCATTACCTCTCTATCTTGCACAGGGGCGTAGGTTCAGGATGGGTGTTTGGGGTGGTAACACCCACTGAAAAATTTATTCTGCTGTAAATAATTGCGTACAAGTGCTTTAAGTCGGGTATGGTGAGGTGTTCGTAGGATTTCACATGAGATTTCTACAAACACATGCAGACTAAAACAGGTACGCTTGACTCCGTTTTAAATGTCTTAAAATTGGGTTATTTTGTATAAAGTTGAGTTACAAGTACCCTCACATTCCACTCTCCTCTCCCTTCCTGCTGCTCCTTTAGGCCCCACTCCTGTCCTGCTTCTCGTATAATGCATATATTTTAACCCACATGGTTGTTGGGAAATCTGAAGCCCTCCAACCCCCCCATTTTACTGACCAAACTACGCCCCCTGCTCGTCTGCTTTAATGGTGTGCATGCGTGTTTGTTTCCATGGTATGCATGCATTTTCTTATATCTTCGATTTCACCAGGCTTTGCTCACCACAGACCTCCTCCTAGCCCGATATTTTTTTTGCTTTGATTTTTGTCTTCTTAATAAACGGAATATATTTTGACCAGATTCACCCAGCGTCTCAGCACATCAGCTTCTCTTGGCGGCAACACGGATGAATTCAGATTACTTTGAAATCGGATTTTGGGAAAAATCGACCTCGGTCGTTTTTGTTTTGTTAATCAATTTACTGTTTTTCTGAGAAAAACTCATGGCTAATGACTAAGGGCCAGATGTAGGTAGGGTTTTACCGGTCGGTAACGGCCGAATTCGGCCGTTACCGACCGGTAAAAGGAATTTGAGATGTAGGGGGCAGAATCGGTAAATTTACCGTTCGGTAAATTTACCGATCGGTAATTTTACCGAATCTGTAAATATACCGGTCGGTAAATTTACCGACCGGTATATTTACAGAATCTGTAAAATCGATATGTAGGTGGGACTCTTATGAGTCCCACAAGGCCTAAGAAATCGGTATTTTACCATCAAATTCAATTTGATGGTGAAATACCGATTCAGGTGTGCATGCACATGTGTGCATGCACACCTGTGCCATATGACAGGCAGACCTGCCCTTAGGGCAGGTATGCCTGCCATATGGCCCCCGAACCTTTTTTGGGGGTGCTAGAGGGTGTCAAAGTGACACCCCCTGCACCCTTGCCAAAAATCGGTATTTACCGATCGGTAAATACCGACCGGTAATGCCCCATTCATTCCTATGGGCTTCAAAGCCCATAGGAATGAATGGAGCATTACCGGTCGGTATTTACCGAATCGGTAAATACCGACTTTTAAAGAATCGGTAAATCCACATCTGGATTTACCTACATCTCGGTACTTCATATTTACCGACTCTTAAATACCGAATCGGTAAAATTCGGTATTTAAGAGTCGGTAAATATGATTTACCTACATCTGGCCCTAAATGTATTGTTTGGCATCGGGTTTTTCCAGAGCAACAGAATTCGATTTCCTTCCTGCCTAGCATGTTTATTTTTGCCATAGATCTGTTTAGCTGAGGCAGATATTTTGTGTTCTTGGACGAGACAATGTCACAGAGGCCACTTAGGCAAGATTACAAATGTTTCGTTTTTATGTAACATCTTAGAGGTGGTTTGGTTTGGGAAAAATAGACCCTGGGGCTGAAATGCATCAAGTGCTGAGTGCATAGGTACCTTTATGGGTTGGGTTATCATCTGGTCAAAGGCAGTGCAATTTGTGCTTCTGTAAACACACAGAAAGGACTGCACATTATATTAAATAGTTACATTCTGGAATGTAGCCAGAGTGCCAGACTAGATCTTTTGGTATCCTCTCTACCCTTTGTAATAGAGTGAGTGTTGTGTGCATTGGCAATAGCCTAGAGCGAGTGTATTCAATGTAGGTCCAGAAAGATCGGCTCCATGCCATCCTAGCAGGTTGACCATTAATTAAGTAGATGGGTTCCACAGAGGCTCATTGTAAATGATATTCTGAAAAGCTGGCAGTGATCTGTCTGTCCTAGGCTTGCCAGGTATCGATGCCTTGGCATAATCTGCACTAGATCCTGGAGGGATGTTGACGAGGAAGATTTCACAATCCTTAGTTTGAATGTGGTGTTTAAGGTAAACTGTAGGTTGTGGGTTCAGTAATTTTTTTTTACGACTGGTAGTGCAATTGGCAGCTGCCTGAGCACTAGCCTGCGGAACGAGGGTAAATTGTTAAGTTTATGTAACATGCTTCTTCTTTGTGAGTGTTTTGGATACAACACTGATTAAAGGCATAGCAATGACACAAAACTGAGTTAACACAAAGTGACTAAAGTATAACCAGGTCCTTCATGGACCCAGTGGCGTCACTAGGGTTGGTGTCACCCGGTGCGGGTAACTCATGGTGTCACCCCCTCACGACTTACCGCATGGACCATCTCACCCTCTGCCTGCACCATATTCCCTCTGCCTGCACCATATCCTCTTTGCCTGCACCATCTCTCCCTCTGTCCGCACCATCTGCCCTCTGCCTGCACCATCTCTCCCTCTGCCTGCACCATCTCTCCCTCTGCATGCACCATCTCTCTTCCGCCATCTCCCCCTCCGCCTGCACCATCTCTCCCTCTGCCTGCACCATCTCTCCCTGTGCCTGCACCATCTCTCCCTCCACCTGCACCATCTCTCCCTCCGCCTGCACCATCTCTCCCTCTGCCTGTACCATCTCTCCCTCTGCCTGTACCATCTCTCCCTCTGCCTGCACCACCTCTCCCTCTGCCTGCTCCATCTCTCCTCTGCCTGCACCATCTCCCCTCCGCCTGCACCATCTCTCCCTCCGCCTGCACCATCTCTCCCTCTGCCTGCACTGCCTGCACCATCTCTCCCTCTGCCTGCACCATCTGCCCCTCCGCCTGCACCATCTCCCCTCCGCCTGCACCAACTCCCCTCTGCCTGCACCATCTCACCCCCTGCCTGCACCATCTCACCCCCTGCCTGCATCATCTCCCCTCTGCCCGCACCATCTCCCCTCCGCCCGCACCATCTCCTCTCCGCCTGCACCATCTCTCCCTCTGCCTGCATCATCTCCCCCTCCGCCTGCACCATTTCCCCTCTGCCTGCACCATTTCCCCTCCGCCTGCACCATCTCTCCCTCTGTCCGCACCATTTCCCCTCTGCCTGCACCATCTCTCTTCCGCCATCTCCCCCTCCGCCTGCACCATCGCTCCCTCTGCCTGCACCATCTCTCCCTCCACCTGCACCATCTCTCCCTCCTCCTGCACCATCTCTCCCTCTGCCTGCACCATCTCTCCCTCTGCCTGTACCATCTCTCCCTCTGCCTGTACCATCTCTCCCTCTGCCTGCACCATCTCTCCCTCTGCCTGCACCATCTCTCCTCTGCCTGCACCATCTCCCCTCCGCCTGCACCATCTCTCCCTCCGCCTGCACCATCTCTCCCTCTGCCTGCACTGCCTGCACCATCTCTCCCTCTGCCTGCACCATCTCCCCCTCGGCCTGCACCATCTCCCCTTCGCCTGCACCAACTCCCCTCCGCCTGCACCATCTCACCCCCTGCCTGCACCATCTCACCCCCTGCCTGCACCATCTCACCCCCTGCCTGCACCATCTCCCCTCCGCCCGCACCATCTCCTCTCCGCCTGCATCATCTCTCCCTCCGCCTGCACCATTTCCCCTCTGCCTGCACCATTTCCCCTCTGCCTACACCATTTCCCCTCCGCCTGCACCATCTCTCCCTCTGTCCGCACCATTTCCCCTCCGCCTGCACCACCATCTCACCCCCGCCTGCACCATCTCACCCCTGCCTGCACCATCTCATCCTCTGCCTGCACCGTCTCACCCTCTGCCTGCACCATCTCCCTCTCTGCCTGCACCATCCACCCCCTCCGCCTGCACCCCCCTCCCCCGCCTGCTGCTCTTTTAACCCTTTCCTCGTCGCCTTCTCCCACCCTCCTCCCCCTCCCCATGGTTTCTCCCTCACAGTTCTTGGCTCTTCTCAAAGTGATTGAAATAAACTCATAAAATGCGCTTTGAATGCGTGCGCACAACACTGAATGAAAAAGTTTAAATGGACACAGAAGACACACGCCCTCACCTTCGAGCACAGCAGGGAGGTGGGGGGAGGCTGGCCAGGATGGGGGCAGAAAACGTCTAAAATGGGGGTTTTACGGAGAAAACCTGACCAGAAAACATGCGCCTTGCAGTGGATATAAACACAGGAGAAGCTTATTAACTAAAAGTCAAACTTAGTTCGCATTATAATTCCGAGTAAGGCGTTTGCCTTACTGCTCACTCGGCTCTCACCTCAGGAACGACCAGCTTGTTCTGCGGCGACATTAGTTGGCTGTCAAGCATGCTAGAGGGGCTCCGGGTCCAGGGTGGGCAGGCGTCACGGGGCTGACATGAAGAAATCCACTCGGCACTCGTAAAATGTAACATAGGCAAAGCGACCTTCTTCAAACGCACAAAGGCGTCACCGGGCTCAATGACCTCCGGCGCGTAGGAAGCAATAGGATGGATGCTGCGAAGAGGAAACCAGGCATGGCAGCAGCAGGAGAAAGAAAGAGACGGGTCCTTGGGAGAGAGGCTAACATGGCCACAAGCCGTGTCCTTAAATAACACTTCATGTCCACTTCAGCGCTCGTTGTTAATGAATTGTCACTGAGCCTCCTGTATAAATATTTGGCGGTAATAAAGCGCCCACCGAATCTGAGGCCTAGTCAGGGCAACTTCCTAGGACCCTGTGTCAGTGCGTACAGCGCGCTGGTGGCTGCAGGAACTGACTGCGCCTGCGCTAATCTGTTGATCCGTTCCCGCTCAGAGTGAGCCCATCATCAACATCAATTAACGCAACCAACAGAGGGGGGTGTGGCTGATACTCAGTGATGATGACATCAAGGAGCCTGGGACTGGGAGAGCAGCCTCTCTGCTTGTCAGAGAGGCACATCGTTTCACTAGGCTCAAGGTTCATTGCAAAGCAGAGCAGAGGTGAGGCGAGGCTGCAGCCTAACGGTGTCACCCATGTGATGGTGTCACCCGGTGCGGTCCGCACCCCCCGCACTCCCCTAGTGACGCCACTGCATGGACCAGAAACAAGCATCCTTGGACCGGTTTCAGGGTTTCACCCCTCATCAGCCAGGATAACTTGAATCCAGTGGTACAGTGAGCCGGGACCCACATTTGGGCATAACCGGCACACTTAGGGTGAGGTAGCAAAAGACACACAATTAATGGACTGAATGCAGAATAAATCAAAACATTCACCCCCTGTCAAGAGATCTGGGTTAAATACATCATTCTTTTGCTCAGCATGCCACCCCAGTTCAGACCTAGCCATATGCAAATCAGGCTTTATCCTGTGCCTCATGGGAACAGTCCAGCCCGAACTGCCAAACCAGGTCTTCCCTGGACAAGAAACAAGCATCTTAGGACCGGCTTCGGGGTTTCACCCCTCATCAGCCTTCCTGCACATTCCTGCACATAACCAATCATTAATGGCATTTTGCTCTCTCTATGTGTGCTGCAAAATGCAGCACGCATAGAAAAAGCAACAAGCATTTACAATGCAATGGTCTCGGCATTATTAAAGGTAGAGCTATTGGCATTGCTCATGATATTTTTTTTCATTTTTTTTTTTAAAACATAAATAAATGGTATTGTCATTTACAATGGCAATAGGTGAGCATTAGATAGTAGTAGAGAGTATTCCCGGACACAGAGCCACACACACACACACAGACAGAGCCACACACACACACACAGACAGAGCCACACACACACAGACGGCTCTGTCTGTGTGTGTGTGCGTGGCTCTGTCTGTGTGTATGTGTGCGTGGCTCTGTCTGTGTGTGTGTGCGTGGCTCTGTCTGTGTGTGTGTGCGTGGCTCTGTCTGTGTGTGTGTGCGTGGCTCTGTGTGTGTGTGTGTGTGCATGGCTCTGTGTGTGTGTGTGTGTGCGGCTCTGTCTGTGTGTGTGTGCGCGGCTCTGTCTGTGTGTGTGTGCGCGGCTCTGTCTGTGTGTGTGGCTCTGTGTCCACGAATACTCTCTACTACTCTCTATTGCTCACCTATTGCCATTGTAAATTACAATACCATTTATTTATGTTTTTTTTTAAAAAAATGTCATGAACAATGCCAATAGCTCTACCTTTAATAATGCCGAGACCATTGTATTGTAAATGCTTGTATTACACTTGAGAATGAACCTGCTCTATTTGGCAATGTAACACCTTCTTGTGGTACCTCTTCTGGCTTAAAGACTTCTATTGATCTTTTTGGCAACCCTAGATGACCAAACTAGGTCTTCAAGAGCTATGCTTCTAGGCTGAGGCTACCCAGTTGTAGGTAGCACACCTTATCCCTTTGGGTTGTGAGTCTTTCCTTATGTTTGTTATCTCCTCACTCTGCCCCAGGTAATTTCCACTAAGTGAGAAAACCATGTTTGTCAGAATTAGTGTCACCTGAGCTTATTTCCACCTGTCAAGTACTAGTGGTATAAGGGAGACTGGTGGAAAAGCTGATGCAAATTTCCCTGACAAGTCCCATGATATCTAATTCCCTAGCGATTGGTGGTGTGGGTACCTGGATGTGAAGCTCTGACATTTCGCATTCTCCAGGGCTGCAAAGAATTTCACTTGTGGTTTGCCCAATAGCTTACATTTTTTTAATCTGTTTCTTTAGCTCTCACTTGTAAGACACTGGTCTGCCCTGATTTTGGACCACTGCCAGGTAAATGGCTATCAGGTTCATCTTTCTCTGTATGGCTCATTTCCTTATCTCATGTACCAGGCCGGAGAGTGGTTGATTTTGCACCGCCCCTTTTTTGGTGAGATACAATGTTGTGCTGTCCGTTTGGACCTAAAGTGCCCCCCCCCCTATAAGCTTGGAATGCCTCTAGGGCTAAAGCGACTCTGCAGTTCCGACATATTTATGTGCAGAGCTGCATCTTTCAGGCTCTAAAAATCTTTGAGGTTTCCCTTGTCAGTCCCCCCTTTTTTGATTTACATCTCCTGCAATGGTTGCAGTAGCTTGGAGTTTTAAAGGCCTGCTCACTGCGATATTCCACATGCTCCACCACTGTATCTACCTCTGTATTTTCTTTCTGACAACCACTAGATCCCCCCACCCCCCTCTCCCTGTCGTCTTTGACCACTGATGTCATAGCCAGTCCTGGAGTGGTGTTATGTGCCAACCAGCATGGGAAATTAGTGGAAAGCAAGACACCATCAAGCCCAGTAGTTTCTGAACGGTTAGAGCTTGCCCCTTCCGGTAAAGGCACGTCTACTTTATTGCAAAAATCCTTCCTTCTCAACTTCCTCTTATTTCTCTGGAGACACCGGCGTCAAAGGAGGATTCATTTCTGTGAGCTTCTCAAATTACAACCAGTTTTCTTTACAATTCAGTAATCCCTAAAGTAGTTTTCAAAGTCCTTTTTTCTTTTAATCAGCCTCGAGGCGACGCTCCTTTTCAACATAGGCCTTTTGTTCCACATCCAGTGTTGACATTTTCTTCTATATTGCGGTCTCTTGTCGCCCCCCCTCCCCAAACTCCACATCCTCTTGTTCCCCCTTTTGAGTTCAGTTCAGAGGGTTTTCAACCAGCCCGGTTTGGGGTTTTCTGCTCAATCAATGATAGACCTGGAGTCCAAAATGTTTTGGTCTCAGTTTGGAGCCAATGTGTTACCTTGTGGGGTTTTTGGCTCGTTGACCATCGCCCTATGCCAACTCCTATTTCTTCATGTGTTTACTCATCACTGTAGAACCTCAGGTCCTTCAAAAAAGCAAATGTGTGCTGGGATTACACCATAGCAGAGTGTGCCGTCCTTTGTCAGGTCAAACCCCACCAAAAAAAAAAAAGCTTTCAGGAATACTATAAAAGGGCTTTGGCTCATCCCACTTATTGGTAGCCAAGATTACATTTTAATTGAGCACAAGTTGTGTGCTTCCACAGGAGAAAGATGTTTTCCCTTCATGCAGCTGTGATTTTGTGAATTTATCCAGCTGCTGCAACTGAACATTCAGGGGCAAACATGGTACGGTAATGCGACTAAAGTGCCTTAGATTAGTAACGATTAAAGAGGTAAGCCTGCCATATTGACTGTGAAAGGAATATGGTAAAGTCAATTGACATTTATGGGTGGATTGCTATTACTCAATTAAAGCATACAGAAAGCTTTTTGGTTACATGGATTATCACAAATTACCACGTCACCAAACCAGTGGTATAAAAGATTTGCACTATGAAAATACTTGTTAAGCTTTCTTAGAAGAGATGGCATTTTGCCAAACATCATTTGGTATAGAACTGTATGCTTAATTGTGGCGTGGTGGGAAAGCTTACACTAAAGTACAGTAGTTGTCTGCTGGTTATTACAATAAGCCAATGATAACAGCTATATGCTTGAAATGTTATGTCCGATGCCATTGCTTTGCCAGTTTATTTAATAATAACAGTATTACAAAGGCATTAGGGCTGCCTTATTGCGAAAAGTGCATGGTAAAGCCAACAGGCCCCTAACAGGTTATCACATCATGTTACAGCCACTGGAAAGGTAGCTGCCAACATGGCTTTATACCAGGGAGAGGAACTACTCACCATATAAGAAAAGTGATAACACTACTCGATGTCACTTCAGTTACAGGAGACCCGATGGCTGTGATGTTACTTGATGCAGAAAAAGCATTCGATCGGGTCTCCTGGGGCTATCTTTGGTATGTCCTAGAAAGAACAGGTATTAAGCACGGTTTTATAAAAGCCTTAAAAACTCTCTATTTAAAACCGGTGGCAACTTTAAGGGTGAATGGTGGAAATACGGGCCAATTCCAAATAAAAAGAGGTACAAGACAAGGGTGTCCTTGCTCTCCGTTATTGTTCGCCATATATATGGATCCATTAATACGGAGGATAGAGTTATCCGAGAGGATTACACCTTTAACAACACTAATCGGGCATTGTAAAATCTTAGCTTACGCAGACGATATCGCTGTAATCTCTCCAGAACCCTCTCAATCTATTGAGCATCTTGAACTTGAGGCGATGAAATTTGGAAATATATCGGGCTACAAATTAAATACATCCAAAACGCAGATAATTAAAAATTCATTTACTCAATGTGCAGATAATCGGGTGGTCCAGGAAGGTACGTACTTAGGGGTAATTATAAGGTCAGACCTGGATACTCTAGTAGAAAGGAATATTAGACCGTTGATTAAGAAAGTCGAAAAAGATTTGGATAGATGGGATAATTTGCATATGTCACTAGTGGGGCGGACAAATTTACTAAAAATGTTGATACTCCCAAAATTTTTATATTTATTTAGAGCGATCCCATTATCATTTGATGTTAAAATATTCAAAAAACTAGAGTGTATTTTTAACAGATTCATCTGGGCAAAGGGGAAAACAAGAAGGGCCCTTAGGTACATGACACTGCCGCGAGAAAGGGGAGGCTGGGGAGTTCCAGACTTAAAATCTTATTACTGGGCGGCGGCCCTACAAAACATGATTGGTATGTTGGGCGGGGAAGAATCAGAAGAATGGAGTAAATTTGGTTCACTAGCAATTTATGGATTAACTTTGGGATTGGGTGTGAAGGATGTTTTGTTGAAATTTACAGAGGCTAGCTATTATAAGAGGACGAAATTTAAGACGCTTATAGCAGCATTTGCCATTTGGAAAAGTTTCTCCAAAAAAATAGGTCTGGGGAAATACAATGTATACACTAGACTCATATATAATCAAAATCTTCCACAAGAGATTTTTTCGGGACCGACATTTGCGGAATGGGAAAATAAGGGAATTAAAACTGTAGGGGATGTAATGGGAGAACAGGTGATTCTTCAATTTTCAGATTTACAAAATAGATTTAATTTAGAAACAAGGCAATTCTTCAAATATTTACAAGTTAGGAGCTTTTTGTTGAACAAAAAAGGAGGAGCTTTGGGATTTAGGCGGAATCAAATTATGGAGATAATCCAATCCGGGGAAGACTGTACAATTAAAAGGCTTTATGCAGAATTGATAAAACTAAAACAGGATGATTGTCAAACTTGGAGTGATAAGTGGAAGGAGAAGCTTAATATTAGTTGCGAAAGTTTTGGTATCTCCCTGGAAAAGGGTTACTCTTTGTTATGTTCAGCACCATTGCAGGCGCAACATTATAAAACGTTATTTCATTTATACTACACACCTGCCAGAATAGCACAATGGGGAAATACAGTGGGTATTAAGTGCTATAGGTGTGGAAGCCTGGATGCCAATTTACAACACGTATTCGCTACGTGTCCTCATCTAGACCTTTTAAAAAAAGAAATTGAATGTTTTATAAACATTGTTTTAGGAATTGATATTGTGTTAACTCCCGGAACTATACTATTAGGAGTTAATCTTGAGGATGCAAGACCATACTGTGGGAGGGAATTTCTTTTTGTTGCAATATCTGTCTTGAGAATATGCATAGCTTCTGCATGGATTGACCCTATACCGCCGACTTTCCATAAATGGCTGGCTAAGTTATTATTAACATATAACATTGAGAAGGAAATATATGCAAGGAAGGGAAAAAAGGGGAGGAAGCTGGGTAACATAATATGGGATCCAATAACGCGCTGGAAACACAATTTAACAGCATAATATGGACTTTTGGTTATAACAGGGTTAAAAGAAGGCGCAGATAAAAGATATAAGTTGGTATGCTGGCTATAATGGCAGGGAATTATTCTATTGCAGGAAAACTCTAGGGAAAAGGTAACTTTGATTGATTACACTTATGGGGAACAACTCGGAAATATAATTAGAATATGCCTCCTTTATGTATATGTATTTGTTCATTTAATTATGCCTGCTGATGCTAAATATGCTGTTTTTTTCAGTGTCAGGTTACGTACTATTATTTTGTTCTTTTTTTTTTTTTCTTGTTATGAATATTGCCGTGCCCTGTATATAAGCGCAAAATACTTCAATAAAAAAATTTAAAAAAAGGAAAGGTATTTGGTTATATGTAATCTAAGATTGTCAAAGAAGGCATATAGTTTAGCGTTGGGTCACCCACTCCGACAAACCATGGGAGTAGAGTTGCACTGACAATTTGATGAACCCGATTGAGAACAGGTGAATACTGTTGTCAACTGTAATTCTGTACAAATTTGTAATTTTATGAATTTTTGTCTGACAGATGGCAGCTTACGGACATTTCAGTCGGCATGTGTATATGGTCAAGCCACTGGCATAGGCTTAGGGCCTGATCGGTTCACTTCAGATTCTCTAGGTATCCGTTTATAATGTAAAGCTATAAAAAAAACAAGCATTTTCAATGCAATAGGTCTCGCATTTGTCAAAGTTGAAGCTGTTGGCGTGGAAAATGAGAATGTTTTTTACTTTTGGATTTTTATTTGCAGTAGAGTAAATATATTTGTATAGCATTATTGCCATTAGTATAAAAAGCAAAAATAAAAAACATTGTAATTTTCAACGTCAACAGCTCTAACTTTAACAAATGTGCGACCTATTACATTGAAAATGCTTGTTTTAAAGGGTGCTTTGAGGACAGCACTTTCAAAACAAGCATTGGCATAGCCAATAGGTCTCGCCTTTGGGACCTTATAAATGTTTAGCCATGCAACACTTGATGTTGTTGCACCAAGAATATTGTGCTGGATAACTAAACACATAAGGTCCCAAAGGCGAGACCTATTGGCTATGCCAATGCTTGTTTGGGACAGGACACTGGCTGATCGACACTGAGGTGCAGGAACTCCTCAGGATATCAGCAATTCGGAGTTCAGTATTACAACCGTGTTCTTTCCTCAGCCACCTTTTCTTAGAATAGAAGGGCTTTCGTTCAGTAATAAACCTAAGAGGCTATAACAAGTGGCTGGGCATTCACCTCCTGAGGGATCTCTTGCTGCAGGATGATTGGTTGGTGCACCTGGACCTCAAAAACGCATACCTCACAGTCCCTATATTTCCCCCGCATTGCTATTTTCTGTAATTCGAATGGAGAAGCAAGATCTTCAAGTTCCAAACACTCCCATTCAGCCTTTAGCACCATGGTGCTTCACAAAGCTTCTCAAACCTGTAGTGGAGACTCTAAGGATGAAAGGTATCAGATTGATCATATACCTGGACGACATCCCCCTGATGGACCAATCACGTACTCCACTATTATCGCATTTGAGCACAACTATTGCGCTCCTCCAAGATTTGGGATTTGTCATCAGAGGCCAGAAATCAGAATTTACTTCACCTCAGATCAAGACCGTACTGGGATTCCTCATAGATTCCAGGTCAGCCTTCTGAGCCTCCCGGAGTCAACGATCCTCAAGATCAAGACAGAATTGATCAAGGTCCTGAGGAAGGACAGGATCTCCCTCCCGCAATTAGCCAGGATAGTTGGTTTATTGTCATCTTCGATTCAAGCCATCTTTCTTGGCCCCCTGGACTACAGGGCATTACAGAGATTGAAGACGACTCATCTCCAGAGGGGCCTCACCTACTCGGCACTTATTTCTCTGATGGCGAAGGCCAGGACGGAGTTACAATGGTGGATGGACCACATGGAGGTGTGGAACAGACAGGCAGTCTTTGGATGTCTCCCAGGCTTGATCATAGAGTCGGATGCCAGCTGGCAGGGCTGTGATGCCAGATATGGTGCGATCTCCGTGGGGGTAGATGGGTGAAGGAGGAGATGAATTTACACATCTGGACATCAGATCAAGCCTATGCGCTCCCACTGTTTCTTCTGATTCCCAGAGTAGCAGCTCAAAATCCAATGTCACAGGGCTTCTTTGGTTCTTGTAACTTCGATCTGGAAGTCTCAGGTGTGGTTTCCCACCCTGTTAAGAGTGTCCGTGGTTCGCGCCATTGCAACTTCCATCGCTCCCAGAGATCCTTCAGGATCCCAGCGGCCATACACTTCCACTGGTCATGCAGAGTAACCTCAACCTCATTGCTTGGAGGATTTCAGACGACGCTGGGAAGACAGCAGACTCTCGGATGAAGCTTAGAGACTCATCCAGCAGGCATTGGCCCCAGGGACAGTCAAACGATATAGATCGGCCTGGAGAAGGTGCGTTTGTAGGTTTGTGGAGAGACACCTGGATCCCGTGGGGACGCACATTACAGACATCTTGAATTTTCGTGTAAAGCTGTTTAACTTGGGGCTTGCTTATTGTACAGTTAATTTTTTCAGCAATTTCAGCTGGACATCACCCCAACAATAACATCCCAGTGAGGCAATATCTGTGGGTTTGTAAACTGCTTAAAGGCATCAGAATGTCACTGCCCCCGGAACCCAGATACACCG
Source organism: Lissotriton helveticus (assembly GCF_964261635.1). Taxonomy (NCBI): domain Eukaryota; kingdom Metazoa; phylum Chordata; class Amphibia; order Caudata; family Salamandridae; genus Lissotriton; species Lissotriton helveticus. Next base: position 189,339,057 of record NC_136062.1, on the reverse strand, counting down.
GGTTATAGAATGTCAAAAGGGTTCTACTTCTTCTCTCAGACTGGCAGAATAATTATTACCCTTCTTTGGCGGAAATTTCAGCAAAATTGGCCATGTTGCTTTGTCTTATCTCTTGTAAGAGAGTTTCTGATGTCAGAGGGGCGTTACCATCACTATATCCTGAAGGACCAAACCTAATACCAGGTCAGTAACCTATCCAGCTTTTATGTACTAACCTTTGTTTAGTCCGATGACTTAAAGCATACGAGGACATGGCAGCAGACATCAGGCCGCCAGGGGAGAGCGAGCTGTTAATTGCCAGTGAAGAAACGGTTCACGGCGGTTTCATCTCTTTTAGTTGCCCGATGGGTAAGGTGGATTATGGCAGTGGCGAGGATTAATACTCACCTTTTTGGGGCTCACTCAACCAGGGGGGGCCATGGCATCCATGGCCGTTCAGGTAGACGGCAGATTGAAGGACATTATGAATGCGGCGGATTGGTCTCAGAATCCACCGTCAAAAGGTTTTATTTCAAACCTATTCACGACACTGCATCTCTGGTGGTAAGTAAGTTTTGAACATGCATAATCCTCTCTTTCGGTCCTGACATAGTATGAGAAAATTCCGAGCTGACATGAAGGAACGTTTCAATTCTATTAAGGACGCAGGGGCAAGGATTATCCCTCCCTTTGCTTATTAACTATATGATTTCCTTCCCTTTGATATAGGTAACAGGAATTATCTCATAACTTTGTTTATGATTCCATGTAAAATTGCATCTGTAAGTAACAGAAAGTATCAGATTACTTCGTGTTTATGATTTATTATTGTTTATGATATCATGTACAATTGCATCTGTGAGTAATAGGAGGTATAGCATACATGTGTTTATGATTTATTGTATTATTGCACCTGTAAATATCCACACTGGATTTTCTCTTGTTTCTAAGAAATGTGTCCTATGATTGAGATATTATCTGATGTCTTAGGTCACGGAATGTGAGGATTGTGGGGTTGCTACAGAATTGACAATTGTAATTGGTTCGTGAATTGTTCATGTGAATGGGCCATATTCTAGTGTTGTCTTGGAACAGATTTAATGTAGTATATTTTGTACATAGGCTCTTACTCCAAGGCTGATTGAAGCTACTTAAACATTAACTTTCTCTGGTGAAGAAGAGGAAGGACTACAGGCGACATGGATATATATAGACATGTGGACTCTGTTGGGAGTGGTTACTAGGTGTCATGTACATTTCCTCCCTTTGGTTTATGGGGTATGTAGTGTTTACATTTTTTGTTTAATCTTTAAACCTGCTGTACAATAAAGAGTGAAGAAAGAATTGCATAATCCTCTGTATCCTTGATAGAATTTATACTTTCCTTTGCATGAGCTAGGACATTTCTCAGTCTGACATTCTCAGTAAACAATGTACTTCCATCAGGAGTAGACTCTCACTTGATATCCCTTTGTTCTACTGTTCTACTGCAGCCTCCCAGAGTGTTCTAATGAACAACTAGATCTAAAAAAGTCTTACTTATGACAAACGTGTGACACACCTGAAGCCATCTTGATTGAATCAAACTGGTAAAATGCAAAACATTTAATTTAGGAAGTTAGTGCTGTAGGAAGCAAAAGTAGGACACATTTTAAATGAGTTCTCAAATATTGGTCTCTTTTATTTCATTAAAACATTCTGACAAGCAGACTGAAACATGCACTTTCAACATCAGCAGCAGACTTCCAGTTAACTCCCTGGTGATCAGTGTTCTACTGAGCAACTAGAGTGCTTACCATCTGAATTTATGCCAAAAGTGTGCCACATCTGAATGCCCTACTGATGGAATTGAAGTGGAAAACTGAAACCATTTTCTACTTTGGATACTGCAGTAAATGAGGAAATTAGAGGGTATTATAGCAAAAAAGTTTCCATAGATGGCCACCAGGGACAAAAGAACCCAAATGTAGCACTAATAGCACCCAAATGTGGCCCAAGTATAGCTCAATGACAGAAGTGTGCAAAATATGAAATTTATTTTGCAGTTTTATATAGCACGGACTTGACTTGAAGGTATTGGAGTGCTTTATATGAGTATCAGTTACATTACATAGGACACATTCAGTTTGGTTTTAGGCATGGGGAGATTAAGTGATTTGTCAAGAGTAACAGGATGTTGAGTCAACTTCGAAACTCACATCTGGTTCCCCAGAAGCAAAGTTGGCAGCTCTGCCCGTAAAGCCACATCCTCTCCCTTAGGTGCACCAAATAATCAAATGATCACCAAGAATAAAAAAGACATAAATATAGCAAATAATTTAAAAGCGTTTGTCGCTATTATAGAAATCAGAAAATGTTTCCTCATTTTAGGTTTTTTAGAGCACTAATCATAATTTCTATGGGAAAAGACCCCTCATTTTTTACATTTCTGAAGGAAATGTTTTAGGTATTGATTACATCAAGTGACTTCAGGCGTGCCACACTTATAAATGTAGAATGTTAGCAATCTAGTTGTTCATTAGAGCACTGTGGAGTGGCAGAGATCAGGGGCATGAATTCGGACAATTGATGCAGGGAGGAGGTGGCAGCAAGTTGTCTATGCTAGGCAGGTGGGAGGGCAGTGGCAGCACAACGGGCCATGGAGGGCAGGGGCAACAAACCATGCAGGACAGGCAAGAGAGGCAGTTTCAAATAAAACAGGCCATTGAGGGAAGAAATGAGAGGTAGTGGCAGTACAGCCATACATGCCAACAGAGCCGATTCAGGCAGGAGACTCCTGATGTTTCATGCCCAAAAGGGCTTTATTTTAGCCATCACCCGCCTAAAATCTCCTCTTTTTCAATGCAAGTCAATGGGGAAAATTATTTCCTCAGATTTGTTTCTACAAAATCTCCCTCTTAAAAAGCTACACATGTTGGCATGTATTTTACTTTGGACCGCAGAGAGCAGGAGGAATGAAGTATGCATGTGGACTCGATCAATAAAATTCAGGAGGGAGTTGGGCAGGGTACCAAACGAGCCTGGGGTTGCAGCAACACTATACACCACACATGGCAAGCAGGAAGGCAGTGCAGCACAACGGACCATGGAAAGCAATAAGGAGGGGACAGGGCCAAGCACATGTACAATAGAGATCAGAGGGGAAAGAGGCAAGGGCGGCAAGCTGATCATACATGACAGTCAGGAGGGGCAGTTGCAGCACAACAGACCATAAAGGGCAGGAGGAAGGGGCCAGGGGCACACAAATTGACTTTGGAAGGCAGGAGGGAGGGGATAGGAGCCTGCACTTGGAAAATGAAGAAAAGGGGGCAGGGCAGGAGCAGCAAATTGACCATGCAGGGCAGGCGGGATGGGCCCTGGAAGCACAAAAAAACATGGAGGGCAACAGTGAGACTATAATGGCATTCACACAGACAAAAGTGGGAAAGGGGATTAGTTATGGGGCAGTAAGCTAACCATACAGGGCAGGTGGGAGGGGCAGTGGCAGCACAAAACCATGCATGGCAAGCAGGAGAGTTAGTGGCAGCATAATGGTGGGCAAGAGGGAGGGTGCCAGCCATGCCCAAAGGACCATGGAGGGCAGAAGGGAGAAGTAGGCGCTGGACAGGGGCACGAATAATAGTTACTTTGGGGTACGAGTTATAGATACTTGAGATAACTATAACTGGTGAATTTCACTGGCTTTGTTGTTTTAAATCGTGAAATAATCCTAACAAATATAATAATATGTTACGGTGTGACGACACAGTGAAACATGTCCAGCACTCATAATAGGTGAGAATCTAATCAATGTTGCTGTTGTAACTTGAGGCAACACCTGCTCCACTAGGTTAAAAGGGAGATCCGAGAGTCCTCGGTGTTCACACCACATATGTAATCGCACCAACACCGGAGGATGAGGGTGTCATCGAACAGGAGAGAGACAGACATTGAGTTTTGCCACACATCTACTGCCAATGAAGTGTCTGAAGCGCTAGAGAACTTTCCACCACCTATAGTCATGTTACAAAGAACCTACAAGCCCCAAGAGAAGATTGACTCCAAAGTAGGAGACTGCACAGGCACTGAGTGTTTAACACTGTGTCCTGGGTTTGGGCATGTAGCTTGTTTGGGTGGGAGATTTTGAGATTGGGACCAAAAAGATCTAAGTGGCAAGATTCCCAGGACCATGAGCATTGCAACCTGGACACAACCTCCTCTGAAATAGTGCTGCCACAACTTACCTGCAGTTCTGGGTGCCAGCAACCCCATTGTGACACCATCAACTAGAGCGAGGCAGTGACTACAACATCCCTAGAAGGGCCATGTAGGTCCTGGAGGACTCACACTGCACAGTGCTACTCCTACCAATGAGTGATGCATGCATGCTCTGCCTTACACGAAGGTAAGTCATACCCTGAACTTCTAAAAGGCAATGTGATGCCATTTTAATGTATATGTATGGCTTCCCAAATATTTTAATTGCAAACCTGAGACTCATTCAGTTTTGCGGCAGTCAGTTCAGTTGTCAGCAATGTATGTCGGATTTAATGAAGTGCAATTTGTTTTCAAGGGTGAGACCAAAGCGCAGTACCAAATTGCTTATGCTTTCTGACTTGGTTCAGGTGCTAATTGCCTGGCCAATTTACATGAGACCTAAGTACCTTTGTACTGTTTATAATTTCAAAGCACAACAAGAGGTATATTAGAGAGTGTCCCAACGTAGGTTGAGGATAGCTGGATCATGCTAGCATTTCAGGATATTCACATCTGAATTTATAATAAATTAAAGTATTTGAAACTCATTTATATAGGCTGAAAGACTTGGCACCGATACACCTCTCCTAGTCCTACGCTGGACTCCCCTACATTAGACACAATAAAATCGAAATACTTAAGGACTGAACATACAAGGTTACATAGCTGGGCTAGCCCAAAGAAAAATCAAAGGATTTCAGAAATGACTGCTTACTGTGAAAGGCAGCATCCATAACTTGCACACAACTCACACAAATGCAATGCTCATTAACTCACCCTTAATTGAACAGATGCAATTACAAATGTTGCAACTCATCATGCTCATGAGATAATACATAACATCATCCTTATCATTTTGAATAAAGAGCCATTAATTGGTTTATGTGTTGTTGTTACATTTTGACTTTGGTGTTGTTATTTGTTGGTATACACATTATAAGGGCATAAGCATTGCATTAAGTATGCAAATCATAGTTTGCATGGCTGTTGTGTCAATTAGTGATGGTGCTCCTAAGCATAGTTTGCCAATTTCAGTTTTTTTATTTTAATCCATAACTGCACTTTAAATGAGTTTTTCAGGTGACATTTTTAAACATATGTTGAAATGTTATAAGCAACCTAACCATATCTTCACTTTGTTTTAATCGGAGATTTTATTTTTTACTATATAGCACATCAGAGAGGCCCAACACTCCACAAGTGATCAACCTCAGCTATGCACAGCCTTCGGCAGTGCACAGCAGGGGATCCTGTGCCAAAGCTTATAAATGAAAAACAGGGATTGGCCAGGGGGCATAGCCTCCATCCAGATCATGCGCCCAACCCTCAGTGGGCACCAGTTTAGTCACAGGGACTGGCCTCCAGGTCCTGACCCCAACCCTCCACAGGCAGTCAACTCCCTGCAGCACACACACCTTCAGGTGGAGTTCACTGTGTTTGGTTGTAGGACTTGGCCTCGAGGCTTTGCCCCATGGTTCAGCAGGTGTCCAACAACCACTATGCATGGCCTTCAGCAGCCTTCAGCAGCGTACAGTGGGTTGATCGCAGGGCCTGGCCTCCATCCAGCCCTTGTGTTGAACTGTCCATGGGTGGCCAACACCGACAATTCAGGCGTTGGACTGTGCACAGGGGAAGCAGGCCATAGGGCTTGGTCTCCAGTAAGGCTCGGCATCCAGCACTCTAAGGACAGGTAACCTCTGCTGCTTGGCTCTAGGCTCTGGCCAGCCTGCGGCCTACTCTCAGACGGTGGTCAACAACCATGGACCACAACCTTTGGCTGTGTTTAGAGGGTGTTGGCTGCAGGGCCCAGTCTCCAAGCAAGCCCTGCTCCAAAACATTGGAGGCTGCAGTCGCCCGCAGTGGAAAGCTTTTATGGGTGGAGGTGTGGCAAAACCGCCAGAACGGCTGACTTAAGAGCATGGGGCCCATGGTTCGGTTCTCATCGCAGCCAGCAGCTCAGTCCAGCACCCTGTGACTCAGGGCAATAGCTTGCTTAATCTCCCTGACAACCCCCGGCTCCTTGAGACCCTTAGGGGTGATTAGTTTGCGCTTTACAAATACCAGGTTATTATTGTCCATGTGGAGTAGCGGGGTTTGCCACAGGTCCTGCCCTCTTACCTGGCCCTGGGCCAACTTTTCTACAAGCAGCAGTCACCTGCTACGCATAGCATTCAGCAGGGTTGGTCACAAAGCCATGCCTCCGGCTAGCCACTGCACACAACTTCCCATGGGCCTCCAGCACCCACAGAGCACGGACACTCACCATGCACAGGGTTCACTGACAAAATATCGATGTCAAAAATATAGATGAAAAAATATAGAATGCAAGAATATCGACTCCCTATACACACATACATATTAATCAATAATTTATATACACATATTTATTTTAAAACAATTAATAAACTATTAATTTTGTAATTTATTTTACAATTTTAAAATTAAATAAAATTATACACACACACATATATATATATATATATATGAATATATATTATGTATATATATATATATATATATATTACCTACTGCGGTCGCCAGTAGGTATATATAGTTAGGACCTAGTTACCATAGGAAATGGCGAACATTCTATTGGGAATAACTTTAGTGCCGATTGAGGGATCTGCCTGTAATTTTCCGCAAACTTGCCTCGCTGCGCTCCGCTCCTTCCCTAAAAGTTTCGGGGGGATTCGTCACGTGGGGGCCGAGATAAAAGGGGGGTCCCAAAACGTGTTTTCCCCATGTTAATTTCCATAGGGACATTCTGACAAGGCTACAGGTCGAACGGCTGAACGGAATTACACAAAACATGGCAAAATGGTAGAGCCTGGTATGGAGCAGTGCCTTTTGTATGTTTGGTGTAAATTCGTTCAGTAGTTTTTGAGAAAATTGAATGTGAAATTGAGTCCTATGCAATTTTGCATTGGACCTTTAGACACAGCTACAGCCCGAACGGCTGAATGGAATTACTGCAAACTGGGTAAAATTGTAAAGACTGATATGCAATAATTTATTTTGTATATTTGGTAAAAATCCCTCCAGTAATTATTGAGAAAATCGACTTTTTTCAAATTATATATCTATAGGCGGGACACGGTGCACGCCCGTGCGCGCACCGTCCTTGCACCGTCCTTGCACGTGCGCGGACCTTAGCGTGCGCGCGCGGAATTCTGATTGGCTGTTGGACGTCTGTCAACATTCCAAAACAGAAATTGTTGGCAGCCATCTTGTGCCTCGGTAGACTGAGGGACAGGAAAGCAGAAAAACAAACATGTAGAACTCAAAAAGGGGGCAGGGTAGAAGCACCCTGACCCCCTAGGCCTGCTCAGGGGGTCCCACAAGGACCCCACAGGCCCTACTTTTCATTATTTTTTTTTCGAAAAATCGCGGGGGCACCCCGTGATTAAAACAGTAAATTAGGGTGCATATTTTTTTTTTAAAAAAAGATGCAATTCTAATGGTTCAGAAAAGATCATTGAAAGGAACATTTGACATGAATAGCTGTTATATTGAAAGCTCTAACAAGCTTCCTGGGTTTATTTGCAACTTAGTTTGATGAACTTTTCAACTCTGTTCTTAGGTGGGAGTTTCCATGGAAACAGCTTCAGTGAGCAGTAGGGGGATGGGTGACTTTTATGTGAGTTTGAAAGTGTGGGAGTGTAGAACCAATTGGAATGTTAGTTTAGTTTTGAAATAGTGTATGAAGTAAGTTGATTGGTCAAGAGCAGTGGGAAACTGCCATTTCTGCTTCCAGTCTCTGAGGTGCAGATCAGGCATTCAGCTGCTGTGTTTTTTGACACTGTTCTCTTTTTTCAAAAGCGATTTTCAAGGTGAGTACTGGTAGCAGTATTGGGAAGCATAAGAAACATATTGGGCTTTATTAGTGTTGGTTTTAAAAAATAAGTGAGGTTTCTGCATTGTATTATGTTTGTGTGTTTTTCGAATTTTTGGTGTGGTGTTGGGGCCTGGCCATGTTGCCGGGGGTCAAGGTTACATTTTGAATCCAGGCAGTGTGCTCAGGCCTGCACCCAGTAATGTAGTGCATATTGAAATGGGCTGTGTTCTGTTTGAAAAATGATTTACCATGTTTAATGATTTTTGGAGAAATGTGTGGTTATAATATTTTTGGAAAGGGTCACATTTTGCGCAATGTTTAACATGGGTTTGTAAATATGCCCCTCTTTTTTTCTGAAATATATCTCTCTTTTTCTAGATTGTTTCTTGTGCTTTGCGCAAATGTTGGTATATCGTGTTTTTATTAAATGTGACAGAAAGGGATTGTAAATATGCTCCAATTTTTGCCTGGACCAGGCCTCAAAATCTTGAATTAAAACATTATTGAGGGCAAGGATGTCAATGGATTGTGCTGATTTTTGTGTGTTTTCTGAATTTTCGGTGTGCCTGGCCATGTTGCTGGGGATTAAGTGTATATTTTTAATCCAGGCAGTGTGCTCAGGCCTGTACCCAGTTTGCCTTGCTTAGATATATTATGCCCAGGGGTAGTGAGTGGTGCATATTAAAGAGGAGCATATTTACAAGCCCCTTGGTATCAATTGAGATAGAATATAGAAAAAAAGGGTATATTTACAAGCCTCTTCTGTACCACTCACTACCCCTGAGCATAATGGGTGTAAGCAAGGCAAACTGGATGCCAGCCTGAGCACATTGCCTGGATTCAAAATGGATCTTGACCACTCACTACTCCTGGGCATAATGGGCGAAAGCAAGGTTAACTGATTGTAGGCCTCAGCACATTGCTTGGATTTAAAATGGACCCTGGGCCTTCACCCCCAGCAACATGGGTAGTCCCTGCCTGGACCAGGCCTCAAAATCTTGAATTAAAACATTATTGAGGGCAGGGATGTCAGTGGAATGTGCTGATTTTTGTGTGTTTTCTGAATTTTTGGTGTGGTGTTGGGGCCTGGCTATGTTGCTGGGGGTTAAGGTTACATTTTGAATCCAGGCAGTGTGCTCAGGCCTGCACCCAGTAATGTAGTGCATATTGAAGTGGGCTGTGTTCTGTTTGAAAAACTGATTTACCATGCTGTATGATTTTTGGAGAAATGTGTGGTTATAATATTTTTTAAAAGGGTCACATTTTGCGCAATATTTAACATGGGCTTGTAAATATGCCCCTCTTTTTTCTGATATATATTTCTTTTTTCTAGATTGGGCGGTAAATAAGGAATTCCAGTGTACATGGACATCTGTGCATGTACACCTGTGCCATTTGGCACACATACATTCCCTAAGGGCATGTATGTGTGTCACATTGCACACAAGTCAAAGACAGGGGTGCTACAGGGTGTCAAAGTGACACCCTGTTCCCCCTGGCAGGATTAGGTATTTACCGATTCGGTAATTACCGAATCGGTATTTGCCATTGATTCCTATGGGCTTCAAGGCCCATAGGAATCAATGGCAAACACAGATTCGGTAATTATCGAATCGGTAATTACCGAATTTTACCGAATCGGTAATTAATTCGGTAAAAATACCTACATCCCCATTGCCAGTTCTTAAATACCGAATCGGTATGATTCGGTATTTAAGAAGTGGTAATCTGGGATTACCTACATTGGGCCCTCTGTATTTATGAGTAGGTAAATCGAGATTACGTACATCTGGCCCATTGAGTTGTAACATATTTATATACATATATTACATTTCAGTGCTTTGGAAGTAGTACAGTATACTATAGGTAAACACCTTATAGGTTTATGCTGTACCACATTCTTATAGTTTTGCACTTTGATATTCACTATGACAAACCTTTACATACAAACATAGAAATTTAGTTCTTTCTTTAACCAGTTGAGGTAGTTCTAAAAAGAACTTTTTTTTTGGTTTTGTTTTGCTTGAAAAACTTTGAAAAATTTACTTTTTACACAAAATAATTGTTCAACAGGAACAAACTATGAAATCGAAAGAAAAAAATTATTTCGTGCATCTGTGGTTCCTGTTTGTCTGTAAAATTACTTTAATGGACTGTTGTCCGAAGGCTACTAATTTACTGCAATTTATGCATTGCATCATTAGATTTTTCAGTTCTGGCTGAATGTTCGCCACCGTTGAAGATGGCATTGGTGGTACTCCGGTTCTTGCTCTAGATGTACTAGGAGAAGAGTCCTCCTCCTGAGATCTTTGCACCACAGCTCTGCTCCAATTATTGGGGTGCATGTTTTTTACATGGCGTTCCATGGTGTGGGTTCCAAATGAATATTTCTTATTTGGACTTCCTCTTGATAACACTGTGTCACAGATCTTGCAGGTGACCAGTGGTGCATTTACTTTCTTTTGATGTTCTGGAAAACTGAAAAATTTCCAGACTATGGACTCCTTCTTCTTACTTGGGTGAGGGTCCTCTTCAACAAACTCTTCTTTAGAAGAATGGTCAGACTCTGGATGTTCAGCCATTTGGAAGTATTTTTCTGTAGCTAGGAGCTGTAGAAAACAGGTGTTGCTTCTCTGAAAGCCAAAGAAGAATGATGAACATGGGAGGGGTTTTTCAACAATTGGAGTAGGAAGTATTATAAACCAATTAAATCTTTTGGTTTAAGGTCAAATGGTTGGACGTAAGCTTACGGAGCGCTTACGTTGCGTTTACGGGGCGCTTACGTAAGCTTATGATGCGTTTACGGGGCGCTTACGTCATCTTACGGAGCGTTTACGTAGTACGCACCCTCGCGAGATTTATAATTGCTTAAATAAAGTTATATATGGTCTTTAAAAGTTTAAATTAACATGTTCTTTATTATTCCAGATAATGTGTACCTTTACATTGTGCAATGAATACGTAGATATAACGATTTAAAGTTTATAAAACTTTCGGGGGTAAGAGCTCGGAGCTTTTACGGTGCGCGGACGGAGCTCTTACGTTGCGTGCAAGTGCGACGCACCATTGCAAGATTTGTTACTACTTTAAAAAGTAATATACTGTTGTTAAAAGTTTGAAAAAAACATTTTCTACATTAAAGCAATTATTGTCTACCTTTAAAATCAACGTTAAAAACGTAGATATTATGTTTTAGAAATTTTAAAAAATTTGTCGGGTTAGGAGCTCGGAGCGTTTACGGTGTGCTTTCGGAGCGCTCACGGTGCGCGGACCCTGTAATCATATAAAAAAAAAACGTGAAAATAAAAGTATATATATTCACTGAAAAAACTATAGGTTTGAATCCTTACATAGTTAGGTATTAGCAATTAAAAAACCTTGCAAATTCACTGAAAAAACCATAGGTTTCAGGTCATATATAGGTAGGTATTAGCATTTAAAAAACCTTGGAAATTCACTGAAAAAACCATAGGTTTCAGGTCATATATAGTTAGGAATTAGCATTTAAAAAAACGTGCAAATTCACTGAAAAAACCATAGGTTTCAGGTCATATATAGTTAGGTATTAGCATTTAAAAAACTATTGAAATTGCTCCTATATAGTTAGTTGGACTAACTATATTTCGTGCACCCGCAATCCACTGCTGATGATGTCACATATTACATAATTCATGACATGGTCAGTGACATCACTGATGACATCACTGATGACATCTCAAATGACATCACTGATGACATCACTGATGACATCTCAATTGACATCACTGATGACATCATTCATGTGATAATACGATGCACCTCCTCACACTCTAATCTAGCCTTTGATACACCCAGTCTTAAATACAAACTACCATTCTTGAAACCATTGACACACCAATACCAGTTACTACATACGCACTCACTGATTCCTAAGTCTACACACACATCCACTCATTCACCCATACAATCACTCATACATACAGTCACTCATCAATACAATACTATCATATGCACTTATACACCTATAGAGACCCTCACACACTTTCACTCATCCATGGAGTTTCTCACACACCTAGGTGTCGATTCCGATCCGGTAAAATGCGCTCCGAATGGTCGTACGGAGAGTTTTTTCCCCGTACGAATCGTATCCGTAGACGTCCTGTACGTACGATGAAGTACGATCCGTACTAGGTGCCGAACTCCGTACGAGTCGTACGGGACTCCGTACGACTCAAATCTCCGTACAAATTTCACTCGGAACCCGCTGTATGCGACATCGCGGCACGTTTTTACGACCCAGCAAGTACGATTCATGTCGGGTACGCGCCGTACGACCCTTTTCCTACGGGAGCCGAAAACAGTCGTAGACGCAGAGTTCGCGCCGAAACAGGTACGGAACGCCCCCCCCCGGGTACGGCACGTACCCCCCATGATCGCAGGGGTACGCGGCGTACCCCTGTGTTCATGCGGGGTACGTGCCGTACACCCAGCATACATGGGGTACGCACCGTACCCCATGTACAGTGGGTGTACGGCACGTACCCCATGTACGCTGGGTGTACGGCACGTACCCCGCATGACCACAGGGGTACGCCGCGTACCCCTGCGATCATGGGGGGTACGCGCCGTACGGTGTGTAGGTGATCGTGCGCTTTTCCGTACGAATCGACGTGTACCATACGAATCGCGTACGGGTCGGCCGATCGGGATCGGAATCGTCCGGTCGTACGGCGTCTGTACGAGTCGTACGGAAACGGCTCCGGATACGATTCGTACGGACGGGGATTTTACCGGATCGGAATCGACCCCCTAGTCAGTCATGCAAATCAATCACACTCCCATTTCCTCATCTATACAGTTATACACACAACACCTTACTTATTCAAACATATACTACCACATACTTACTCTCTTAAACAATCACTGATACAAGTACACATTGATCCATACAGCCACTTGCATAATCACAGGCTCTCATGTATAGTCATTTATATATACCAACTCTCACATGCACTGTGTTTTACATATGTACTTACTTGGACATGTAGCACAGAGATATACATTCACTCACCAACACACCAATGCACACAGTAAACCGCCCATAGAGCTGTTTCCATATGCACTCTTGAACTTATACACCTAGTGAATCAACTGCTCACACATCTATGCACAGAGTCACACACCTGCCAGTCACCCACACACACACTCAGTCTCACATACAAATACTTGGGCAACCAATCAATGACCCATATAGCCACTCATATAGCTACTGATCAACACATACATCATCTTACACAACAACAGACATACTGATGCACACATTCAGACAGTTTAGTCACTAACCCATGCATTCAGTAAGACACATTTAATCACTCACTCATACAGTCAGTCACACGCCTGCTAAATCCTTCATCCAGACACTTATACATCTACTCATTCTTCAATATGTAAAACATATTTAAACTTTACAGAAACAGACAGTCACTGGATGATGTCATCAGTGATGTCAATTGAGATGTCATCAGTGATGTCATCAGTGATGTCATTTGAGATGTCATCAGTGATGTCATCAGTGATGTCACTGACCATGTCATGAATGATGTAATATGTGACATCATCAGCAGTGGATTGCGGGTGCGCGAAATATAGTTAGTCCAACTAACTATATAGGAGCAATTTCAATGTTTTTTTAAATGCTAATACCTAACTATATATGACCTGAAACCTATGGTTTTTTTCAGTAAAATATATATATATATATATATATATATATATATATATATATATATATATATATATATATATATACCAATAGCATAAAAGCTATTAAAAAATATTCTATTATAAATTAAAACATTAAACTATTAAAAAATCTTTAAACTTAAATAAACCACTCTAGTCAGTGCAACAGTAGAGAAAGTGTTGGATAGCACAGGGGTAAAAATTACTATTCCCACTCCAGTGAGTGCAACAGTAGGGAAAGTTTTGGATAGCAGAGAGGTAAAACCTAGTATTCTCAATTCAGACAGTGCAACAGTAGGGAAAGTGTTCAACAGCGTAGGGGTAAAACTTACTATTCCCACTCCAGTGAGTGTAACAGTAGGGAAAGTGTTGGAAAGCAGAGGGGGAAAAATGACTAATCCCACTCCACTGAGTGCAACAGTAGGGAAAGTGTTGGATTGCGGAGAGGTAAAACTTACTATTCCCATTCCAGTTAGTGCAACAGTAGGGAAAGTGTTGGATTGCCTAGGGATAATTGTTACTATTCCCACTCAAATGAGTGCAACAGTAGGGAAAGTGTTGGATAGCAGAGGGGTAAAACTTACTATTCCCACTCCAGTGAGTGCAACAGTAGGGAAAGTGTTGGATTGCGTAGGGTTAAAAATTACTATTCCCACTCTAATGAGTGCAACAGTAGGGAAAGTGTTGGATAGCGGAGGGGTAAAGCGGCAAGATACAATTTACTATTCCCACTCCAATCAATGCAACAGTAGGGAAAATGTTGGATGGCAAAGGGTTAACAATTAATATTCTCACTCCAGTCAGTTAATTACACATTTTCCATAATTAATTTTCAATCAATTAATTACTATGAATTTACAACTAATTATTAATTAATCAAAATTAAATTACTTTCCACCCTTTTCCCCTAATAACTCCGCAACCCATTACTAAACAAATGACACAATTACCATAATAAATGATCAATTAATTAATTAATATTAATTAACTACCAATTAATAATTAATTACAAATAAATTACTTCCCACAACTAACACAAAAAAATCTAAAATAAATAAATAAAAAATAATCATTAATTTTGTATAATTAAATTACTTCCCACCCAATTCCCCTATAAACCCACAATCTGCTGAGGAACTAAAAAACACAAAAT